>NC_085993.1:13118814-13761314 GCF_030014385.1 Trichomycterus rosablanca
ACCATTGGCCTCTGCTACAGGGTGTGAAAATTAAAAGCAACCTGAAGAACCTTACGCCTTCATGTAAAGGTGTAAGACTAGAAATAATTGATGTTTACCTCTTATTAGGTTAAGGGGAAACCAAAACACTTTTATTGTCTTTCTAACGTTAACAACAGACCGTAGTATAAGCAAACAGATACAGTCCTGTTAGAAGGAATTAACTAACTTGGCGGAGGAATAAAAAGGTGTTCTTCGTCTCCGCCTCGTCCGTTACTTATTTATATCAGGTCACTTCAGCAGCTCTTGTACCGCTCATCCCTAATTATGCCACCCGACAGCAAAACTGACCTAGCTAAATATTTTAAGACACTCTTTGTATACGATACTTACGTTTTTGTGAGGTAAACCTTATTTTTAAAGCAAATACATACTCTTTAACAGGTAACCTAACGTCGACTGTCCTAAAAACTTGAAGAAAAAAAAAAAGAGTGTAGCCTTAGCTAGCTGACGTTAACGCTTACTCTGAGGTAATAACTCATCGCTAGCTATTGTTACAGTTAGCCAGAGCTCCTAATACAAAAGACAAGGTAAGTGTGTGGGGGGAAAATAGCTACATTTATGAAATAAACAACCTGCACCTTATACTCGGGTACATAAAGAATACATTGTGTTTGGAACCTGCAAAAGATCAGAAAACAACGCTAATATTAACAGCTAGCTGGGTGTTAGCTTTAGCTGTATGAAACAGTAAAGCCTGGTTCATCTGACACACAAAGCTCACCTGGCTTAATTCATTACTCCATCAGTAACGAGATCCGGGATTCAGGTCCAGCTTTAAGGGAGTGATTATGGTGGATTTATGAATTAAAATCTAGGAGAGGTAGAGCAAAGACAGCACACAGGGCAAACACTAAAGAGAATCGCCTCATATCCCGCCCACTTCCAGGATATGACATCATGCCACCGGGGGTCTAAGTATCAGGCCAGTACAAATTGTCCTGTTACACGCTTTAAATTCATTCATTCTTTTATTAATTGATTCAGTTATTGACCTTAGCCTATTCCAGAAGCACTGGGCAGAAGGAGGAAATGCACCCTGGTGTATCCATCACAAGGCAACACACACACACGTGTATGTACTTAATAACAGCTACAGGGAATGTATAGTAGCAAATCCACCTTCTGCATATCAGAGGTTGAAAAAAAAAAAAAAAAGCTGTACCTAGAGAAAACCAACACCCACAAGGACAGAACATTGGAAACTCCTCACAGACCATTTCCTGAAGATGCTATTGCACCAACACAGCTTGGTGGAGTTCAGTAGTAGCAGGAGTAGATGGTAAAGAGGCACAGGTAACATGTTTCTAGTATGGCATGTTCTAGTGTACAAAGCAGGAATACACCCCGGACTGGTGGCATTGCATTGCAACACACATTTTTTTCATTCACACCTAGGGGGAATGTACAATAGCTAATCCACCTACTGTATGCACATCCCATGTTGTTTATCATCCACACTTCTAGCTGCATCAGGGTTTGCTGAGTGGGGTTTGGAGGAGCATGGGTAAAAGGCAGTGGGGTAAATCCTGCCTAAGGCACAAAATGTGCTAGGGACCCTGTGCAGGGCATCATATACTCACTTACATTGTCACCTGGAGGCAAATTAAAGTTGCCATTATATTTGCTGCCATGCTTTTGGGATATTTGAAGAGACTCCTGTAGACACTCTGCACAAGGTCATAACGTGCTGAATTAGGCAGGTACGCCACAGTTTGGATCATTTTAATGTAGTCTGTACTGTGCACTATTTTCAAATCATATTTTACAGGCAGTATGCTATTGATTGGATTGGAGATTTATGCCCAACATTTCCTATTTAATTTACCAGTAACTTTCCACATTCACCTCATTAGAACAGAGGTCTTTCTAATACTTCTTTTGGAAGTCTTCCAAGCAACAGGAACACACTTTATTTAATGGTAAAGGTCTATTTTAACTCTTTTATAAAGGCTTTTGAATATGGTTGATATGTAAACATCAGTTTCCATGCCACAGATTTCTGCAACCCAGAATATTATTTTCGGCCAAGGAGAGCTGTAGGGTAGCATATGTCTACTCCAACATGTGTATCTTTACACTGGTCAGAGATTAAAGGCACACATCCCTCTCTCTGTATTCCTGAGTTGCTTGTGCATACACCTAAACCAGACAGCAAGAATCGCTGTTGCAGCAGCAGAAGTTGATTCCCTACCTGGGAACTCCCTCCCTCAGACACAACCAATTGTGAGACAAGTCATCACAGTGACACGCTAGATGTACAACCAGCACCTGCAATCCAAATTTAGTGTCACTGTAGCCACAACTTTCTTTGAGGTTTAAGAAATAACTTAAGAGAAAGCCTTGAGGTGGTGATCAACTACAATTAACTTTAGGAAATGTCCAGTGTGTTTGATCTGTTTTTTTTTTTAAAGATCTGTTATCCTCCATAATTTGATTCCCAATTTTTGTTGTCCCAACAACAAAATAAGTGTAAACATGGTAATGTATTGCTTAGGATCTTACAACTACTACTTAATTTAAGTGTTTTTTCAAGCTTAAAATATTCCATCATAATTTCACTAAGATCAAATCTGTGTTTGAAATGTACAATCTAAGACAAAATAATGGTGTAAGGCAACAGGTTTTTAAACACTCCACAGTATGTTTAGGTTTGTTTCCCCTCCCAGTATTCATACTAGTCCAACTACAAATGACAGCAATTAGTCAATTATAAACTCTTACATAAAAATCAATCAAAGAAATGCACATATTTTCTTAATATCAAACTTTATGGGATAATATTCAGGAAAGAACAGGTACAAATTACATTTCTGCCATATCTTTACCAAACAAAATGCAAAAATATCACATTATCAATAAAATAAGGATAAACCAAGCTTATTCTGACACTTTATAAAATAAAAATATTGGTAATGTTACTGTGTGTTATTAATCCACCTGAGGTGTTTTTGCACCATTATTAAGATCTGAAAGTGGTTATAGCCAATCTTAGTTTTCAGTTCTCATTAGTGAGGTGATCTGTCTATACAGCTAGTAAACTGTAAAAAGTATAACAGATAAAAATCCACATTTATTTAGTTGAGCTGATACACAAAATCAAATTTTATCTAAACACTTCTAAAACTTTATACTGTCACCAAAAACATGGCATCAGTAGTTATAAATTAGCTAATGCATTTGTGACAATTCCAGTGCATCAATTTCTAACCATGTAAATATCTAAAACCTGTACTATGCTGAAACAAACAAGCTGACTTAGTTATTGCTATGGAGCAGTGAACAATCTGCTCCTTTACACGTTAGATTTGGTTGACGTATAGTTTTGCATAAATAAATGTCCTGAGACTCAGGGATTGAAATGTAAAGGTTAAAGGTTATAAGCTTGGCGGATGTTGAAAGTGTCTTTCATCATCAAATCTCGTAGCCTCCATAAAGCATCAACCATTGTAGTGTGAGCACCTTTGCTCTTCAGCCAGTGAGAGGGAAGACGACTCTCCTGATCTCTAGTGAGGCGAGAGTCTTTTCTTTGAGCTAAAAAACAAACAGCAAAATAAGACGGTTAATACTGTAACTTTAATTTTGTAGCACAGACAAATCTTTGTCATCCCTTACCCTTAAGGCTTTGGTCCCATTTGCTGATTGTGGGGCTATTTGCACTAAGCCCCTCAATGTATTTCAGATAGGCTTCTGAATGAAGAAGGCGCTGCGGCTTCGGAGGCGGGGCTATAAACATAGGCGCAGCTGGCTGCTGATGGACAGGCTGACCTTGGCCTGGGTAAGGAGGTGGAGCCACCTGCCCTGGACCATACGCACCCATCTAAACAAGAAACATCATTAGGACAAGACTTACACTAGAGGTACAAGAAGAGATAAAATGTAAAAATTTTGTTTTTTTTACCTGAAGCCCATAAGGATTTCCTGGACCGGGACTTCCTGCCATTCCATTTATGCCAGGAGCCATTCCACCTGTAGAGATAGAGTAAAAACTTGTAAAATATTGGATTAATCTAACTGACAAGAACTGGTAATTTGACCTAATAGGAAGGCATTAAACCTTTCAGTAAGATTGAAATTACTTACACCTTCATCATGGTAATAATCTAAAATAGATTTTTTGAACAAACCAAATATGCTGTCTAAAAACACACCACAAACAGAGCTAACCATAAACAGAAAGTGATATTGTTAGAAGTCACTGCAAGTCAATAGAAATATACTGACTGATTCCCTAAATAACTTAATAAAGCATGTATATCCTGATGGGTTTTGACAGGATCACAATGCCCCCATTAATGGGGCATGATGAGTCTCTAAGTACTATTACTAAGCACGATGTAATAATACATCATAATGTAATAATGATACATCAATGATGTAATAATACGTCATGCCTACAAAACCAAAATGCCTAGACTTGCTAGTAAACACAGCCTCAAAATATAATCTCTTTTCCTTAATTTATTATCTCCTTAATATTAGCTTTAGAGTGGTATTTTTCTGTTAATGCACATGCATGAAATTACACCAAGATTCTATTAATTCTATTTAAAATATTGCAAAAAAAATTAAACACCTTTCATTTCTTTCAAAGTAATCTGGCCTCAGCCAGATTGCTTTGTTCGGGGTGTACACATTGATAAATTTTATTTAAAACATGTGGCCACATACTTATCTATTTACAATAGGCATCAAATATAAAGACACCCTAAAACTACAATATCAAAAGCTTCTAAATACTAAATCAAATTCAACCGAATAAAGTGTAACTACAATTAGATGTCATCACCACCATGCCAACTACAAATGACAAATTCACTTAGATTTTTTGCTTTTATTCTTGTGTTTTTACTTCAACACAAATATTCAGCTTTGATTGATGTTGCTCACTAGTTAAAATGCTTCTTACCAGAAGGGGGCATACCAGGGTACCCAGCCATGCCCGGTGGAAAGTAGTGTTGGGGAGGCAGTGGGGGCACCCCCATATGGTGAGATGGTGGGCCACCCATACCCATCATGCCCTCAGGAGGACCCTGCATAGGCATGAAGGGTGGGCCATAATTTCCCATTATGCCTTGGGTGAGAAAGGAGAGACAACACAACAGAAACCATGCATTCATGTCATGCAAATGTCGTTGAAGTCATGCACTACAAAATAAAAGACTTTACATTCTCTATATAAAGTGTGTTAGAGAGCATAACCAAGACAGAAATGTCAATTAGACATGAAAGCTAATGGGGAAAACATTACTTACTTGTGTAAGGTTAATAAAATAATAATCATGCAGATAAACTAACAAGCATGGCCTGATACACAAATTGCTTAAGCTAACCAGTCGTATGAATAAAATCATACAGGTTACTCAGTGAGCTCCAGCGTTTTAAATGATGACTACTGGGGATTAGTTGGGGGTATGGGTGAGGTCAGTAGATGATAAAGATTTTGGAGGGTGCCCAGATACTGCATCCTGGTTGTCTTGAGGAGAGGGTCTAAGTGGGATTTGGTGTTACCTGGCATGGCTTGATTTAGCATCCCCATAGAGCTTGGGGGAGGGACCACCCCCATCAGAGACCCAATTTGGGTACCTGCTCTCGGAGAAGCCTGTTGCTGCTGTAGTTGCTGTTGTAGCTGCTGTTGCTGTTGCTCATGAAGAACCCTCTCTCGCTCCTGATTCTCCACAAGCTTAGCTGCCCGCTCTGAACATACCACACACAGTATTAAACACATTAACTATCACGTACCAAACATTACTAAACCAAAGGATCCTAAGTAAACCAACAGAAAAACAATACCCTGGAGGTTGCTAGTTTAAGAACAGATGATGGCACAAGCCATAGTGTGGAGTCTGGTCTCATTATTTCAGTCATATATTGCCAGATAGTCTTGGACATCATTTGTAATGAAAAAGGCAGTAAGCACCCTTCTGCAGATGTGTTAATCTGCCCAACGATTTTGCATGAGCCACAGTAAAAAAGACAGTGTGGCTGGCTTAATATGCCTCAGGGAAAGCATGTGCTAGCCTTCACCAGACTGGCAGCTGGACCATAACTTTGATACTTTTGGGCCTGTGTGAAAATTCCCAGACTCAAGTGCAAGGGTGAAAACACAGCCAAACACTAGCCTACACCATTTTTGTACAGAAAGCTTTAGAGCTACCAGTGCCTGTTTTTACCTTTCTGGGTTCTTACAGGTTCATATTCGTGTATCTAAGACAGTGACATTACATAATCAATGGTGTGTCACCTTTCCTCCCTCAAACAAACTAATTGTGTCCTACCAGACCAGTGGCAATGCAGAGATTCAAACTCAAAAGTTGAGCCTTGGCAGTGGTGGTCTAATGTAATAGCCCACTGTGACAATTTAGCGGCATTTAAAGGAAGAGGTATATTAACCACAATATGTATTAAATTCAAAACCAAGACTGTTAAGGCTGGTAAGGCCAAAATAAATCTGTTTTTGTATTGGAGCCAAACTTACCCTCATACTCTGACTTTTTGGACTGTTCCAAGTTCCTCCACTCAGTTCCTACAAGCCGACTGAGCTCTCCAAAGGAATAATCTGGATGCCGAGCCTTAATAACAGACCGCACCTCACTGCTAAACAGGATGTATCCACTCATGTTGATCTTACGCTTGGCTCCTTCCTTCTTGGACAGTCCTTTTATCTTTGGAGTGGACTATACAGAAATAAGAAGCAGTTTAATACTCAAATTTTTAGACATGGCGTGAGCTGCAGGCTGTTAGGTTTAACTTTTGACACAAATAAAAAATGTGATTTAAACATTTGGCAAGACAATCCACAAAACAAAGAATCAAGCTTTCATGTACAGAATATTCACCTAAATATAAGTTAAAAATGATCTAAGGATTTTCTTTCTTAATCCAGCATGACTGTGCTGTAACACTCTCAAGCTTATAAAAATAATGAAACATTTGTAATTTTCCTCTACTTTATGTACGAACGGATTAATGCTTTTCACCACGATGTGCTATGTGCAGGTTGGTATGGAGATATACAAAAACAGACCTGTGGTGGTGTGTAAGGCAGGTCTATATCACTAAGCAGTGAAGTGTGGCTCTGGGGCACAGATGGAGTTCCTTGTACTTCATCGTCATCATCCAGATCATCTAAGTCCTCATCCAGGTCCTCGATGTCTGCAAATTTTGCCTCCAGCTCGTCTATCTTTTTATCCAGAAGTGGGGACGGCTCCTTGGGAACAACCATGGGTTTTCTACAAAAGAAATATTTCAGTAAGAATTAACCTTTGATAATAATAATAATTATATTACAATATTTAGAGACAAGAACAACGCCAAGACATGAAATAAAACATTTTAGGTTTTTCTACAGTCAATACAAAAATAACATATCAAGTAAAAAGTCAAGTGTAATATAAAAGTACCTGAAGTAGTAGATTTCATCATCCACCACTTTAGCTGAGAGAGAAAATCGCTTGAGACCCTTATGTTTTTTCATCTGCTTCTCAAGCTCAAAGTAGCGGCTCTCGAACAAATGCACATCCTCCTCTGCATATTCAGTAGGTCTACAGGAAAGGAAGTCCTTCAAACAGGAGACCACACACTTTCCTACATAGAGAGCAGAAAGAATTATGAATAAAGACGTTCACACAAAGAGACATAAAAATAATGCTGGTAAATAGGGATGTCCCGAGCCGATCTCAAAGATCGGGATCGGGGCCGATCAAGGCATTTTTTAATTGATCGGAATCGGCTTTACTAAACCCGATCTTAATCCCGATCTTTTGTGTTACGTCAGCATGACCGCTGTGTGGAAATACTTTAAATTGAAAAGTAAAACAAGTCCAACAGTGAAGTGTAACGTCTGCAGTGTGAGCGTTTCACGAGGCGGTGGGAGCAGAGCTGCGTTCATGTGTGAGAGTGTGTGAGTTAAGGATCACACCGGTTTACAAAACAACGTAGTGATGCACTCGTTTAATAAAGAAATAAATGCACAGTATATTCACATATTGTCGGGAGCAGAACACATTATTAACTTCTTCTGTTACGGTACCGAATAGCCGACAGTTGAGTCAAGCACGCCATTTCATGTTCTATGGAAGGCCTAAAGGGTCAAAACACACTCACTTCGTGTACAAACGTCCATCAAACCAGTCACAATACAAGCACTTTAAGAACTGGCTTTCCTTCATAACAAAAGAGCCTTTCCATTTTATTTTGGTATTCAGGTTTTACTGTAATGCTTTTAAGTAACTTTTTTTTCTTATATTCAAGTTAAGCTGCTACACAGATCCACAGTTTATTATACACAGTTTATTTTTAGTGTATCACTGCATTAAACATTTTTTTTCTTTGAATGTAAAGTTTAAAGTAAAACTAATTATCTCACTCATTTTGATTGATTTTATAAAAATACAAAACATTAAGCAATAGCTTGGATGCAGCATTTTTCCCTTCAGCACTGCAGAGCTATTTAGTTGTTAAACATATACATTGGATTAATTTGAATAATTGTAATGTACTTGAAGTGTGCACTATGTGAACAGTATTATCCAGGTCTTATCTAGACAATATCTAGAAAATACAAGTATCGGTTTGAGAATCGGTATCGGATCGGGATCAAAATTAATAATCGGGATCGGTATCGGGAACAAAAAAACGTGATCGGGACATCCCTACTGGTAAATATACGAAATGCAGAATTGAAAAGAAATGTATTTAGTCCCCAACCACCGGGCAGCGGACCGGTACTGGTCCGTGGGTCATTTATTACCGGGCCGCACAGAAAGAATAAATAAATCAGTTTTTTCTGCTTCCATTTTCAAAACATTTAGGGTGTTATTGTCTCGAATCCCCCCCTAAGCAGGAGTCTCATTGCAGCGAAAAAAGCTCATTTTCATTCATTTGTGACTAGTATTGTTAAATCCTCCTGTCCCTGCCGGTCAGTGAAATTATATCTTATATTAAACTGGTCTGTGGTGCAAAAAAGGTTGGGGACCAGTGGCCTACATAATGTGCCAGTAAGTGGACATGCTTCTTTAAATCTAATTCAAAGAAAAAATAACTGTTACTCTAAAGTTAAATATAATTGAACTTGAACTTGATTTTCTACACACGATATTAAAACACTTCTTATTAATATGACTCAGTTAGAAAAGTCTTTTTAATACTATAATATTATAGCAGGTCCAGTAAAAGGTTTGTACCTAATATGCAGGTCATGGGGCAGGTTTCCTCAAAGCTGCTGAGGAACACTTCACGCTGGTAGAACATCTTTGTGGGCTCATGTTCTGTCTCTTCAGGGTAGATAAATATTGGTCCAAAAAAGAATCCAGCTCCATTCTGCATCCACATCTTCTCAATCCTGACCATACCAAGCCCAGAGTCAATTAAACAAATCAATTTACCCAACAGCGTGAGTTTACATATGTGATCAAAGGCAGAATACTGAGGAAACTGTGATTAAGGAGTCAAATAATTTTCTTACCTGCCAATCCGTGGTCTTATCAAGCCATGGGACTGAATGTAGACAAAATCACCAACCTTCATCCACGTGTTATTATAGCACAGCTGTTCATAGTACTGACATCCTGGCTCAGAATTAGACATTTCGACAGGAACAACTTCCCTTTCCTATACATAGCAAACATGAATACCATAAGTGGCAAAAAAACATCTAGTGACACAAAAATGTACTCTTCCAATTCAGTCACAATGTCAATTTAGACACATACCTTCTCAATGAAGCTGTCCTGATCACCATCTGCAACATCTGCCAACTTGTTCTGTTCTTGACTTGTAGCACTGACAAACATGGAAGCAACTCTGACCACAGGCAATGGCACATCACGTGGGATAAACTTTACAGAGTTTGGTGGCATGGCCCACAGTTTTATCTTCTTAAAAGTCTTGGTCCTTGTTGTGTAACGAGATTCGCAGATGAAGACATCCTCAGGTTTGAAGCCCTCTGGTTCAAGTTTAAAAAAGTCCTGGAAGAAAACAATTTACAGGTTCTAAGAGATTTATTTATTATTTATTTATTAGGATTTAACATCATGTTTTACACTCTGGTTACATTCATAACAGGACAGGTAGTTACTCGTTACACAAGATTCATCAGTTCACAAGTTTAACGTCAAACACTTTTTGTATCTTCAATTCACCTGCACATCTTTGGACTGTGGGAGGAAACCGGAGCTCCCGGAGAAAACCCACGCAAACATGGGGAGAACATGCAAACTCCACACAGAAAGGACCCGGACCGCCCCACCTGGGGATCAAACCCTGGACCTTCTTGCTGTGAGGCGACAGCGCTACCCTCTAAGCCACCGTGCCGCCTGTCCTAAGAGACTCCAAGCGTCATGTATATTTGTTTTTAACTTAATGTACACTATATGGCCAAAAGTATGTAGGCACCACTTTTAATTGTTGAACTCATATTAATAGTTGAACATTGTTAACAGGTATACACAATCTGAGAGAATAAAGACTTCTTCTTTTCTCATGGAAGAGTACCAACAAATTTGATCAGGTATGTATGTAAAAGAAATGAAATATATATAAATTTATACAAGTCATTCAAATTAAAACCCAGCATGCAGACTGTATGTCGTAAAATTTTAAAAACAGTGTGTATATGATGGAAGTTAAAGCCTTTGTGTAAGCATATGATGATAGATCGTCTTTCAACAAATGTGTAAAACTAACAGCATAATCAATGTAATCTCATACACTAACCATACAGCAAAAAAAATCATTTACCTTTACAAACATCACCACACATTTTCCAAGTATTTTACTGACTGGAACTTTATTGTAGTAGTCACTCTTGAATACTTCCTTTTCAAGGAACTTGCGTGTAGCCAGGTGAAAGGTTTCCCCAGGTCTGTAAAACCAGCAGCCATTCATCCATTGCTCACCTGTAGAAAATAACCAGCACGTCTGATTAAAGTTCTTTAAAATAAAAGGTTTACATGTTTCTCATTAAAAAATAAGTTATTTCATCATTTTATTATTAATTTGAACTTCATGTTTTACACTTTGGTTACATTCATGACAGGATAGGTAGTTACCGGTTACACAAGATTCATCAATTCCAGTTTAATAAAAAATCAAGTAAAATTTTGTATCTCCAATTCATCTCACTTGCATGTCTTTGGACTGTGGGAGGAAACCCACGCAGACACAAGAAGAACATGCAAACTCCACACAGAAAGAACCAGGACTGCTCCCCCAGGAATCGAACCCAGGATCTTATTGCTGTGAGGCGACAATGCTACCCACCAAACCACTGTGATAACTGTCAATTCAATGACCTCAAATTAAAGATGGATCAGACTATATACAACATTATTCTCTTTATACATAAACAACATTGTTTACTCTGTTGAAGACACATTAATCCATCTTTATGCGGACGATACAGTTCTGTATGCTATTGGTCCATCTCCGGAGGCAGTATTTTCATCGCTCCAGAATAGCTTTTTGATGGTCCAACAGGCCTTTTCTAATTTGGATCTTGTGTTAAATACCACCAAGACTAAGGTTATGTGGTTTGGCAAAAGAGGTTCGGTTCACCAAGCAGTCCATGACATCATCACTGTCGATGGGGCTACTTTAAGTCAGGTCTCGGAGTATAAATATTTGGGCATATGGCTAGATAGCACACTGACTTTTTCATATCACATTAGTAAATTACAATCTAAGGTTAGATCAAAAATAGGCTCTCTGTATAGAATGCGGGCCTCTCTTAGTCGATCTGCTAAACTAAAACTTGTACAAATGACCATCCTCCCCTTGTTAGATTTTGGTGATGTTATATACAGGTCAGCTCGAAAAAGTGATCTGAAACTTGACGTACTTTATCACTCTGCCATTCGGTTTGCGATAAATGCTCCATATAAAACACATCACTGTACCCTTTATTCTACTGTGAACTGGCCATCTTTACACACTCGTCGTGCTATTCATTGGTTTATGCTCATATACAAAACCCTGCTTGGTTTGTCTCCTCCCTATTTGTGTCATTTATTGCAAACCTTATCTTCAGTTTATTATACTCGCGCTGCTCATCGTATTTCACTGAAGGTTCCTAAAACAAACACCATTTTTGGTCAGTCATCATTTCAAGTGGCTGCAGCCATAGACTGGAACAAACTGCAAGAAACTCTAAGGCTGGATAAATTTATTTCTAAGACAACTTTTAAAAAACAAATTACAGATATCTTAAGAGATACATGCAGCTGTATGACAAATTGATTTTTCTTTTATACTATTGCTGGATGATTCGACTATGTGTTATTGTATTGTGATCATCGTTGTTTGTTTTTAGTGTCTTATGTAAATTTGTTTGTACGATTGTTCCTCAAGAGGCTTTGCCTTTTGCCAGGCCGCCATTGTAAATAAGAAGCAGTTCTTAATGACTTGCCTGGTTAAATAAAGGTTCAATAAATATTCAGGAAGAGTTTTATCATTCAAATAATTGTAATAATTTTTCTTCTCCTAACAACTGCCATGGCTAGCCCACTACCGCTGAGATCAGAGGATTGAGGGAGCGGTGCAATCAGCCATTCAACCTGGCAACCTCTAAATATGGGAGCAGGCGAAAGAAGACAAACACTGCTATTGTAACACTGTTGCACTTTTTAGCATCATAAATATTCTAAATCAATCTAAACATACAGGGGTTGGACAATGAAACTGAAACACCTGGTTTTAGACCACAATAATTTATTAGTATGGTGTAGGGCCTCCTTTTGCGGCCAATACAGCGTCAATTCGTCTTGGAAATGACATATACAAGTCCTGCACAGTGGTCAGAGGGATTTTAAGCCATTCTTCTTGCAGGATAGTGGCCAGGTCACTACGTGATGCTGGTGGAGGAAAACGTTTCCTGACTCGCTTCTCCAAAACACCCCAAAGTGGCTCAATAATATTTAGATCTGGTGACTGTGCAGGCCATGGGAGATGTTCAACTTCACTTTCATGTTCATCAAACCAATCTTTCACCAGTCTTGCTGTGTGTATTGGTGCATTGTCATCCTGATACACGGCACCGCCTTCAGGATACAATGTTTGAACCATTGGATGCACATGGTCCTCCAGAATGGTTCGGTAGTCCTTGGCAGTGACGCGCCCATCTAGCACAAGTATTGGGCCAAGGGAATGCCATGATATGGCAGCCCAAACCATCACTGATCCACCCCCATGCTTCACTCTGGGCATGCAACAGTCTGGGTGGTACGCTTCTTTGGGGCTTCTCCACACCGTAACTCTCCCGGATGTGGGGAAAACAGTAAAGGTGGACTCATCAGAGAACAATACATGTTTCACATTGTCCACAGCCCAAGATTTGCGCTCCTTGCACCATTGAAACCGACGTTTGGCATTGGCACGAGTGACCAAAGGTTTGGCTATAGCAGCCCGGCCGTGTATATTGACCCTGTGGAGCTCCCGACGGACAGTTCTGGTGGAAACAGGAGAGTTGAGGTGCACATTTAATTCTGCCGTGATTTGGGCAGCCGTGGATTTATGTTTTTTGGATACAATCCGGGTTAGCACACGAACATCCCTTTCAGACAGCTTCCTCTTGCGTCCACAGTTAATCCTGTTGGATGTGGTTTGTCCTTCTTGGTGGTATGCTGACATTACCCTGGATACCGTGGCTCTTGATACATCACAAAGACTTGCTGTCTTGGTCACAGATGCGCCAGCAAGACGTGCACCAACAATTTGTCCTCTTTTGAACTCTGGTATGTCACCCATAATGTTGTGTGCATTGCAATATTTTGAGCAAAACTGTGCTCTTACCCTGCTAATTGAACCTTCACACTCTGCTCTTACTGGTGCAATGTGCAATTAATGAAGATTGGCCACCAGACTGGTCCAATTTAGCCATGAAACCTCCCTCACTAAAATGACAGGTGTTTCAGTTTCATTGTCCAACCCCTGTATTTAATGTGTATTAAGGTGCAATTTCGAACAAAAATTTAAAGATTAAAAATAACGTATTAATACATAGCGAAAGTATTTGTTGTATGAGACCAGTTCTGTTTAAACATACATAATGGGGTTAAAGACATTATTAGGTGTGACGCAACATGGGACAGTAACTTAAAACAAGCTCTTACCAGCCTTGTCCTTCCACAGTTTCTCAATACAGATGATATGTGGCTGCAGTTTGGTTTCAGTTGGCTGCACATACACATAGTCTCCCACACTGTAGGTGCAGTTCTCAAAGCTACAAGTGTTTTCAGGGTCTGATTCCCATTGACCCCCTGTAGCCCCCTCAGCATTCTCTTCATCTGCAAAAAAAACAAATGCTTATTAATACAAACAACAGGATTAGCCTAGATTAAGGCATTTAAGTGCTTTGTTTACCATCGGATGCACTTCAGCTTTGAATCTGTCAATTGCTTTCACAAAAACAAGCATGTAATATTATTATTAGAATTATAATTTTCCCAGGTAAATCAATGAAAGAGAGCATTACTAATACCAAACTAATGTTAGCAATTTTTTTTTAATCTGATCCATTTGAATGTGTTTGCATGTGTCCAATATATGAGTACATCCAGCTGCTGGACTATTTATGAAAGGCATCTGACACCTGTACATGTGGATATTTCTACACCTGTATACCTGGTATTTTTCCACAAAAAAACAATATTTAGTCTCACGACACAATGCTGAGCTGTATTAGTACTGAACACTGTACTGGTTAACATCATTAAAGTTGTAAAGTAGTTTCTTGCCGCTCAGGTGGCGCAGCGGTAAAGTACGCTAGCGCACCAGAGTTGGGTTTCCAGAGTTGCATCGTATCGAAACTCAGCTCTACCTTTCCGACTGGGTTGGGCGGCAGTATGAACAACGTTTGGCTGTTGTTCAGGGGCTTAGAGGTAGAGTCGGAGCATAGGTCCTCATAACTGGTACAACTGCGGCCCCTGCTGGTTGACTGACGGCGCCTGCAAAGGGCTGAGGAATAACATTGAGGGGGGTGTGACCCTCCGTGCGCAGTGTCTCTCGGTGTATGAACTCGGCTCGTGCAGGTGAAAAATGCAGGCGAAAAATGCAGGCTGTACTGATTGCATGCCGGAGGGGGCGCAAGTCAGTTGAGTGGCGTCCTTAGTCAGCGGCAAAAAGGGTCGAATCAGTATAGAGGACACAATCAGGGTAATTGGACACGATTAGAATAGGGATAAAAGTTGGGGGAAAAAAGTGGGAAAAAATAGATAATAAAAAAAAAAAAAAAGTTGTAGTTTCTTTTGTTTGAATTAACCAACTAATCTTAAGCAAATACAGATTTACCTTTTTTGTCTTCCTCTCCTTTAAGAGCATCTTCCTGTATTTCCTGGGGCAGCTTTTCTCTCCTTTCCTGCTCCACATCTGCATGAAGGTGTCTGGGCGTGTAGCTAAGTGCTGGAGTCAGAAGAATCTCACCATTCTTACACAGCTCATCTCGGATTTTCAGAAAGAACTGCTGCAACTCCACCGAGTCCTCAAAGATCTCTGAATCGGTTCTAAATAAAGGTAAGTAATTAAAAATACATTTCAGTTACATGATTCATTTCATTACAAAAAGCTGAGACAGCACACATTATGATGTTAACTGGGGACATCTATTTTTTTATATTGCAGCATTTACTTCCAGACCATTTGAATGTGTAGGTTACCAGATTTAGTTAGAAAATAGATTTTCAAATGTAATAAAGATGGGCATTATCACTTTATTAGTACTTTACTTTTACACTGTCAAATAGTTCCTCTTCAGTTCTATTTTAGAGAATGACTATCAGAAAATAAAAAAGTAGTTATGCTTGTTTTCTTAATTCTAACTTGGAATATCATGGCCACCCTTTGGAAAACCCTAGAAAGCGACTGGGATACCACAGTAAACATCTAGAAATACCAGAGCAAACAACTAGTATACCATAACGATCACAATGCAACACCCGAACAACTACCAGGAAAACTATATCAACCAACTGGCAACACATTTGTACATAAATATACATGAATAACCTACTTTTCAACTAAATAAAACCATGTTAAACATTATTTAACATTGTGACTTTACATATGTGTAGTCTGTTCTGCACAATTTAAACATAGAAATGCAATACATTCAAAATATATATACAGTATATATACAGGGGTTGGACAAAATAACTGAAACACCTGTCATTTTAGTGTGGGAGGTTTCATGGCTAAATTGGACCAGTCTGGTGGCCAATCTTCATTAATTGCACATTGCACCAGTAAGAGCAGAGTGTGAAGGTTCAATTAGCAGGGTAAGAGCACAGTTTTGCTCAAAATATTGCAATGCACACAACATTATGGGTGACATACCAGAGTTCAAAAGAGGACAAATTGTTGGTGCACATCTTGCTGGCGCATCTGTGACCAAGACAGCAAGTCTTTGTGATGTATCAAGAGCCACGGTATCCAGGGTAATGTCAGCATACCACCAAGAAGGACAAACCACATCCAACAGGATTAACTGTGGACGCAAGAGGAAGCTGTCTGAAAGGGATGTTCGGGTGCTAACCCGGATTGTATCCAAAAAACATAAAACCACGGCTGCCCAAATCACGGCAGAATTAAATGTGCACCTCAACTCTCCTGTTTCCACCAGAACTGTCCGTCGGGAGCTCCACAGGGTCGATATACACGGCCGGGCTGCTATAGCCAAACCTTTGGTCACTCGTGCCAATGCCAAACGTCGGTTTCAATGGTGCAAGGAGCGCAAATCTTGGGCTGTGGACAATGTGAAACATGTATTGTTCTCTGATGAGTCCACCTTTACTGTTTTCCCCACATCCGGGAGAGTTACGGTGTGGAGAAGCCCCAAAGAAGCGTACCACCCAGACTGTTGCATGCCCAGAGTGAAGCATGGGGGTGGATCAGTGATGGTTTGGGCTGCCATATCATGGCATTCCCTTGGCCCAATACTTGTGCTAGATGGGCGCGTCACTGCCAAGGACTACCGAACCATTCTGGAGGACCATGTGCATCCAATGGCGGTGCCGTGTATCAGGATGACAATGCACCAATACACACAGCAAGACTGGTGAAAGATTGGTTTGATGAACATGAAAGTGAAGTTGAACATCTCCCATGGCCTGCACAGTCACCAGATCTAAATATTATTGAGCCACTTTGGGGTGTTTTGGAGAAGCGAGTCAGGAAACGTTTTCCTCCACCAGCATCACGTAGTGACCTGGCCACTATCCTGCAAGAAGAATGGCTTAAAATCCCTCTGACCACTGTGCAGGACTTGTATATGTCATTTCCAAGACGAATTGACGCTGTATTGGCCGCAAAAGGAGGCCCTACACCATACTAATAAATTATTGTGGTCTAAAACCAGGTGTTTCAGTTATTTTGTCCAACCCCTGTATATACACATATAAATATAATTTTTACAAGCACACAGACAACCAAATTACAGGTTTTACAATTGTATGTATAATAGAGCATACATACACAGGAATCTAACACCATTGACAATATCTCTGTAGCCCTGAATATTTTGTTGGCTCTATGTACTGTTTGTTTTTAACAGCAGTTTTAAATCCTGGGACAGTTCGCGTGATTAGTTTTAGCTTTAATAATTGAAATTCAGATGCATTTTGTGTGCAGCCAAGTAAAAGTACACTTTATACACAACTTGATGCATCTACTCCTGCCAATTACCAAAGTCGTACCAATATAGTTTTTCTACCATAATGTCTTAAAAATAACTAAAAGAAACAACAAACCAGAAAAGTAAGAAACACAACAGGAACACATTTAGCAGCCACTTACCTATTCAGGCGTCTGGCTCTCTCCAGCACCTCAAAAAAGTGCTCCTGGAACGTGTCCATTCTTTGATAGCGACCACGTTCCACATTCTTGCGGATCACCTCCAAACTCAGTGGTGGCTTCTCTGGGTTAGCAGGATCCACGGAGGGCACCTCAGCCAGAGAGTCGCTATAGCAGCGCCCCTCATCATCCTGATGTCCCATCACAGACACAAAAAGATTACGAATGAGCTCACTAACCAGTGAAGCTACTGCCATTCGCCGGGCTGCTTTCTCCTCTCCCTCCTCTTCCTCCTTCTCAAGACGACGGCGTGAATCCAGGAAAGCCCTGTGGAGCAGCAGTGCGTCACGGTAGATGAGGGACTCGGGCTCGTTGTATGTGCAGGCATTGTTGAACATGAGGATAAAATCCTCAGCTATCGAGTCCACATCCTGATAGCGACCTTGGACCATATAGCTGCGGATGCGCTCCATGTCAATGGGCCGCTTGATGGCGATGTAGTAATCAGGTAGCTCTGAGCGGGATGGTAGTCGCAGAAATACTGTGCTTAAGCGACGTCCACGACTGTCTGTAAAACTGCGAACGGCTTCATATAGTTCACTTAACCTCTGCTGCAGGGTGGTCTGTGGACGGCCCTTTTTAGGAGACAAAGCAATCCCGCTCCTCCCTGGACAAGCAGAAACCATAATAATTGTTATAAAGTACATTTAGTACAATAATAAAACAGGCAAAATTACTTTTAATTTAAATAAGTAAGGAATATAACATACGTAATTTGAGTTTGGGTGAGCCCACATCATCTTCAGGTGGAGGTCCAAGTTCCTTTTGCTTATCCCTCAAAATCTTTTGTAAGACATCTGCATCATTGTAAACCTGCAAGTTGGTGTTAGTAAATATTAATTAACTCTTATATTTAACTCTTGCAGTTTGCAAAAAACTCAAATGATTATAAAATAAAACTCATCTATTTACAATATTACCAGTTCCAGAAAACTCTATAAAGTGTGGCCATTTGTCCACATATTAGAGAAAACAGGATTCATCAGACCAATTAATCTTTCTCTATTACGTTGATACTGCTTGCCCATTGAAAGCGCTTTTGATGGTGGACAGGATTTAGCATAAGCACATAAGACTGGCCTGCAACTACACAGCTCCATAGGCAGAAGGTTTGCTGCACTGTATGTTGTGACACATTACTGCCTCATTACCAGTGTTAAAATGACCTACAATTTGAGCCACAGTAGCCTTATAGTAGTGCTGACTGCCCAAAGAATGGTCCGTGGTTCATGACTTATCCCACCTTTGACCACTATCTGGGGGTACACAGCTGCCTGGAAGCATCCCTTGTTGTTCAGATAGTTCAACCATTCATCTGGCTTAAATGACTTAACCCTAATTAAAGTCACTCAGGTTTATGCTGAACATATCTGCTGCATTAAACATGTGAACTACAATAAGAGTTTATTGTAGTTCACATGTTAAATGCAGCAGATATGATCAACATACTGTAGATCTACAGTTTGGAAACACGTCAGAGAGACCGTGTGGTGATCCGGCTCACCACGATCAGTTTAGGGGTTGTGCAGGCGGCAGCAATCAGAAATTAAAGAGGGAAAGATCCAGAAAAAATGGCTGGAATTTATACCTAAACTGCTTTGTATACATTTGTTTTCTTTTTACCATTTAATTTATACGTATAGAACAACACAGCTTAACTATTACAGCACTTTATGATCTTGAATTTAAAGACATTACTCACCTGAGAGCCTTCTTCATTGTAGTGGCGGGCGTTGCGAAACATTAGCTCCATATCGTTAACGACGGCCTCCTCACTGACATAGCGATCACTCCGAATATTTTGCTCGATTATGCGAAGGTCTATGGGATCCAGAATGACCTTGTAGTAGTCAGGGTAGTCCTTCTTTGATGGCTTTACCATAAAGAGGTCACATAGGCGCCTATTTGTGCCATCCTCTCGTGCCTCTGTTACTGCTGCATATAAGGCTTTCATTCTGTTTTTTCTGGTGTGTTTTTTATGGCTGTGATGTGTAAAAAAAAAAACATATGGGCAATAAGAAATAATTTATTAAAATAATAATAAGTAAATGAAAGGCAACAAAGTATTAGAAAAGATCCAAGACAAACCAACCTCTTTCTCTTACTGCTTCCAGGGTCAGGGGTCACGATAGAAAGTGAATTGTCTCCATCGTCATCATCTCTGAGTTCTTTTCTCTTAAGCTGAAAAATAAATTAGCACAGCAACATTTGGTATCAGCATCTTTATCATATGAATGAATCTCTTTTCAGGCAGTCTGTGAGACAGTGTCTCTTAATCGGATCAAAATATTTGTAATTAGACATTAACACAATAATTATAATAGGCATGGTCTCTATTGTATATCAATAGCTAATACATACTGTACATTTATAAGAGCACATTTTATTCAACCAGCCTTAAACACCATTGATTAAAAAATGTTTTTTACCTGCATTATTTGTTGTAACTTTTGGGCACGCTTGTATATGGTTGAATTGGACATGTTGTAGCGTTTAGTATTGTCAATCATCAGTGTGAGGTCGGCTTCTATCTGCTCAATTCCCTCATACTCCCCATTCTGCATTTTATCCCTGTGAACAGGTCAAACAGATGAAATGTGATTGAGTCAGAAATCAAACTTTCCCTTGAAACATTTTATTTGGTAACAGTACCTGCAGAAAATATACAGGATGTTAATCTGACAGGACAAACATAATATATTTGAATAAAATTGCAGTCTATACTTAAATCTGTGCACATATTAAAGTGAACTCACATGAACAGAAGCATGTAAGAAATCTATAAGATTTTACCACTGGGTTTACAGACATGAAAGTGAGAAAACATACAAGTAAGTCACTTAGTCTAATTTATTTGGTATGGGTTGTGGAGTCTGTGCCTTTTTGGGGTTAGACAGTTGGTTTACTGAGCAGCAGTTGAGACGTGGATTGAATAAAACTGTTTTATCACCCAAACAGAGAGGTAGCGCTGATAACTTTTACACTTAACTAGACATAAAGTGTTAACATATGCTTACCCTTTATGTGTTACAGTCTACTTACAGTCCGTCATTTAAGCAAGTAGTTATTGGATTTTAATCCTGATATTATCTAATAACACATGCCTATGCCACTGAGGCATATTGTCATAAATCATGTCCTGAATACCTGATCTGCTGGAGAGAAATGGGCTGTTTGATCTGCTGGTAGTAATTTGGATGCTCCCTCCGTGAGGGTAGCTGAAGGAAAGGCTCAGAAAGGAGTTTTCCCTGAACACTCCGGGCCCCTCGTACTGCGTAGTACAACAGGAAGACGGGGTCAGTTGTACCCTGTCGAGAGTGTCCACTTTCAGCTTCCATCTCAGAGGTATCATAGCGCAATGAACCTGTAGCAAGAGATGCACAAACAGAATGGAGGTGAATGAAATGAGACAGAATGATATTTAACACTGTCGAATGAGACAGAAGAATTTTAAAAACCTAACATGTTGGGTTGTCTGGTATGATGTGTGAACCATGATGTGACTGTATAAATTGTTAGAGGTAGCCCAGACCATATACACATGTCGGCTGCTTTACTTGGAATACCTGTCAACTTTTTCATTTGTGTAATCAGCCAATCAGGCATGTGGCAGCCGTGTGGTGCAACAAAAAAAAAATCAAACACAGGTCAAAAGCTTCAGTAAATGTACACATTAAACAGCTGATATGGTTATGATATGGCAGCTTGAACACTTTTTATAATTGTGAAAAGCATCTCAATTTTATATGGCATGCAGATGAAAGGGGTAAAAATTTTGTAAAGTCATGAATCCATAGACCCAACCAGCTGTGTGTCAACCACTCAAATCGGTGGTGGTGAATGATATGGTGAAAAGTTTCCTTGACACACCTTGCATCCCCAATACCAATCAAGAACTGTTTGAATGACACCATGTAAGTATTATTGCTAACAAAATTAATTCCTTTATTGACACAATTAAGGGCACTTTGGAATGCATTTATACCTGACTATTTTATTTTATTAGGATTTTAACGTGATATTTTACACAGCCAGTTTTTTTTTTTAGTTTTGTTCTTTAGCATGTAACATACTTGCTTTGATCATATTGTTTCAATCAAACTATGTTTTGCAAAGTACTCAATATTTTCATATTTTTTAAGAGTGTATTTTTTCATATTTAAAGACTTGTTGATGCTACCTGAGAGAATGGAGTCTTCATCGCTCTCTGAGCCAGCCTGCAGAGGTGTGGAAAAAGCAGACAGGCGCTCACCCTGAGCAGACCTCCGACTTCTTTTGCAGCACAAACAGTGATAAAAAGAAAGATTATGATTAGATACATACAATGTTTGACAGACATTTGCAATATAGAAAGATAAATAATACAAAGTGAAAATACCTCATGCGGAGGCTTGTTTTAACAGGTTCAGCTTGTTCAAGTTCTGTCTTCTTTTGACTGAAAACCTTCTTGATCGTGTTTGCATCCTTTGGGGAAAAAGGAAAGAAAATAAAGGAATATAACAAATTAGGATATCCTGCATGATTTGTTTGTTTGTTTGTTGTTTAACGCCATCTTTACCCATTGGTCTATCCTGCATGATGTTAGAAATAAAAATTAATTAGCTTAACTGAATATAAATAATCTTGAAATACCTTATAAACTTGTGAACCAGGTTCATTGTAGGCTTTGGCATTTTTAGTTAAAAGATCAATATCCTTGGACATGGCGTTGATGGATTTGTAGCTGCCTGTCTGTAATGAAATAGAAAAACAGCCTTATTATAGTTTTACTTCTAGGGTACTGGGGAAGTATAAGGAATGTACAGCAATTAATAAAAGCAGTATTCTAACCTGAATCCTTTGGGCTATGGTTCGTAAATCTATTGGCTCTTTGATAATGGCATAGTAGTCAGGGTATTGCTGCATATGAAAAAAAAATGCATACATTCTTATTAGTTAATACACTGCCAATGTAATTTAATAAAAAATATCAAGTATTAAAGTCTAACCAGTTTAGAGGGAAGCTTCTGAAACAGGTCACTAATTAATCTCCCAGAAGGATCAGTGTAAGACACAAGAGCCTCTAAGAGCTGCTCTAAAAGTCCCTTCAAATGCTTGGGTGACATCTGCCATTTAAAGAGAGCAATAATAACAGTTAAAAAAGTAATAATGCTATTCAATCAAATCCTACCATGTTAAAGTTTTCCAGCTATAAAACTCTTAGAACAGAAGACAAGATATTCACCTCCTCTGTGGAGCTTCCAGGGTTCTCAGTGTCTTCGCTTTCCTCTTCCTCCTCCTCGTCTTCTACATCTCCTCCACGAAGGAGGCTGTTCTTGGTTGAACGAAACAAATCCCACAACTTACAAGCAGCCCTGTACTCTGGACTGTCAGCCTGGAAAACACACCAACACATAACATACTCAATAAGAGCTTATTCATATTCTTGACCAGACCCCGTTGTTTTTGTTAAAATGCCTGTTTGTAATTCTAAATAACTTCAGTAATCTTCAGTAGTTGTTTCATTCTAATTAGGGCAGTGGTGGTGTTCTAAAGCCCAGCCGGAAACATATTAAGAAGAGATCGCCAGCTTATTGCAGAGCATCACACACTCACCAATTTAATCCCACACCAACACTGAGCAGGGTTTGGATGGTCTCATGCATGGTATAGACCAGCATAACATCCTCTTACGTACTTCTGAGATAATAGTCTCATTTCAAAAATAAAAAGGTGTGAAAAACAATAATGTACACTACCGGATAATAAGCCTTGGCATTGTTGATGAGAAGCTGAAAGTCTGCTGTGAACTGTTCCACATCTTGGTATTCTTCAACTTTGAGCTTCTGCTGGATCTTCATCATGTCAATGGGCTTGCTCACCACCTCATAGTAATCTGGATGATTCCTGAATTGCATTGACAGAAACAAGAAACATGTAGAAAACAGTTTTGCAAACAAAATAAGCTATTCTCTTAATTCATGCCCTAGACGTCAGGGGGCATTTTTCAATTTTATTTCATACCTCCTTTTTGGAGCCCGAACAAAGAGCTCACAGATCTGCCTTCCTTGCACATCTTTGTAGTCCCTGACAGTGCTGTACAACTCATTGCAAACAGCGAGCTGGAACACATGAATATTAATGTCACTCAAAAAATAATTTACATACAAAATTGACACTAGATAATAATGACTGGTAATAATAAAATTAAGGGGTTCTGCTTAAAAATAATATGATGGAGCAAATTATCTAGTTAAAAACTAATTTTGAGGTGTTCACAGGGAACAACAATTTATCACACATAAACAAAACTTTTTAGATGCGAAATGTGGGAGAAAAGAAAGGTGCCATATAGTCTAATACTTAAACTAGCCAATCATTTATCTTATGACATGCTGAAATAACTTATTATTGTTAAATTATAATTATAGTCCTCCACAGTCCAATCTGCATCTTCAGCAACGTCACTCCAAGGTTAAGAGCCACTAAGCTAATCCAAAACTAGAAACTTAATACTTGGAAAAATACTTGACAGAGGGGATGTCACAATGAGAAAACACATATTGTTTGTAAACAATATGGGCTGCTGGTCATCCAGGTGAAAAGTACATATTTTTTTAAGTTTAAGTCATTTATGAGATAAACAGAGGCAGAGAATGTGAAATATAAAGACGTGATAACCAAGCACAAACTTTAGCTAACATTTCCCTTATATGTTATTTTATAAGACTGTCATCACAAATAATAACATAAGTAAGCCAGTAAATATATAGTTTAAGGCTACAAATGTGCATGCCACAGACACTGACAAAAATGATCCACCTCATATTTTAAAAGCTCAATCATACTACCACTTTACTAATTAAACAACAATAAATATAAACGAAGCAGTCTTACTTGATCAACAGCAGCGGCAGTGTTAGCAGTTTTCCTCTTTTTTAAACTACTGGTTGGAGTGGTTGAAGTGGCATCATCAAAGTCACCACTCGCACCGCCGGAGGGAGAAGTGATGCGTCGTCTTTTGGAGCCCATAGAAAAAAAGGACCTAAAAAAAAATTCACATAAAAAGCAGTCCTTATAGAATGCAATTCCATATGTGTAAAGACACCATTGACACAAAGTCACATAATGGGATTTTAAAGAGACGTATGGTGCCATTAAGGTGACATATTTTCCCAGGAAGTCTAGGTCAGCCTGCCTGCTGTCCAGATCTGTCTGTTTTTGACAGTGTATGGAGCATCACGAAGGGGATAATTAGACAACAACCACCACAGACTGTTGAGCAGCTGAAGTCTTGTATCAATAAGAATGGTCAACAATTCTATTTGCAAAAGGTGAACCATCACATTTGTCAAATTTTTATTACTATTGCCAGAGCTGTAAAAGGATAAATATTCTCAAAACTCTATTGAGAAAATGTCTGATACTAGAGTACACCAGTATCTCACAATATCACAATATTTCCTTTTTTACTCATAGATTTTACTGTCAAAATGATTATTGGGAGTCAAGGGCAGTTCTCTCCAAAATAACAGACATAGTGATGACATTGAACTCCTATTGCTGTATCTTACTGCTTTTTTACTTACTCCCATCACACTTGCAAATTTAGATCATTATTTAAAATGTACAAAACAAACAGGATACACAGATTTACAGAAAAGCAGAGGAGTCTGCTTTTAATTACTAACACACATGATCAGTACAGTATATGGTTTATAAGTGCCATCAAGTTGATTTCAAGTCCGGTGATCAAATAGATAGTGTTTCTCCAGAATGACTTGTTCATTGTCGCTTTAACTGTATCCATCCATTATGTTGCCGTCTGTCCTCATTTAACTTCAACTCTTCCAAGCATATTCATATCCAAGAATAATTTTTCCTCATAATTTCAAATAAAAGAGCTTCGGTTTGGGCTTCAAGTGAAAGGTTAAGTTTGATTTGGTCAAGGATCCATTTGTTTGTCTTCTTTGCCATCCAAGATGTTTTCAAAACTGTCTGCCAGTTTAAAGGCATCAGTATTTTTCTGCCCATGATTTCTGTTTAAAAAGACATTGTTACATCTGAAGATCTTTCCAGTTCTTTCATTTTTGCTCTTACAAGTGGTATGTATCGTATTTGCTGACTTCTCTATCCACTGTTGTTAATAACTGAGGCTATGGATACACTACTCTTTAAAGAAATCTAATTATGTTTTACAAAACGTGTTGTTTTTTACTTCACAGTTTGGATTGTTTTCTTTCATTATTTAATCAAAATAAAAGAGCTTCGGTTTGGATATCTGGGTTTCGAGTGGGAGGTTAAGTTTGATTTGGTCAAGGATCCATTTGTTTGTCTTCTTTGCCATCCAAGGTGTTTTCAAAACTATTTGCTAGTTCAAAGGTATCAGTATTCTTCTGCCCATGATTTCTGTTTGAAAACGACTGTTGCATATGAAGATCTTTCTGGTTCTTTCATGTTTGTTCTTACAAGTGGTATGTATCGTATTTGCTGACTTCTCTATCCACTGTTGTTAATAACTGAGGCTTTGGATACACTGCTGCTTAAATAAATCTAATTATGTTGTGTTTTCTTCACAGTTTGGATTGTTTTCTTTCATTATTTGATCAAAATAATAGAGCTTCAGTTTGTCTTGGTCAAGGATCCATTTGTTTGTCATGTGTTTTTTTTTTTTTTTAACTATTTGCCACTTTGAAGGAATCAGTTTTCTTCCTGCCCATGATTTCTGTTTAAAAAGACATTGTTACATCTGAAGATCTTTCCAGTTCTTTCAGTTTTGTTGTGGTAAGTGGTAGTATGTATCGTGTTTGCTAACTTATCTATCCACTGCTGTTAATAACTAAGAATTTGGATACATTGCTCTTTAAAGAAATCTGATTAAGTTTTACAAAACGTGTTGTTTTTTTCTTCTCAGTTTGGATTGTTTTCTTTCATTACTTGATCAAAATAATAGAGCTTCAGTTTGGATATCTGGGCTTCGAGTGGGAGGTTAAGTTTGATTTGGTCAAGGATCTATTTATTTGTTTGTCATCCAAGGTGTTTTCAAAACTATTTGCCACTTTAAAGGCATCAGTATTCTTCCTGCCCATGATTTCTGTTTGAAAAGACATCTGAAGATCTTTCCAGTTCTTTCATTTTTGTTCATATCATATTTGCTGACTTCTCTATCCACTGTTGTTAATAACTGACTCTATGGATACACTGCTCTTTAAAGAAATCTAATTGTGTTTTATAAAACGTGTTGTTTTCTCCTTTACAGTTTGGATTGTTTTCTTTCATTATTTGATCAAAATAAAAGAGCTTCAGTTTGGATATCTGGGTTTCGAGTGAAAGGTTAAGTTTGATTTGGTCAAGGATCCATTTGTTTGTCTTCTTTGCCATCCAAGGTGTTTTCAAAACTATTTGCCACTTTAAATGCATCAGTATTCTTCTGCCCAAGATTTCTGTTTGAAAATGACATTGTTACATCTGAAGATCCTGTAAGATGTTCCTACAAGTGGTAGTATGTATCGTATTGGCTGACTTCTCTACCCACTGTTAATAAACTAACTTTTAAAAAGGCTATCTTAACCCTTCTTCACAGTTTGGGTCTGAACATAGCTAACTAAGATTTGAGCTGCTTTGCAACATTTTAGTACATTGGTAAAAAAAACCAAACATGACTTTTTAATCCCCATTATTTTGTTGCTTTTACATTGTTTATGTATTGGTATTACAAGTTAAGTTTCATGTAAACTTACATTCGTTCGCCTGGACATTATAAACCCGTATTTATTCATACTGATCTTAATTACACAATGCACACATACATTGCACACATACTTAGTATGCTAATTCCAAAGCAGCAGGTCTATTTTATTAAAATACTCGTCTTGTAATACCAGCGAACTTGGTTAATTGAGAATTTCTGCATGTTTGTAAACAACATTGTGTCTTTATATAGACAATACTTCATTGTTTTATGATCATGCGACAAAAATATTTCCCTCAGAAATCAATAAATTACACCATCCATTTATTAATCTGTCTGTATATCTATCCACATAAACACTGAAGCTATACACTGACTCCTCAGTTCACTCAGTCATACACTCACTCCATTCCTGTTCTCAAACAAAGAGCTCCGGATACAGCAACACTAACACTGCTAGCTAAGATGCTAACCAGCTAACCTGTAGCGCTAAAAAGCAAATTCGCTGTGCGTATTAAGGACTTAAACAACAAAAGGAAATAAATAAAAGCTGTTACTTGCCCGTATAAAATATATTCACTTTGTTAAAAAGCTGAACAAAAATCCAACAGAACACAGCAACAGCAACCGTTAGCCAGCCAGCTAGTGTTGGTTTAAAACCCCGCCTCCTTCCAAACGGTACGGAAGTTCTCTAGCTTAAAAGTCTTTCAGTTTTAGGGACATAAAGTGCAGTACCGGATTACATCGTAGGTTAAAGCAGCGAAGCGGACCTCGACCCCGACCCCCCAAGCCCCCAAAAACAACCAAAAACTAAAAAACCTCTCGCACACACCAAAGGATATGGGTGATAACAGAACTTTAAGAGCTGCTAACTGAGCTACTAAACTAACTGTTCGCGTCACAAACACATTAATGTGTACTACATAGTGCACTAGAGAGTGTGAAAGATAATAGATTTATGTTCCCTACATAGTGCACTAGATTGTATATTAGAAAAGAATTTATGTTCCTTACTTAGTGCACTTGATAGTGTATTAGATAATAGACTTATGTTTCTTACATAATGCTTTAGGTAGCATATTAGTTAACGGATTTAGGTTCCCTACATAGTGCACTAGTTGGTATTTTAGATATGAATTTATGTTCCCTACATAGTGCACTAGATAGTGAATTAGACAATTGGTTTATGTTCCCTACACAGTGCACTAGATTGTATATCAGATCACGGATTTATGTTCCCTACATAGTGCACTAAATAGTGTATTAGATAACGCATTCATGTTCACTACATAGTGCACTAGAAAGAATAACTAGATGATGATTTGTGTTCCTTACATAGTGCACTAGATAGTGTATTACATAATTAATTATGTTCCCTACATAGTGCACTAAATTGTATATAAGATAACGGATTTATGTTCCCTACATAGTGCACTAATCAGTATATTAGACAATTGATTTATGTTCCCTACACAGTGCGCTAGATTGTATATCAGATAACGGATTTAATACGCGATTAAAAAGTCTGTGTCGCCTGCGTGCGTGTGCGCTCTTGGATGCTCGTTCTAGATTCCGGGAGATTTTATCTGACTTGCGGGCATCAGGGTGCCGCTATGTATATGCGGGAGACTCCCGGAACTTCCGGGAGACTTGGGATGTCTGGGTGGAGCACCTGTAAAATACTAGTGCACTCTCCGAACCCCAGATCTCAGCTGTGCTATTTGCTGGTTGGGCATCTACACAGACATGATTGGTTGTGTCTGAGGGGATGTCGTAGGTGCACTCTCAGTGCTGGCCCCAAACCAATAAGGGCATCTGGCGTAAAATCTGTGACAATTAAGTTATGCGAACCCGAATGATCCGCTATGTTGACACTTAAATAAATACACCAAAACAGCAACAGGCTCCCACACAGGACCGTATCACGTACCATGCCCTATGTAAACCCATATCAATCATTGTTCACAGTCTGCAATAAGTTATACTCTTGGTACTCCAGTTTGCCATCTACCTTCCATGTGATGAAGGTGGGTTGGGTACTTAAAATAGTTCCTATGTGGAATTATCTAGGTGTGTGTGTGTTGCCCTATGAATGATTAAAGTTTTTTGAGCTTTTTTTTGCCATCTATAAAAGAATAAAGCAGTGAGTGAAAATGTATTAATTTATTGAACAACACTAGCTACTGGCTTTCCATTGCTATGTGTTTTTATTTATTAGGATTTTAACATCATGTTTTACACACCTTGGTTTCATTCATGACAGAAATGGTAGTTAATCGCTACACAAGATTAATCAGTTCACAAGTTTAACCGAGGCTTCCAGAGGAATCCCACACAGACATGGGGAGAACATGAAACCCAGACCCAGACTGCACCACCTAGGGATCAAACCCAGGACCTTCTTGCTGTGAGGCAACAATGCTACCCACTGAGCCGCTGTGCCACCAACGTTTATAAATGTTACAAATGCCCATAGATTTATTTTATGAAATTCTAGTAACAGTTGTCAGAGGCTTTCATATAATGTTGCACAACAACATTGTTTCAGTCTATAAAATAGTTTAATGTCAACGTTTATTTGCATTTACACAGTGTTGCAATTGTTTCAGTAACTCCTTTGCTTACCTTTTTTATTTTTTTATTTTTGCACATTTGCTTGTGGGTACTGTGGTTTTCTTAAACTTGCCTCTGGGTGTATGTGATTGAATGTCTTGCTGTGTGTTGCCCTTACTCTTTTCATATACAGTATCTGCTGCTATAAAAACTCAATGCTACTAACTGTACATCAGAATATGCTTTTTTACCTGACTTATCATTTACTCAGTACCATATACTGGCCAACACTACACTTGTCTCTAGTCTTGTCTCATTTAATTACATTTTAGATTGGGAATGTGTTTTGTATTTATTGTAGGTCTTTTTGTATTTATCATACTGTGTTTTATTTGAACTGCCCTTACAATGCCCTTAGAGGATGAAAATGGATGGAAGACGAAGACGACTGACATCAGGGAAAAATATGACTTTAAGGAAGTCCTAGGAAGTGCCACCATGTATATTTCTGTAAATTGTTAGTCCTCTGTCATCATTCAAAAGTCACTTGCTAATGTGAGATTGGCACTTATTTAGTTAGTCCTTTATTCTAAACTGGGGAGCAATACGTTTGTGTTTCCTGTCTCATCTTGTGTGTCTATGTGGGATATTTGAGATTGAAATCACAAGTGACAGGCTAGTGATTTGAGAAGTGATTTTATAAGAATAGATACACTACTGCTTCTTTTACATGTACCAGGTGCACAATTTGCACATACTGTTTTTCTGTTGCATACCATATGCTGTATAAATGCACCTTATTTACTTACTTATTTGTATTAGTTTTTCTTCTTTTGCTTGTTAAACCTCTGGAGACCAATAATGTCCTTCGGGATAAATAAAGTATCTATCTATCTATCTATCTGTCTGTCTGTCTGTCTGTCTGTCTGTCTGTCTGTCTGTCTGTCTGTCTGTCTAAGATAGCTGTGATGGAGCTTCCAGTGAGCTATGCTCAGAGACAAAGCACACAGAGCAGGGTATGTCATCAGTGCAAAAATGTAAACTACTTCCTGACTTTCCTGTTTTAAAGAATAGCATATTTACAGTGTTTGGGCTGTTATAAAACAACTGATTAAATGGTTTGTGGCTGTATGGTTGTCTTTGCACTGTGTTTATTGTTTTGTCTTGCACTTTTTGTTCTGTGTTGCACCCTGGTCCTGGGGGAACGTTGTTTCATTTCAATATGTACTGAACTTGTATATAGCTGAAATGACAATAAAGCCTCTCTTGAACTCTTGTAAGGATCTGGTGCCCTGTCCAGGGTGTACTGGTTTGCACACACACTGATGTCACTGGCAAGGCAAGGCAAGGCAAGGCAAGTTTATTTGTATAGCACCTTTCATACACAGTGGCAATTCAAAGTGCTTTACATAAGGAAAAAAAAAAAAATTAAAAGCATTAAAACATTCCTGAGATCTAAAACCTCAGAAAGACTTCTTGCAAACATTTAGTTACAATTAAGAACATGAAATTCAAACAAGAGAGATAAAAAAAATTAAGGACATGAAAAATTAAAAGAAAATATTGTAAAGTATAACCTACAATTTAGGGAATATGAAATTAAAACAAGAGAGATAAAAAATTAAGAACATGAAAACTAAAAGAAAATATAGTACAATATACACTACAATTTAGAAGAGCATGAAAAACTAAAAGAAATATGGTAAAATATGGGTAATAGCAAAAATTTCTAGCTCAATCATAGGCACAAGAAAAAAGAAATGTTTTTAACCTGGATTTAAAGATTTCTACATTTGAGGAACATCTAATATCTCCTGGCAGTCTGTTCCAGTTATATGCAGCCCAACAGCTAAATGCTGCTTCACCGTGTTTAGTTTGGACTCTGGGCTCAACTAGCTGACCTGAGTCCATGGATCTAAGAGATCTACTGGGTTTATATTCTCTAAACATTTCTGATATGTATTCTGGGCCGAACCCATTCAGTGATTTATAGACCAGTAGCAGCACTTTAAATTCTATTCTGTAACTAACCGGAAGCCAGTGTAGAGATTTTAGAACTGGAGTGATGTGCTCAGTTCTCTTCGTCTTAGTTAAAACTCTAGCAGCAGCGTTCTGAATGAGCTGTAACTGTTTAATGGTCTTTTTGGGAAGTCCAGTTAAGAGACCATTACAATAGTCCACCCTACTGGAGATAAAAGCATGGATCAGCTTCTCTAGGTCTTGTTGGCACACTAGACCCTTGATTTTGGCTATATTTCTAAGATGGTAGAAGGCTGTTTTGGTGATGGTTTTTATATGGCTGGTGAATGTGAGATCTGAGTCTATTAGAACGCCAAGATTTCGGACTTGGTCTTTGGTTTTTAGAGCTCGGGAACTGAGGTGTTCACTGACACTGGTCCTCTTTTCTTTGCTGCCAAACACAACAATCTCTGTTTTGTCCTTATTTAACTGTCAAAGTCAATGTCAAAGTGTTTTTCTCCGGTTACTCCAGTTTCCCTTCCACTTTCCATTTAAAGACTGACAGTTGGATTGGTTACTCTTTATTGCTACTGTGGTGTTGAGTAAATTGAATGTGCGTGTGGGCGGCTCTACGTCTGGTACCTTACCAGCCACCGCTCAGAATTTTTGGGTTGCACCAGACAGACGAGGCTGCCCACGGGAGAATGAAGATATAACGGATGCTGTATATATACTTTCCAGTGTCCGGCTAACTAAGCGTACGGTTAATGATGTTTAATGTGTTTTTGATGTCAGATCAGCAGAATTCGCCCTGAAGAGCCCTGCAGCGGCTTCATGACGTCAGAGCAGGAGCGCTAGAGCAGCTCGAGTGCGCGTGGAGACAGAGCAGAGCAGAGCAGAGCAGAGCAGAACGCTGCAGCCTTCAGCTCCCAGAGCAGCAAACTGGTAAGATATGTACTTATTATACACTTTATCTTTTAACAACACATATAACTGGGAAAGTGCAGATGCTATATCTGAAGTCTGGCTTAAATAGTTGTTTGTATTGACAAATGGCTTGATCTGTTGATATGCTGGGTTCATGACACCCTATACAAGCATGTATAACACATTAGGGTTCTTCACACGCATGCATGCATTATTATAGAGACCATAGACTGTCTTTCAAAAATAGTTTTGCATTCGTTGCATGCTCAAGTTGCACCATCATTGCATTGTTAATCTAAACAATATGCGGCAAAATAACCCAGGATCTGGTGCATGGTCCAAAAAATCCGACTCAGTTGGAATAGATATTAGACATTGTGGTATAAGGTGAAGAACTGCAAATTGTGTCTTTAGATTACTGAAACGCCAACTGCATTCTGTTTTAGGAAATTAGTAGTCTATATGTTTTATTCATTGAAAATGACTACATTACATTTCACACACTGCAATCAAAAACGCACTGTGCTTTAGTCATTAATTTACTCTGCTATTCACTTGTGCATGATGCATTAGATATAATTTAACATTTCTCATTCATCAGCCCATTTGATAGTTGAAACAAGATGACTAAAATAATAAACAGATCAAGGATGCACTTACAGTGGGGCCAAAAAGTATTTAGTCAGCCACTGATTGTGCAGGTTCTCCTACTTAGAAAGATGAGTGAGGTCTGTAATTTTCATCATAGGTACACTTCAACTATGAGAGACAAAATGAGAAAAAAAAATTCAGGAAATCACATTGTAGGATTTTTAAAGAATTTATTTGTAAATTATGGTGGAAAATAAGTATTTGGTCAATAACAAACAAGCAAGATTTCTGGCTCTCACAGACCTGTAACTTCTTCTTTAAGAAGCTCTTCTGTCCTCCACTCGTTACCTGTATTAATGGCACCTGTTTGACCTTGTTATCTGTATAAAAGACACCTGTCCACAGCCTCAAACAGTCAGACTCCAAACTCAACCATGGCCAAGACCAAAGAGCTGTCGAAGGACACCAGGAAGAAAATTGTAGACCTGCACCAGGCTGGGAAGAGTGAATCTACAATAGGCAAGCAGGTTGGTGTGAATAAATCAACTGTGGGAGCAATTGTAAGAAAATGGAAGACATACAAGACCATTGATAATCTCCCTTGGGGTCAAGATCTCATCCCGTGGGGTCAAAATGATCATGAGAACGGTGAGCAAAAATCCCAGAACTACACGGAGGGACCTGATGAATGACCTGCAGAGAGCTGGGACCAAAGTAACAAAGGCTACCATCAGTAACACACTACGCAGAGAGGGACTCAAATCCTGCAATGCCAGGCGTGTCCCCCTGCTTAAGCCAGTACATGTCCAGGCCCGTCTGAACTTTGCCAGAGAGCATATGGATGATCCAGAAGAGGATTGGGAGAATATCATGTGGTCAGATGAAACCAAAATGGAACTTTTTGGTAAAAACTCAACTCGTCGTGTTTGGAGGAAGAAGAAAAACCCAAGAACACCATACCTACTGTGAAGCATGGGGGTGGAAACATCATGCTTTGGGGCTGTTTTTCTGCAAAGAGGACAGGGCGACTGATCCGTGTTAAGGGAATAATGAACGGGGCCATGTATCGTGAGATTTTAAGCCAAAACCTCCTTCCATCAGTGAGAGCATTGAAGATGGAACGTGGCTGGGTCTTCCAGCATGACAATGATCCCAAACACACTGCTCGGGCAACGAAGGAGTGGCTCCGTAAAAAGCATTTCAAGGTCCTGGAGTTGCCTAGCCAGTCTCCAGACCTCAACCCCATAGAAAATTTGTGGAGGGAGTTGAAAGTCCGTGTTGCCCAGCGACAGCCCCAAAACATCACTGCTCTAGAGGAGATCTGCATGGAGGAACTGGCCAAAATACCAGCTACAGTGTGTGCAAACCTGGTGAAGACTTACAGGAAACGTTTGACCTCTGTCATTGCCAACAAAGGTTATGTTACAAAGTATTGAGTTGAACTTTTGTTATTGACCAAATACTTATTTTCCACCATAATTTACAAAAACATTATTTAAAAATCCTACAATGTGATTTCCTGTATTTTTTTTTCTCATTTTGTCTCTCATAGTTGAAGTGTACCTATGATGAAAATTACAGACCTCTCTCATCTTTCTAAATAGGAGAACTTGCACAATCAGTGGCTGACTAAATACTTTTTGACCCCACTGTATGAACAGGGCATTTATTTATGTTTTATTATTTATTATTTTTTATCTGCATTTTAGAAGTGTGTGTAAAGGATGAACTGTATCATACAATGTAATAATCATTTGCTCTTTTTTCTCCCCTATCCTCATATTCTAGCGTGTTTAAAAGCTAGGGTCAGAGTGTAGAGTAAGCCATAATAAGGCTTCTTTAAAGCCGAGTGGGTTAAGGGCCTTGCTCAAGGGCCCACAGAGCCCTAAACACTAAAGTATAATTGCCCAAACTAAGAAGTAATGTCAGATTGTGTATATATGCTGGCTTCTCTTTTCTCAATTGTCCTCCCAATCTAGTCATATCCAATTACCTGATTTCATTATGCTTCCTCTCTACCGATGCTGATCTCCCCTCCTGATTGAGCAGAGCAAGACTGACACACGCCCCCTCCGACACGTGCGCAGTAGCCAACTGCATCTTTTCACCTGCACGAGGCGAATCATGTGCGGATCAGCTTTGTGTAGGGAGAGACACACCCTGATCAATGCATTATTCCTCGACTCTGTGCAGGCGCCATCAGTCGGCCAGCAGAGGTTGTAATTGCATCAGTTATGAGGTCCCAGATCTGGCTCCCACTTTGTATGAACAACAGCCAATCATTGTTCATGTAGCCACCCAGCCTGCCGGATTGCAGATTTTTGTCCGTTCATCTGCTCCTGTATATTTAGATTTATGCATATTCTGTGGTGAAAATATTTACCATTTTACAGCTACAAACTATTAAGTTATAATGTACTATTATTGTTACTCAATTCTGAGCTGACTTTAGAGCAGTCTTATACAGCATGTGATTCAAAATCTGTAATGTGTCAGGTTTTTTTTTGCATCTGTAATCCACTGGCTGTCCTAAATCCCTCTCTTCAGCTTCCAAGTGGAGCGTTGGCCGAATTGTACAATGCCCTTAGAAGATGAAAATGGATGGAAGAAGAAGACAACTGACATCAGGGAAAAATATGACTTTAAGGAAGTCCTTGGAACGTAAGTATCACCACTTAAATTTCTGTAAATTGTCAGTCCTTTGTCATCATTTAAAAGTCACTTGCTAACAAGTAATATGTGATTGCCATTTATTTAGTCCTTTATCATAAACTGAAGAGCAATGCGTTTGTGTTTCCTGTCTCATTTTGTGTGTCTAAGTGGGATATTTGAGATTGAAATCACCAGTGACAGGCTAGTGATTTAAGAAGTGATTTGATCAAAGATAGCTGTGATGGAGCCTCTAGTGAACCATGCTCAGAGACAATGCACACAGAGCAGGATATGTCGTCAGTGCCAAAAATGCTATATTTGTTGGGGCTGTTTTGTTGCTTTATGGTTTTACAAACCCAATTTCCAATGTTTTAACTGATCAGCTTCATTGTATTTTGTAAACATAAACAAATTTATGTTAAATGACAACAGTAGTACTCCCAAACCCATGTGGCTGTATTCATCAATATGTATCACAGTAGCATGTCAGTTTCTTATGCAATGCCTTCTGAGGGCTCAAAGGTCACTCACAAGGTTTCCGAACTTGCCCTACACAGATTAAGATTTATTCATATTCCTTTAATCTTTTCACAATATTATGTAAGGTAGATGGTAAAATACCTGAATTATTTGCAACCTTGCATTGAGAAATGTAAATACTGAGTCTTTGGATAATCATCCTTTATAAGTCATAATTATGCCAATCAGGCATAACATTATGACCACCTTCCTAATATTGTGTTGGTCCCCCTTTTGCTGCCCCATACGCAACAAACTGTGATGCACCGTGTATTCTGACACCTTTCTATCAGAACCAGCATTAACTTCTTCAGCAATTTGAGCTACAGTAGCTCGTCTGTTGGGCCAGCCTTTGCTCCCCACGTGCATCAATGAGCCTTGATCCTGTCGCAGGTTTACCACTGTTCCTTCCTTGGACCACTTTTGATAGATACTGACCACTGCAGATTGGGAACACCCCACAAGAGCTGCAGTTTTGGAGATGCTCTGACCCAGTCATCTAGCCATCACAATTTGGCCCTTGTCAAACTCTCTCAAATCCTTATGCTTGTCCATTTTTCCTGCTTCTAACACATCAACTTTGAGGATAAAATGTTCACTTGCTGCCTAATATATACCATTACTAACAGGTGCCGTGATGAAGAGATAATCAGTGTTATTCACTTCACCTGTCAGTGGTCATAATGTTATGCCTAGTCGGTGTATTTACAAGATGCAGTGAAGTTGATGAGTGAAAACATTGGAAATCTTTTCTTTCAAGGTATTGGTGGTTCTTTCTGAAGAAGTGGCCCTTACCCCATCCTCATGCCTCACTTGTTTTATGTACCTTGAGTCTCAGGACTGTATACAGATTTATAAAAACTGTAAATCACAGTAGCTGTGAGGCAGCTATCAGATTTTTATTGGGCAAAGTAAGTAATTACATGTGTTTGGCGTGGTATTCCAATGTCTGATTGAGTTTCTTATAAGTACTACAGTTTATATTGCCCCTATTTGAGAGTAGGTGTGTCCATGCCTTGCTCCCAGTGTTTTTGGGTGGTGCTGGACCCATCGGGACCCTGCCAATCATAAAGCAGTTGGTATTTGCATCTAATCTTAGATTTCTAGTCTTATTGTGTGCTGTGGGGAAAGTTTTGCTGCCTTTATTCAGTAAAGTTAAAGCTGCGCTTTGAAATTTTGCACTCTTTAATGCCACCAAGAATGTAATGCATGTACACGCATCTCCTGAATGCTGCACTGGCCCTCAGTCACTGTGGCTATTTTTATACCGCAGAGTGCGTGGGCGACTACCTATTTTCTGTCACTTTCACTCTGTGTCCTCAGAGCTAGTGGGTATGAGGAGGGGGACGTAAGAGACGATCGGATGTGATGTCTGTGTGTCTTGGTGCATTTGTCTATGTGGTTGCATGTTGTTTTTTGCCGCATCAGGTTTTCTTAAACTGACCCAAGGGTTCATTAGCTGCAGTGGGTTATGCTTGTATAACAAGGATTGGAACACAATGTACAACTGCATCTTACAAGAATAGGGGCAACATTTTTTAATGTATCGCTGTTAAAATAAACATTCCACACCCACATACTCCAGAATACAAGCATGTCTATTAACAGAATTAATAAGAATGGCATGATGGTTATTTTTTTTTTCAAGCCTGAATATGGCTGCTTGGATGACTACTCAGATTACAGAGATATTTTTACAGTTATAATATCCAGCCTCTCTTATCTTACTCTATTAAAGCCTCATTCCTTTGCTTTCCATGCTGGCATAGGATACAGAAATGGGTAACAGAAAGGCACATGAAAAAGAGCTTTAGGTGTGACTAAGCCACAGTTACAATAACATTTACACTGTTTGCTCTAAAACATCTCTGACATTTAGAACTTTCATATGTGTTATTCATAAAGCAACAAACAATAAACAAAAAAGATGACTGAAATAGCAGTTTATATATAGATAGAATAGAATAGATAGAATATATGGAATAGTTAGCAGTTTATAGATAGCAGACTACTTGCAAAATGTTCCACAAGAAGAGCTTGAGAAAACAGAATGCACATAATTATGGTCCAGACTTAACAAAAACATATTTTGTGAACTACAAAAAGCTAAAATTCATGGCAAGGCTGCCATTCTGAAATATTTTGTATTAAAGGCAGGTGCATGACAACAATACAAATGATGTGAGCACTAAAACCCGAATACCTTAGTGATTAAATCTGATCTGCCGCTTATGCGTGGGAGTCTTGGACTATAATTTGACTTGCACTTAAAATGGAAGAAGGCATTCCTCACCCCTGTTTATCAACACTAGCCAATCGTTAAACCTTTAAGCTTATGCATACAAATATGCATATAGGGGTGATTATAAATAGCTTTGTTTCTTAACCAAATACAGCTAATGCATACACCACAAAGTGTCGTATGTAAAAAGTAAATATGTAGAAATTGTTGCTTATATTATAAATAGGTTACTAAAGCATGATGTATTTTACACATTTAGCCACTATGACTAAAGTCAGGTCAAGTCTGGTCATGGTAAACCCTCTCCATCTCAAACAGCTGTGTAAAAGGAGAACTGACTTGGTGAGAACTGGCTCAACTGCCTTTAAAATCTGTTAAAAGGCTTATTATTATAACATTGGTTAGGTAAACATTGGTTTAGAAGTGTGTATTTGCTTTATGCAGACAAGTCCTCAAACATGTGTTCATTCTGCATGTTTAATCTCACACAATATTGCAGCTGTAGACAAAAAATGAATCATTCTTCTCAATAACCCCCAAGGCAAGACCTTTCTGTGTCTTTCCCTTCTGAGGCTCACACAGCATCATTCCCTGTTGTGGATTTTCCCAGAATCTCTCCCTGGCCTCATTCAAGGGATTTTACCCAAATCAGTGCATTGGCAAAATGCCTCTTCTTTTTCTAAAGAAGCTTACAGAACTGTTTAGCCATTACTGGTGCAAGTGAAGTAAATTGATTGATTTATGTAAGATCTTTACCAGCTTATCCAGGGGTTTGTTTTGTGTGGGTAGTGCCAATGATCAGCTGAAATGTGGGAAACCCCGGTCAGTTACTTAAGTAAATGATAGTTTATTATATACAGTTAAATACAGGCTAAATCCATTTCCAGGTACTATATAAGTGCCACAAATAAAATACAGACTAAAAATATAGACTAACAGACTTAAATCTGCATTATCATATTAAAGCAACACTAGCCTTCCACCACTTTCATTCCTTAACATAGCTAAGAGAGTTATAAAGCATTTATACCTGCATAAAAACTGTAAACACATATTCAGTTACTCCTCTGATGTCCTAACTAATCTTTCCAAAAAGTACAGCTCATTCTGAATACTGCAGGACTAAGGAACATAAAGACCTAACTCTAGTACTTAGATTCTTACATTGGATTTCCAAATGTTACTTATTGTTTATAAAGGACTGAATAGTTTAGGACCTAAATACATCTCTGGCATGCTGGTAGTGTACAACCTTAGTAGCAATGTCAGATCCTTAGGGTCTGGTTAGCTAGTTGTACAAAGAATCAGAGCAGCCAACTGTTTTTTATATGTACTGTAAAGCACTCTAAACAAACCCTTTGTATGAAGTGCTAAATAAATCGTCTTGCCTTTTCTAAACTGATGCCTTAGCTTGTACATTTACATTTACACAATTTATCTTTAAAGCAGTCAAGTCAGAAGAAAAGGGACAAAGTATTACGACAGATTACTATAATGTAATAACAACAATGGATCAGCAACATTCAGTGTTACTTCATAAAAGATTAGCAAAGTATATCTGACATGTTCACCATAATCAGAAAAGTTTTTTTTTGCCAGACCAATCAGAGATTTAGTTTGTTTGAGGAAAGGTTGTGATTGGGTGATGGAATGAGTTACCCTGGTTACAGAAAGATAGATCTCTTGTTTTTGGGGCTTAAATGGTGGCTGTAGAAACAGAGGTCTTTTTTTAGGAAACTAGGTGATGATGGATGAGATGTCTCTGCTAATACAGTCTGCAAGTCACTACTGTTAAATTCAGCTTCCCAAACATCTGAAAGAAAAAAACTGTGGAATGCAAGTGTTTTTTTTTGTATATATACTAAGTGTCTTTGTCGGAGGGGGCTTATGTGAATATATATATATATACAGATCAACCATAACATTAAAACCACCATATAGAAGCACTTTGTAGTTCTACAATTACTGACTGTAGTCCATCTGTTTCTCTGCATGCTTTGTTGTTCTTCAATGGTCAGGACCCCCAAAGGACCACCACAGAGCAGGAATTATTTAGGTGGTGGATGATTCTCAGCACTGCAGTGACACTGACATGGCGGTGGTGTGTTAGTGTGTGTTGTGCTGGTATGAGTGGATCAGACACAGCAGCGCTGCTGGAGTTTTTAAATACCGTGTCCTCTCACTGTGCACTCTGTTAGACACTCCTACCTAGTTGGTTCACCTTGTAAAGTCAGAGACGATCGCTCATCTATTGCTGCTGTTTAAGTTGGTCATCTTCTAGACCTTCATCAGTGGTCACAGGACACTGTCTACGGGGTGCTGTTGGCTGGATATTTTTGGTTGGTGGACTATTCTCAGTCCAGCAGTGACAGTGAGGTATTTAAAAACTTCATTAGCGCTGCTGTGTCTTATCCACTCATACCAGCACAACACACACTAACACACCACCGCCATGTCAGTGTCACTGCAGTGCTGAGAATGATCCACCACCTAAATAATACCTGCTCTGTGGGGGTCCTGGGAGAGTCCTGACCATTGAAGAACAGCATGAAAGGGGGCTAAGAAAGCATGCAGAGAAACAGATGGACTACAGTCAGTAATTGTGGAACTACAAAGTGCTTCTATATGGTAAGTGAAGCTGATAAATTGGTCAGTGAGTGTAGAAACAAGGAGGTGGTTTTAATGTTATGGCTGATTGGTATATATATATATATATATATATATATATATATATATATACAGTATATATATATATATATATATATATATATATATATATATATATATATATATATATATATCCAGGGATAAGAGAAAACATACAACTTTTTCAACAATTCTGGCCTGTTCTTCACTTGCTCAGAACAGTAGCTGAAATTACATTATCACCTCCAGCTTTGATGTTTGACACTGATAATATGCAGTATTCAACTGAGACCAGTTTAACACTTCGGGTGTTTACACAACTTCCTCTTTGGAATCTTCTAATGTGTTGCAACAAGTTTAAGTTAATGTAATTATTCATATTACAATTGGAAGTTTGTAAATTCTTTTAAACAAGCTGTTTTAAACATTATTTAGCAACAAAAGGTGTTCATCTTCCACTCTATAATAACAAACACAATCCTCTTAAACAGACACAAATAAAGAAAGAAAATTGGCAACTTCCAAATGAACATATAGTAGGTTTGGGAACATTTGAGTGAATTATGCCATAATCAACTAAATTTCAGAAGACAAATATAAATGACTGTAATTTACATTTACATTTTCAGCATTTAGCAGACGCTTTTATCCAAAGCGACTTACACAATGAGCAATTGAGGGTTAAGGGCCTTGCTCACCGACAACCTTCTGTTTACTAGTCCAGTACCTTAACCACTGAGCTATCACTGGCCACTGATAATATGGTAATGAATCCAATAACTTTACAATACGTACAAATGTTCCAATAAAGAAAATTGTTACTTGTTACTCTGTATAGGGGTGGGTACTCTATGATTTAGATGCATTTGCCCACTGGCACTGCCATGAAACCTGCATAAATTATCTCTAGAACCTGCCAAAGTCTCTGTTCATGTGCTCTCCAAAAAGCATTGAACATTGTGGTCTTGATGTAAGGACACCACAGATATGGAGACCTGTTTGTTGCAAAACACTGTTGGGATAGTTTGCTGTCATCTATTGTTTTAAATACATACTTTGTGGTTATATGTGTAAGTACATCAGTAGACATTCCATTTTCATTGACCTTTTTATATTTTACTGGTGGGTCCAGATTACCCAGAAACACTTGGTGCATGGTGGAAATAACCTGGACTGGGCGGCAGTCCATCTCAGGGCTGTGGCCATTCCTCCTTCAGACATAGCCAATCATGTCTGTGTGGACACCTTGCTGGCTGACAGCACAGCTAAGATTCGGACCTGGACCTTAGCAGTACTGGGCTGCACCATCTAAGCACTTGTCAGTAGAATTACGTGTTCAAATCTGAAGTGAATATATGCACTTGAAGTATATTAAGAATATAAAAAAACTGAGTAAATACCAACAAACAAACACACACAGACACATACCGTATTTCAGGACTAATATGATGCTGCATTGATGCAAGATGATATTGTCATTCTTTAATGTCATTCCAGGGCAGATACATAAAACAACTGCAGAACCAAACTCAGTTTATAACTTCTGTTTTTGGCTGCTTTTTCAGGGGGGCATTCTCTGAGGTGGTGCTGGCTGAAGAAAAGAGCACTCAGCGCCTCGTGGCTGTCAAGTGCATCCCGAAGAAGGCACTGGAGGGCAAAGAGAACAGTATCGAGAATGAGATTGCTGTGCTGCACAGGTCAATACTATATTCACATAAAACACAGCAGCAATTATGTTTTTATGTGGCTATATATATTAGATTTTGTCAGGTCCTATTTTGATGTTATAGCACTCCTAAGGGCACAGTGTAAAAAAAAAGATCTGATATCTTCCATTTACTATTAATATTGGACTGACTCAACATATTTTTAGTGTTCGCTGTTTTTCCAAAGATGGTTTAGAGACTCAGCATTACTTGCATGGTGCTTGTGCTGTATTAGCAGTTTGTTGGTATTGTTGTGTGGTTGCACAGTTGAAAAATAGATAGACAAATTTGGTCGTAAAGAATCTGTGATGTACAGTTACAAATATTATGTACAATGAGAATATAAGACAGATCAAATCTTGCATTGAGTTTGTTATACTCACTCACTCACTCACTCACTCACTTTCTTAACCACTTATCCAATTAGGGTCACAGGGCAGGGGGGTGCTGGAGCCTATCCCAGCTTTTCAATGATCTCAAGGCACACAGTAACACCCTGGACAGGGCGCCAGTCCATCGCAGGGCAGACACACATACACACACATGCACATACACACACCCATTCACCTATAGGGCAAGTTAGTGTCTCCAATTAACCTAACTGCATGTTTTTGGACTGTGGGAGGAAACCGAAGCTCCCGGAGGAAACCCACGCAGGCACGGGGAGAACATGCAAACTCCGCACAGAAAGGACCCAGACTGCCCCGCCTAGGGATCGAACCCAGGACCCTCTTGCTGTAAGGCGAGAGTGCTACCCACTGAGCCACTGTGCCGCATGTTTGTTTACATATAACAAAATAGAAAATATGATAATTACAAAAATAACTCCTCATAGGTTGGGTAAAAAAGCCAGAACACATCCTGCCACAATCTGTCAAACATCTAATTAACAGGATTTTTGTGTTCATATCTGTCAATCTAACTAAAATTAAATTATGGAGATATGGTGGGAATAAACCCTATAAAATGTGGTTAAAACAACCTAAAAATTGTATTTTTATGCAATTACTTCTAGCGTTATTTACAATTTTAAGAAATGTGAAAATATTTAATATAACCACCAAACTTATCAATATTTAAAAAATAATTTAATTACATAAAATGTCATTAAACTCTTAAATTTGTGTTTAAAGAAAAATGAAAAATTTATGGTGCCATGATTTTGACAGCGATTGAGTCTCTGTGCTCATTGTGGTTCTCACAATATAACTGACTAACTGACTAATTAGTTGTTTTTACACTAAAATTAACTGACTATACCATAGCAGCATGTGTAAACACACCATTAAAATCCACTCTGAATTGTATCTGAATCTTTAATGCATGCACACATTTTTTCCAATGCAGTGACGCTCACTAAACTAGAAACCAACTATTTATAAACAGTGAAAGGAAACATAAGAAATACCCAGAGAAAAACCACAGGGACAAGGAGATAACAACACCTCATAGACAGTGCATCATTGTGATGACCAAACCCTTGAAGCATGCTGCCTTTTCCCCAGTTAGGAAATATCTAATTCCCCAGTGCACTCTCATTAGGGAATTTGATGCATCCCTGACACCCACACTGGTCAAGGAGGGCCGCAGGCTAGCACTTTCACCAGACAGTAGGTGTCAGACTTTTCTAAAGTTGACAGCTGCCTAATGTAATTTAACATATTGAAGTACGCTACAGGAGCACTTAAATAATCTGATACTGTGGACTGGAGTGTGTCTGGAGTGTACACTCTTTAAGAAGGTTTACATGTACAGAATACACAGATACAACGACTTAGATTTTTGGAATATCAGATAAATGGTTTCAGTATAATGAAGTAATCTTATAATAGAAATGTAAAATGGATGTAAACCCATAGCCTGTCATGATTATTACAATTTAAGAATTGTTGTCAAGTACAAAATTCTCTTGTTCTGTTAAATCCAAAACACCATTATACCATGTTAGCTATGTAATGTAATATTAATGATGTAATATGGCACAGGTAGCTTAGTGGTTAAGGTCCTGGACTAGGTATCAGAAGGTTGTTGGTTTAAGCCCCACCACTGCCAAGCTGCCACTGTTTAATGCCTGAACAAGGCCTTTAACCCTAAATTTATTGTATTGTAGAGACAAGTATGTTGCTTTGAATAAATATCAAAATGACTTTGATATACTCAATGTGGAGCAAGAACCCAGTTTTAAGCAGACCCTAGTGTAGTACCTTAGATGACACTGGTTCTCAAAAGTGGTTTTCATACATCCCTAGTTATCCATGGTCAAATCTGATCTCTGTGTCCAAGCAGACTCAGGTCTGAGACAGAAGTAAAAGTTTGCTCTGGATTATCCTCTCCTATCAAGCATTATATGAGACAGTGCAGAGATGCCATTAGGGATTTTTCTTGGAATAAATTTAATGGAACTAGATTTTTAATGACATTTTTACTCATCATTACCAAGAGTTTCAATAATTCTGGAGGTGGCTGTTACAAAGATTATAATAATAATTATATATATTGCATATTAATTTTTAATAATAAATAAAAATTATTACTATTATTATTATTCTTAATAATAATAATAACATATATATACTAGAGATTAGACTGGCACAGTGACACAAAGTGGGTTCTTTACAGCAGTATGGGTTCTGACGAATCAGTTTTTGACTCATTTCTCTTTGAAACATGCAGAGATGATTGGCTCCTTCAAATGCCCCCTGGGTGTGATTGAATTAATGTGAGTGAAGGAATGTGATAGAGTTGCACTGCAGTTAACTGGCTTTCTGTCAGGGGTGTATTCATGCTCTGGGCCTAGTGTTTCTGGGTCTTATTGGACTTACCCTCACCTGTCACCAGTATGAAGCAGATATTAAAAATATATTAAGAATAAATAAACAGGTAGCACAGATAATTGAAATAATTGATAAGTTACCCCTGGTATGGGTGTGTGTGTCCTGTGATGGACTGGCAACATGTCCAGGGTGTTTTCTACCTTTCACCCTGTAAAATGTACCCATCGCGACCCTGAATCGGATAAAAACGGTGGTAAAACAGACAATGAATTAATAATATTGCAGTAACTGTGGCAGGCTTGCATTGATTTTCTTAAAACAATCAGATCAGTGTCAGTGGTCAGATTGGGTAACTAAAGATGAAACTGTGAAAGATTAAACTTTGTCAAGGAGCATTTGAACGGGTAAACAGTGTAGTATTGCCTTGTAGGAAATAAGGAGACATGCACCGGAAATGTCAGAGGTATTGGAGATAGTCCTATTTATAGTGCCTTTGTTGCTGGGGTAACAACACACACTGGGGTTGAGCTGGTATGGAGGGTTCCCTCAGCACTTCAGCACAAAGAAAAAGAATGAGAAAGTGAGAAAGCATTAGTGGCAGCAATAACATGAGCGTGAAGTGAAAATGTAGGAGAGTATTCCACTGCTGCTGTGAGAGATACTGTAATTAAGGACAGAGAGCTAGAGAGTGATGGAGATTAGGGGGAGGAAGTAAAGAGATTAGGGGTCATGGCGAACACTAATAAATACAGCCAAGATACAGAGTGGGAAAGACTGCAATTTTCAGAAAAGAAAAGAAGATGGGGGACAGAACAACATCAAGACATTATAGCACACAAATAATTTCACTGACACAGATTCTTAAAAAAACAATTTAGACCTACCAAATACTGATTAAAGTGCTGCTAAAGTGAGAGCAATAATAGTCAAATTGACTAGGATATGTACACCAATCAGACATAACATTAAAACCTTGTTTCTACACACATTGTTCATTTTATCGGCTTCACTTACCACATAGAAGCACTTTGTAGTTCTACAATTATTGACTGTAGTCCATCTGTTTCTCTGCATGCTTTGTTAGCCCCCTTTCATGCTGTTCTTCAATGGTCAGGACTCTCCCAGGACCACCACAGAGCAGGTATTATTTAGGTGGTGGATCATTCTCAGCACTGCAGTGACAATGACAAGGTGGTGGTGTGTTAGTGTGTGTTGTGCTGGTAGGAGTGGATCAGACACAGCAGCGCTGCTGGAGTTTTTAAACACCGTGTTCACTCACTGTCCACTCTATTAGACACTTCTACCTAGTTGGTCCACCTTGTAGATGTAAAGTCAGAGACGATCGCTAATCTATTGCTGCTGTTTAAGTTGGTCATTTTCGAGACCTTCATCAGTGGTCACAGGGGGTGCTGTTGGCTGGATACTTTTGGTTGGTGGACTATTCTCAGTCCAGCAGCGACAGTGAGGTGTTTAAAAACTCCATCAGTGCTGCTGTGTCTTATCCACTCATACCAGCACAACAAACACTAACACACCACCACCATGTCAGTGTCACTGCAGTGCTGAGAATGACCCACCACCCAAATAATACCTGCTCTGTAGTGGTCCTGTGGGGGTCCTGACCATTGAAGAACAGCATGAAAGGGGGCTAACAAATCATGCAGAGAAACAGATGGACTACAGTCAGTAATTGTAGAACTACAAAGTGCTTCTTTATGGTAAGTGGAGCTGATAAAATGGACAGTGAGTGTAGAAACAAGGAAGTGGTTTTAATGTTATGGCTGATCGGTAAACTAAAACACTTAATTCACCTAAATACAGTACAGTAATTGCTTAGTAAGTGAAATAATTTTGTATTTAGATTTGTACATCACTAGACAAGATAGAAAACACAAATATGGCAATAGATGATTATTGTAATTACAAAAAAAGAACCTTAGTACTTATCTTTTTATTGGTTATCTTTTGCAGAATAAAACACAAAAACATTGTTTCACTGGAGGACATATTCGAGAGCCAGACACATCTGTACCTGATCATGCAGCTGTAAGTCAATTTTATTACCAAACGTTTTTTTTTCTGCAATTTTAGAAGCAACAACTGATTTTTTGTATGATTTCAGGGTATCAGGTGGCGAGCTGTTTGATAGAATTGTGGAGAAGGGTTTCTACACAGAAAGAGATGCCAGTAAGCTCATTCGTCAGATCTTAGATGCCGTCAAGTACTTACATGATGTGGGCATTGTGCACAGAGATCTAAAGGTAGGACTGCCATATTGTTTTATCTGAATTTTTAAAACCATTTAAGAAGTATTTCATTTATAATAAGAAAATAATTTATTGTAGATTAAAAAGTTGGAATACCGGTTTGGAGTATTACTTTTATTTTTATACATACTAATATAATATTTATGCATCAGTCTACACTGTTAAGCCAATACACTGATCAGCCATAACATTAAAACCACCTCCTTGTTTCTACACTCACTGTCCATTTTATCAGCTCCACTTACCATATAGAAGCACTTTGTACATCTACAATTACTGACTGTAGTCCATCTGTTTCTCTGCATGCTTTTTTAAGCCTGCTTTCACCCTGTTCTCCAATGGTCAGGACTCTCCCAGGACCAGTACAGAGCAGGTATTATTTGAGTGGTGGATCATTCTCAGCACTGCAGTGACACTGACAAGGTGGTGGTGTGTTAGTGTGTGTTGCGCTGGTATGAGTGGATCAGACACAGCAACACTGCTGGAGTTTTTAAATACAGTGTCCACTCACTGTCCACTCTATTAGACACTCCTACCTAGTTGGTCCACCTTGTAGATGTATAGTCAGAGACGATCGCTCATCTGCTGTTGGTCATCTTCTAGACCTTCATCAGTAGTCACAGGACTCTGCCCACTGGGCGCTGTTGGCTGGATGTTTATGGTTGGTGGACTATTCTTAGTCCAGCAGTGACAGTGAGGTGTTTAAAAACTCCATCAGCATTGCTGTGTCTGATCCACTCATACCAGTACAACACACACTAACACACCACCACCATGTCAGTGTCACTGCAGTGCTGAGAATGATCCACCACCCAAATAATACCTACTCTGTGGTGGTCCTGGGAGAGTCCTAACCATTGAAGAACAACATAAAAGGGGGCTAAGAAAGCATGCAAAGAAACAGATGGACTACAGTCAGTAATTGTAGAACTACAAAGTGCTTCTATATGGTAAGTGGAGCTGATAAAATGGACAGTGAGTGTAAAACAAGAAGGTGGTTTTAATGTTATGACTGATCAGTGTACATTATAAGCCACCCCCTCCCCATTTTAAAGGAAACACCTATTTTGTAAGAATCATGCATATATTAAATACTGGGATGATGGTAGTTTATTGTAGTATATATGTTAAATGCAGCAGATATAAGAAGGCACAAAGATTTGAGTGACTTAAATAAAAACTGACTTGTTATTGACATATGTCTGAGACGGCAAAAAGTGCCCACTGGCAGCTGTCCACCCAGGCACCTACAGTTGAGATCCTAGCCTCAGAACTAAACATTGGAATGTCATCTGGTCTGGTCTGAATCCTATTTTCTACTAGATCACGTGGATGGTTGGCTACATGTGTGCTTTTTACCCAGAGATAATGCCAGGATGCACTGGAGTTGGACCTGCTGGTTCCAGCAGGTACCAAAGGACTCAGGTCTTTTGAAGTCAATACCTTGGCAGGTCAAAGCTGTTTTGACAGCATATTAGTTAGATGGTCATAATGTTTTGGCTCATCTTTGTGATCATCTTATTATAAACTGTAATGATTTACATTTCTTTTTATAATGTTTTATCAGTCACAATAAATGTTGTGATGTACAATATTCAAGCTTTGCAGGATTGACGTTTAATAAGATAATATAATAGCAGCCAGTTCACCAGACTTTATTTGAATATAGTTTACAAAAAACTATATCAGTTTAAATATACAATTGAGGTAAAACATGTCTGAGGTGTCTGAGGGAGGGAACGTTGGATAGGGTTTTTCATACCATTTTGTCTAAATAAGAAAGCATCTGTTCTCTGCCATTTGTGCTCAGGTTGTCTGTAATATAACATCACTAGCCGGTGAAAAGATAGGCCTGTAACTTTACACATGTATGAAAAGGTGTGTGAGAGGCTATGGGCAGCAAGAGCCCGGTTGCCAGAGTGCACAAGAAATTTAAGCATATCCAGATTTTAACATTTGGAAGACACATTTACAGTTTTCATGTAATTTTATAAATCAGTGTTCCTCTCTTTGGTGCAGCAAATTAAATGATTTTCGCTTTTTGTCATCTGGTGCAGCCTGAGAACCTGCTGTATTACAGCATGGACGAAGATTCTAACATCATGATCAGTGACTTTGGACTGTCAAAAATTGAGGACTCAGGGAGCGTTATGTCAACCGCATGTGGAACACCTGGATATGTAGGTATGAGTGTTATCTCTCTGTTATCTCTTCTTCTGTTTTGCTGACAGTATGGAAAATGCAAATAAAAAAACCCAGTGTTTTTACATTTACTTTTGTTTTAGTTTTGTCTGGTCAACTTGCCTGAAACACATTCCAACAAATTTTGGAAAGGGCAATTTAGGGCTAGTAATAAAGTAAAAAAACTAAATATTGATGTGATTTCAAACATATGATGTTAATAGGTGATTGTAATCATGATTTGGTACAAAAGGAGCAAACATGAGCAGAGGATTTCCAGTTTGTCAACAAATGCGTGAGGAAATTATTGAAATGTTTAAAAACAATGTACCTCAAAGAAAGATTGGAAGGGATTTGCATATTTCTCCCTCTACATTGCACAAAATTATCAAACGATTCAAGGAATCTTGAGGAATTTCAGTGCATAAAGGGCTACAGCGCAAACTTAAGCTGAACACTTGTGATCTCCAGTACCTTTGAAAAAGCACTGCATCAAGAACCATCATTCAACAATAGCTGATATAACCACATGGACAAGGGATTATTTTGGCAAACCTTTGTCAAGCACTACAATACGGAGTTACATTCACAAATGTCCCTTAAAACTTTACTGTGCAAAAAAGAAGCCTTGTATTAACCGTGTCCAGAAGCGGCATTGAGTTCTCTGGGCTCGGAGGCATCTAGGATGGACCATCACTGTGGTTAGACAAATCAGTATTTTAGATCATTCTTTTTTGGAAGAAATGGACGCCGTGTTCTTTAGACCAAAGACGAAAAGGACCGGACTGTTTTCAGCAACATATTGAAAAGCCAGGGTCTGTCATGGAATGAGGTTGTGTAAGTGTCCATGGCAAAGGTGATTTACACTTCTGTAATGACAGCATTAATGTAAACAATACAGTATATTGACATTTTATAGCAACATATGCTGCCCTCAAGACGACATCTCTTTCCAGGGATGTTTATGCATTTTTTAACCATACATTGAAAAAGCCACATGCTGCACACATTACAAAGGCATAGCTATGATAGAAGAGGGTACGGGTACTGGACTGACCTGTCTGCAGTCTTGACCTGTCCTTAAAAAATACAACAATGACAACCCCATACTGTTGCAATCTAAGACATATTTGCCAGAAAAATGGGAAAACAAGCACACAAAGCACTTCATCATTTGGTATCCTCAGTGCCACGTCTTTAAAATGTTATGAGAAGGAATGGCAATGTTACAAAGTGTTGAGCTTAATCGTCCACACCTTTTTTGAAATGTGTTGCAGGCCTGAAATCCAGATGAAATGAAATGAAGTTAGTCCCAGTTTTTTCTGATTGCAATTCAATCAAGAGACTTGTAATGTGAGCTCTCATGCTTCAGAAGTGCTCTCTATACTCCATGCTCTTTGATGCTGGTCTCAGAATGAAAAATGATGTTAGGATTTAAAGCTCAGCAACAGAACACTTGAGAACTTAAAAAGCTTTCTTATGTTTTTGTTTTTTTATTTCAGCTCCTGAGGTTCTGGCACAAAAACCTTACAGCAAAGCGGTGGACTGCTGGTCCATAGGTGTCATTTCTTACATCTTGTAAGTGGGTGCTTAGACTATTGTATCAAAATCTATTGATTTTAAATATTTATGGCATAACACCATGTAGTCTAAATCAAACCTTGAAGTGAAATAATTGAGCTGGTACCAACTGCACTTTGGTTGTGGACCAAAACTGGCCTATGGGATGAGTACTTTGGTGTCCCTGGAATGCCCATCAGTAAGTTTGTAGTTTTTTGCTCTTTATAAATCTATGATTGAGACAAGTCGAAAAACTTGCTTGAAACCACAAGTCATTAAGCTTTAAATGTGATTTTTTAAAAATCGACTTCAGTGTAGCCCACTATGCTGCAACAAAAACACTACATCCCTTCTTCTGGTAGCTTATGACTCCTGGTGGCCCTCTAGTGGTATGAGTCATTTATAACACCAGTACAGATCTACTTACCATATACAAGTGGCTGCTGGTTTTCATACCAAGCAAACTTGCACTATTTCTGACCAGTGTTGTATAAAGTACACAATATTAATGCTAAAATAAATAATAACTGTCCATTTGATGCCTCCAGTCATTTTAAATTAACCCATAAGGAATTTACTCAAGTAGAAGTATCTCTTACTAATTGTATCTAAGTACTAACAGTTATACAGCTGATAAATCTTAATTAATATAATTTAAAGGTAATGACTTTAATTAATTACATTTCTGCTTTTGCTGTGGTACCAAAAAGACCAACTTATTCTGGTATTGGTATTGACTTTTACTATTTTGGTGTTGTGAAAAATCCTATTGCAAGAGGTGGATTTGAAGGACTGGTATGGCCCCTGTTTTTGGCCAGTGTTTTTGTGTTGAAAGTATGCTTTGTGTAACTCGCAAGAAGATCCAGTTTCGACTCTGTTTTGTCTGGCACGATTTCTAAATAGTTGGTTAGCATAAAGATGGTATCTTCTGTAAATTGACGACCGCACATGCTTTGATCTTGCCTCCTAACCAACCTACTTAGTGAGTCATGTCTGCTACTTATTTAATTACAGCTCTAGTTATTTTAAACTTATTCTTTATTGCCCTAACAGTGGATTCAAACAATTTTTAGGTTTGTAACTATTATTATACTGTTTTGGTCCAATATACCCGGTGTACTAATTAGATTGTATCTAGCAGAAACTGAAGAAGAGTAAATCCTGTGGAGAATTTTATTCCACTCAGGTCAGTTTCCCACTGCTGCCTCATAGATAGTGGAGAGGGAGAGGTATTGTTCAGGACCATAGAGTACAGTCTAGCAATAATGCCCCTTCCAGTTGTTCCATGTCAAGGATTGAATCTAACATCATTTTCAGGGCGAAGATTGGGGAATTGTTGAAACACTTTTTTTTAAATAACTTTGGATCTGTAAATAACGAAAGAAGTGTAATTTAACAAGAGTGAATTTTGAATTCAGCTGGGAAAAGGACGCATAAATTCCATCTACACGTAGATCTTGGATGCTCTTGATGCCAGCTCTATGCCAAGCATGAAAGGCTGAGTCCAGCAGAGGTGGGGGAAACAGTGGGTTACCATTAACTGGGATTTTACCCGGGGGGGATTGTAGGCCAAAATACATAGAGTGTAGCTTTGACTACAGCGTTACCCTTAATATGATCACTCAGAAGGGGGAGAGGTAAAGAAAATAGAGCCATCAGGCAGATACAGGGGTTGGACAAAATAACTGAAACACCTGGTTTTAGACCACAATAATTTATTAGTATGGTGTAGGGCCTCCTTTTGCAGCCAATACAGCGTCAATTCGTCTTGGAAATGACATATACAAGTCCTGTACAGTGGTCAGAGGGATTTTAAGCCATTCTTCTTGCAGGATAGTGGCCAGGTCACTACGTGATGCTGGTGGAGGAAAACGTTTCCTGACTCGCTTCTCCAAAACACCCCAAAGTGGCTCAATAATATTTAGATCTGGTGACTGTGCAGGCCATGGGAGATGTTCAACTTCACTTTCATGTTCATCAAACCAATCTTTCACCAGTCTTGCTGTGTGTATTGATGCATTGTCATCCTGATACACGGCACCGCCATTGGATGCACATGGTCCTCCAGAATGGCAGTCCTTGGCAGTGACGCGCCCATCTAGCACAAGTATTGGGCCAAGGGAATGCCATGATATGGCAGCCCAAACCATCACTGATCCACCCCCATGCTTCACTCTGGGCATGCAACAGTCTGGGTGGTACACTTCTTTGGGGCTTCTCCACACCGTAACTCTCCCGGATGTGGGGAAAACAGTAAAGGTGGACTCATCAGAGAACAATACATGTTTCACATTGTCCACAGCCCAAGATTTGCGCTCCTTGCACCATTGAAATTGGCATGAGTGACCAAAGGTTTGGCTATAGCAGCCCGGCCGTGTATATTGACCCTGTGGAGCTCCCGACGGACAGTTCTGGTGGAAACAGGAGAGTTGAGGTGCACATTTAATTCTGCCGTGATTTGGGCAGCCGTGGTTTTATGTTTTTTGGATACAATCCGGGTTAGCACCCGAACATCCCTTTCAGACAGCTTCCTCTTGCGTCCACAGTTAATCCTGTTGGATGTGGTTTGTCCTTCTTGGTGGTATGCTGACATTACCCTGGATACCGTGGCTCTTGATACATCACAAAGACTTGCTGTCTTGGTCACAGATGCGCCAGCAAGACGTGCACCAACAATTTGTCCTCTTTTGAACTCTGGTATGTCACCCATAATGTTGTGTGCATTGCAATATTTTGAGCAAAACTGTGCTCTTACCCTGCTAATTGAACCTTCACACTCTGCTCTTACTGGTGCAATGTGCAATTAATGAAGATTGGCCACCAGACTGGTCCAATTTAGCCATGAAACCTCCCACACTAAAATGACAGGTGTTTCAGTTATTTTGTCCAACCCCTGTAGGTCTACAGGAATCAATTTCCATTGTTACCCATGCCGGGACCCAATTGCTAAACCCACTATTATTATACCGTTGTCTAGTTTATGTTGGTGCACACACTTGTGTCTTATTGAATCTGTGCATTCCATAATCTTCTTTATAGTTATAAATGAATGAAAATGTTATGGTTGACTGCTCTGGAATTCCTAGGAGTGTTACTAAAACACTAACCTGTTATGTATTTAGAATTGTATGTATTTTTGAAGTTTTCTTATATATTATTATTATTATCTTTTTTAATTATATTTTTAATTATTATACTATACATGTCTTTTTTTTTTACAGGTTATGTGGATATCCACCATTTTATGATGAAAATGATGCCAAACTGTTTGAACAAATCCTGAAAGCTGAGTATGAGTTTGACTCTCCATACTGGGATGACATATCAGACTCAGGTCAGGTGAATTTTAACAACATGCATAACTAACATGGTTTATTCATGCAAACACCACAGAATGTGTATGCAATAGTGCAGTTATTGAAGGTGCTACTTTTCCATATCTTTTCTCACAGCTAAAGATTTTATAAGCCACCTCATGGAGAAAGATTCTGTACTGAGATATACATGTGAACAGGCCCTACAACACCCATGGTACAGTTCTCTCTTATTATTAAAGATACTTTTTTAGGTTCTGCCAAGTGTTCTGGTAGTTCTGTTTCCATATCCATGTCTTTATTGAACAATGTACAACAATATACCAGCTAGTCTTGTGTTTTTATCTGTCATATTTTAAAGGATCTCAGGAGACACTGCTCTCGACAAGAACATCCATGAGTCTGTCAGTGCACAAATTAAGAAGAATTTTGCAAAGAGTAAATGGAAGGTGAGTGTGACAATTTCTTATTATTATATGGATTGAAGTAGAACTAAAGCTGCAGTCACTCCAGAATTATTCTGCTTACATTGCTTTGCAAAATAGCTGTGCTCAGAATAAGAGGGGAAGGAAAAGTCCATTGTTGTGCTTCAGTTAGCATTTAAGCTATGGCTTACCTAAAGTAAAAAAATACATCATGATAATCAGGTTATCATGGTCATTATTGGGTAGAAAAGGAGGTTCCACCAAAGGCTCTGTCTTTGGAAACAAAGGTGGATTGTGGCATTCTCAGTCAGTTTGAAAAGATGCAAGATTGCAAATAATTTAGTTCTTTTACCATCTAAAGTACATAATATCTTGGAAAGATTTTGAGATTATACTGTATTATATTATTTGGGGAAAATATACATGGTCATATTACAGAAGAATTTCATCTCATCTCCCAAAAAGATGTGAAGGTGTTTACATGGACTTCATTACTTGAATCCTACTGAAAATGTATAGATGTTTTTAGTCCATGACAGGGACCTTCGTTACTTAGGGGAATACAATAAAAAACAAGCTACTTATGGCTTTCTGTAGACATCCTGAAGCTGTAATTATAAATAACAATTCCAATAGCAGCAACTGTACAACAAAGTTCTAAATTTCTGTATTAATTTATAGTGCCAGAATACTTTATCTAGATCAGTTTTAACATGTACGATCTGGCTAAATGAATATGCACACTCTTTCTAATAATAAAGTTCTGGTGTTTGAGCCACACTCATCGATAACAGGTATATAAATCAATATAATCAATTGTATAAAATAAAATGTATGCTTACCACTTTGTGACAACAGCTTGGTAAATGCATGACACATCACAGCATTACTGTGTCCCTGTGCACAAAGCAAGGTCATGTGTTGATGTATTTGTTGTTGAAGAACCTAGCTGGCCTGCATAGAGCCCTGACTTCAACACCACTGAACACCTTTGGAATGATAAATGTAAGCAATGTTCTTTTTACATATACAAACACACAGACCGACTCCAAAGTCTTGTGAGGCCCTCCATAAAATGTGAGGGTTGTCATGGTTACAAAGGTAGATAGCAACATTACATGAATGCCTATCGATTTGAAATGGGATGCTTTGCAAACTCATGATCAGATGTCCACATACTTTTGGCTAATAGTGTATATACACCTGCAAGCAGGGCTGCACGCTTGATGTACTTAATTAAAAAGTAAATACAGGGTCGTCATGAATAAACATATCAGCTCAAATTAGATACAGATGTTTGCTGAATTATTGAATAAGACATTCTGCTGCACAGTGATGTCACTGACTAGTCATCATTGAACTGTCTGTGTTGTGTATGAGCAGCAAGCTTTTAATGCTACAGCGGTGGTGAGACACATGAGAAGACTGCAGCTGGGCACCAGTCTAGAGGGTTCGAGTCAGGTCACCTCCACCAGCCCCTGTCACAGACATCTGTTTTTGCCTGCTAAAGAACTCAACCAGGAAGAAATACAGAATGAGGAAGAGGAGAACAGTAAGGCACAGTTCCATCTATGTATCAAAAGGATTAAGATAGATTGAGTGTGTGTTATCTGATATTAGTGTTTACTTTAAGTACCTTCACATTCAATTTAGGTCCAAGGTACTAAGATTGCTAAGGCGATCAGATCTAACCAAGTCCTACATTGGTTTCCTCGGGGAAGTGGTTTCATTTATTATTTGATTTAAAATTCCAACAGTTAAGCTTGTAATAGTAAGTTTTCCATAAAATAAAGACAGGCAGGCTTTTGGCACAGCTTTAAACCAAACACTACTCAGGACACAAACTACTCAGGACCAGATTTGATCCAAAGTGACTTACAGTTGTGATGAATACAGTCTAATCAATTAAGGGGTTAATGACCTTGCTCAAGGGTCAGACATTAACAACGTGGAAATAGTGGGGCTTTAACCAGCAACCTTTTGATTACTGGTACAGTATTTTAACCATTGAGCTATTACTGCCCCTGGTTCAATAAAGCATCACCACCATTTTTGACTGCTGTCATGTTTTACTGTAAAATGCTGCATTTGCTTTTAGACATAATATTCTATATATGTTGCCCCAAAACTTATAATTTTAGTCATCTCATAAAACAAGTTTGTGAGTCATCCATAGCTGCGTCCGGAATCGCATACTTAGAGAGTATGTACTAGATTGGAGGAAGTATGCACTACTCTGCCGGTAAAAAAAAGTACATACTTCCAGTACAGAAGTATGCAGTATGCACACAACACTGCTACGCACTACATCCGCCATCTTTCCAACGTCAAGTGATGACGTGGGACGTGATGACGTAATATCACCATGGTTACAGACTCATTACAAACCCTACTCGCCAAATTTTTGGATATTTATCGTGTTTTTGTTATTAATTCGTCTTTAAAATGTTTTATTTTATTTATCTTACTTACACTTGTAAACAGAGGACCGCTATCTTTCTTGTTTCTTATTACGCTTCGAACGCCTACGCAGCTCCAGTTGCATTATGGGATACATTAACGGACCGCAAGTGTGCATCGCTTGCATACTCAAACATGGCTGCCCAATAAGTAGGTCATCCGGGTACTTCTCGCGTACCTCTTTGTGTATACTGTGTATTCGGACATACTAACCGCTTTCGCGTCCTCATTTCGCGTACTATTGAGTATGGAAGTATGCGATTCCGGACGCAGCCCATGTGTTTTTGTTTTTTGCCAGACAAGCTTCCATGAACCTTTTTTTTTGGCTAGGATGTTATTGTATTGTGAAGTCATGAATGCTACCCTAAATCTAAAGGTATTAATAGTTTGTCTGTGACCTTTTATCACACCCTAATCCTCTATGAGAGATAATGGCTCTTGGTGTAACCACTGTAAGAAGTGAACATTGACTACACTATACTACATTAATGGTAACCTAATAGTAAACTTGTCTCTTAACTATACTGTAACCACTAAACTACCAGAAACATGAATGCTAACCCTATGCTAATGACTATGCTAAGCTAACTCAAGCTAACAAGCAAGGCAGAAGAAATAGTAACAAGTACAAACAGGTATAAGACAAGGACAAGAAACAACCTGGACAAGGGACAAGGGACAAGACACAAATTTGAATATACAGTCTACAACCCACACTGAGAATCGCAATGAGCACTGAGGGGGGAAATACAGACAAAGTAAACTATATACACAAGAAGCTAATGAGCAAACAAGGAACAGCTGAGGATGGTTAACACAACAACAAATCATAGACATAGGACAGAAACAAGAGGGGTGTGACACAAAAATAAACACGATGTGCTGTACAGATAGCTGTGATCATGACACTTTGGTTTGGTGGAGTCCAACCACCATAGTAATGACTTTTTATATTTTAGTAACATTTTTTTAAGCTCATTTGGAATTTCCTTAAATCAGAGCACAGTGTGGAGGTGCTTTGTCTTCGATATTTAGGGAGCTGCTGGACCCACCATGCCCTGACAGGATTTAACAGTTAGTGATTGAATAACTGGTTGTGTTTGTGCAAATCAAACTGGAATATATGTTCTCTGATTAGGTTCTCCTGAGGTAGAAGGACGCCGCAACAGTGCAGATCAGGACAGTGTGAGAAGCTGTGCGTACTGCTGTAGACCAACCAGCCGGGTCTGAGACACACCTAGTAATCTGCAGATCCCAGTGGACGCCAGCAGATCCCATCACACGTAATTCAATCACCACCAGTCTGACTCTGAACACAGATCTTACCCTTCAGTATCCACCAGAGGGAGCTAGTGCAATGTGGAGAACAGGATTGTCGACAGACCATGCTGACATCTTGCTGTTGATTTACCAGTGGATTTACCAGTTCAGTTTAGTTTTGTCTGTTTTGTTTTGTGTTCTAACCAAAGAGAACTGTCATGTTTATCAGTGGAAGACTTGTTTCTAAGACTGAGAACTTTATTTATGTTTCTTATTGGTTGTTTTTAATTCATTATTAAGAAATCAGTGCTCTACTAAATGTATCATGAAGGTAAAAATCCATTTCCAATATTTACTTTAAAATCTTCTTGTTTTTATCCTGGTTAAGTTTGCTTGCTTAATGCTCGGTGTGTACTGTCAGTATTTCAGAGCCTATGTTCTGTGTCAGACTGGTTTTAAGTTGAGCCTCCTTGTGTGTGGTACTGTGGATTCCTTGCAAAGAAGAGTACAAACATGTGTGTGCTTTGGTCAAACGATCAAACTGAGATCCCTAATCCACATCATCACACAATAGCAGCAGATGAGTGTGAATTCACTGTTAGATCAGGAGTGTAGAAGCGTACGCTTTCCTGACCCAACATATTATGCGTCTACTAAAAGAAATGCACGTTATAACCCAGCATGTCAAGATAACCCTTCATAAACATCTAACGTCCTGATTAACTAAAGGTTTATTTGTGTAAAAACACCTACAATAATTCAAAGTTTTACCAACGTGATCTGGAAAGGATTTCATTTTTGATTGAACAAAATAATGTGGCTTGGACATTTTGTAGGTTTTAATTAATGTGCATTTAAGCCTTTTACAGATGGAAATGTCAGGTTAAAGTTATTTAGTGCCTGCAGTAGGATTTACTAATCCTGAAAGATTTGCGTTCGTAAATTAATACAACTGATGGACCAATCTGATTCTTGTTTTGCATCATTGTAGTTGTTTTTGTGGTATAATAAATTTACTTTTTTTTACTGTGGTGTTAACATTTACGTTATCAGTTATTCTAAGTAAAAAAAAAGCTGCACATGCAAATTAGTTCTGTAATACCATTTTAAACCAGGGTCTGGGTGTCGAAGGGATTAATTCTAGATATTAGTGTTTTGGAAGCTTGTTTGGCCTTTATGATGTTAAGGAAGGGATCTCATATTTGGGTCGTTGATCATTAAATGTACTGTGCTCCTCAAAGAAGACGTCTAATGTTTGCATGACTCTTAAATGTTTACATAAGCAATGACAAACGTATAAGATATATATAATTATCACTATGCTAACAAAACAAGAGTGATTGAAACTTGTACATGTTGTACATGGTGTCGGAAAATACATTTTTTTTAACGTAAAAAGAGGGTCTCATATTGACTATAAATGCTTTTGGGTAATTAGTTTTTGTTTAAAGTATATGGACTATTGTTTGTATCAATTGTTGTTTTAGTGCTGGTTTAAAAGTATCGAACATTTTCTCTTAATAGATCACCCAACAGCTTGTAATCATACATAATGTGCATTAATTTGATTAAGTACAATAATCACTGAAGCAGCAAGTGGCATTTTACTGAACTATGAGTGAATAATGGTAAATTAAATGGTATATTATTACCACTTGATGTGCAGTGAAGATTTGAGTCTATAAGTATAGAACTATTATAATCTAACAAGCATTCAATGACATGGGAATTGGAGTTTTTCCCCTTTGGACTGTTTAATTCTGTTTAATTTTAAGTCAGAACAGATGCACTTGGTAATATTAATGGGACAAAGAGAAATGTGTCTATTTATGACAATGATATATAGGAATATCATAAAAGATGTTTTTGTAACTACTGTTTCGAGCTAATAAAATATGGATGCAATGCATCATGGGCTATTGTCAACGTAATAAAAAGCTGCAGAGTTTTGTATCCTTAAGGATCTTGTAGAAGGTTCTGAAATAAAGCCTCTTGTCTATGCATTGTGTGCTCAGTAAACTTTATATGTACACTGCAAATAAAGTTCACATTTAAGTGCTATGCAAGGACAGGCTATGCTTGGTAATTTCAGGGTAAAAGGACTGTGCTTTATCCAACACACACCTGCTTAACACACACATGAGAATCAGTTACATGCTTTTGTGGCTAAACTGTTGTTTCTTCTAGTTTACAAAACAAGGGATTGTGTAGCAGGGCAGATAGTTGATAAATTGCTCCAGGTGGTAGGTTTTCTATGTATCACGGTTTCTCCCTCTCACACTTACCAGCTCTTCTGTTGGCAAATCTGCTATTTTTCTGAAGCTGTGATGCTGAACTGCTGGCTCCTGGAGGCTTTCAAGAGATACAGCAATTTTGTTGACCTAATGATTTCTTCATAATTGCTCCTAACTGCTGCACTAGAATTTTATTTTTGTCCGAATCTTCTCCTCTGTCCCACCTGTAATCAGACTTTGTTAGACCAAAAGAGTGTAACAAAAAACAGACAATGTACTAGTCAAATTGATTTGTACAGCACTTTTTACAACAGACATGTCTCAAAGCAACGTACATATTATTATGGTTTTTAATACCCAGCAAACTAATACAACACCACAAATATGTCACAGGTCCGAGGAGTTTTGGTTTGAATGATTTTTTCGTGTTCTCACTAGTTAATTGCAATTTATCAATTAATTCATTCAAATCAAGACATTTCACACACTCTTATTGAGACTAATTTACTGCCTGACATAAACTAGAACATTAATGTTGTCTGTGTTTACTGGTTTGACCCATAAAACATTTGCTCACACATCAGTAAAAGGTTAACCATTTAAAATCTTTATTTTAATGTTTGTATGAGTGGAAGTTTTAATTCAATAAGAGATTGAGCACATCCTGAGTGCGAGTGCTGATGTCTGTTGTCTGCCTGTCGACAACATGTAGAATACAGAACACAGTCCCTTAGGTCCAATAGATTTCTAATTCTTTAAAGCATTTTAGACATATCACTATGAGAGGTGATGCATTTTCTGGAAGATGTGCCAATATTTTTGGCCATGACTGTATTTTTCTCACTACAGAGATCTTCTATGTTTAACAGCAAAAGTAACAGTGCAGCTGTAATTTGTAAAGACGTTGATGAAGAGGAATAAAGTCATGTGTACACTGATCAGCCATAACATTAAAACCACCTCCTTGTTTCTACCTTACTGTCCATTTTATCAGCTCCACTTACCATATAGGAGCACTTTGTAGCTCTACAATTACTGACTGTAGTCCATCTATTTCTTTACATACTTTTTTTAGCATGCTTTCACCCTGTTCTTCAATGGTCAGGACCCCCACAGGACCACCACAGAGCAGGTATTATTTAGGTGGTGGATCATTCTCAGCACTGACAATAACATAGTGGTGGTGTGTTAGTGTGTGTTGTGCTGGTATGACACAGCAGCGCTGCTGGAGTTTTTTAAATACCGTGTCCACTCACTGTCCACTCTATTAGACACTCCTACCTAGTTGGTTCACCTTGTAGATGTAAAGTCAGAGACGGTCGCTCATCTATTGCTGCTGTTTGAGTTGGCCATCTTCTAGACCTTCATCAGTGGTCACAGGACACTGCCCACGGGGAGCTGTTGGCTGGATGTTTTTGGTTGGTGGACTGTTCTCAGTCCAGCAGTGACAGTGAGGTGTTTAAAAACTCCATCAGTGCTGCTGTGTCTTATCCACTCATACCAGCACAACACACACTAACACACCACCACCATGGCAGTGTCACTGCAGTGCTGAGAACAGTCCACCCACCAAATAATACCTGTAGTGGTCCTGTGAGAGTCCTGACCATTGAAGAATGGCATGAAAGGGGGCTAACAAAGCATGCAGAGAAACAGATGGACTACAGTCAGTAATTGTAAAACTACAAAGTGCTTTTATATAGTAAGTGGAGCTGATAAAATGGACAGTGAGTGTAGAAACAAGGAGGTGGTTTTAATGTTATGGCTGATCGGTGTAGTGTGTAATTTGCTGTGGCATAAGGGTGTTATTGTGAGTGAGTGAGTGAGTGAGTGAGTGAGTGAGTGTAAACCAAGCTGGGTTATTCGTATCAGCCTGCAACACTTCTGCACCCATTTGACATCATGCCACCTCATTACTGACCCAGGCAAACAGTCTCTCTGTTTTCTTTCCAAAGCATGTTTGCTTTCTAAAGGCTGTTGTTGCAGAGCAGGTTATGAAAAGTCTTGTAAATCATATGACAGCACAGAAGGCTACAGATGATGATGGTGAGAGTAGAGCACTAATATAGGAGAAATATGAATCACAGTTTTTATATAGACTGAATATCTTCTGCAGAGGTGATATCAATCTCTCAGAGATTTTTTATGCCTGGCCAAAATCAAACAATGGTTACTATAGCAACATAGTACACCCCGGTGTCCTTGTATATGAGTTTAAAGATTTATTACTGATGAATACTCTGTCAATAGTAATGACCTAAATTATTCAGAATACTTGTTAAGCTTCTAAAATTTAGGGTTTGGATTGAAAACCACAGCAATTACTTCCCAGTAAAACATATGGAATGTCTTACTTTCTTTTTCTGGGTGATCATTATGTTGCCCATAGCTGTGTTGCCTCTAGGGTGGCTGTAGGGGTTTTAAGTTTCCCTTGTTCAGTCACAGTAATGGAAATAAAAACGGTACCTATCACTTATCCCTCTTTTTAGAAAAAAACCCCAAACTCATATTGAGTCATGAATTTGCTTTCAAGCCAGTGAGAAAGGAAGGGAAGGAAAGAGAATGCCTTTATTTGTCATATATACATACACTGATCAGCCATAACATTAAAACCACCTCCTTTTTTCTACACTCACTGTCCATTTTATCGGCTTCACTTACCATATAGAAGCACTTTGTAGTTCTACAATTACTGACTGTAGTCCATCTGTTTCTCTGCATACTTTTTTTTTTTTTTTACCTGTTTTCACCCTGTTCTTCAATGATCAGGACCCCCACAGGACCACCACAGAGCAGGTAGTATTTGGGTGTTGGATCACTCTCAGCACTGCAGTGACACTGACATGGTGGTGGTGTGTTAGTGTGTGTTATGCTGGTATGAGTGGATCAGACACATCAGTGCTGCTGGAGTTTTTAAAGACTGTGTCCACTCATTGTCCTAGTTGGTCCACCTTGTAGATGTAAAGTCAGAGACGATCGCTCATCTCTTGCTGCTGTTTGAGTTGGTCATTTTCTAGACCTTCATCAGTGGTCACAGGACGCTGCCCATGGGGCGCTGTTGGCTGGATATATTTTTGGTTGGTGGACTATTCTCAGTCCAGCAGGGACAGTGAGGTGTTTTAAAACTCCATCAGCATTGCTGTCTTATCCACTCATACCAGCACAACACACACTAACACACCACCACCATGTTAGTGTCACTGCAGTGCTGAGAATGATACACTACTTAAATAATACCTGCTCTGTAGTGGCCCTGTGGGGGTCCTGACCATTGAAGAACAGCATGAAATGGGGCTAACAAAGCATGCAGAGAAATAGATGGACTACAGTCAGTAATTGTAGAACTACAAAGTGCTTCTATATGGTAAGTGGAGCTGATAAAATGGACAGTGAGTGTAAAAACAAGGAGGTGGTTTTAATGTTATGGCTGATCAGTGTATTTACATGTACAGTATAACAAAATTCTTCACATATCCCAACTTGTTTGGGGTCAGAGTGCAGGGTCAGCCATTGTATGGCACCTCTGAAGCAGAGAGGGTTAAGGGCCTTGCTCAAGGGCCCAACAGTGGCAGCATGGCAGAGCCAGGATTTAAACTCTTATCCTTTTGATTGACAGCCCAAAGCTCTACCCACTAGGCTACCACCGGTCCTGGAAGAGGTGAATAGAGCAAGAGTTTTGCTAGTTGATTGGTAAAATAATAAAAACTGAAGTAGTTGCTGGAAAAAGTTTGTGAACCTTTTAAATGTAGTACGAATTGTGTATTCATTAAGGGTGAAGTAGAGGTCTGATTTTCATCAGAGTTGTAATAAAAGACAAACATATTTGGTTCAAACTGTGAGACAAACTTGTACAAATTGTTTATTTAATTAATTGACATAATGATTAACAATTCACAGTCAGTTCTGTAAAAGGTATATACACATTTGTATTTTATATTTGGTGTAACTGTTTCAGATTTGGATCATAGACCATCTTAGAATGATAAGCCCTCTTTAGGTTCTGCCACAACATAACAAACAACTGAGTTAAGCACTGAATTTAGACTCTGTAAATTGCTCAATACAGATTTGAATTCATTGTTCACTCTTCCAAGAGGTAGCAAAGCAGCCCAAACTGGTTATTGGATTTTATAACTTTGCCCCAGAAGTACTGTGAAACTTGCTACAAGTTGAGATATGCAGACGTGAACTCAAATGTGACATATTCAAGTTGTAACAGTTCTTTGCAAGCTGTTTGCAGAAGATGGGCAAATTACAGGCAATGTCTGACTAACACATTCAGACGTCCATATGTGAACATTCTGCAACAGTTCAAAATGTCAGATGATTACAGTTCCACATTTACAAGGAGATGTGCTTTAATGATCTCCGGTTGGCTGGTACAGCAGGCTCACGATCAGATCTTTCTGGGAATGCAGCCACTCAGCTCCACCATCTCTGGCCAGTCTCCATACACATTTTTCTCCTGATCGTTCACAATGAGCTGCACATTAAAAACAATACTTTAGACTTTTTGAGAAACTTTATAGCACATATTATTTTCCATCTGTGAAGCATTTGTTACAAACCTTAAGAAAGAACATTAAAAGTATCATAATGTTTTAATCTGTAAATTATAACTGTTCCATGCTGTTTCATTAATTGATATAAGCAGCATGTTGCAAATAAAACTCCTACCCAGGCAACACATTGAGGCCGTGTATACAGGCTTGTTAACAGCTTGCATATTGCATATCATGTTGATTTCATTCAAATCCTGTTTCTTACCGGGTCAGAGAAAACATTTTGCACAAGTTGCCGGCAAACTCATTTCGACATTTAGCAGACGCCTTAATCCAAAGCGACTTACAGTAGCGTGACAGTATACAGTATGAGCAATTAAGAGTTGGGGGTCTTGCTTGAAAGACCAACAGCAGCAACCTGGCAAAGGTAAGGCTTGAACCAGCGACCTTCTGATAACTAGTCCAATACAGTACCTTAACCACTAGGCTACAACTGCTATCATTAAGGCCCTACCTAATTCACGGCTGTGAAAATTGCACCAAGCACCGTGAAATTAAGGTTTAAGGTTTGTGTTTAGCATTGTAACATGTATAATTTTGGGGTGGCATGGTGGCTAAGTGGGTAGCACTGTCCTGGGTTCGATCCCCAGGTGGGGCGGTCCGGGTCCTTTCTGTGTGGAGTTTGCATGTTCTCCCCGTGTCCACGTGGGTTTCCTCCGGGAGCTCCGGTTTCCTCCCACAGTCCAAAGACATGCAAGTGAGGTGAATTCGAGACACTAAATTGTCCAAGACTTGTGTTTGATATAAACTTGTGAACTGATGAACCTTGTGTAATAAGTAACTACCGTTCCTGTCATGAATGTAACCAAAGTGCAAAACATGATGTTAAAATCCTAATAAACAAACAAACAAACATTTAGAAAATCCGCATAGGATTCAAGTGCCTCACGTTAACTGGGTAATTTGGACTATAAGGCGGTCCTAGCAATCCTATCGCAATTATGTTAGCAAAAAAAGTCAAAATCTCCAAAATGTCGAAGTCTGAAGCAGCTAAAAACAGTTTGGAAAACTCCCAACCAATTCTTTATTCTTGAATTTTGTCGGGCCCTACCTATTATTATTGCAAAACCAAGGTTTAAAAGTAACAGTATTTGGAATATATGTTAAGTATACAAGATTATTTACAGTATTAGTACTGATATGAATATTTTAAATTGAAGTATTTCAATTACGGTCATTTATTATAAAAAAATAATAAACACTTCACATTAAGGATGGGATGGCTTAGAAACTTAAGTACAGGATTACTGTTAAGTCTTTAAACCACATCACTGCCAAGCTGCCACTGTTGCCCCAATAGGTTGAACTGTATCCTCTCTCAACAGTAAATCACTTTGGATAATAGTGTCTAATACTGGGTGTTGGCAGTGATGTGAGTGAATATGATCAGCATCTGGAAGAGGACATTGTGTCATTTTTTGTCATGTGATGTGTTGTGTGACTTTCCGTTTCAAGTTTTACAGTTCTGCAATGACGGGGAACCGGATGCTCAGATCAGTGACTATATCACATAAAGTATACTGAATATAATTTACATTTAGTCAATCTTTCTAAACAAGCATTTTACCCCAATTGTCTTCCAAATCTAGTTGCATCTAATTACCTGATTTGTATTACTGCCTCTACTGCTGCACTACTGACCGAAAAGGGCCGTAACTAACACATGGCACTCTGACACGGCACTCGCTTCTTTTCACTAGCACAGAGATAGGGGATAATGGACAACAGTGCGTGACTTTCATTACGCAATACGAATGGCCATATACTGTAAATCCACCTCGTGCAGTTGAACAGAATTGGTCAGTTACTGCACACATGTCGGAGGGGGGGGAGGTGTGATAGTCACAACCCTCCTCAGTTAGGAGTGAAAGGTCTGCAGCAGTAGAGGCGGAAATTAGAGCGGAAAAGTAGAGGCAATTGATCAGCCAGCAGCAGTCACAACTGCAGTTATGAAGAATCACCACAACCCACCTTCTGTTGGACTAGCCAATCATTGTCTGTGTTGGTGTCCAGCCAGTTCAAACCCGGATCTCAGCAGTGGTGGGCCAGCGTAATAGACCACTGTGCTTTAGTGACTCAAATAGTAAGGCCACACATAGGGCATATGATGACTCTCCATACTGGAGACTGGCCACTTTATGAGAATTCACTGCTGGCTGGTGTAAAGAAATCAGCCAGCGAATGCACATATATCTGTGTGGAGTTGGGGGTGGGAGTTGGTTTTGTATGCAACTCTTCTCTGCCAGTATAAGGGTGGGGCAAGCAGCAAAGGAACTGTAGTGGGAAATTAGAAATATCTACAATGTGAGAAAAAAGTGGTTTGGAAGCACAGTGTCAGCAGAAAACAATCCTGCAGTAATAACTCCCACCTCCAGATAGGTTCCGAATTGATCCAGGATATAGACTCCAGTATTTAAACCTAAAGCTGCAACTTACCCTGGGCAGCTTAAAAGACTGATTTAAAGTCAGAGATGCCAGCTCAGATTGGTCTTCTTACATTATTATTGATTAATGACACAATCTAGACACTACACGAATACTCCTAGAATGTGTATTGATTGGACTTTCATAATCATCAGATAAACAGGGTTCGATGTACATCGAAATCATAAAAAGTTGGGACAGCATGGAAAGAGTTTCTTACATTTACTCTGACTTCTATTACATTGCAGACAGGATGAATCTGAGATATTTCATGTTTTATCTGCTCAACTTCATTTCATTTATTAATAAACATCCCAAAAAAGCTGGGACAGTAAAGCATTTACCACTTTGTAATGTTGCCATTCCTTTTCACCACATCAGGGTTCTATGATGCCACCTTAGTGCAACATTAACGGCTGGAGCAACAAAAGTTAATTACATACACCTGTTTGCTCTAAATGTGACTTAACACCTACATTTAATAATTCCGTTGGGTGTCCACCTACTTTTATCCATATAATGTATTATTATCTCAAATATTTAATGCCAATCATGCCTAGCCCTGCAAACAACACTACTGTAGGTAAGTTGTAAGTTAAACATTTCATCTGTCACACCTTCTCAAACAGACATTCCTTTTCCAGTCCAGTTGCTCCTGCAAACACCCAGCTATCCCTGTACTTTACCGAGTGGATCACAGAACTCCCCAACTCTGCAAAGATCTCTCTGATCTCATCAGTCAACCTGCAGCACACAGAGTGAGACAACATAAGCTCAAAGCCAATCTTATTCAAATGATTCTTACATCAATCTTACACCTGATGTCTCATGCAGTGGCGGGGTGAAAAATGTCCGTTCCACTTTACTTACTCTGCTGCCGGATCTTCATATGAGGCCAGTAAAACCAAATCTCCTTTTACTACTGTCTTTAAAAAGTCAAGTAATTCTGCAACAGAAATAATAAAAAAAAAACACTGATGTACTGTGGAACCATATTTCACATTTTCTGTAAGATAGTTTACATTTTCTGCCATAACATTAAAACCACCTCCTTGTTTCTACACTCACTGTCTGTTTTATCAGATCCACTTACCATATAAAAGCACTTTGTAGTTCTACAATTACTGACTGTAGTCCATCTGTTTCTCTGCATGCTTTTTTTTTTAGCCTGCTTTCACCCTGTTCTTCAATGGTCAGGACCCCCACAGGACCACTACAGAGCAGGTATTATTTAGGTGGTGAATCATTCGCAGCAATGCAGTGACACTGACATGGTGGTGGTGTGTTAGTGTGTGTTGTGCTGGTATGAGTCAACCATACCAACCAAATATATCCAGCCAGCAGTGCCCTGTGGGCAGCGTCCTGTGATCACTGATGAAGGTCTAGAAGATGACCGACTCAAACAGCAGCAATAGATGAGTGATTGTCATTGACTTTACATCTACATCTAAAATGTGGATCCCTGATTGCAGTTGAGGAGCATATATTGCTGCTCACGCCTCCTCTGACCCGTGCACAGCCCTTTTGCGGAACCCTTTTTCACCTATGCAGTCTGCACAGGCGCCTCTATCTGCCAATCAGGGTCCTTACACAGCGTTTGAAGACCCCACCCACATAGTCCGGTCATCCCACCCACATAGTCCGGTCATCCCGCCCTAGCAGAAACATGTCTGCTGCAGGCACTGCCAATTATGTCAGCTAGATGGCGCCCAGCCGACTGGTGGCAACGCCAAGTTTTGAACCGAGGAGTTCAGAATCTCGGGGCTGGTGTGCTAGTGGTGTGCTTAACGGAATGTTTCTTAACACACGTATGCAGGTAATTTAGAAAATTTACCATCTGGAGTCTATCTTTAGCAAGGCTGAAAACCTACATTAAACACCTGTAAAGTTTGATCCTCCAGAGGGGAACTGCATTAAATACTGATATGCTTCAATAATGAATGTAACTACATTGTGATATTGCTTATAAACGTCTTGGTCTTGAATTGATACAACACTGTCTGGTCTTGACTACAACCCTGGAATGATGTAAAGCTTTTTTAATATCATAAGAAATTTCATAAACGTGTGTCCATTATGTGCCACAGCTCACCGCAGAGCTGGCCCTTTGAGCCTTAATGACTCCAGATAAACAGTCTAACTGATAGGTTAAATACATGCAGGTTACTTTATTGCAATTCATGGCAGACTGATCCCCCAAGAGGCCTGTATCTATATAAATGTGCACCTGGGCCATGTCATCACATGTAATTCTACTTTCCATCATCTAGAAGCAACAGGGAAATAATACTGATATTTTGCCGGTCAGGTGGCGCAGCGGTAAAGTACGCTAGCACACCAGAGTCGGGGTTTCGAATACATCGTATCGAATCTCAGCTCTGCCTTCCGACTGGGTTGGGCTGCATGAACAACGACTGGCTGTTGTTTATAGGGTTAGGGGTAAAAAGCCGAATCATAGGTCCTCATTACTGGTGCAACTGCGGCCCCTGCTGGCTGTGATGGCGCCTGGACAGGGCTGAGGAATAATGCTGATGGGGTGTGGCCCTCCGTACACAGTGCCCGTCGGTGTATGAACTCGACTCGTGCAGGTGAAAAATGCAGTCTGTACTGACTGTACGTGCCGGAGGGGGCGTATGTCAGTTGAGAGGCGTCCTCAGTCAGCGGTGAAGGGTCGAATCAGTATAGAGGACGCAATCAGGGTAATTGGACACGACTAGATTAGGGGAGAAAAATGGGGGGAAAAAGTGGGAAAAATTCTTTAAAAAAAAAATACTGATTATATCAATAGACATAAATAGAGGGTCAAAATTATTGATAGATTAGTAACTAATTTGTTCATTTAAATATTTTGCTTAGGAAAATAAAATGAAATTACGGTGACACTCGGCAAACTTACCTGCAGTATTGTTGTTAAAGTTTTTACTCTTCGATATTTCACCAGTTTCACCTAAACAAATAAAAACACCCCAACCTCTTAGTACATTTACTACGAGGGATCTTCAAAAAGTTTCTGCACTTTTATATTTCCGTTGGAGTAGTAATTTGTCGTGTCTGAGAGACTGAGAGACGCTTATAGTTTGGATTTAGCACCATCTGATTTCCACCGTTTTGGACGCTCAAAGAAGCTTTAAGGGGAAAAAGATTTTCATGTGATGATCATGTGGAGGCAGCGGTGAATCAGTGGCTACGTGCTCAACCAAAAAATTTTTTTGCTGATGCCATTAAAAAGTTACGATGCTGGGAAAAATGCACCAAAAAGTGATTTTTTTTTTGTTCATGCGTTTTCTCCTCTTTTCTCCCTTTTTTAGCGTGTCCAATTGCCCGATTGCGTCATGCTTCCTCTCCACCAATGCTGATCCCCGTTCTGATTGAGGAGAACGAAGCTAACCCATGCCCCCCTCCGACATGTGGGCAGCAGCCGTATGCATTTTGTCACCTACACTTTGACGAGTGCAATGCGGATCAGCACTGTGTACGGAGAGACACACCCTGACAGCACTCTTTTCCCGTCTCTGTGCAAGCGCCATCAATCAGCCAGCAGAGGTCGTAATTGCATTAGTTATGAGAGAGACCCTATCCGGCTTTTAATATCCCACTTCTATCTGAACAACAGTGGCTGCTTAGCCCAGCCGGCAGGCAGAGCTGAGATTCGATACGATGAATTCGAGATCCCAGCTCTGGTGTTCAGCATGTGTTTTTTACTGCTGCGCCACCTGAGCGGCAGTGAAAAATGATATGTTTTCGAAATTCTTAATAAATAGAGTTTTAAAAAGTGCGAAAACTTTTTAAAGAACCCTTATACAACAACTTCATTTAATATGATCAGCAGCATCTACCCAGTATCCATATAAAACATACAGTAAAGTATACACTACATTGCAAAAAATGTGGACACCTAAACACTACAAATCCATGCACATTAAAATCAAGTTGGGTCTGTAAGAGCCTCTATTTCTCTTCACTGGAACAGCAAGGGTCCTAGTTTAATCCATAAAAACAACTCCAGAATAATATTTCTCTACTGATAATTGGCAACGTGCATAAAACTCAGCAGTAGGTATTACAATCAAGGACAGGCCATGTGAACAGGCTTTTGCAGTCAACAACGACAGCTAAACTCTTGTTGTTATTACTAAATCAGGGGAGTTTTTTTTATTAAACAAAATCTTATTATACAGCTGTGGCATCTTTAAACAATGCCATGCTGAAAGACAATTATAAGTTATAAAGACACGATGTTATATTAATTATAACCTTTTCAGTTTAAATGTTCATTAATGGAGATGCAAAGCTGTAAACTTGATTCAGTGCATATGTTGGCACTAAAAAAGGTTTTTAGATATTTTTGGCTATGTTGTATATTCAAGCATGTCATGAAATAAACTCACCATTTACCAATACAATGTTCAGACCTATTCCAACATTATCCTTTCCTACTGACATAGCACTGAAAAAATAAACAGATATCAGAAATACATACACTGATCAGCCATAACATTAAAACCACCTCCTTGTTCGTACACACACTGTCCATGTTATCAGCTCCACTTACCATATAGAAGCACTTTGTAGTTCTACAATTACTCACTGCAGTCCATCTATTTCTTTATATACTGTTTTAGCCTGCTTTCACCCTGTTCTTCAATGGTCAGGACCCCTACAGGACCACCACAGAGCAGGTATTATTTAGGTGGTGGATCATTCTCAGCACTGCAGTGACACTGACATGGTGGTGGTGTGTTAGTGTGTGTTGTGCTGGTATAAGTGGAGCTTTGAAATACCGTATCCACTCACTGTCCACTCTGTTAGACACACCTACCTAGTTGGTCCACCTTGTAGATGTAAAGTCAGAGACGATCGCTCATCTATTGCTGCTGTTTGAGTTGGTCATCTTCTAGACCTTCATCAGTGGTCACAGGACACTGCCCACGGGGCGCTGTTGGCTGGACGTTTATGGTTGGTGGACTATTCTCAGCCCAGCAGTGACAGCGAGGTGTTTAAAAACTCCATCAGCACTGCTGTGTCTTATCCACTCATACCAGCACAACACACACACTAACACACCACCACCATGTCAGTGTCACTGCAGTGCTGAGAATGATCCACCACCCAAATAATACCTACTCTGTGGTGGTTCTGTAGGGGTCCTGACCATTGACGAACAGCATGAAAGGGGGCTAACAAAGCATGCAGAGAAATTGATGGACTACAGTCAGTAATTGTAGAACTACAAAGTGCTTCTATATGGTAAGTGAAGCTAATAAAATGGTAATGTAGAAACAAGGAGGTGGTTTTAATGTTATGGCTGATTGGTGTAGATTCTTAGCAAACAATTTATAGTACAAATATGTTATAAATGAATTAACTGTTCCACTACATACATCTGGTTGTTAAAGCAGATCTTTGGCCCCACCATATTGGCTGCTCCACTGCGTACAAAAACTGGGAAGTGGTTTGCTGGGCACTCTTGCCGAGGACAGCAACCTGAACGAAACTCAAACAAAGCTGAAGACAGTTAGTCAGAATTAAATGTTTAATACAGATATGTAAACTAACCTAACATCTTTTATACTCTATTATACACAGTGGTGTTCATCAAACCCAATACATAGGGCTGAATTTAGATCTGTGCAACTGGTTACGGGACTCTTAAGCTATGAAACACTTATAAAGGTTAAGTACACAAGCTTTCAAGCATAGGAATACATCAGAGCTTTGTTCTATTTGCTTATTTCACTTATGGACTGATAAGTCAACACAGCTCTGTCAATAAATATGCAGATATCACCACCCTTAGTGACTTAACCCTTTTTAGTCTTAACTTTCTGTATACTACATTTGGGTGGCACAGCATTCTAATACACTGACCCACCACCAAAATAAAGACAGATTCGACTTTCTTATAGTGCACCTTTAAATACCTTGTTGGCATGATAAAAGACTTAACGTCTAAACACTTGGTGAACCAAAAATTGAACAATTTTCTGCACATTTCTAACTGTGACCAAAATTTTTGTCTCTCTAACCATCCTACTTACTATGCTTGGAAGCTAAATACACCTGCATCCCTTTTAAGGTAGGTAGGTTCATTATAACCCTGATTTAAAAAATTTTTGGCATTATTTTATTTTTTGTCCTCAGATTTATAAGTGGAGGGTCTAAAAGCTGACAATAAAAAGATTAATCAGGTTTAAATGCATTTTTCAGAAGTAGAACGGAACTGCTGTGCTGCGATGAAACCTAGCAGGGACATAAATAGCATGCCAATCTCTTAAAAGACAGAGCCTAAAGGCAGCAATCACACCCCAGGACACATGTTGTTGTATGGCACCTACTCTACCTGCTGAAATATATATAGCGGAAATTCTTCAGTTCTATATAAACAATTTTGACAAGTTTTTGTAATGCCTGTTGTAACTGTGCCCATTTAGTTGAAACACATTTGTGAGGTCAAGCAATGACGTTGGATGAGAAGGTCTGGCATCTGTGATTCAATTAATCCCGAAAGGTATTCACTAGGGTTATGGCCAGGGCACTGTGCAGATCCCTGGAGTTCTTCCATACAAAATTTGACAAACCACATTATTATGAACCTCACTTTGTTCATGCATATACAGAGTCTTTATCAAACTGTTGTCACAATTTCTAAAGCGTATGATTTATTTTAGACGATAAAACACATGCACTCACTAATTGTGTGCACATACATTTGGCCATATGTATAATATATGTGGTTTGAGATACAGCCTGGATTGTACCCTGCACTACCTGTACACTATATGGTTCCTACAGTGTTTAGTTGTAACATATGTGGCTAGATTGACATGCTTTAATATAAAAAACACTGTCCATAATAGTTTTATGAAGAAGATGAAGCTCACCTGGAGAAGAACAGTCTGGAGCAGGAACGTCAATGTCTTGTACACCTAAATTCAAAAACATGCTTTATATAGTAGTAATTCTAACCACTGTACAGTTATAAACAATAAACAACCTGTAGTGTGAACACTGCACATGTAATACTGACATTTCATTTCCTCCTGAGGAAATGTCTGGTTGACAAAGAACTGCCATATTAAGACAATGCTGAATGCTGATGCAACAGTGAAGACCGTCTCTAAAAAATACAACAGAAATGTCAAATACACAAGCACTTGTACATAAATACACACACACACATATATATATATATATATATAGTTACGCACTCACACACACACATAAATGTAAACAACATAATTTCTTACTTTGCAGCCTCATCTTGCTGTTCTTCAGACTGTCATCATTCTAATACTAAGCCTACACTTTGGTTTGACATCCACTATGCTTACCCTCCAAAGCGTACACACCCTAAAGTCAAACCTGTTACTCTCGCTCATTACACATTTATGCAAACATGTAGCCGCCTATGATGTGAAGCTGTTAAAAAACAACCCCCCCCTTCTTCTCCCCTTAGCGGCCACTCAGGTGGCACAGCAGTTAAATGAGCTAGCACACCAGAGCTGGGATTTCTAATACATCGTATCGAATCTCGGCTCTGCCATCCGGCTGGGCTGGACGCCTACATGAACAACGTTTGGCTGTTGTTTACACAGGGGAGGGAGCCGGATAGGGACCTCATAACTGGTGCAATTACGACCCCTGCTGGCTGATTGATGGTGTCTGCACAGAGTAGCGGAATAATGTGATCAGGGTGTGGCTCTCCATGCACAAGGCTGATTCGCATATGAACTCGCCTTGTGCAGGTAAAAAAATATGCAGCTGGCTACTGCTCACATGTCGGAAGGTGCGTGTGTCAGTTCGTTCTCCACAATCGGGGCGGAGGTCAGCACCAGTAGAGAGGAAGCATAACGCAATTGGGTACAAATTGGACACGCTAAAAAAAATCAGGAGAAAAAGGAAGAAAATGTATTAAAACAAACAAACAAAAAAAACCCTTATGTAATAAAAAAGATGAGACAGGCTTTAATAAAGTTTAAGAACTTTTAATCACTTTAATGGGTTGCAACTTTCAGCAGCTGTTCACATAAATTTCAGGTAATACAGGATTTCAGTAATACATGATGCTTAAGCAAAAAACAAAATAAATAAAAAAAATTTTTTTATCACAAATTTAAAGAAGTGCGATTTCAATTTCAAGATTTCACATATACATTTATAATAAAGCAGCATTATGCAACCATGAATCAGTCAATCAAGAACAGAGCTTGAGTCACTCACGTGAGTGTTTTAATGTTGGACTTTCTGGAAGAGTGGTGAGACATTAATTGTTTTTATTTATTTATTTATTTTTTAATTTTACCCCCTTTTTCTCCCACTTTAGCGCATCCAATTTCTACCTGTCAATCATCCTCTCACTAATGCTGGTCCTTGCTCCTGATTGGGGAGGACGAGGCTGCTCCACGCCCCCTCCGAAACGTGCACAGCAATCGAACATCTTATCACCTACACTTGACGAGTGCCACCAACCAGCCAGCAGAGGTCGTAATCGCACTAGTCTGATAGAGAGTCCCCATCCGGCTTTAGTCCCGCCCCTTATCTGAACAACAGGCCAATCGTTGTTCATGTAGCCACTCAGCCTCAGCCGGCAAGGCAGAGCCGAGATTCGATACGATGTATTCGAGATCTCAGCTCTGGTGAACAGCGTGTTTTACCGCAGCGCCACCTGAGCGGCCTACATTAATTGTTAACATAGACTTAACACTATGAACAGGATGAGTTGTGAAAACCCAATACTGAACTCTCTTAAACATGGTGGCGGTAGTATCTTATTACAGTATGATTTTAAACAGCTAGAAAACTCAATTCCTGACAGCATGCACTTAATCACAGCCATGTGTCAGGCAGTTACAGATCGTTCTTTACGGTATTCATGTTGGTCTTTATGAAAAACCTTTGATGAAATAAACCCAATCAAGAATGGGTATTTAATTGGTGTTTACAAATGCTTTTGACAAAATAAACCCAAATGTAAGCATGTGCCTTTTATTTAGAGACAAAATTTCAGTTATTTACATCGACGCTGAGCAGGATGAAGCAGGAACTGAGGCTGTTTGCTTTCACCCAAAGGTACACATTTAATCACCTTGTACACTTAAGCATTCTAAAGTAACACAATATTTGTATTTTGTGCAGGTTTTACTGACCTAAGCAGCATGTTCTTGTTTTAGTTGTGCTAAATAGATTGTTTGCTTATGATTTTAACGTCATGTTTTACACTTTGTTTACATTCATGACAGGAACGGTAGTTACAGGTTACACAAGATTCATCAGTTCAAGTCTTTCATGTCTTTAACAGTCATGGCCAATTTTATGTCTCCAGTTCATATAACTTGCACGTCTTTGGACAGTGCGAGGAAACTACAGCTATTGCAAACTATTGCAAACTCCACACAAAAAAGGACCAAGACTGCTCCACCTGGGAATTGAACCCAGGATCTTCTTGCTGAGAGGCAACAGTGAGTTGTGCCAAATGATAAAAATTAGGTTTGTAGATGTATTCTTGGCTAACAAATTTGTAAAAAAAAAATTCTGCCCAAAAGAAAAACAACTAACAAAACAAACAAACAAACAAAAAAAACAGCAATGCACATCAATGCAATCTAAAATACAATACAGATTTGAAAGGTGTTGCATTTCTTTTTTTTTCCTTTTTTTTTCTTTTTTTTTTCTTTTTTTTTTTTCTCCCTTTTAGCGCATCCAATTGCCCGATTGCGTCATGCTTCCTCTCCACCAATGCCGATCCCTGCTCTGATTGAGGAGAACGAAGCTAACCCACGCCCCCTCCGACACGTGGGCAGCATGCCGTATGCATCTTATCACCTACACTTTGACGAGTGCAGTGCAGCTCAACGTTGTGTACGGAGAGACACACCCTGAGAGCACTCTTTTCTCATCTCTGTGCAGCCAGCAGAGGTCGTAATTGCACCAGTCATGGGAGAGAGACCCCATCCGGCTTAGTCCTGCCCATATCTGAACAACAGGCAAATCGTTGTTCATGTGGCCGCTCAGCCTTAGTCGGCAGGCAAAGCTGAGATTCGATACAATGTATTCGAGATCCCAGCTCTGGTTCCAGTGTGTGTTTTTAACCGCTGCGCCACCTGAGCGGCCCTAGGTGTGGCATTTCTATTAATCTAACAATATAAAGAATCCAAATTCAATCTAGATTTAACACATTTACTCATGTCCACAACACAGCCAAACCTGCTATGCAATGTAAGCAGTAATAAAGAAAAACAATGCAGCCAAATCCTTAGTACAAATTTGAAATATGAGGGACTATTGACCATTATTTTTTACATTTATCACATCAGTACTAACCCAAATAATTTTGTAAAAAAACAGTGAAATATTCAACACACAACAACAATCTTATGCAGCCAAAATAATAATAATAATAATAATAAATAATTATGGCCAATAATTCTTAACCAATCTTCAGTTTTGTTTTGTTTTTCTTTTAACTAATAAAAATGCACAACACAAACATGTTCTCAATGAGTTAAACCCAGCATTTGATGCAATTTTGGTACACAAGCTTAATCTAAAAGGAGTAACATGACTGTGTGTGTTTTTCCATAGTATGATATTCTATTTCCAGCACTGTGCAATCAGTATAAATACTAGCCATCGAGATTAAGCAGGGTTAAGAGTATTATGATTTGAACTGATTCTGAATATTAAGAAATAGTTATTGTTTGAACACAGGTGAATAGAGGTAGCATAGTAATACCCAGATCTGCTTAAAATACAAAACAAATAGCAAAATCTAAACCAAAGTCAAGAAACTTCAAACAAATGAAGAAAAAAATCTTGCATAAAATTATTCCATACATTTTATACTGATCACACTACACACACACACAACTATCCCCCTACACACAGCAATCATCAAACATGTACAAAGGGTACATTTAAATCTAGATCATAAAAAACCCTCCAGAATGCACTAAGCACTTCATTATTGTGCTAGACTGTATAAAGTCAATACTTTTGTTCGGGTACCGAAGGCACTTTTGTTCATCCATTCCTAATAAATCATTATAATATTCACAGTTAAAAGTTTACCAGCACCATGTGACCTTTAAGCCCACTTGTTGCATTTATACTAAGGATAGAAGGAAGACCAGACTGAAAAGGACAAACTGTTATCAGGGAAGAAATCTCGATTGAGATGTCATACTAAGACTCACTCCAACATATCCTAAAAGAAAAACATACATAATTAGAAAATGAGAATTTTAACCCAGTGAAATGTACAGATGGACACAACTATACCACATATTAATTACTTTTTCTACAAGGGATGCAAATTTTAACCAATTCTTTTAACACATAACCGATCATCATTAGTCAATGATTAAGTGTTAATTTGACAAGCATATAGCATCCCATCATAATACTAAACCCATCACTGAGCTTCATCAATAATCAATAAGTCTTTAAATTTATTAATTATTTATTAAAAACAAGTAAATGTAGTAAACATGCCTGGAACAGGAGCATAAACACTATAACTAGTCCCGCATTCTGAACGTAGATTTGAAAGTACCAAATTGTTCATTACAAGCTCTGACTAAACATGCTAATCATAATATGCATAAAAATGCAGTCAATATTTTATAGTGCCTCCAGTCAACATATGTGTAATTAAATGCAAAATAGATGCATTTTCACTAGTGGACTCAAAACTTTTGACCCCCACAGAAAATATAGTGAGATTAAAACATACACTATGTGGCCAAAGTATTTGGACACCTGGTCATGAGCTTGTCGGATGTCGCTAACCCTATCTCAAAAAGGCTTTTCATAAGACTTTGAAGTATGTCTGTGGGAATTTGTGCCCATTTGGTCAAAAGAGCATTTTTATACCTTGACACTGATGTTGGTCAAGAAAGCAAGTGAGGCTGAGGTCAGGCTCTGTGCAGACCACTAAATTTTATTTAAACAAGGTTTTTTCATGTCTTTATACACCTTGATTTGTGCACAGCAGTGGCATAACTAGAAGCTCGTCCAAAAAAAAAAAATTTGGGCCCCCTCAACAAATTTCATATATGTATATACAGTATATATATATTAATGCTGTATGCCGATAGCTGATCAGAATGAATTAATCATGCGGCCTGCCTTGCGCTCAATCATCTACAATACACTTCAAGTCCAAATTCCTGGCTCCGGAATTATTAGTATTTTACTTACAAAAATATTGTAATATAATAATAACAACTTGGTGAGTGCAGCCAATGGGGGGGCAGTGCAGAGGGGGGTTGAGTTCATGTTGTGGAGAAGGAGGTCCCAATTCTTTTGTCCATATAGTGTAGATCAAGCAGTCATTTGGTTCATAAGTATGGAACAACTGTTGTCTCTCTTAATATTAAAGATTAAAAAGGAAAAATTCAGACCTCATCAGAATCGTCCTCCTCTATGGCAATGCTCTGTTCCACCATCTGCCTCAGCACTGAGTATCTGTATGTGACATTACTGCAAACAATGTTTACAACTTATTAGGTTTGTTTATTAGGATTTTAACATCATGTTTTACACTTTGATTACATTCATGACAGGAACGGTAGCTACTCATTACACAAGATTCATCAGTTCACAAGGTTATATCGAACACAGTCATGGACAATTCAGTGTCTCCAATTCACCTTACTTGCATGTCTTTGGACTGTGGGGGGAAACCGGAGCACCCGGAGGAAACCCACGTGGACACGGGGAAAACATGCAGAATTTTACCACACAGAAAGGACCCGTGTAAATGTGTAAGATGTGCATTCTCCTTTTTGAATTTAGCAGCAGTACATACTTTAACTTCAAAAGAACAGCACAGGTCTGAATACAGATCTCAGATCAGGTGAATATGAATAATGTTCTTTTATTCCTCCAGATCACTCCCAAAGACTGTTTTACCACCACTTTGTCCTATTTAGGATCATGGTGGGTACAATTCACTGGACAGAAGGCAGGAAACATCCTGGACATATCGCCAATCCATCACAGGGCAAACACACACACACTCATACCTAATTACCTCCAATTAACCTGATTGCATGTCTTTGGACAGTTGGAGAGAGCCCACATAGACACAAAGAGAACATGCAAACTCCACACAGAAAAGACCTGGACCCCTCCACCTGGGAACTGAACCCTGGACCTTCTTGCTGTGAGGCAGCAGTGCTACCTACCGAGCCACAATGACATCCTCAAAGGAATTTTTTCATGACCTGGTGAATACCATATTACAAAAATTGAGGCTGTTCTGATATGTAATGTCTGTTATTTTATTTTTGACCTATATGAGAAATAAAACGTCCCCCTACATGATATATGGAACACTGTTGGATGTTTAACATGTAGCTATAAGTATTAAACAAGTTGAAGAGGTCTTCTCTCACCTCTGAGGGAAGCAGTATGTTTTAATGATCCAGACTGCAGCCAGTAGTGCAATAGAACCGACTATAAGTACAGCAGCAATCAGACCGGAGTGCACCCTCACCGGCACCTGCACAAAAACACACATAACACTAGAGGTTAACCAATCGTATATTCAACACAGAGAAGATCATTACCATAAGAGTTCCTCAGGACATTTTACCCTCACTCACCTGCACAAAACACTTACTGCCATCAACACTAGAGCTCATCATTCATATATACTTACTCATATACCACTCATACACTATATACCATATAGCAATCATATATTCAACACAGAGAGGATCAGAAGATAAGTTCTTCAAAAATTTCACCCTCACTTACCTAAACAAAAACACTCACTGCCATTAACACTAGAGATCATCATTCATATATTTGTTTGTTTTATTTATTTTTTACACTTTGGTTACATTCATGACAGGAACGGTAGTTACTCGTTACACCAGGTTCTTCAGTTCACAAGGTTATATCAAATACAGTCCTGGACAATTTAGTTTATGTCTTTGGACTGTGGGAGGAAACCGGAGCTCCCGGAGGAAACCCACAAAGACACGGGGAGAACATGTAAACTCCACACAAAAAGGACCCGAACTGCCCCACCTGGGGATCAAACCCAGGACCTTCTTGCTGTGAGGCGACAGTGCTACCCACCCAACCACTGTGCCGCCTCATCATTTATATATTCAATCACCAATCATTTAACATATAGTATGTATCAATCATACATTATATACCATATATCATATACTGTATATCAATCATATATTATATACCATATATCAATCATATATTATATACCATATATCAATCATACATTATATACCCTATATCATATACTGTATATCAATCATATATCATATACCATATATCAATCATATATTATATACCATATATCAATCATATATTATATACCATATATCAATCATATTATATACCATATACTATAAACCATATATCAATCATATATTATATACCATATATCAATCATACATTATATACCCTATATCATATACTGTATATCAATCATATATCATATACCATATATCAATCATATATTATATACCATATATCAATCATATATTATATACCATATATCAATCATATTATATACCATATACTATAAACCATATATCAATCATATATTATATACCATATATCAATCATACATTATATACCCTATATCATATACTGTATATCAATCATATATCATATACCATATATCAATCATATATTATATACCATATATCAATCATATATTATATACCATATATCAATCATATTATATACCATATACTATAAACCATATATCAATCATATATTATATACCATATATCAATCATATTATATACCATATACTATAAACCATATATCAATCATATATTATATACCATATATCAATCATATATTACATACCATATATCAATCATATATTATATACCATATATCAATCATATATTATATACCATATATCAATCATATTATATACCAAATATCATATACTATAAACCATATATCAACCTTATATTATATACCATATATCAATCATATTATATACCATATATCATATAAACCATATATCAATCATATATAATATACTGTATATCAATCATATATCATATACTGTATATCAATCATATATCATATACTGTATATCAATCATATATTATATACCATATATCAATCATATATTATATACCATATATCAATCATATATTATATACCATATATCATATACTCTACTATAAACCATATATCAATCATATATCATATACTGTATATCAATCATATATCATATACTGTATATCAATCATATATTACATACCATATATCAATCATATATTATAAACCATATATCAATCATATATTATAAACCATATATCAATCATATTATATACCATATATCATAAACCATATATCAATCATATATCATATACTGTATATCAATCATATATCATATACCGTATATCAATCATATATTATATACCATATATCAATCATATATTATATACCATATATCAATCATATTATATACCATATATCATATACTATAAACCATATATCAATCATATATCATACACTGTATATCAATCATATATCATATACTGTATATCAATCATATATTATATACCATGTATCAATCATATTATATACCATATCATATACAGTGTATCACAAAAGTGAGTACACCCCTCACATTTCTGCAGATATTTAAGTATATCTTTTCATGGGACAACACTGACAAAATGACACTTTGACACAATGAAAAGTAGTCTGTGTGCAGCTTATATAACAGTGTAAATTTATTCTTCCCTCAAAATAACTCAATATACAGCCATTAATCTCTAAACCACCGGCAACAAAAGTGAGTACACCCCTTAGTGAAAGTTCCCGAAGTGTCAATATTTTGTGTGGCCACCATTATTTCCCAGAACTGCCTTAACTCTCCTGGGCATGGAGTTTACCAGAGCTTCACAGGTTGCCACTGGAATGCTTTTCCACTCCTCCATGACGACATCACGGAGCTGGCGGATATTCGAGACTTTGCGCTCCCCCACCTTCCGCTTGAGGATGCCCCAAAGATGTTCTATTGGGTTTAGGTCTGGAGACATGCTTGGCCAGTCCATCACCTTTACCCTCAGCCTCTTCAATAAAGCAGTGGTCGTCTTAGAGGTGTGTTTGGGGTCATTATCATGCTGGAACACTGCCCTGCGACCAGTTTCCGGAGGGAGGGGATCATGCTCTGCTTCAGTATTTCACAGTACATATTGGAGTTCATGTGTCCCTCAATGAAATGTAACTCCCCAACACCTGCTGCACTCATGCAGCCCCAGACCATGGCATTCCCACCACCATGCTTGACTGTAGGCATGACACACTTATCTTTGTACTCCTCACCTGATTGCCGCCACACATGCTTGAGACCATCTGAACCAAACAAATTAATCTTGGTCTCATCAGACCATAGGACATGGTTCCAGTAATCCATGTCCTTTGTTGACATGTCTTCAGCAAACTGTTTGCGGGCTTTCTTGTGTAGAGACTTCAGAAGAGGCTTCCTTCTGGGGTGACAGCCATGCAGACCAATTTGATGTAGTGTGCGGCGTATGGTCTGAGCACTGACAGGCTGACCCCCCACCTTTTCAATCTCTGCAGCAATGCTGACAGTACTCCTGCGCCTATCTTTCAAAGACAGCAGTTGGATGTGACGCTGAGCTCGTGCACTCAGCTTCTTTGGACGACCAACGCGAGGTCTGTTCTGAGTGGACCCTGCTCTTTTAAAACGCTGGATGATCTTGGCCACTGTGCTGCAGCTCAGTTTCAGGGTGTTGGCAATCTTCTTGTAGCCTTGGCCATCTTCATGTAGCGCAACAATTCATCTTTTAAGATCCTCAGAGAGTTCTTTGCCATGAGGTGCCATGTTGGAACTTTCAGTGACCAGTATGAGAGAGTGTGAGAGCTGTACTACTAAATTGAACACACCTGCTCCCTATGCACACCTGAGACCTAGTAACACTAACAAATCACATGACATTTTGGAGGGAAAATGACAAGCAGTGTTCAATTTGGACATTTAGGGGTGTAGTCTCTTAGGGGTGTACTCACTTTTGTTGCCGGTGGTTTGGACATTATTGGCTGTATATTGAGTTATTTTGAGGGAAGAATAAATTTACACTGTTATATAAGCTGCACACAGACTACTTTTCATTGTGTCAAAGTGTCATTTTGTCAGTGTTGTCCCATGAAAAGATATACTTAAATATCTGCAGAAATGTGAGGGGTGTACTCACTTTTGTGATACACTGTACTATATACCATATATCAATCATATATTATATACCATATATCATATACTATAAACCATATCAATCATATATTATATACCATATCATATATTATATACCATATATTATAAATCATGTATCAATCAAAAATTATACCATATATCATATACTATAAACCATATATCAATCATATATTATATATCATATATTATAAACATATATCAATTATATATTATATACCATATATAATATACTATAAACCATATATCAATCATATATTATATACCATATATCATATACTATAAACCATATATCAATCATAGATTATATACCATATCATACATTATATACCATATATCATATATTATAAACCATGTATCAATCATATATTATATACCATATATCATATATTATAAACCATGTATCAATCATATATTATATACCATATATCATATACTATAAACCATATATCAATCATATATTATATACCATATCATATATTATATACCATATATCAATCATATATTATAAACCATGTATCAATCATATACTATACACTATGTATCAATCATATATTCAACACAGAGAAGTTCAGTACCATCAGAGTTCCTCAAAACATTTCACCCTCACTAACCTGTGGAGGTGGAGTAGTAACTTGTGAAGCACTAGTAAAACTTCGGGTGTGTATAAATGTATGATTTGTGAGGTTAAGCTGAGTTGAAGCGCTGCTTGTATTAGAGAATAAAACACACAGAACAACAGAAAGTAAAACAGCGCAGAACTTCAACTCCTTCTCACACCCTTCAGCCATTGTTGTTTACTTCCTGATTAAGTCACGTCAGGCGCATTTGCTTCTACGATTGGTCAGTTCTGAATCCCATTAAAATGAATGTACTGTATACATATACGTACTGTCTATGTGCATGAGTATGTACATGCATGTGTGTGTGTGTTTGTATGTGTATATATGATGTGATTTTTTTTTAACAACCTACTCATTATCTTAGGGATTTTATGTGTTCTTTTCTTTTTACACCATTTTCTAAGCTTTTCTCACAATTGGAACATAAATTGTCCAGTGGTGTGACATCACATTACACTAAAATAATAAAGGATACCTTTGTCCAAACAGATTCTGTATATGTATATTATTCATGCTGTTTTTCAATTCCGTTCTTTACTTGTAGCCATTTTACCATTCACACAATTGAAACTATCTTATAAAAAGTACTTTAAAGAAAAAAGCGCATACAGATTGGATTAACTGTACTTTTATAACACCCATTTCATTTCATTTGAAGTGATGTCACACCACATGACATGGTATCACACCACAGGACAACATTGTCATTACATTTACTCACTCACTTTCTTAACGGCTTAAGAAAGGGGGGTGGCTAAAGCCTATCCCAGGTTTTCAATGGGCGCAAGGCACACAGTAACACCCTGGACGGGACACAAGTCCATCACAGGGCAGACACACATACACATACCCATTCATCTATAGGGCAATTCACTGTCTCCAGTTAACCTGACTGCATGTTTTTGGACTGTGGGAGGAAACCGGAGCTCCTGGAGGAAACCCACGCAGACATGGGGAGAACATGCAAACTCCACACAGAAAGGACCCGGACTGCCCCGCCTAGGGATGGAACCCAGGACCTTCTTGCTGTGATGCGACAGTGCTACCCACCGAGCCACCCATTGTCATAACACTTTTTCACTTTACTGTAATTATTATTGTAGGAGTCTTGTGCATTTTAAACCCTTGTAGTGTTAAATTAAATAGGTATAAAGTAGTGCCAAAAGCATTTATTAACAGTTCCAGGTGTTACTGATTTATTTTACAACAATAAAAAAACAAACACATCTTCCATCTAAAAGTTTTTGGAGAAAAAACATCTTATTTGTATACATCTTTTACATAATATTTGTAAATAAATACTAATTTTAATAAATATTTATTTTTTGATTACAGTAAAATCAGTAACCTCACCCCCCCTATATATACAGGCAAGTTCACATAGAGATTCATATCGTGCACGGAGAGTCAGCCACCGATCTCTGTTATCCCCCGTTATGCCCCGTGTTGATGTTCCATCAATCAGCCAGTAGGTGCCGTAATTGCAGTAGTTATGAAGAATCTCCTTGTGAACTCCTGCACTTCAAACCTGCCAATTACTTGTGTCTGGCCTGCTGGTGTTAACGGTGCACAGATTACTCTTAGCCGGCTTTCCATGCTGTATGGTGTACTGTTACTAATAACAGTGAAGCCTTTCAATAATCAAAATCATCACAAATACACATAATAAAGCTGACAAGGAACACAGTGAACATTGTTATGTCATTGTAAATATTACTAAAAAATTGACTAGGATTAAAAGATGGGGAAATGGTCACTTTTAATGGTCAGGTTTTCATAACTAGCCAGCAATATTTCCAACATGAAACTAAGAATGAAGTTTTTTTTTTATTTCATTAAATATTTATTTAGATTTATTCAAGAAAGTAAACCAACAATGAAAGACGTTATTTTATTGGGAGGTTACAGAGAACCAATTTTAATATGTGAAAGAACAGTTCAAGGCTTCTATATACCTTCCACAGTCCAAGCTACAAGGTGGCGATAGAAAGAGCTAAAAGAATATAAATCATTAAAAATCCATATTTCAATGATATGTAGTTATATATATATACAGGGGTTGGACAAAATAACTGAAACACCTGGTTTTAGACCACAATAATTTATTAGTATGGTGTAGGGCCTCCTTTTGCGGCCAATACAGCGTCAATTCGTCTTGGAAATGACATATACAAGTCCTGCACAGTGGTCAGAGGGATTTTAAGCCATCCTTCTTGCAGGATAGTGGCCAGGTCACTACGTGATGCTGGTGGAGGAAAACGTTTCCTGACTCGCTTCTCCAAAACACCCCAAAGTGGCTCAATAATATTTAGATCTGGTGACTGTGCAGGCCATGGGAGATGTTCAACTTCACTTTCATGTTCATCAAACCAATCTTTCACCAGTCTTGCTGTGTGTATTGGTGCATTGTCATCCTGATACACGGCACCGCCATTGGATGCACATGGTCCTCCAGAATGGTTCGGTAGTCCTTGGCAGTGACGCGCCCATCTAGCACAAGTATTGGGCCAAGGGAATGCCATGATATGGCAGCCCAAACCATCACTGATCCACCCCCATGCTTCACTCTGGGCATGCAACAGTCTGGGTGGTACGCTTCTTTGGGGCTTCTCCACACCGTAACTCTCCCGGATGTGGGGAAAACAGTAAAGGTGGACTCATCAGAGAACAATACATGTTTCACATTGTCCACAGCCCAAGATTTGCGCTCCTTGCACCATTGAAACCGACGTTTGGCATTGGCACGAGTGACCAAAGGTTTGGCTATAGCAGCCCGGCCGTGTATCTCGACCCTGTGGAGCTCCCGACGGACAGTTCTGGTGGAAACAGGAGAGTTGAGGTGCACATTTAATTCTGCCGTGATTTGGGCAGCCGTGGTTTTATGTTTTTTGGATACAATCCGGGTTAGCACCCGAACATCCCTTTCAGACAGCTTCCTTTTGCGTCCACAGTTAATCCTGTTGGATGTGGTTTGTCCTTCTTGGTGGTATGCTGACATTACCCTGGATACCGTGGCTCTTGATACATCACAAAGACTTGCTGTCTTGGTCACAGATGCGCCAGCAAGACGTGCACCAACAATTTGTCCTCTTTTGAACTCTGGTATGTCACCCATAATGTTGTGTGCATTGCAATATTTTACCCCTTACCCTGCTAATTGAACCTTCACACTCTGCTCTTACTGGTGCAATGTGCAATTAATGAAGATTGGCCACCAGACTGGTCCAATTTAGCCATGAAACCTCCCACACTAAAATGACAGGTGTATATATATATTAACAATTTATATTAGCCTTTTGATACAAAATCATTGCCAATTCATAAGACCTATTCACACAAAACATAATTTTTATTAAACATAAAATTTGGAATCTTAAAATAAACACAAGTATTTTTTTTTAGCAGATTTACATTAACAACAGTTACACAATTTTACACTGCAGTAATGCATCACTTTATTTTTTGATGATGAAGATGCCATTTCACGTAAAAAACCAAAACACAATAAGTGTAAATAATGTTTGAATTAATGGGTGCACGTTTGTTTGATAACAGCTTGAAGAAAGCTATACTTGTACAATAATATGAATACAGTTTCTGTCAGTGCACTACTACAGTGGGGAAAAGCTCCCCTTTGTTTTCTTTAAGCAATAACTAGTGTGCAGCAGCCTTTTTGATTTCAGAGGTTTTAAATCAGCTCATAGTACTTCCCAGTCTGAGGATCAAAGTAACAGTTCAGGCAGGAATCATAAAGCAGGCTGAGAAACTGATCATCGCTGCTGTTCCCCTGGGCCACAGACCCTATGAAAAATAGACAACCTTCATTTTAAAGTATCTTATCTTACAGTTTATACACTGTATTAGTGTAAGTTTAATCTGGCTGAAATTCATTATAATCTAAGACAAATGTAATAAAAATGTATAAAGAACATTGATAAAAGTAGAACTGGACATTAAAGTATTGATGTAAAACCTTTTGTAGACACACTGCCATGGTCTCCTCTGCTGATGGTCAGTTGCTGGTTTGGAGGAATAATGGGAGGGCTGAGAACATCCATCCATTCCCTGTGGAGAAATAAAAAAAAACAGCATTGTTCTAATAGAACTCAATTAAATTTTTACAGTTCTATTGAACCCAAATGAGCGTGTTCAGTAAAATGGAAAATAAAAAGGCTTATAAAACCCCAAGGCCCTGATTTAAAACATTTGTAATTTTTTAATGATCCCCTACTTGTGGTGTATTATACAAAACATTAACAAATCAACTTAATTCACTTGCTATGATGTCAGTACATCCAAAGAGCACTGCTTATATTGATAGACAAGCTGTCAAGACGGCCCACTGTGGCCCCTCTGATACAAACTTGATGGCCTGTCTGACATTAGCTAATTGTATTGCATATACTGTACATTGTTTTCGCCTTTCTATTTCTAGGGATGTCTACCAAAAATTGTGACTGGAAATGTTATTAGTTATTTGCATTAAACTCATAAGTTTCTGCTTTCTTAGAACAATTAGCAGAGGTAGAAGAGCCTTTTTGAAGGTTTCAGAAGTCCAGAGATATGTTGACCTTGGCATGGGCACCCCCAAACACACAGTTTTGATAGCACTCACATTCTTATGCAAGTATGCCATGTTCTGAACAAGATTCATAGAAGATTCTTGTAGAATGATAAACAAGTTTGGTGTGGAAAGTCGGGCTTGAGCTGGGTCGCTGAGCAGAGTTAGCCTGTAGGGGCAGTAAAGCGGGGTATCCACCACTCTCTCCGGTAATGGCCTGTGTGTGTTTTCATTATGAGATTGGTCCTCAGCTAAGTATTAAATTGATTATTTGCTTTTACTATTACTCTGGTTGTCTGTGTCAATCTTTAAGGGTTATTTTGAATTTTCACAACAAAATCTAATAGTTTTTTCTTTCCTAAATGAATTTTACATTCACCGCCGCTGGCGAAATGTTTATGGTTTATGAAGAACTAGTTTAAATCAAATGGCAGAATATACAGCACATTATACAAACAAGTCTTTTAAAAATGCATCAGCATTTAGCCTTTTTCTTTCATGCGCCTGGCTTGTTTACTTCTGTCACAGCAAGTATGAGCAAGAACGACCTTGATCAAGGAGGTAAAAAAAAAAAAATTCAATGGTCACTGTGAGAAGTTCCTGAGAAAAGATGGAAGAACCTTTTGGATAAACAATCACCTCGACAGCACTCCATAAATCAGCCATTTACAGCAGAGTGGCAAGACAGAAGCCACTTTTAAGTTTAAGACATTGACATACTGCTTGGAATTTGCTAAACGGCCAGAAAAGGATTCTGGCAGTATTAGGAACAAGATCCTCTGGTTTGATGGGATGAAAATCGTATGTCTGGCAGAAACAAGCCCTGCACATCACCTAACTAATACCATACCTATAGTGAAACATGGTGATGGAAGCATTATTATATTTGGGTGCTTCTCAGTGGCAAGGACAAACGGAGAGGCAGATGAATGCGGCCAAATACAGGAACATCCTTGAAAAAACTATCTTCTAGAGCACACACAAACTAGAGTAGCTTCAGGATAAGTCTATAAATGTCCTTGAGATGCTCATCCAAAATCCAGACTTAAAATGCATCAAACATCTGTGGAAAGACTTAAATAAGGCAGTTTTTTCTACACAGTCACCCAAACTGATGGCGCTTGAGAGAATCTGCCATGAAGAATGGGATAAACTGCCTCAATCCAGTTGTGCAATGCTTGTAGAGAAGAACACCTGCAGCTGTAATTGCTGCCAAAAGGAAAGGGTCTGAATACTTTGGTGAAACGTGACTTCCATATTTAATTTTTAATATATTACTTTCAATAATTTAATTTTGAAAACCCTTTAAAATTGTCATTATTATGTGGCCGAACTAGCAACTAGGGTTAGTCACTAGTCCAGAACCTTAACAACTTTCAATACACAATTACAGATCACTTGCTGAATTTAAAATATTGGAAGTAAATGTGGTAAGTAAAAACTTGGCAAATTTTATGTCCCATTATGCTTAATTTGGCTAAATAATGTCCAGTTCTGATGCCAGCATGCCCATTGTAGGTGATTTCAATAGTGGGCAGTTAGCATGGAGGTAGCAGGGATAGATGCATACACAGAAGGGTTTGATGCACTGTGTCTTATGCCTCATTTACCTCACCACCAGTATTGAAAGGATCTGCAATTTGAGTCACTGTAACCATTCTATTGGTCCATACCACACGCCACACCCTTCATGTTCTTTGGCATCAATAAGTCTTGACAGCCAACAGCCTGGCTAATTTAGAAATACTTCAACACAGTTGTTTGGCCATAAGAATGTGGATCAAAATCGTCTTGCCTTATCATGCAAACTATGAGAAAATAACATCAGCCCAACACTTAAAATAGCCATGACCATGAAATGAACAATGAAATGCACATGGTCGGTCATGCACATTTTTGTACGGTGGTCCTAATTTTGTCTCGTCAGCTAAAGTTGGCGCAGTGGTAAAAACACATGCTGGAACCAGAGCTGGGATCTCGAATACATCGTATCGAATCGTAGGTCTGCCTGCCGGCGAGGCTGAGTGGCCACATGAACAACGATTGGCCTGTAGTTCAGATATGGGCGGGAGAAGCCGGATGGGATCTCTCTCTACCATGACTGGTGCAATTACAACCTCTGATGGCTGATTTTTTTTAATGCATTTTTCTCCCCATTTTTCCTCCTGATTTAGCGCATCCAATTTGTCTTCCGCTGCTGACAGACTCCAGATTTGCATTCAAGGAGAGCACGCTGCTGCCCACGCCTTCTTTACACGTGTACAGCCCTCCTCTTCTCGTCTCTTCTGCCAATCAGGGTCCTTACACAGCGTATGAAGACCCACCCACCCACATATAGACAGGTCCCCACCCTGCAGATACGGTGGCCAATTTGTATCTGCTGCAGGCACTGCCAATTATGCCCGCCAGATGGCGCCCAGCCGACCGGTGGCAACACCGAGCCTCAAACCCGTGAGTTCAGAAACTCAGTGCTGGTCTGCTGGCTGATTGATGGCGCCTGCACAGAGATGAGAAAAGAGTGCTCTCAGGGTGTGTCTCTACATACACAACGCTGAGCTGCACTGCACTCGTCAAAGTGTAGGTGATAAGATGCATACGGCATGCTGCCCACGTGTCAGAGGGAGCGTGGGTTAGCTTCGTTCTCCTCAATCAGAGTGGGGATCGGCATTGGTGGAGAGGAAGCATGACGCAATCAAGCAATTGGACGCGCTAAAAGGGAGAAAAAGGGAAGAAAAATGCATACACAAAATATAAACCACCTTTTCTGTAATGTATATTCATATACAGTACATATGAGTTCCTTTAATTAAAAAAAAACATGTATCATCCCAAACCCATAGAGGCCACTTTTTCCTCATTCCTTCAACCCTCATTTTCATCAGAATTCTTATGTAGGCACCATGTGGTGCTGACTGGCAGGCTCCATGGTGGGATGAAGAGAAGAAGAAGGATGACCTCCCAGGGAGCCACACTGCAGGGGTGAAAACCAGGTGACACGTGCAAACCGCTGAGCATGTGTGTGGCTGCAAGAAAAGTTACTGAATCATAACCAGCACTGATAAAAGTGCCTAATCTTAATGTCTATTAGGTTTTAGGTTGGTTTTCAGTTACATAATATAGTAGAATTCTGTATATAGTATATCTAACACATCTGGATCAGGTGGATTATAAGGGTAGCTTTAGTATCGGATTATAGAGTAATAAAAGATCAGATTCAAATACAGTACATTATGCATACTGTTTTTCTGTGAGGCTTGTGTGTGTGATTTATTAGGGCTTTTTTTTAAATGTCATAGTCTATGCCTGGGGTCAAAAAACAAGCAGAGTGCACAATGCAAATTTATATTGAAAATACCAGACACACAGCTGTGATTAAAAACACCAAAACAATAGCAACCAAAAAAGAGCACTCAGGTGGCACAGCAGTCTAATACGCAAGACCACTACAGTGAATTCCAGGGGTGCCTTAAGCCTGGACGGCGCTCAATAAACACAACAGGCTGTGTCTGAGAACAAGAAGGCTGGATGTTGGTGCCAGTTATGTGGGTGAGACTTCTATTGTCTGGTTGATGTGGCCGGTGGCTTTACATGTTTCAGAGGAAGCGCATGCTAGCCTGTGGCTCCTCTGTGTCAGCACTGCTCTCGACAAACCAGCACAGGTTGTTTTAGTGGACAGAAAAATTTGGTATATCCAAAACATAACGAAAAAAACACCTGACAAGGAAAACAGACTAAATATTACAATACCAACAAAAAAGGCTTAAAAATGAAACCATAAAGCACATAAAGAATTTGCCTTTGTATAAGGGAAAGCTTGGTCTATGCATTGAGCCTTTTGATTCTATTTTTAAGCGCAATCAAGTGACATCATGCATAAAAAACTGGCTGCAATTTATTACAAGCCTAATTGGGCAGTTCATATTCTTGGCAGCTGTATTATCCTAATAAAAACATCACTGAATACAGAAGAGGGTGGCACTGTGGCTCGGTGGGTAGCACTGTCATCTCACAGCAAGAAGGTCCTGGGTTTGATTCCCAAGTGGAGCGGCCGGGGTCCTGTCTGTGTGGAGTTTGCATGTTCTCCCCGTGTCTGTTTGAGTTTCCTCCGGGTGCTCCGGTTTTCTTACATAGTCCAAGGACATGCAGTCACCCTAGCTATGAGTGTGTGTTTATGTGTTTGCCTGTGATGGTCCAGGGTGTTTTCTACCTTTCGCCCAGTGAATTGTACCCACCACAACCCTGAATAGGATAAAGTTGTGGTAAAACAAACAATGAATGGATGAATACAGAAAACCTTTAAGAACGCTTGAGTGGAGCAACTGCAGTCTGTTGTAGTAATCCACCACTGCTGAACTCTGGATTAAAATCTTAGCACTGCTATCAGGAAGCTGGCTACCCAAACAGACATGATTGGCTACGTCAGAGCACAGAACTCTGTCCAGGGTATTCCAGCCTTCCAAGTGAAACCGGAGCCACAACAACCCTGACCAGGATAAAGCGGTTGATGAAATGAAATGGAAATGAACCCTTCATCATATCCATAGAGTGTATAGAGCTGAACACAAGTTTACATTTATAGCACTGAGCAGATGCTCTTATCCAAAGTGACCTACACAAGTGCTTTAGCAGTGTATTGAGTTTAGTATACATTATCACTCTGATACAAAAGGAAGCCTAACAATAATATAGCTAAAACCCTGGTAAAAGGTACAAAGGCTGAAGATTCTTTAATAGGTAAACAGTTAGGCACTTATTTAAAAATCAAGTTTTAAGAATTTATTTATAAAAAAAAACACTACACACTACACACTATGTGATCCATCACCTAATAAAGAGCATTTACTTACCTGGGATTAGACTGAACAAGAGGATTCATCTCTTTTTGGTAGCACTGGCCCTGTTCAGATGCCTAACAACCAAAGAGACATACAGTTGCAACAGTTAAATAAAAAAATAAAAAAATAAAAAAATATATATATATATATACAGCACTTTGTAGTTCTACAATTACTGACTGTAGTCCATCTCCCCACAGGACCACCACAGAGTAGGTATTATTTAGGTGGTGGATCATTTTCAGCACTGCACTGACAATGACATGGTGGTGGTGTGTTAGTGTGTGTTGTGCTGGTATGAGTGGATCAGACACAGCATCGCTGCTGGAGTTTATAAAATACTGTGTCCACTCACTGTCCACTCTATTAGACACTAGTTGACCTAGTTGGTCCACCTTGTAGATGTAGAGTCAGAGACGATCGCTCATCTATTGCTGCTGTTTGAGTTGGTCATCTTCTAGACCTTCATCAGTGGTCACAGGTCGCTGCACACGGGGTGCCATTGGCTGGATATTTTTGGTTGGTGGACTATTCCAGCAGTGTCCAGCAGTGTCCAGCAGTGACAGTGAGGTGTTTAAAAACTCCATCAGCGCTGCTATGTGCCACTCATACCAGCACAACACACACTAACACACCACCACCATGTCAGTGTCACTGCAGTGCTGAGAATGATCCACCACCCAAATAATACCTAATAGCTAAAGTTTTGATGGTATGGCACTGAGAAGCCACTCTAGGATGTTTCAGGACTGATTCCTTAACCAAGTGGTGGATGTCTCAATGAATAGGCACAAGACATAATCTTGTGGAAAGCCCTCCAAAAAGGCTGAAGGCTATTCTTAATTTCTGAAAGGTTGGTGATTTTGAAATGGATTGTCCAACAAGCTCATGATCAGGTTTTCATATATATTTGGACATATAGTGTAAGTATATTTTAAAATCTCTGATGAGTCAGGCCTGGTGTCTGACACGTCTGAGTCCTGCTATTGCACCATGCATGGATTGAACAATGCTATCCTGAGGCAGCTAAAAAACCCTTGTCTTAGCACAGAGTGTTGCCTTTGTACTTCGCTGGATGTGAGAACTGGTGTTCATAATATCAAGCCGGCAGCCATAAAATATGAAACATATTTTGAAATTCTCACTCATACAGAGTCCACTCTGGTTTGTCCTTCAGCTAAAAGACATGTACTGCCAACTGGGCATGTTATCTAGCTCTAAGGAGTTTGGACAGTTTTTCCTTATCCAACATGAAGCCAAAACTTCAAAAAGTGTCCTGTATTCAGCTCAGTCTAATGAGGCTGGCTGCTTAGATCCGTGCTACGCCAGAGGATAGGAGGGTGTGCGTGCGCAGATGCTAACTCACAAGAGGGATACACTGTGTCCATGTCGAAGTGTCGTCACTGCTAATGCTCAGACTCACGTTGCACTGGTGGACCTGATGATACATAATACACGCAGAAAGCATAATGAAAAACTGAACAACCTTCATATATAAATAATAACCCGCCTAATATGCTGTCAAAACATCTCTGACCTGCTGAGACATGAACTCCACAAGACATCCAAAGAAGTCCTGTGGTAACTGGTGCCAATCCATTACCAGCAGGTCCTTAAATTTCTAGATGTTGTGAGGTGGATTATCCTACAGTGCATTCTGGTGTCATCTCATGCCTTGCCATTAATGTGATTAATGTGAGTTGATAATACACTCTCATTAGACTTAATTCATTCATTAATTTATTTATTAGGATTTTAACGTCATGTTTTACACCTTTTGGTTACATTCATGACAGGACATGTAGGGTGTGTTCGAAAAGCTAGTGTGCTGTCTACATAGGCAGCATTTTACGTCATCCTGTGCGCGCTCCAGAGAAGGAGGCTGTTCGAAATCCTAGATGCCTTAAAATCCTCACTACTGAGGCATCTTAATATTTCAATGTTATTTTGGCTCAAGACCGAGTGAGCATCCGACGCTGCCTTAGTGATCAAGGCAATCCCAGCATTCATTGCGGGTCGGGTGCTCTTCTCTCACAGAAAAATAAACATGGCTGACGGGGCGGAGAAACGAATGGAGTTATTTTCAAACGTAAATAAAATATTACTGATTTTTAATTTGTATAAACTTGTACTGAGTGTTTTTATTTGCAAGTTCGAGCTTGTCAGGAAATGTAACCGTTATCGTTACATGAAGGGAGATGCTATATTGACATTAGTGTGCTGTGCTACTTCAATCCATTGGTTTTAATGGCAAGATGCTAAACGTGAAACCCGAAACCCGATGGAAGCGCTGTCTAAGTAGTGCGTTCGAATAACCTGACTTCTAAGTCATTGAATCCTTTCTACTGAGGCAGCAAGGCAGCTCCCTAGGTTTTCGAACACACCCACTGTCTCAGTTCAAGTTTAATGTCAAATACAGTCATGGACAATTTAGTATCTCCAGTTCACCTCACTTGCACTTCTTTGGACTGTGGGAAGAAACCTGAGCTCCCGGAGAAAACCCACCTGGAGAACATGCAAACTCCACACAGAAAGGACCCGGATCACTCCACCTGGAAATCAAACCCAGGACCTTCTTGTGTCAGGCGACAGAAGTTTATTTGTAACAGACTAAATTCTACCACCTCTGCTTTTAATTACGTTTTATAGCTAACCAGTATAATATCAGTTATGTAAAATAAATAATAAGCTTCAAGCTTTGTAGCAACAGTTTAGGGAAGTTCCCTTTCTATTACATCATGATTGTACCCCTGTAAAAAATGCAAGGTTTATTAAGACATGGTACAGAGGAACTCTAGTAGCCTGCAGAAAACCCTGACTTCAACCTTTTTGAACACTTCAGGGATGGATTGGAATGTAAAATGTGAGTCAGGCCACCTAATCCAAGATCAGTGCTTGACCATCACAAATGTTCCTTTGACTAAATGGACACAGTAAAAGCCTTTCCAGATGAGTGGGGGCAACTTTATAATGATGCTAATGGCTTTTGAATAGGATGTCCAACAAACTCATGGTTTGGGGTCCACATGCTATTTGGCCACATAATATATTTGGGATAGATTTGAATGATTTGAACTGTGAGCTAGGCTGTCTAATCCAACATCAGTGCTTGGCCATACAGATGCTCTTTTGAATAAATGGACACAAATACCATCAAAATCCTGTAGCATGCTCAAAACCCTGACTTTAACCTTTTTGAACACTTTAGGGATGTGAGCCAGGCCTTTTAATCTAACATCAGTGCTTGACCTTACAAATGCTCTATTGACTAAATGGAGACAAATGCTTTTAAAATCTTGTAAAAGCCTTTCCAGATAAGTGGGGGTGACTTCCTAATAATGCTCACAGCTTTTAAACTGGATGTCCGACAAACTCACAGTTTGGTGTCCACATGCCATTTGGCCACTTAATATAGCTGGGATGGATTAGAATGTCAGCTGTCAACAGGGCCTTCTAATCCAACATCAGTGCTTGATCTTACAAATGTTCTTTTGACTAAATTGAGACAAATGTCTTTTTAGATGAGTGGGAGCAAGTTTGTAATTATGCTCATGGGTTTTAAATTGGATGTCCACATGCCATTTGGTCACATAATATAGTTGGCAGCAAACATTCGTTGATGTTCTCCCAAGCACAATGTAATTTGTCTGACCATATTCCTTATGATAATGCCTAGAGTCGATGATTTGTGCACTTATTTGAATAATATTCATGATATGATCACTGACTTTACATACAGTGTACACGAACCTAGGAAACTGGCAGATGAGTCAATGTAAAGTGCCACAAGACTTCTCCTACCTGTGAGGCACTAAGGCCTGGGTCGGAGGTGCTAACCTCTTCCTCTTCCTTCTGTCTTCTTAAACTGGCCAACATCCTCAGCTCTTCTTCCTCCACCTCCTCATCTTGCTCTGGTCTCCTGGATAAATCGAAGGTGCTGGAGCCTACAGGAACCCCCCTCTTACTGTCCCTCACCTGTAGAGAGCAAGCGGTTTCATTACTGAAAACCGCTTCACCAAGTGAGCAGGCTATCCTGAGTTACAGGCTATAACTAATTAGAAAGCAATCCATCAGATACAAAAGACTAATTGGCACTTCATTAGAGCAAAGACATCAGCAGGGGTGCTCGCCCCACAGCCTGGAGAGCTGTTTTGAAAAATTGCTGGTACCTGTTCTCTGGGAAAAAGTATTTTTCTTTGAATTTTTCACATTTAAATATTTCAGATCTAATTTCATTATAAGATAAAAATCGCAATGGACTGGCATCTTGTGTGTCACTGCATTGCTCCCAGTGATTTTAGTACCCTAATTAGGATGAAGTGGTGGTAAAATTGAAATGAAATGAGTAAACACAAAATGCTTTAAAAGCTTTTGAACTATCATTCCATTTATTAAAGATATTCATTCAAAATATAAATCACTCATGTGAAAAGGTAAGTGCCTCACTAAACTTAAAAACTGGACGTGACACACTTGGCTGTAACAACTAAAATAAAATGTTTGCCAGAACTTGAGATGAGTCTTTTACATCAGGGTTTTTTAAAGCTTTTTTAAAGCAACCCACATTTAGTCCATGATTTTTACCATGATCCGGGCAACACAAACAATAAATCAAAACAAAACACAAAACTAAATAAAGTTAATTAAAATGTTGGCAATCTGGTCTCACTGTGGTTTACAAGTTGTAACATAAAGCCTCCACAAGGGGTGTTCATGTACAAGTTCATTTTGTGTTCATGTGCCTGACATCTCTGTTCAAACTCCTTGTTTTGAATCTCAGTTCTGGTACCGGCAGGCTGGGCGCCTACATGAACAACGCTTGGCTTGTTGTTCAGGGAGGGTGCTGGAGAAGACTCCTCATAGCTGATGAAATTACAACCTCTGCTGGTTGATTGATGGCGCCTGCACAGAGACGAGAGATAATGTGTGATCAGGGTGTGTCTCTCCATACACAAAGCTGATCCACATAGGAACTTGCCTCGTGCAGGTGAAAAGATGCAGTCGGCTACTGCACATGTGTTGGAGGGGGCGTGTGTTAGTCATGGCTCTCAGAGTGGAGGTCAACATCAGTAGAGAGAAAGCATAATGCAATCAGGTAACTGGATACGACTAGATTGGGAGGAAAATTGGGGGGAAATGCAAAGAAATAGTTTATTAAACAATTGTTATTTTTCTCTCCAACCCATTTTTTTTTAAACTCATGACCTTTGGGTGGTTTGAAAAATCCTGTTTTACATCACTGTGGAGGAATTGGCCGCTTTAATTAGGCTACAATAGAACAGTGAAGGTTGTGATGATCTATGGCACTTACCATTCAGACAACATACTTTCTCATTCAAATGACATGAATTATGAATAATTATGAATAATTATTAATAAAATTAATAAGAATTATATGAAGTATATTATAAAAACCCATATACTGAGGGGCTTATCTAAAGCATATTCAGTTCAGAATTCTCACTCTTGTATATAAGTCACTTAATGAACTTGCAGCTTATTAGATCTCTGAAATCCTTCTCCCCTAAACACCAACCTGCTCACTTAGATCCTCAGATTCTGGCATTCTTACCCTCCCTGTCACCAAAATCTGCAGAGTTAAAGCCAGATCCTTTAGCACTGCAACCCCAAAACTCTTAAATGCACTACCACAACACCTTAGGGAAGCCACAAGCTTTACCTTATTTAAATCTCAACTCAAGACCCATCTGTTTACTCAATGTTTCCTCCTATATGCATAATCCCGATATGCCACCTACCTTTTTTTCTGTTTGTTTGTTTGTTTGTTTGTTTGTTTGTTTGTTTGTGTGTGATTTTGTACACCGACTATGAGTCTGCGAAAGGCGGTATATAAGAACAGTGGTAGCCTAGTGTGTAGGGCTTTGGGCTATCAACTGAAAGGGTGAGAGTTCGGATCCCAGTTCTGCCATGCTACCACTGTTGGGCCCTTGAGCAAGGCCTGTAACCCTCTCTGCTCCAGGGGCGCCGTACAATGGCTGACCCTACGCTCTGACCACAGCTTCCAAACAAGCTGGGATATGCAAAAAAAGAATTTCATTGTACTGTACACGTGTATACACCGATCAGCCATAACATTAAAACCATGTTTTAAAAAAACCATCCTTGTTTCTACACTCACTGTCCATTTTATCAGCTCCATTTACCATAAAGGAGCACTTTGTAGTTCTACAATTACTAACTGTAGTCCATCTGTTACTTTGTTAGCCCCCTTTCATGCTGTTCCTCAATGGTCAGGACTCTCCCAGGACCACCACAGAGCAGGTATTATTTAGGTGGTGGGTCATTCTCAGCACTGCAGTGACACTGACATGGTGGTGGTGTGTTAGTGTGTGTTGTGCTGGTATGAGTGGCTCAGACACAGCAATGCTGATGGAGTTTTTAAACACCTCACAGTCCCTGCTGGACTGAGAATAGTCCACCAAACAAAAATATCCATTCAACAGCGCCCAGTGGGCAGCATCCTGACCACTGATGAAGTTCTATAAGATGACCAACTCAAACAGCAGCAACAGATGAGCGATCGTCTCTGACTTTACATCTACAAGGTGAACCAACTAGGTAGGAGTGTCTAATAGATTGAACAGTGACTGGACACGATATTTAAAAACGCTGTTTTCTAAAAGCGCTGCTGTGTCTGATCCACTCATACCAGCTCAACACACTAACACACCACCACCATGTCTGTGTCACTGCAGTGCTGAGAATCATCCACCACCTAAATAATACCTGCTCTGTAGTGGTCCTGACCATTGAAGAACAGGGTGAAAGCAGGTTAAAAAGATATGTAGAGAAACAGATGGACTACAGTCAGTAATTGTAAAACTTCAAAGTGCTCCTATATGGTAAGTGGAGCTGATAAAATGGACAGTGAGTGTAGAAACAAGGAGGTGGTTTTAATGTTATGGCTGATCAGTGTATGTATATATGACAAATAAAGGCATTCTATTCTATAATAAATTAAAGTTATTATTAGTAGTAGTATATTATCTAGTCCTCAGATCGTATACACTCATTTGGCACATATTCTACCACCTCCGAACAGATCCTGTGCTGAGAAATTTAAAAGTTGGCAGGAGGGTTTATGCAAGCATCCGTTTTTTAAAGTAACAACCAGCAGTCAACAGGTCAAGTATAGCACTCCTGTCAAAACATAGTGCAGTGAGGAAATGACGGCCTCAGTAGAGCCAGAATTACAATGATAACTAAAGCACTTATAAACAAACCACTCTGCTCAAGTGAAACCACTCATTTGAAAGTGCTTCAATTAATCTATTTCTAATAACATATCTGACCCTTAATAAAATATGTTCTAGTAAAGGTCTGTTCACATAGGCAATCATGCTCAACAAGAGGTTTTCAAAAGGGACAGAGCTGCCATATTCATGTATTTCTAATTCTCAAACTAAAGGTTACATAAATGATGATTGTAGAAAGGTTTGTTTACTAGTGGATTATGTTACACTTGGTATTTAATTAAAAAGTACTGAAAAGACTAATATGTTTTCTCCAGGAGCTATTGTGTGGTAATAAGAATGAACATCTTAGATACATATGCAGCTCTAGAGGATGGAGGAATGACTGTTGTTGGCAAATAATTTTTAATGCTATAACAAAATTAGCACTAATTTGGAGTTGCCAAGCCATCCCTACGAGTAGAGTACACCAAATAAAACCACACTGAAATGCACAGAGCATGCAATTCTCCCCCTAGGCAGTGATCAGGATGTGATTATTAAACCCAAATTATGCCTTCTTCACACTACACGACTTTTGCCCTGATTTTTGCTCGGCGACTGGTTTGCGCTAGATTTGCCGGCTCGGGAGCAACTCGGCGTATGCTCGGCGATCGAAACTCGGCTCTCAATCACTATGTGTGAACTGCTCAAGAACTCGATCCGAGCGAAATATATCTAGCTTGTCAAATATCTGGATCTGAGTTGCACGACTGGCAATAAGTGCTATGTCAAACAGCCAATGAGAACGCAAGATACGGTGTGAGGGCAAACACAGGGGAGGAGTTGTAAAAACGTGGGACAGGGGCATAATATAGTTTATATCAGAATACATCGGCATACACACAAGTTTTACAGTATTTCCGACCTTATCATTCTCTACAAAACATAAAAAAAAACATTTATTAACCTACAACTCACTATAGAACAATCCATGCTGCTCGCGTAGCCAAATCCACTCAGATTCATTGATTTTTTTCTCCTTGATTTTACGCTGCACATCAGCGCACAAACTTTGATCGCTTGCTACTTGTTGACGTGCATTTTTGGACGTGGTATCATTAGACCCCTCGTCACTTCTCGCGTGTGTTTTCGTGACAAAACGTAGTTTGGGAGACCAGAGAAGCTCGCCTGTGATTCGAGTTGGTGATAGATCGTGTAGTGTGAAACCCCCATCGCCGATCAGTCGTGTAGTGTGAAAGCCACACCGACTTGAAAGACTCCCGATTACAAGAGATCCAGTTGTGTAGTGTGAACTGTACAGCAACCTGACGACTTTGTGTAGTGTGTAGTGTAGTGTGAACCTGGCATAAGAGTCCAGCCATTCAGCAGTTTAGCTTTATTGTTAGTTGATTATTTAAAATGTACAATTTCCCCCAGTCAACCTCTGACCTCATGCATGATGTCCCTGTTGGCTAAGGAGAATGGCAGACTAGCACACATGTCCTCCGATAAGTGTAGAGCCTATGTCCAGGATTCCCACATAAAGTCATAACACACATGGAGGAACATGCTAGACTAAATATTCTTTCACCACTTGACCAGACAGAAGGAGTTACTGTTGTGGTAGCAATAAGGCTCATTTGACCTTCTCTCTGTCCGACACTTACCAATAGTGTCTGTATAGTGCCAGGTCGGGCGGCACGGTGGCTAAGTGGGTAGCGCTGCCGCCTCACAGCAAGAAGGTCCTGGGTTCGATCCCCAGGTGGGGCGGTCCAGGTCCTTTCTGTGTGGAGTTTGCATGTTCTCCCCGTGTCTGCGTGAGTTTCCTCCGGGTGCTCCGGTTTCCTCCCACATTCAACATGACGATAAAATCCTAATAAACAATAATGCCAGGTCAGGACAGGTCAGGTAGGCTAGTGTAAAAGACTGCTCACCACCTGAGTGCACCATTTAAATTATTTGTAGCATTAAAAATATATTTACACAAAAGTTTTGTAGAACAATGTAATATATCACATGCCATCTATTCATTAGCTTATTTTAAAGCACAAAAAAGCAATTGAGAACTAAAATCCATGTCATGTCATCGACCTAAAAACAAACTCTGCATAATATAAGATGTTCTCAAAAGAACAGAATGTACAGCAAAGTTAGGCAGAAACTCTTAATGAAGAAGCTTTTTTTTTTGGAATGCATGTTCACCTTGTGGAGCCTGACATCCTCAGGGGGAATCTCTCGAACAGATGTTCGACTAATGGATTTCCTCATATCTCCATCAGGCCTGGTTCTCTCTGGCCCAGGGCGTTCGGGTCTGCTCCGCACTCTGGCAGCGCTGGGAGAGAGACAGCGGGTCGGTTGCACACGCACCATCTCAGTCCTCCGGGACGTCTCTGAGGAACACGCTGGAGATGTGTGTGGAACAGGGGAGGACCGTGCTGGATCAGCTGAGAGTCTGGGTGTGCTGCTGGATCTGGGAACGGGAACGGAAGCTGGGGTAGGAGGAGAGGGACTGGAGTGTACTGCAAATCTCTGAGAGAGAAATCCAAAGTAACTCTCATCCTAAGGGATATAGCAAAGAGAGACAAATTATTTGTACCCCAAAGAATGCAGGAACCTTTAACACTAGAAAACACTGATTTAGTATTATAGGTTCCAGTTCAAGTACTAAAATGTTAGGCTGGTTAGACCTAGCAGAAAAATAAATAAAATCTGGTGCCAAATGCTACAAGTACAATTACGGATTGTTTTCAACAAATTTTTGACAGTAATCATTTCTTTTTTGAGGCAAATAAAGTTTTAAAATAATTTATATATATTCTTGATCACAAGCTACTTTATTGTCAAAAAGTAGCTCTTTGCTCTGATTTATCCCAGATACATCCAGTGATGTATCTAAAGTACACAATCTAGCATGGCATTATCACTGAAATGACATGAGAAGATCTGGCACTGTCTGTACTAAGCTAGGTATAAAATCTGTGGAGAACCCTGTTCCTCTTTACGAGTGCAGGCCACACCTTCAATGGAACTCTGAGGAGTTTGAGCTGGAGTTTTGGGCTGGGCAGTTAATCTCCTCTTGGGGAGAAGGTGGGCGTGAGGATTCACAAAGGAGGAGAGAAGCGAATAATAGGTAAACATAAAGCCAGTCAAATAGGTGTTGGAAGGGCCGCTCATGATTGGCCTGTTGTTCATATAGGGGTGGGGTAGTAGTAAGCTGGATCGCGTCTCCTCGTAACTGATGCAACTACGACCTCTGCTGGCTGATTGATGGCGAGTGCACAGGGGCGGGGAAGGAGTGCGTTGATCAGGGTGTGTCTCTCCATACACAGGGCTGATCCGCATTAGCACTCGCCTAGTGCCTGTTTACGATCTTAATCATTCCTGCCATGTATATCTCAATTCAGGTTGTGCTATCTCTGTAAAATTCTGGTCATAGAACAAGCATTGTGATAGAATCTGGAGATGGTGTCACCAGAAACATCTACCCATCTGTGAGGATTACTCTTTACCCCATACCATTAGGCATCCTGACTTGGCAAGGTGGGGCATCACTAAGTGTAAAACCAAAGATAGCAACACCTTCTGAGTAAATCATGTAGTATTCTGCTCACTGAGCAATCTCCACTGTTATAAATAGAGGCTATTTTTTACCACTCTTCAGCTTTTACATTATGTCAGTGGGTTGGAAGTGAAAGGACCTATCAGAATTCAGGAGCACTTTTATCTTATGTCATGATGCATTTTTATTAGGGCTATTATGGCAAAGTAACGTGGATAAACTGTAATTTAGTTATATTTTCATAATTCATTTGACCAGAACATTTATAGGCAGACTAAAATATTATTAGCTACAATAAAAGGGTGGCACGGTGGCTTGGTGGGAAGCACTGTTGTCTCACAGCAAGAAGGTCCTGGGTTTGATTCCCAGGTGGAGTGATTCGGGTCCTTTCTGTGTGGAGTTTCATGTTCTCCCCTTGTCTGCGTGGGTTTACTCTGGGAGCTCCAGTTTCCTCCCACAGTCCAAAAACATGCAGTCAGGTTAAATGGAGACACTGAATTGCCCTAGGTGAGTGGGTGTGTGTGTGTGTGTGTCTGACCTGCAATGGACTGACGCCCCATCCAGGGTGTTACTGTGTGCCTTGCGCCCATTGAAAAGCTGGGATAGGCTCCATCACCCCCCCACCCCGCAACCCTAATTGGATAAGTGGTTAAGACAGTGAGTGAGTGAGTGAGTGAGTTAAAAGACATGCAAGTGAGGTGAATTGGAGATATGAAATTGTCCATGACTGTGTTTGACATTAAACTGATGATTTTTGTGTAACCAGAAACTACCGTTCCTGTCATGAATGTAACCAATAATAAATAATAAGAAATAAGTTAATAAGCTACAAGAAAATATATTAAACGTTAATACTGATGCCAACCTTTCATCACAAACATTCAACCGATAAACACCACGACCTTATTTTAGGGGAGTAGTCCAGCTGTGCACTTTTCTTGCTGCATTGCCCCTCACACATACAATATTAAATGAATACGATAAAAAAGTAAAACATTTTTCACCATAATTCTGTGTTAGCTGTGGGGATGATGAAAGATTTTTGGACACGGGTAAAACAATAAAACAGTAATAGTATACTCAAATTCTCTCACCTTAAAAAACCCTCAAAGCTTTAAAACACCCAGCTGACTTAATATAGTATACATTACAGTGTACTCATAAATGTTTGTCTTTTTTCAGAAAAGCAAAAATTGGACTGAGAAACAGAAACGTTACACTTTAAAGACAGCATTACAATGTGCATGATGTAAATTCTTGAAAGCAATGTAATAACCATAAATTGGGCACAATGTGGTTGGCATGGACACAGCTAGACTGATTACCTGTAATTAATCAGGGCATCCAGCGCCTAGCATCCATCAACTGTCTGCTTTGAAAAAGATAAAGGCTTTAAACTACAGAGTTTTTGATCTAAACTAATGGACCGGAACAGAAAGCTGATATACACAAATGATGATGCCCAGCTGAGCTAAATGAGTTGATTTCCTGTGTATTCCATAAAGCGCCCAAATTTTATACTGGAGTGAGCTGAAAACAATCCAGTCCTGTCCTATATGAGAAATTTTAATTAAAAAACAACATTCATTCATGTCAGGATTCAAATACCCAGTGGTGCCATCAGCTGGTCGGGCATCTACATACAGATATACACTGATCAGCCATAACATTAAAACCACCTCCTTGTTTCTACACTCACTGTCCATTTTATCAGCTCCACTTACCATATAGAAGCACTTTGAAGTTCTACAATTACTGACATTCTTTACATACTTCTTTAGCCTGCTTTCACCCTGTTCTTCAATGGTCAGGACCCCCACAGGTCCACCACAGAGCATGTATTATTTAGGTGGTGGATAATTCTCAGCACTGCAGTGACAATGACATGGTGGTGGTGTGTTGGTGTGTGTTGTGCTGGTATGAGTGGATCAGACACATTAATGCTGATGGAGTTTTACAATGCCGTGTCCACTCACTGTCCGCTCTATTAGAAACTCCTACCTAGTTGGTCCACCTTGTAGATGTAAAGTCAGAGACGATCGCTCATCTATTGCTGCTGTTTGAGTTGGTCATCTTCTGGACCTTCATCAGCGGTCACAGGACGCTGCCTAAGGGGCGCTGTTGGCTGGATATATTTTTGGTTGGTGGACTATTCTTAGTCCAGCAGTGACAGTGAGGTGTTTAAAAACTCCATCAGCATTGCTGTGTCTGATCCACTCATACCAGCACAACACACACTAACACACCACCACCATGTCAGTGTCACTGCAGTGCTGAGAATGATCCAACACCCAAATAATAACTGCTCAATAGTGGTCCTGGGAGAGTCCTGACCATTGAAAAAACAGCATGAAAGGGGGCTACAGATGAGACTACAGTCAGTAATTGTAGAACTACAAAGTGCTTCTATATGGTAAGTGGAGCTGATAAAATAAACAGTGAGTGTAGAAACAAGGAGGTGATTTTAATGTTATGGCTGATCGATGTATAACTGCATTGCGCCCACTGATTTACTGGGGCAATCTGCTTTCCCAGTTGAGCTCCACCGTAAGACCCAAAATGTTACAAGACTGGGGGCAGTTCCCAAAAACCAAAAGAATGATGACATCCCACGTCAGCAGAAAACTGAACCGGACCAAACATTCAGGCATCATAGCTGCAGAGAACAGCAAGTGTGCAAACAAAGGAGCTGGAGAGAATGAAAGAGAGAAGCTGTGATATATGATGCTTCTATATATCACTGTTCTATATAGCTTCTGTAGAGCTGTGTGACTCCAGGTCACTGATAATAACAATTGAGAGCCTGTAATCAGAGTAAATATATGCTAGAGGCTGTGGCAGCTACGGTCACGGTAATATGAACACTGGGATTGGCATTAAAACTAAGAGGTGTGCCAGAGGAGTCATCAGGAAAGCATAACAAACTTTACACAGACACTACATGGTAGTGGGGACTTAACCCTGGTCTCCAGAAACATGGTGCTATCCTCAATTTCCTTCAAGATTAATAAAGTCTATCTATCTATCTATCTATCTATCTATCTATCTATCTATCTATCTATCTATCTATCTATCTATCTATCTATCTATCTATCTATCTATCTATCTATCTATCTATCTATCTATCTATCTATGTGACACCTACATACACCTAATACAAAGCTAGTCCTATATCATATTTTACAACCCCAAATCAGAAAATGTTGGGACGGCATGAAAAAAGCACATAATAAAAACACAAAGTTTCTTACATTTACTTTGACTTTTATCTTATTGCACACAGGATGAACCTGAAATATTTTATGTTTTGTCTGCTCAACATAATTTCATTTATTAAGAAACATCCATTCCTGCATTTTAGACCTGCAACACATTCCAAAAAAAAGTTGGGACAGTAAAGCATTTACCACTATGTAATGTTGCCATTCCTTTCACCACACTTAAAAGACGTTTTGGCACAGAGGAGACCAAGTGATTTAGTGTTTCAGCTTTTATTTTGTCCCATTCTTACTGCAAACACGTCTTAAGATGTGCAACAGTACGGGGTCGTTGTCGCATTTTTCCTTTCAAAATTCTCCACACATTCTCTATTGGGGACAGGTCAGGACTGCAGGCAGGTCAGTCCAGTACCGTACCCTCTTTCTCCACAGCCATGCCTTTGTAATGTGTGCAGCATGTGGTTTTGCATTGTCTTGTTGAAAAATGCATGGACGTCCCTGGAAAAGATGACGTCTTGAAGGCAGCACATGTTGCTCAAAGATCTCAATGTACTTTTCTGCATTAATGCTGCCACCACAAAAATGTTAATGACCTTTGTCAAGGGCACTGACACAGCCCCATACCATGATAGACCCTGGCTTTTGGACTTGCTGATAACAGTCTGGATGGTCCTTTACGTCTTTGGTCTAGAGCACACCTGGAATGCTGATTCATCTGACCACAATAAAAATTTCCACTGTGTGATGGTCCATCCTAGATGCCTTAGAGCCCAGAGAAGTTGATGCCGCTTATGGACATGGTTAACATAAGGCTTCTTTTTTGCACAGTAAAGTTTTAAGTTGCATTTGTGCATGTAACTCTGTATTGTAGTGCTTGACAAAGGTTTGTCAAAGTAATCCCTCACCCATGTGGTTATATCAGCTATTGTTGATTGACGGTTCCTGATGCAGTGACGTCTGAGGGATCAAAGATCACAGACGTTCAGCTTAAGCTTGCACCCTTGGCCTTTATGCACTGAAATTCCTCCAGATTCTTTGTATGGTTTAATGATATTATGCAATTTAGAGGAAGATATATGCAAATCCCTTTCAATATTACTTTGAGGTACATTGTTTTAAACATTTCAATCATTTTCTCATGTATTTTTTGACAAACTGGAGATCCTCTGATCATCTTTGCTCATCAAAGACTCAGCCTTTCCTGGATGCTGCTTTTGTACCAAACCATGATTACAATCACCTGTTTGGAATCACATCATTATTTAGTTTTTTCACCTCATTACTAGCCATAAATTGCACCCGCTCCAACTTTTTTTGGAATGTGTTGCAGGCCTGAAATGCAGGAATGGATGTTTATTAATAAATGAAATGAAGTTGAGCAGATAAAACATGAAATATCTCAGGTTAAAACTGTCTGCAATCAAATAAAAGTCAAAGTAAATGTAAGGAACACTGCATTTTTATTTTATTTGCATTTTTCATACTGTCCCAATGCTTTTTGATTTGGGGTTGTATTTTTCTTATATAAAACGTCTGACCTAGCTTTAAGTCTCATAACAGTGCTTTACATAGACTATTAGTCTCATTGATGAATTGAGCAGCTGTCAGAGACTGATGTTGATGACTGTGAATTAAGCTCTCGGTGGTTGGCAGGAGGAACAATATTGGAGCATGACAGTCAGCGACAGCTACCACTTTGACATCTTCTCCATCCATGGTTACGTTAGTGTTTTTTCTGGTTGTCATGACTTTTGTCTTCTTTATTTTGAGCTGAAGTCCCAACTTTTCACTAAGTCCTCTAACTTTACTTATAAGGGCCTTTGGGTTTTCCTGATTTTCTGCTGAGAGTGTTGTGTCATTGTGTTTCCTCTCTTCAATCATTTTCTTCCAGTCCTGCTTCTCTCATTATATGTTCAGCATACTGGTTGAACAGGAATGGTGACAGAATGCAGCCTTGTGTAAGTCCTTAACCAGTGTGGAATCAGTCTGTCTACTTCACTCATGACTGTGGCTTGTTCAGTGCAGAGCTTCCTTATTAGAATGATAAGATGTTCTTTTATTTCCATCTTCATGAGGACATTCCATAATTTTGAGTGGCCAATACAGTTTTGCTGCTTCATTGGCGACAGCAAAAGCTTTAGTCAAGGAATCACTGGTGGCCGAAATAATGAAAACTAACCAAGTGTTAAAATAAACGCACGAAAAATATCTGCAGCGGGGAGAGAAATAAGAAAAGGAAGAATGTATGCTTGAAGAATGTATTATTCACTGACTTTCTAAGTCGCTTATCCTAATCAGGGTCGCGAGGGGTACTGGAGCCTATCCCAGCTCTTAATGGGTGCAAGGCACACAGAAACACCCTGGACAGGTTGCCAGTCCATCACAGGGCAGACACACAAACACATAGGACCCAGACCGCTCAACCTAAGAATGAAATGCAGGACCTTTTTGCTGCAAGGTGACAGTGCTACTAAAGATGGTGTCATATACGATATTGACGTCATATACAGATCGGATATCTGACAGACGGACCGATCTACTCACCGATCCAAATTCCAGTCCGCATCTTGTGCTGGACCATAAACCCGCCGTAACTTAACATAATATAACATGAGGCACGTCAAGGATCCAAGTTCCATTACACATCTTACCATGAATCTGGGGCGGCATGAAGTGGGTAGCACTGTCGCCTCACAGCAAGAAGGTCCTGGGTTCGATCCCCAGGTGGAGCGGTCCGGGTCCTTTCTATGTGGAGTTTGCATGTTCTTCACATGGGCACTCCGGTTTCCTCCCACAGTCCAAAGACATGCAGTGAGGTGAATTTGAGACACTAAATTGTCCATGACTGTGTTCGATATAACCTTGTGAACTGATGAGTCTTGTGTAATGAGTAACTACCGTTCCTGTCATGAATGTAACCAAAGTGTAAAACATGACATTAAAATAATAAACAAACAAACAAACCATGAATCTGTGACAACTTCAGTCAGTAACGGGGAAAAATAACATTAGCTGCTTATTTTACTAAAATGTCCTTTGTATGGAAATATTTCAGTCTGGAAACGCAGAAAAGCAAAACAGCTACTTGCAATGTGTGCAAAGCTAGCACGTCAAGGGGTGGAAGTTAGGTTTTGTCATATAACATGACTAATTTAATCAAGCACCTGCAAAAGTTTCAAATTAAAGAGTACCAGGAGTTCATGCTAGCGGGACAGGAAAACACCACGAGGCAGCAGAGAAAACAAATGCAAAATATGATGTTTTAATATGATGTTCTGTGTGGTTTCAGCCTCATAATGTAACCTATAACACAATAACAATCATAATAATATTAAAATATCGGTATCAGATTCAGAATCGGAAGTTGTGTATCGGAATCAGATCGGAACTGAAAAACTGTGGATCGGCCCATAACTAAGTGCTACCCACAAGCCATCATGATGCCGGAGGGATGTATTAGTAATGAAAAAATCATTGCACTTGCAAAAGCAGATTAGTCGTTCTCTGCTTCATTCCTGTTTCCAAAGCTGTGTTGCCCAACTGTTTTCCCATCCTTCTGATTTCTGACTTTGGCATCCCAGTCTCCCTTAAGTTGCAGGACATCTAGTTTGAACTTCATAATTTTTTTTTATGCATTTTTCTCCCTTTTACTCCCTCTTTAGCGTCCAATCGCTCAATTGCATCATGCTTTCTCTCCGCCTATGCCGATCTCTGCTCTGACCGAGGAGATCAAAGCTAACCCACGCTCCCTCCGTCACGTGAGCAGCAAGCCGCATGCATCTTATCACCCACACATTGACGAGTGTTGTGCCACCTAGCGTTGTGTATGGAGGGACACACCCTAAGAGCACTCCTTCCTCATCTCTGTGTAGGCGCCTCTAATCAGCCAGCAGAGGTCGTAACCGCACCATTCTGACAGAGAGAGACTCATATCCGGCTTTAGGCCCGCCCATCTGAACAACAGGCCAATCGTTGTTCATAGCCGCTCAGCCCAAGCCGGCAAGGCAGAGCTGAGATTCGATACAATGTATTTGAGATCCAGCCCTGGTTGCAGCGTGTGTTTTTACCGCTGCGCCACCTGAGCAGCTGAACTTCATCATTAAACTTTTTCCTTAAGATTTCTTCTTTCCCAGCATCTTGTTGACATCCTTGTTAATGACGTTGATCTGAGCAGTAGTGTGCTTTCCCAACTGAGAGTCCTAATCCTGTCCATTTTAGTTTAATGATTCCAAGGATGATGATGTGTACATGATCCACTTCCATCTTCACAACGTCCAGCTTGCCATAAATCATACTTCAAACAGTCCACATTCTGATTGAGATTTAGTTTTTACAGCTTTGAATTATTTTTTCCTTACTTCTGACATTTATAACGGTGTTCAGATAGCTTTGACCAAGCCTAGCACTAATTAGCTCAGTATGAAGTTGAGTACCTTCCGACCTGATGGTTCTATCTTCTGACACTAGACAGTTATTTTGGTTCTACTGTCTATTCAGAAGTACAGAAGTGGTTTACCATTACCTTCTTCAACACAGTTTAATTGATGTCAATGCCGTTGTCACCTTTGAGATGATTCACCTCTTACATTGTCTTAAATTGCTGCTGCCAAATATAGGTGGTAGGTTTAGTCTTGCACCTCTGCTAGGAACTTTCCGTCATGGGAGTCCCTGACTGCAGATAACATTCTAGGCCGTATAGCTCTCTGCTTGTGCTCTGATGCCTTCTTGTCTTGACAAGACACCACATTATGAAAAGAAAACTATTTTGTACACGTTGCAAAGTTGAAAACTGTTGTTGTAAACAAATCAAATTTAGCAATTAAAGAATGTCTGAAAATGTTTACTTTATTTTTTTACTATTTTCCTTTTTTACTGTTCCCTGTAATTGGACAGATCAATAGACATGAAGGATATATCATCAGCCCTTGTCTTTTCACATAAGATCACAGTTTGGCTGGTGACATATGATTGATGGGGAAGAAAGGAATCCCTCCTAGCCAGCAATCAAACGTGTAACCTCCAGACAAAAGAGCAAGTGCATTTTTCCTTTTACAGCATCTCAATAAGATTTATAGTTCACAACAATGACAAAAGAGGCCACAAGATACAGGTAATACTGACTTTAAACTTGTTAAATAGTAAATAGGAAGTCAGAATGGCTACACTTTAGCAGCTAACTAGCATTAGCAGCTTGTTACCAAACGTGTTTAACAACAACAGTGGTAGCCTAGTGGGTACAGCTTTCGGCTATCAATTTAAAGGTTGAGACTTTGAATCCCAGCTCTGCCATGCAGCCATTGTTGGGCCCTTGAGCAAGGCCTTTAATCCTCTCAGCTGCAGGGTCGCCATACAATGGCTGATCCAGCGCTCTGACCCCAGCCTCCAGACAAGCTGGGATATGCAAAAAAAGAAATTTCATTGTACTGTACACCTGTATCTGTATATATGACAAATAAAGGCATTCTGCTATATTCTATATACTCCGATCAGCCATAACATTAAAACCACCTCCTTGTTTCCACACTCACTGTCCATTTTATCAGCTCCACTTACCATATAGAAGCACTTTGTAGTACTACAATTACTGACTGTAGCTAATCTGTTTCTCTGCATACTTTGTTACCCCCTTTAATGCAGTTCTTCAATGGTCAGGACCCCCACAGGACCACCACAGAGTAGGTATTATTTAGGTGGTGGATCATTCTCAGCACTGCAGTGAAAATGACATGGTGGTGGTGTGTTAGTGTTTGCTGTGCTGGTATGAGTGGATCAGACACAGCAGCACTGCTGGTGTTTTTAAATACAGCGTCCACTCACTGCCCACTCTATTAGACACTCCTACCTAATTGGTCCACCTTGTAGATGTAAAGTCAGAGATGATCGCTCATCTGTTGCTGCAGTTTGAGTTGGTCCTCTCTTAGACCCTCATCAGTGGTCACAGGACGCTGCCCACAGGGCGCTGTTGGCTGGATATTTTTGGTTGGTGGACTATTTTCAGTCCAGCAGGGACAGGAACACACCACCACCATGTCAGTGTCACTGCAGTGCTGAGAATGATCCACCTCCCAAATAATACATCTGTGGTGGTCCTGGGAGAGTCCTGACCATTGAAGAACAGCATGAAAGGGGCCTAACAAAGCATGCAGAGAAACAGACAGACTACAGTCAGTAATTGTAGAACTACAAAGTGCTCATACAGTGGGGCCAAAAAGTATTTAGTCAGCCACTGATTGTGCAAGTTCTCCTACTTAGAAAGATGAGAGAGGTCTGTAATTTTCATCATAGGTACACTTCAACTATGAGAGACAAAATGAGAAAAAAAAATCCAGGAAATCACATTGTAGGATTTTTAAAGAAGTTATTCGTAAATTATGGTGGAAAATAAGTATTTGGTCAATAACAAAAGTTCAACTCAATACTTTGTAACATAACCTTTGTTGGCAATGACAGAGGTCAAACGTTTCCTGTAAGTCTTCACCAGGTTTGCACACACTGTAGCTGGTATTTTGGCCAGTTCCTCCATGCAGATCTCCTCTAGAGCAGTGATGTTTTGGGGCTGTCGCTGGGCAACACGGACTCCACAAATTTTATATGGGGTTGAGGTCTGGAGACTGGCTAGTCCACTCCAGGACCTTGAAATGCTTTTTATGGAGCCACTCCTTCGTTGCCCGAGCGGTGTGTTTGGAATCATTGTCATGCTGGAAGACCCAGCCATGTTCCATCTTCAATGCTCTCACTGATGGAAGGAGGTTTTGGCTTAAAATCTCACGATACATGGCCCCGTTCATTCTTCCCTTAACACGGATCAGTCGTCCTGTCCCCTTTGCAGAAAACAGCCCCAAAGCATGATGTTTCCACACCCATGCTTCACAGTAGGTATGGTGTTCTTGGGTTCTTCTTCTTCCTCCAAACACGATGAGTTGAGTTTTTACCAAAAAGTTCCATTTTGGTTTCATCTGACCACAAGATATTCTCCCAATCCTCTTCTGGATCATCCATATGCTCTCTGGCAAACTTCAGATGGGCCTGGACATGTACTGGCTTAAGCAGGGGGACACGCCTGGCACTGCAGGATTTGAGTCCCTCTCGGCGTAGTGTGTTACTGATGGTAGCCTTTGTTACTTTGGTCCCAGCTCTCTGCAGGTAATTCATCAGGTCCCTCCGTGTAGTTCTGGGATTTTTGCTCACCGTTCTAATGATCATTTTGACCCCACGGGATGAGATCTTGACCCCAAGGGAGATTATCAATGGTCTTGTATGTCTTCCATTTTCTTACAATTGTTCCCACAGTTGATTTATTCACACCAACCTGCTTGCCTATTGTAGATTCACTCTTCCCAGCCTGGTGCAGGTCTACAATTTTCTTCCTGGTGTCCTTCGACAGCTCTTTGGTCTTGGCCATGGTTGAGTTTGGAGTCTGACTGTTTGAGGCTGTGGACAGGTGTCTTTTATACAGATAACAAGGCCAAACAGGTGCCATTAATACAGGTAACGAGTGGAGGACAGAAGAGCTTTTTAAAGAAGAAGTTACAGGTCTGTGAGAGCCAGAAATCTTGCTTGTTTGTTATTGACCAAATACTTATTTTCCACCATAATTTACGAATAACTTCTTTAAAAATCCTACAATGTGATTTCCTGGATTTTTTTTTCTCATTTTGTCTCTCATAGTTGAAGTGTACCTATGATGAAAATTACAGACCTCTCTCATCTTTCTAAGTAGGAGAACTTGCACAATCAGTCGCTGACTAAATACCCCACTGTATATGGTAAGTGGAGCTGAACTAAATGCATGAATGTGGAATACCTGACAATCAATTTTGTATTGTGTTTTTGGGATGACCAAAAGATTCCATGCAACCCTAACAAGCAGCTACTAAAGAAATGCAACAGTAATAAACTTATTTAGACCTATAAAACATTTGCCTGCATACATAGCAATGTCAGACTGGTCAAGCTGGTATGAGATTTTACACAAACATGTTTTTCAATCCAACTGTAATATGTGGGGTTTTTTAATTCTAACAGAAAATACAAAACATCATAAAACAAAAAATATTAAGCCATTGACATTTTGTATCAAATCAATATTGGGTAATGGCCAATTTACAGAGCTTGACTATCAGTATAAAGATGTAGATGAAAAAAAAAACAAGGCATCACTAAGAAATGCTACATAAACCTCAAAAAACAAAAATTCCCAAAGTGTTTAAACAATTCCTCATTTTAATCTACCGACGAACAAAAAAAAAACATTAGTTAGTACAGAACTACAAGGAAAAATAAAAGTCAAAGAGGGAGTTGAGTTGTGTAAGAAAGGGAAGGAAGGCATGAAACCAGAAAGAAAAGAACTAATCAAACTGTCAGTGGCATCCATTAAAAAGCACTAATTAAGTGCGGCAGAACATATGTATACTGGATCTGAAACTGATTTCCCTAGGGGAGAGAAAATAGACTGCAAGCAAAAATGAATGATGTATTCTTTGCAGAATGCTGAACTGAAGACTTTGCAACAGTAAGTTGAATAAAATGTTGTAGGAAAATAAGTGAACCGATGCTTTTCTTCATTGGCTTAATTGAAAAGAGAGTCTCTTGAGAGCTGAGTTGTGTGTCCTTGCCTGGGAACTGAAAAAAATAAAACATACCTGACCATATAGCACGGTTTCTGAGCAGATGTGTGTGGCTTTGGAATTTAGAATTCAGTTTTGTTAAATGAATCTGGTCTCATGAATCATTAAAATAATCTTTGTAAGTTAATACACTAGTATGTTTTCCTGTAAAAAAAAATAATGAAAAATGTTCAAGGTAAAACACATCAGGCTCTTATTAAGAATGTCAGCGTAAATAATAATACATGATATAAAATAATTAATGGAATTTTATGTAAAAAAAAATGTTAGCAGACCATTAGCTATTTTTCTACTGACTTAGACATATCCAATTCCCCTGTTCAAGTCAAGTCAAGTTATTTATATAGCGCTTTTTACAATAGACATTGTCTTAAAGCAACTTTACAGAATCCAGGACCAACAGATACAAAAACCCCTGTTGAGCAAGCCGAGGGCGACAGTGGCAAGGAAAAACTCCCATAAAATTACAGGAGGAAACCTTGAGAAGAACCAGACTCAGCAGGGACCCATCCTTCTTGGGTGGCCTGGAGGATCATTTAAATAAATAGGATTTACACAAATCATACAAACACAAAATTAAAATGAACTAAAAGTTATAACTGGCAAAATATATATATATATATACAGTGTATCACAAAAGTGAGTACACCCCTCACATTTCTGCAAATATTTCATTATATCTTTTCATGGGACAACACTATAGACATGAAACTTGGATATAACTTAGAGTAGTCAGTGTACAGCTTGTATAGCAGTGTAGATTTACTGTCTTCTGAAAATAACTCAACACACAGCCATTAATGTCTAAATAGCTGGCAACATAAGTGAGTACACCCCACAGTGAACATGTCCAAATTGTGCCCAAATGTGTCGTTGTCCCTCCCTGGTGTCATGTGTCAAGGTCCCAGGTGTAAATGGGGAGCAGGGCTGTTAAATTTGGTGTTTTGGGTACAATTCTCTCATACTGGCCACTGGATATTCAACATGGCACCTCATGGCAAAGAACTCTCTGAGGATGTGAGAAATAGAATTGTTGCTCTCCACAAAGATGGCCTGGGCTATAAGAAGATTGCTAACACCCTGAAACTGAGCTACAGCATGGTGGCCAAGGTCATACAGCGGTTTTCCAGGACAGGTTCCACTCGGAACAGGCTTCGCCAGGGTCGACCAAAGAAGTTGAGTCCACGTGTTTGGCGTCATATCCAGAGGTTGGCTTTAAAAAATAGACACATGAGTGCTGCCAGCATTGCTGCAGAGGTTGAAGACGTGGGAGGTCAGCCTGTCAGTGCTCAGACCATACGCCGCACACTGCATCAACTCGGTCTGCATGGTCGTCATCCCAGAAGGAAGCTGACGCACAAGAAAGCCAGCAAACAGTTTGCTGAAGACAAGCAGTCCAAGAACATGGATTACTGGAATGCCCTGTGGTCTGACGAGACCAAGATAAACTTGTTTGGCTCAGATGGTGTCCAGCATGTGTGGCGGCGCCCTGGTGAGAAGTACCAAGACAACTGTATCTTGCCTACAGTCAAGCATGGTGGTGGTAGCATCATGGTCTTGGGCTGCATGAGTGTTGCTGGCACTGGGGAGCTGCGGTTCATTGAGGGAAACATGAATTCCAACATGTACTGTGACATTCTGAAACAGAGCATGATCCCCTCCCTTCGAAAACTGGCAGGATAACGACCCCAAACACAACCTCCAAGATGACAACTGCCTTGCTGAGGAAGCTGAAGGTAAAGGTGATGGACTAAACCCAATTGAGCACGTGTGGCGCATCCTCAAGTGGAAGGTGGAGGAGTTCAAGGTGTCTAACATCCACCAGCTCCGTGATGTCATCATGGAGGAGTGGAAGAGGATTCCAGTAGCAACCTGTGCAGCTCTGGTGAATTCCATGCCCAGGAGGGTTAAGGCAGTGCTGGATAATAATGGTGGTCACACAAAATATTGACACTTTGGGCACAATTTGGACATGTTCACTGTGGGGTGTACTCACTTATGTTGCCAGCCATTTAGACATTAATGGCTGTGTGTTGAGTTATTTTCAGAAGACAGTAAATCTACACTGCTATACAAGTTGTACACTGACTACTCTAAGTTATATCCAAGTTTTATTTCTATAGTGTTGTCCCATGAAAAGATATAATAAAATATTTGCAGAAATGTGAGGGGTGTACTCACTTTTGTGATACACTGTATATTATTCAGTCCAGTCAGTAATAAAGTCTGTAGTGAGTTCTTGACATTCCTGTTGTGCTCACCTCCTCCAATACAAATGAAGCCAGTTGCTTATTTCTGCATAAAGAAGTCACTGTTGCAGTGTCAAGAAAGTTACTCAAGCCGCTCAGGTGGCACAGCGGTAAAATATGCTAGCACACCAGAGCTGGGATTTCGAATACATTGTATAGAATCTCAGCTCTGCCATCCGGCTGGGCTGGGTGGCTATATGAACAAAGTTTGGCTGTTGTTCATCCAGGGAGGGAACCGGATAGGGACCTCATAACTGATGCAATTATGATCTCTGCTGGCTGATTGATGGCGTCTGCACAGAGTAGACGAATAATGCAATCAGGGTGTGTCTCTCTGTGCACAAGGCTGATCCACATATGAACTCGCCTCGTGTAGGTAAAAAGATGCAGTCGGCTACTGCTCACGTGTCAGAGGGTGTGTGTGTCAGTTCTCTCTCCTCAATCGGGGTGGGTGTCAGCACCAGTAGAGAGGAAACATGACGCAATTGGGTAAAAATTGGGAGAAAAAGGGAGAAAATTTATAAAAATAAAAAAAATTACTCATCACCTTCCCTCCTTCAAACATTACGTTTATAAAATGTATAAACATATAAAACATGCAACAATATCAATAGGTTTGGGGGTTAACCCTATATTGTTTTGCATTAGGGACCTGCCTGTTAATTCAAATAATGATTTGTTTATTTTTGGTAAAAATATGTACTAATACAAGAAGACTTTTTCAATGTTTTCTAATGACTTGTGTCATATCTTTTGGGGTATTTTTGTTTACACAGACCATTCAAGGCTAGCCTCCAAAGCTGCCTCAAAACAGCTGTGCCATTTGGTACTACAGGGAAAATCGCAATGTGCAAATTCCCCCATGCTGTTTTTAACTTTGTAAATAATCATAAATCATTATTTAGATGTGGGACTGAGTTTATTAAAGTTGTACTGAAAATTAATTAACATTTTTTCCATTTATTGTTTGAATTTTATCTGTTCACAGTGTTCTCAGGTCAATCTTAAAATCATTACTGTTGTTTGACACATTGTCTGAAGAACCAGGGCTGGCAGCCAAATGCTAATTAATACAAACAACAAGTGCTTTGTTTAAAAAAAGCATTTCTTAGCAACTATGTGGCTGTCCTGGCATTATTCTTTCTAAAACAATACATGATAGCTAATGTAACAACTCTACCCAACACCACATAATCTTTCTAAGTTGCAATTTCATTTTTGCTTTCAGTTTCATGTTTTTGTATGATGTGGGAAAGAAAAACCTTTGGGATCTTTGTGGGCAAAATGGGACCATAAGTTTATTTAGCCTTACAAGTTCATTATCACTGTTTAATAATACAGTTTGTTCTGAGCATTATTGGCCTCTTTCAGCAATATCCCAGAGGAGTAAAAATACAAATTACTATAACAACACTTTGAGGGTTCTGAAATCAGATAATTGGGCCCAAGATGTAAGAATAAATGTGTTAATTGCTGTTGAAGCCCCGAACTGGTACTCTCAGTGTGCAGATGTGCGCTTGTGTGTATATGCAAAAGTAGGCAAAAATCAGCCTTTATTATTGGAAGGCTGTTAATAAACCAATCAATTATGGTAAAAGTGCATGATTTGCAGAAAAAGAAACCAAGACTATTAAACTGTAGTTTGCTCATTTTAGTGGAAATTGTATACACTCTACTTTTAACCAATAGTGGTGATGATCACCAAACTGGATTTTCATCAAATTGGAAAAATGAAGAAAGTGGTCTTCTATTTATGTGTAGGATTCCAGCCAAACCACAACTAAGACACTCTTACTAAGTTTCTCAATGACATACAATATAAATTTGGATTTGGGAAGAACATGTTTTACAACTGAGTAAAGTACCGGATTACAAGCCATTAGTCATAAAATAGTCCTTGATTTACTTGCGAACTTGGTTGCACTCCTAGGAACAGTCCTTAATTTGTCATACTTACAAAGCAGCAACTCCTTAATCCTATATAACTACTGTTAAATAAACAATAATACGCATGGTTTGCAGAAAAAGAAACAAAGACTATTAAACTGTAGTTTGTAGTTTGTAATTGGGAAAATTACTAAGAGAGTGGTTTTCAAATATTTAAATATTTCATTGGTTTTGTGTTCCTTTTTTAAATATTTCTATATTTTTTATGTAGGATTCCAGCCCAGCCACAACTAAGACACTCTTATTAAGTTTAATAATTATGTACAATATAAATTTGGAGTAAAGAACAAAATTCAAAGCATTTGTCATTGATTGACTTGAGAACTTGGTTGGACTTTTAGGAACAGTCCTAAACTTAATACTTATGGGAACTACTTAACCCTATATAACTACTATTAAACTGTAGTTTGCTCATGTTAGTGGAAATTGTATACACTCTACTTTTAACCAATAGTGGTGATGATCACCAAATTGGAAAAATTACTTATATTTAAATTATTAAATTAAATTATAATTTTTTCATAGGTTTGTGTGACTTGGGAAGAACATGTAAAGTATGAGTAAAGTAAAAATGAGTAAAGTACCGGATTACAAGCCATTAATCATAAAATACTCCTTGATTGACTTGCAAACTCTTAGGGACAGTTATAAACTTGTCATACTTACAAAGAGGGAACTACTTAACCCTATAGAAATACTGTTAAATAAACTTGTTTCTACACTCACTGGGCCTTTTATCAGCTCCACTTACCACATAGAAGCACTCTGTAGTTCTACAATTACTGACTGTAGTCCATTAGTCCATCTGTTTCTCTGCATGCTTTGTTAGCCCCCTTTCATGCTGTTCTTCAATGGTCAGGACCCCCACAGGACCACTACAGAGCAGGTATTATTTGGGTGATGGATCATTCTCAACACTGCAGTGACACTGACATGTTGGTGGTGTGTTAGTGTGTGTTGTGCTGGTATGAGTGGATCAGACACAGCAATGCTGGACTGAGAATAGTCCACCAACCAAATATATCCAGCCAACAGCGCCCCATGGGCAGCGTCCTGTGACCACTGATGAAGGTCTAGAAGATGAGCAACTCAAACAGCAGCAGTAGATGAGCGATCGTCTCTGACTTTACATCTACAGTGCTGGCCAAAAGTATTGGCACCCCTGCAATTCTGTCAGATAATACTCAATTTCTTCCAGAAAATGATTGCAATCACAAATGCTTTGGTATTAATATCTTCATTTATTTTGCTTGCAATGAAAAAACACAAAAGAGAATGAAAAAAAAGTTAAATCAATTATCATTTTACACAAAACTCCAAAAATGGGCCGGACAAAAGTATTGGCACCCTCAGCCTAATACTTGGTAGCACAACCTTTAGACAAAATAACTGCGAACAACCGCTTCCGGTAACCATCAATGAGTGTCTTACAATGCCCTGCTGGAATTTTAGACCATTCTTCTTTGGCAAACTGCTCCAGGTCCCTGAGATTTGAAGGGTGCCTTCTCCAAACTGCCATTTTGAGATCTCTCCACAGGTGTTCTATGGGATTCAGGTCTGGACTCATTGCTGGCCACTTTAGAAGTCTCCAGTGCTTTCTCTCAAACCATTTTCTAGTGCTTTTTGAAGTGTGTTTTGGGTCATTGTCCTGCTGGAAGACCCATGACCTCTGAGGGAGACCCAGCTTTCTCACACTGGGCCCTACATTATGCTGCAAAATTTGTTGGTAGTCTTCAGACTTCATAATGCCATGCACACGGTCAAGCAGTCCAGTGCCAGAGGCAGCAAAGCAACCCCAAAACATCAGGGAACCTCCGCCATGTTTGACTGTAGGGACCGTGTTCTTTTCTTTGAAGGCCTCGTTTTTTTTCCTGTAAACTCTATGTTGATGCCTTTTCCCAAAAAGCTCTACTTTTGTCTCATCTGACCAGAGAACATTCTTCCAAAACGTTTTTGGCTTTCTCAGGTAAGTTTTGGCAAACTCCAGCCTGGCTTTTTTATGTCTCTGGGTCAGAAGTGGGGTCTTCCTGGGTATCCTACCATAGAGTCCCTTTTCATTCAGACGCCGACGGATAGTACGGGTTGACACTGTTGTACCCTCGGACTGCAGGGCAGCTTGAACTTGTTTGGATGTTAGTCGAGGTTCTTTATCCACCATCCGCACAATCTTTCGTTGAAATCTCTCGTCAATTTTTCTTTTCCGTCCACATCTAGGGAGGTTAGCCACAGTGCCATGGGCTTTAAACTTCTTGATGACACTGCGCACGGTAGACACAGGAACATTCAGGTCTTTGGAGATGGACTTGTAGCCTTGAGATTGCCCATGCTTCCTCACAATTTTGCTTCTCAAGTCCTCAGACAGTTCTTTGGTCTTCTTTCTTTTCTCCATGCTCAATGTGGTACACACAAGGACACAGGACAGAGGTTGAGTCAACTTTAATCCATTTTAACTGGCTGCAAGTGTGATTTAGTTATTGCCACCACCTGTTATGTGCCACAGGTAAGTAACAGGTGCTGTTAATTACACAAATTAGAGAAGCATCACATGATTTTTCAAAGGGTGCCAATACTTTTGTCCACCCCCTTTTTTATGTTTGGTGTGGAATTATATCCAATTTGGCTTTTTGACAATTCTTTTTGTGGTTTTCCATTGAAGACAAATTAAATGAACATTTTAATATCAAAGCATTTGTAATTGCAATCATTTTCTGGAAGAAATTGAGTATTATCTGACAGAATTGCAGGGGTGCCAATACTTTTGGCCAGCACTGTACAAGGTGGACCAACTAGGTAGGAATGTCTAATAGAGTGGACAGTGAGTGGACACGGTATTTAAAAACTCCATCAGTGCTGCTGTGTCTGATCCACTCATACCAGCACAACACACACTAACACACCACCACCATGTCATTGTCACTGCAGTGCTGAGAATCATCCACCACCTAAATAATTCCTGCTCTGTTGTGGTGAAAGCAGGTTAAAAAGGTATGCAGATAAACAGATGGACTACAATCAGTAATTGTAGAACTACAAAGTGCTTCTATATGGTAAGTGGAGCTGATAAAGTGGACAGTGAGTGTGGAGAGTGTTTTAACAGCAGTGCTATTGGCCAGCTGTGTCTGAAGGAGAGGAGATGGCCTAAGCTCTGTGATAGACTGGCGCCCTGTCTGAGGTATTACTGCACTGAGGTCAGTGTTTCACAGTGTAAGCGGGCCTGCCGTGACCCTGATCATAAATGTGTGTTTTTTGTAAACAAAAATAGACAGACGGACGGACAGACAGACAGAAAGGTTGTTTTACGTACCTCTTCACCGTCACCTCCAACGAAATCATCCTCTAAACGAGCTTCCTTCCTGTCTCCTTCCTGCATCAGGCTGTCATTTTCAATGTCAACAGACAAATTCCCAAAAGCATCACAGAATGACTGACAACTTTTGGCTGAGTGAGGGCGAGAAGAAAAGGTGAAAACCTCCTCTCCATCTTCCTCAGCCTCGATCAGACTGAGCTGAGGTACAGTCTCCATGGTATCATTATTTCCATACTTCAGCATATGCTGATTAGATAGTGAACTGGATGGAGACTTGCACTCCAGAGGTCTGGAAGAAGCTGAAGTATCTGCTCGACCTAGAGAACAAGAATGTAATGTTAAGAACTCTCTAGGATTTAGATAAGTAAACCCGTTTAAAGAACAAGAGAAGTAAAGCTACTAGGAAATTGGCTAGTAGCTAGTAGTTGAAACTTTTGTTGTTTTATTATGTAATCATTTTTATTTCATTTTTGTTTTTATTTTCATCAACTGATTTATCCTGGTCAGGGTCGTGACAGGACTTTGAGGGTTAAGGACCTTGCTCAAGGGCCCAACAATGGCAACCTGGTAGTGGTGGGGCTTAAACCAGTGACCTTTGGATAACTAGTCCAGTACCTTAACCACTAGGCTACAACTGCCCAGGGAAACTTTAGATGCAAGGCAGGAATACCCTGAACAGAACGCCAATCCATTGCTGAGCTTGAATCCCCGCTCTGCCATGCAGCCACAGTTGGGCCCTTGAGCATGGTCCTTTACTCTCCCAAACCCAGGGGTGCCGTACAATGGCTGACCCTGTGTTCTGACCCCAGCTTCCAAAACAAGCTTGAATATGTGGAAACAATTTCACTGTACATACATACATGTAAATGTACACTGATCAGCCATAACATTAAATCCACCTCCTTGTTTCTACACTCACAGTCCATTTTATCAGCTCCACTTACCATATAGCAGCACTTTGTAGTTCTACAATTACTGACTGTAGTCCATCTGTTTCTCTACATACCTTTTTAACCTGCTTTCACCCTGTTCTTCAATGGTCAGGACCACCACAGAGCAGGTATTATTTAGGTGGTGGATCATTCTCAGCACTGCAGTGACACTGACATGGTGGTGGTGTGTTAGTGTGTGTTGTGCTGGTATGAGTGGATCAGACACAGCAGCGTTGCTGGAGTTTTTTAATTACCGTGTCCACTCACTGTCCACTCTATAAGACACTCCGACCTAGTTGGTCCACCTTGTAGATGTAAAGTCAGAGACGATCGCTCATCTGTTGCTGCTGTTTGAGTTGGTCATCTTCTAGACCTTCATCAGTGGTCACGGGACGCTGCCCACGGGGCGCTGTTGGCTGGATATTTTTTGGTTGGTGGACTATTCTCAATTCAGCAGTGACAGTGAGGTGTTTAAAAACTCCATCAGCATTGGTGTGTCTTATCCACGCATACCAGCACAACACACACTAACACACCACCACCATGTCAGTGTCACTGCAGTGCTGAGAATGATCCACCACCTAAATAACACCTGCTCTGTGGTGGTCTTGTGGGGGTCCTGACCATTGAAGAACAGCATGTAAGGGGGCTAAGAAAGCATGTAGAGAAACAGATGGACTACGGTCAGTAATTGTAGAACTACAAAGTGCTTCTATATGGTAAGTGGAGCTGATAAAATGGACAGTGAGTGTAGAAACAAGGAGGTGGTTTTAATGTTAAGGCTGATCGGTGTATAAAACTAAAAGAAAAAAAAAGATGTTTTATTTAAATAAACTGTTTGACAAAATGTACTGTCTTTGCAAGTTTTTTTGTAATATATATTTAGCTTGACAATGTAAAATCATTTAGTGTGAAAAATATGCAATTAGAGAGACAATCAGAAAACGAAGGCAATTACTTTTTCACACCCCTGTACAGAATCTCTGGCAGATCTCAACAAATAAGTCATAAGGAGTAAGTAATAAGTACTGTCAATCTTTTGTAAATATAAGTGTTTGATGTAAAACTAATCTAATCAGTTTTGTGCACTCTTGGTTGTATTTCCTGAAGTTTTATAAATACCTACAGCAGAAAGCACAAAGCAGAAGACCTGTCATTTTCATCACAGATTTGATTAAACAGAAAACATGCTGGCGTGTTCAGTCAGAGAACATTAACTGCTTGTTTCTCCTTTTGGAAACTCACTTTGACTTAATGGCACAAAGCAAATCAATAATAGAGATCTAATTAGCACACATACTGCTTCGGCGTTCATTTTTCATAACGAACCTCATATTCTTTTCCCTGTGTTCGTTTTAATGAGCATATGCAAATACGTAGATAATCACGATAACTCTGCGATGAATGCCGCGATGCTTGCCAAAAGCTGCGGGTGAATTTATAGGACATATCCAGTCCTGTTTTCATGCAACATTTAATAATTGCAACATTATGCTTTAATGAATCCTTAAAATATGCCTAAATGCAAGTGAAGCGTTAAAACAACAAAACTTCATTATTAGTATTACTTTTCAACCCCCAGAGGAGGTAAGAGAAGAAGAGGAAGAAAAACAACATTAGCTATTAGTGTGCATGTGTGTGCGAGAGTGTGTGTGGGTGGGTCTCTCAGGGTGGGGTGAGGTGGTTTGGGGGGTGGGGGGTTTTGCGGTGTTCCCGCTGGCACACAAACAGCATCATTAGTAGATGGGGAGCAATGCCTCAGAAAGATCATAATTCAAATCCAGCTATATAGGAGCCTGTGGGGTCTGTGTGTCCTTGTATTAAAGAGAAAAGACACCCAGACAGAGGCGCTCCAAAGACACAGCCGAGACCGAGGTGATGGATACAACAGGCACACGTGTGATCTATTTCAAGCCAACACGCTGCACTCAGGTATAACCGCAGGAGTGCGCGTGAACTGTGAATCTGGGTGTAGCTCCGTTCACCTTGACTGAAGGTTATGGCACCTAGAAACATGTACACTAATAAAGGACGGGTACAGTGAGGGGGGAACAGTGTTAATAACACTTTACTCGAACCCTTGGTCATGACACTGACATAGGAATGCCATAAACATGTCATGCCAGATGTCATAAGTGCTCATAACACTTGAACTTTTTGGCACATGATAAGATGTTATGACATCACACGTTATGGAAGCTAACTGGTAACATTACACTGCTGTAATAGTGGTTACATCAACTGTTATGCAGTTGTAGCCTAGTGGTTAAGGTACTGAACTAGCAATCAAAAGGTCACTGGTTCAAGCCTCACCACTGCCTGGTTGCCACTGTTGAGCACCTTGAGCAAGGCCCTTAACCCTCAATCGCCTTGAACAATATCTGTCACAGTCTTGTAAGTCACTTTGGATAGGGGTTACCACAGTGGATCTAGTCCACATACCAGCCTTGGCACTGTTTATACACCAGATATCCTTTCTGACGCAACCCTCCTATTTCAATCCAGGCTTGGGACTGGCACTATGAGGGACTAACAAGTGAACCTCTCACTAGCTAGGATTTTGCAGCCAACCCCCTCTTAGAAATTAGCCAATTATGCAAGATTCAAACCCTAAATGTCCAGATCTCAGCAGTAGTGGGCTAGCATAATTTACTGCTGCACCACGTGAGTGCCACAAAAGTACAACCACCTTTACATACAACGTCTTTTGAGGTTACATTTATGAATATTTATTTGTTAAGCATGAACAAAAATATGTGTAAAAATGGAAAAATCTGGCATAAAATTATGACCACCTCCTTGTTTCTACACTCACTGTTTATTTTATCAGCTCCACTTACCATATAGAAGCACTTTGTAGTTCTACAATTACTGACCGTAGTCCATCTATTTCTCTACATACTTTTTTAGCCTGCTTTCACCCTGTTCTTCAATGGTCAGGACCACCACAGAGTAGGTATTATTTGGGTGGTGGATGATTCTCAGCACTGCAGTGACACTGACATGGTGGTGGTGTGTTTGTGTGTGTTGTGCTGGTATGAGTGGATAAGACACAGCAGCACTGATGGAGTTTTTAAACACATCACTGTCACTGAGAATAGTCCACCAACCAGAAATATCCAGCCAACAGCGCCCCGTACACAGGTAGGAGTGTTTATACAGTATATATACAGTATATATATAAATATTAGACAAAAAAGACAATTATCAAATCTACAACATAATAAAATGTGCAAAAAGTTTGAATACTTTCTGAATCCACCTTTTTGCATTTTGTGATTATACAGTGGTGTTCAAAAAAATAGCAGTCCAACACCATTAACTTGATAAATCAAAGTTTTTAGTAGAAATGCTATTTCTACATAGCAAAAAATTTACTTGAAAGTGTAGTAAAGTATTGAAAACAAAACAAACCCAACAATTAGGACATGCATGCCACTCATTCTGAGTAATCGAAGCATTGATTGAAAGGGGCTTGTTCAAAATAATAGCAGTGAGGAGTTCAATTGGTGAAGTCATTTATTCTGCAGAAGAACGGGTGTCAATTTTGGCCCTTATTTAAGGTAGGAGGGTGGCAAATGTTGCACAGGTTGGTCATAGCGCATTTCCTTCTGAAATACTGGGTAAAATGGGTTGTTCCAGACATTGTTCTGATGAACAGCGTACTTTGAAAAGTTGATTTTAGAGGGAAAAAACATACAGAGAAGTGCAGCAAATGATAGGCTGCTCAGCTAAAATGATCTCAAATGCCTTAAAGTGACAACCAAAACCTGAAAGATGCAGAAGGAAGCGTGGAACTACTGTTTGAATGGATCAAAGAATAGTCAGAATGGCAAAGGTTCAGCCAGTGATCACCTCCAGAAAGATCAAGGAACATCTGAAGTTCCCAGTGAGTACAGAAGATGATTAAGTGAAGCCAATTTACCAGCAAGAACTCCTTGCAAAGTCCCGTTGTTAAGATAAAGACGTGTCCTGAATGGGTTCAAATTTCCCAAAGAACACATTGACTGGTCCAAAGAGAAATGGCTCAACATTTTGTGGACTGGTGAAAGCAAAATTGTTCTTTTTGGGTCAAGTGGCCATAGACAGTATGTCAGAGGACCCCCGAGCACTGAATTCGAGCCAAAGTACACTGTGAAGACAGTAAAGCATGGTGGTACAAAACTATGGTATGAGGATGTTTTTCATACCGTGGTGTTACGTCTATTTATCACATACGAGGGATCATGGATCAGTTGAAATATATCAGAATATTTGAGGAGATCATGTTGCCCTATGTCGAAGAAGAAATGCCCTTAAAATGGGTGTTTTAACATGACAATGACCCAAAACATCTTGGTTACAGACAAACAAGATTGAGGTAATAGAGTGGCCAGCACAATCCCCTGACTTCAATCTCATAGAGAACTTGTCTTCTGATATCTGAAACATGTTTTTTTTTTAGGCAAACCCCAAAATTGCAGAAGAACTGTGGAATGTAGTGTAATCATCCTGGACTGGAATACCTGTTCAGAGGTGCCAGAAGATGGTCGACTCCATGCAACACAGATCTCGGAAACAATTGTTATGCCACTAAATATTAGTTCAGTAATTTAAAGTAAAGTGAAACCTCAAACATTTTCAGTTTATAGATACATTTTTTGAGTTTTTTAAGAAAAATGCTGGCACTGCTATTTTTTTGAACAGCCTAATATTCATTTTTCTTAACTTTCTGTAAAGGATTAACACAAACTGGCTAAATGTTGTTTATGTTTTGATTTAGAATTAAAAGTGTAGTATTTTCAGTGCATTTGCATTTATGGAAATAAAAGTTATTATAATGATTTTGTGCTTTATTCACTTTTTTAAAATCACTGCTATTTTTTTGAACACTACTGTATATATCAATAGCTTGGATTATAAAATTCTATATAATCAAAAGCTGAGATATTCAGACCCTTTGCTGTTGCACTCCAGGCTGTAGTCAGGTGCATCATGTTTGCTTTAGTCATCCTTGAGATGTGTCTATACTCAACTGGAGTTCACCTTTTGCAGTTGGAATTGATTGGACATAGTTTATAAAGGCTCACACCTGGGTCTCTAATGGCTCACAATTCACACTGCATTGTCAGAACAAAAACCAAGCAATGAAACTCAAGGAACTGTCTGTGGATCTGCGCAATCAAACTGTAGCAAGGCATGGATCAGGGCAAGGATATGAAACAATATCGAAGGCTTTGAGGCTTACCGGTACCACTGAGGCCTTAATAATTGTGGAAAAAAAGCTCGGCACAACCTTGTCTGCAGCACTTTATAAATCAGGCCCTTGTGGAGTGGAAAGACAGGAGCCACTGGTGAGTAAAAGGAATATTATAGACTGCTTGAAGTTTGCTAAATGACATATAAAGGACTTTGGCAACATGGGGAAAAAGATTCTGATGAGATAGATGTTTTTGGGCAAAACAGCAAAAACAATACCTGACAAACAACAGCTACAGCACATCACCTGAATGATTCTATTCATACAAAAAAACATGGCGGTGGCAGCATCAAGCTATTGGGATTCTCAGCAACAAGTACAAAAAGACAATAAGAAATTGAGGAACAAATAAATGCTGCCAAATAGGAACATTCTTGAAGAAAACCTCCTCTAGAGCACCATTCAACTTAAGACTTGTGCAAAAAATCACCTCTCAACAGATGAAACAACACTGGAGTGGCTCAGCCAACTACCCAGACTTAAACTCCATCAAACATCTGTGGAGAGAGCTGCAGATGGCAGCTCACAGATGCTCACCATTCAATCAGACGGAGCTTGAGAGGATCTGCAATGAAGAATGGGATAAACTACATAAATCCAGGTGTGCAAAGCTTGTAGAGACGTATCCAAGAGCACTTGCAGCTACTGCAAAATGCTTCAATCAAGCCTAATAAAGGGTCTGAATATGTCTGTGAACAAAAATGTTCAGTTTTTCACATGTTTTTACTTGGGTAATTAACTGTGTATTGTTGTGTACAATAACGATTCAATCCATTCAAATCCACAACACAATAAAGTGTGCAAAAAGTCAAGGTGTCTAAATACTTTCTGAATCCACTGTATCAAATAAAAAGTAATAAAGTCACATAAAAAGACATGACTTTTGGTGCAAGTCAACCTGGTATGAATTCAAAATTATGCTCTATGGTGCTAAATGATGCTAGCTTAACATATAATTATATATAATTTGCTTCCAACTTTGCAGCAACAGTTTAGGAAAGACTATTTCCTGTTCCAGCATGACTGTGCACAAAGCAAGGTCTATGAAGATATGAAAAAAAGCTTGGTTTAAAGAAACTCCAGTGTTCTGCACAGAGCCCTGACCTCAGCCCTACTGAACAGCCTTGGAATAAACTGGAATATCAATTGAGGCTTTTTTGACCAACATCAGTGCCCGGCCATACACATGCTCTTTTGACACAAAAGCACAAGATCCCACCAACACACTTCAAAGTCTTCTGAGAAGCCTACTCAGAAGAGTGGCTTTTGTTATAGCAGGGAAGATCACTCAGAGGTCACACTATTTTAATTTTGTTTTCAAAATCGGATGTCCGACAAGCTCATGGCAGGCATTGAAAATGGACATGGGAGGTTATTAAAACTGGACATGTTAGAAAGCTGACCGGTCAGACAAATCCTGTTTTTTCCAAGGTCATTTGAAAAAATCACTCATGAAAAATGTGGCAGCAAGATGCACTGTAAGACAATCTAAGATCTAAGATAAGGAGTCTTATGTGAAAAAATTTAGTATTGCAAAATGAGACATTTGGAGTTTTTAGATAGATAGATGGTGGATGTATGGACTGATAGATAGATAGATAGATAGATAGATAGATAGATAGATAGATAGATAGATAGATAGATAGATAGATAGATAGATAGATAGATAGATAGATAGATAGATAGATAGATACTGTAGATGATAGATAGATAGATAGATAGATAGATAGATAGATAGATAGATAGATAGATAGATAGATAGATAGATAGATAGATAGATAGATACTGTAGATGATAGATAGATAGATAGATAGATAGATAGATAGATAGATAGATAGATAGATAGATAGATAGATAGATAGATAGATAGATAGATAGATAGATAGATAGATGGCGTTGGTTGGTTGGCTGGGTGGTGGTGTGGGTGGGTGGGTGGGTGGATGGATGGATGGATGGATGGATGGCTGGCTGGCTGGCTGGCTGGCTGGCTGGCTGGCTGGCTGGCTGGCTGGCTGGCTGGATGGATGGCTGGCTGGCTTGGCTGGCTGGATGGATGGCTGGATGGATGGATGGATGGATGGATGGATGGATGGATGGATGGATGGATGGATGGATGGATAGATAGATAGATAGATAGATAGATAGATAGATAGATAGATAGATAGATAGATAGATAGATAGATAGATAGATAGATAGATACTGTAGATGATAGATAGATAGATAGATAGATAGATAGATAGATAGATAGATAGATAGATAGATAGATAGATAGATAGATAGATAGATAGATAGATAGATAGATATGCATATATTGCATATATTTTTCTATTATGACAATTTATTCATCTTCAAAAGCCACCTTAAGCTAAACAAAGTTTCACTGAGTCTGAAACTGGGTCTGAACACTAGGATGTTATTTTATTTTGACCTCAATTAAAAAAATATTCAACCACTAAATAAAAAGCCTGAACATCTTCTTTGAATGGCAGTCATACATGAGCTTGTTATTTACCTTCTGGTAGAGATAAAATGTATTTTTTATAATGTGTAATCCTACATAATAGTTAGAAGCTCTCTGATAACACAGGGCTGTGACATTGCACACACACTGCACTTTAAGGTATTGTAACTGACAGTAATGAAGGTTTTATTATGCCATTATGATATTACCTTTCATAAAACCACATTATAAAAGATATAATGCTTCACACTATGCGAAGGTAGATATCACAATGAGAATGCTTAAAATAATCAGGCACTAACCAGTCTCACCTTTTCAGCGGTGCCACCTAATTAAACCACACACACTTGCAAAGTGCTTCTCAAGTACAGCACTTACTCCGCCTCCTCAAATACGGCTTTGCAGATTTGAATTCACGGCACGTTTTTTTTTCACTTTTTCAAAAGACTTGCTGGTCCAAACCCTTGAGACTCCTTTCTGACCCACACAGTATTCTTAATGTCCTATTATCTCTAATGAACTTTTTCCTCTTTTTCTCAGTGCTGAGGAGAGTTTGAGCTCATCCATCTCTGCTGGAGAGAATTCATGTCTGACTACACACTGACATTTAGTCTTTCAGGCCAATAATGAGCAACCAAGCTGGGTTAAAAGGCTTTCATTAGGAATGCTAAACTCCTGAATCTATGATCCTGTGTCTGTTTAATGTCAAAACATTTCAGCATTTTTTTTCTTCATGTTTCAGATGTAAGGGGACATTTACATGATTAGATAGATAGATAGATAGATAGATAGATAGATAGATAGATAGATAGATAGATAGATAGATAGATAGATAGATAGACAGACAGACAGACAGACAGACAGACAGACAGACAGACAGACAGACAGACAGACAGACAGACAGACAGACAGACAGATAGATAGATAGATTCCTCATGCCGTATGGATTCTTCAACTACCGCCATACTGTGGCATAGTCAATACAACAGCTGTAGGTTTCAGTAGGCAGCAAATTATATAATATTGTTCGCCAATAAAAGTGCTTGAGCGCCGTGCAGATTAGATACAGCTCACGAGTTACATGACAGAGGCTTCCTTGATATAGTGAAAAAAATAAACAAAAACAGACGGAGGATGAAGAGATGAAGACCAAATATGCACCGGAAGAACCTGCCAAAGAAATGAGGCGTGTCGGTAGTTTAGAACAGACTAAAACACTATATACTGTACAGTTTGTCGAGCCACAGCTGTTGAAAACAACAACATTACGAACGCAGTAACAATCCACATATGCAAGGACACGATTCCTCTATAAACAGTCGAGAAAGAAGCTTTCAGAGCAGTAATTAAAACAGTGGATTCCAGGTATGTCTTACAGGGCAAAAACACTTCAGGTCAGTTGCTAAACCAGCGTTATAAGCGAACTGGAAACGGAGATATTTAAAGTTGTCCACTTTTCTACAATAGACCTGTGGTCAAGTTGTATAGTGGAGTTTGCATACGTCGTTTTATTTGTTAAAGGGAGAGCAAAGGGTAATTGTACAATACTTAAATATTAAATAAACAATAACAAATTTATATATTGCACCTGTTTCATACTGATTCCATCATATATTGTGTCATTTTGTGGGGCCAAGCAAAGCTTATCGTACTCAAAATTTTCATTATATACATGGTGAAATTAAAACTTTTTTATATTCTATGTACTTTCAACAGTAGAGTCAGCCACAGACATATAAAAAGTCCCAGTCATACAAAAAAACCATATCGTGATATACCGTGAAACTGTCAGAATCTTAAAAAATACAGTTTTTGGTCTGACAATTTTACTACATTACAGCAGCTCAAGGTAAATTGGAAAAAAATATTAAGTAAGTAAGTAAAAGGCTCAACATGGCAAAAACAGTTTTTATATGATGTGGTAAAAGCGACTTAGACAGGACGAACATGGAGAAGAAGCTGATTCTCATCATTTCTCAGTACCCTGAGCTTTATAACACGACTTTAAAATTGTATCATGACACAATAATGAAAAGCCTAGCTACATGTGAATGATTTCAGAGTGGATTTAATGGTTTTTCGATTTTGCCGGTAATCTAGAGTGAGCACGTTTTGATGACGTTTCACTGCGCCGCTCACGCTAAGCGCTGAGCAATTTGCGCCCAGCCTCGTGATGAGCAAAGTGCATAACGTTTCTCATCTGATTGTCCTCTAAGTCCAAAGTCAAAACTGTTATTCAACTTCATCTGTACATTCTTGTGAACTAACTAAAATCAACTAAAATCAAATTCACTTCTAAAAGTGTTAAGTGTCTGCTTACGAGGTATGAGATGATCTGCTGATGTGTCTTCATCTATCGACTTCTCAGCATCAGGGCTTGATTGAGGCATGACATGGTTGCCTAAGAACAAAGTTTAGCAGTAATAACTTTCTGTATATTTAGTTTATTAAAACTTTTAATAATGTTAATGTGTGCATGTTACATATAATCTAACTATAATTAAGACAAAAGCAGCTCAGCACAGATATAAATTCACTCCAAATATAAACTGCTCACAAAAAGCATTTCATAAAGTATAAAATACAAACCTCATTACTGAAAACTGAAAGATTTTTTGTAAGTTGCAATTAAAACAAAAATCTTTAAATTGCTAATGCTCTTGAAGCTTCACTAACAAAAGTACAAATAATTGACTTTTAACGTCTTGGCTGTCTAATTTAATTGTATTGTGTTAGTATAAATCAACTTTGAATGCAACATAAAAAACAAACTTAAGACAGTGACAGACGAGGGAATCATGATTGGGTATAAACCAAAAGCCGAGTCTTAGCAAAAACAACAAAAAGGTCATAGAGGCGCCCAGGTGGCGCAGCGGGATATTCCACTAGCACATCAGCGCCGAGATTTTGAACTCCTCGGTTTGAAACTCAGCGTTGTCACCGGTCGGCTGGGTGCCCGGACTATGTGGATGGGGTCTTCAAAACGCTGTGCAAGAACCCTGGTTAGCACATAGAGGTGTCTGTGCAGAATGCATGGGTGAAAAGAAAAGGTCCGCTAGGACTGCGCACGTGTCGGAGGAGGCGTGAGCAGCAATATACCCTCCTCGAATGCAATCAGGGAGTAGAAGACAAATTGACTATGCTAAATCAGGAGAAAAATGGGAGAAAATGCATAAATAAATAGAACAAAAAGGTCATGGCTCACTCATTTGTGCCAAATTTTGGGAGAAAATTGCCAGTCAGTTTAAAAGAACATTTTTTACTGCAATTAATGTAGGTGTTTCACCATCTACCATACATAATATTATAAAATCTCAGTCTGTGTAGGGCAAGGATAAAAACCACCTAAATGTGCCTGACCTTTGAGCTTTCAGGTGGCACTACATGGGATTGACAAAATGGCATATATTAGGATCTTAGAGGGACATATGATGCCAGGTCTGCGTATGTGACCTGCCTGCAGTCCAGATCTGTCTCCAGTTAAAATGGTGCATCATGAAGAGGAGAATCAGACAATGTTGACCAAGGACTATTGAGCAGCTACAGTCTAAATTAATGTGCAACAGTACCACTTGCAAAACTGCAACAATTAGTATCCTCAGTTCCCAAACTATTAAAAAGTATAATTAATAGAAAAGGTTAGGTAACAGTGTCTCCTCAAATTATTGTTTATATGTTTATATTTACAAAATACAATTAAGCTAGTCCGTAAAAATTGTATTGTTGTTTTTATTGCATTTTACAAAATGTCCCAACTTCTCCAGAAATGGGGCTGGCACTAAAACATCATACACACACCAAAAACGTAATAAATTAAAAATAAATTATATGATCAAGATGAATAATTAAAAAGCAAGAATCGGATGCTTACGTGCAGCTAGTCTCTCTGTACGAGCATTATGGACCAGTCTTGGTCTTCCAGACCCTGTTCTTTCAAAGCTTGCCTGGTCAGTTGCTGACTGAGACTTTATATATCCACTTCTCCCTGTGATCATAAATAAAAAATACAGTATGTAAAATAATTAAATTAACAAATTAAGTAAAAATAACATCTATTTACTGCTGCTTGATTACAGAAAACTGTCAGTGCTAACCTGGTATATATAAAATAAAATCAGCAGTAATGTGGAGAGTGCTGACAGAAATTCCTCAGTAAAAGTAATTGGAACCATGTGGGAGTTCATTAAACACTGGTACTTTAACTTTATTTCTTTCCTCAGACAATTAAACCTTTTTTGTGCAGTACATTAACATGTATTAGTCCTTAGAAGAACAGCGAGTGGGTTTGCTATTAAATTTAACTAAACATTTTAAAATAAAGTCAGACTCAGCTAATCTCCACAAAAAAAGAAACAGTAAGCCCTTTTTTTGGGTAAGCTATTTCCAAGATGGGTTATAAAGTGCTCCTGAACTCAAGAACATACATGACTGTGAGGTATGGATCACAAAGAGCATATTAATTACCACAGTTTAAGAAGATTGAAATGTTTCCTCACTCATTCTTTTCAATAAGTCCAATGCACTTATACAGAAAAATACACTTTAGTTTAGAGATTAACAGAATTCGAAATAAGCACTTCATGCACACAAATAGTAGTAGTAGTAGTAGTAGAACTTTATACCTAGCAGGCTATATCTGTTTAAAACAGCTAGTACAACAGTTATTAAGAATAAGTATTTTACTAGGGTGTTTCAAAGTTTGCATTTCAAGGTTGTATTTTACAATGTACATATTTACACACCTAATAAATAAATACATGACAGTTTGTTTGTTTATTGGGATTTTAATGTCATGTGTTACACTTTGGTTACATTCATGACAGAAACGGTAGTTACTCATTACACAAGGTTCATCAGTTCACAAGGTTATATAGAACACAGTCCTGGACAATTTTGTATCTCCAATTCCAATTCACCTCACTTGCATGTCTTTGGACTGTGGGAGGAAACCGGAGCACCCGGAGGAAACCCACCCAGACACGGGAGAACATGCAAACTCCACACAGAAAGGACCTGGACCGCCCCACCTGGGGATCGAACCTTGGACCTTCTTGCTGTGAGGCAGCAGTGCTACCCACAGAGCCACCGTGCCACCCTAGAGCAATAATGTGAACTGACACTTAGATAATACAAATCAACTGGTTTGTACCTATAACAATGTAAACTGGAGGCTAAGTTAAGTTAAGTAGATAAGAACCTGCTAACTGCTGTCATTTTAGCATTGTTTCAATTGTTTGATACAATAAAAAAAATCCAATTGTAAAAACTTTTCCTAACTATAACAAATGCAAGCTAACACATTACATTATCAATTAGTTGGTCAGCCTGTCGTTATTACATGGCACAAGTGCAACTTTCATGTATATTTATAGATTATGGTATTGTGTGTAATGGTGTATAGATGCGTGTCTGCAGATTTAATAATCAATAACAAAGCATAACACACTCACTAGTTTATTAATCCTCACTTAACAAAGGACAATTTAGAGCAAATTACCACCTTTTGCATGTTCTCAACAGATGTAAAGAAAACAAAGAGCCATAAGGAAACACAACATGCCAATTTTCTTTAAAAATCCAACATTAGGCATGAATGAACTTATTAAACCCAAACTTATGTTGTTCTGAGCCTACGGTATTAACTACCGCCCCACTGTGTCACCCAGCTATTTAATATTTAAAAATATTTAAAACCTTTTAAATGTAAACTTGTACAGACAGTATTATGGGGTGTATTTCAGGACAATTACACATTTTATACACACAGTGTTTTCGAATGTACCTGTCTGTGAAGTGCTCTTCGGGGAGCTCTTAGCGCTATTGTCTGTCCTAGTCGATAACAAACTGCTTTTCCTTGCCGTGAGTGGAGGGCGACCTGTGACCTTTGAGCCAAAAGCAATATGGGAGCCGTCCTGGGTTTTCGGATGCTGATAGGCTTTTGCACTCAGTGGCTGTTCTAGAGAAAGTTCAGAGAGAGACAAACAAGAATTAATTATGCATGCATTATAAATGAGTAGTTTAAGAGGTCTGAGGCTATGCAGACTTTGTGCGTGCAATCTGCTGTTTTAGACGCTACAATATGCATCTGAAGTTTCTTGTGACGAGCAAACAGATAAATATTCAGGGTAAATAAGTTGTTTTCGGCATATTTAAGCCTCCTACACATGGTAGGTTAGGCATCAGGGGCAAAAGATCTTTAACAGTCAAACACACTAAAAACAAAGTATAAACACAGATGAGCCAAAACATTAGGACCCTCCATCTAGTATGCTGTTATGAGCTCTGGCGCACTTCATAAGACATCTGAAAAAAAGTCCTTCTTCCGTTGCCATAATGTTTTAATAGCCTTTCTGCATGTCCATTGTAGGTACTATGACACTTTGACTGGCGTGTGATTATGCAGCCCCATACAGAAGAGTTCAATGCACTGTATATTGTAACACATTCACCTCAACACCAGTTTTAAAACAATCTGTCCGGGTCCTTTCTGTGTGGAGTTTGCATGTTCTCCCAGTGTCTCGTTTTCTCCCACAGTCCATGCATTTTCTCCTCTTTTTCTCCCGACTTTTTAGCGCGTCCAATTTCCCGATCGCGTCACGCTTCCTCTCCAATAATGCCGACCCCCGCTCTGATTTGAGGAGAACGAAGCTAACCCACGCCCCGTCTGACATGTGGGCAGCAGCAGTATGCATTTTGTCACCCACACTAGGCGAGTTCATATATGCATATCGGCCTTGTGTACGGAGAGACACACCCTGATCCGCATTCTTTCCCGCCTGTGCGGCATCAATCAGCCAGCAGAGGTCATAGTGCATCAGTTACGAGAAGTCCCTATCTGGCTTAATACCCCACCCACATATGAAAAACAGGCCAATCGTTGTTCATGTGGCCGCTCAGCCCAGCCAGATGGCAGAGCTGAGATTCGATACGATGTATTTGAAATCCCAGCTTTGGTGCGCTAGCATGTGTTTTCACCGCTGCGCCACCTGAGCAGCATGACATTAAAATCGTAATAAATAAATAAATAAATAAAACAATCTGTGATTTGAGCCACAGTAGCCCTTCTGTTGGTCTGTACAAGACACCATAGCCGGAAAGTAATCTGGCATCAATGGGTCTTTCAACGACCTGTCGGCAGTTCATGGCTTGTCCTTCTTTGGTACTGTCGGTGGGCACTCACCATGTCTGCTTGTGTGCTTGTCTGTTTCAGAAATACTCCAACCCGGTCATCCGGCCATAATGATTTGGCCTTTATCAAAGTCACTCAGATCTTTATGCTGCCCATTTCTGCTGCATTCAACATGTGAACTATGAGTAACTACCATCGGCCCAACATTTATTATATCCTTGACCGTGACACACAAGCACACCAGAGCTGACATTTCAAACTCGCCTACATGAACAATTGGCTTTTGTTCAAGGGTGGTGCCGAAGAGGATTCCTCATAACTGATGCAATTACCACCTCTGCTAGCTGATTGATGGTGAGGGATAATGAGGATCAGGGTGTGTCTCTCTGTACACAAAGCTGATCCACATATGAACTCGCCTCAAGCAGGTGAAAATATGTAGCCGGCTACTGTACACGTCGGTGTTATTCACGGCTTTTCTCAATCAGGGTGGAGATCAACATCAGTAGAGAGGAAGCGTAATGCAACAGGGTAATTGGATACGACTACATTGGAAAATGCAAAAAAATAAGAAAAATAAAAATAAGTATTGCTGTGCACATTTTTAGGGACTGGTCATAATGTTTTTGTCAGTGAATGTGCATCTCATCATTTTGCATAATCCTTCTGAATCAAATGCTCCTACACTTAAAACTTTGTAATTAGCATTTGCTTCTATTTATTTTATTGTAAATCAGATTTTTGTCTGAAGCCATGTTTGTGCTTCAAACCAAAAGCAGGATTTATATAGGAGCAGTCAGTTGTTGAATTGAGAAATGCTTTCCCACTCACTGGCTCTTCCAAACAGAGCTCACATAAAAACAAAGGAGAAATATGTATGCATTATAAATGAGTAGTATAAAGGGTCTGAGGTTATGTAGATGCAGTGCATCTAATCTTCTGTTTTACATTATGTATCCGATGTTTTTGGCGATGTGCAAAAAGCAAAAAGTTTATGGTAGACAAGATGTTCTGAGCTCATGTTTGAGTGTGAATGTGCATCTGTACACTTTGGCAAGCAAGGCTTTGGCAAGCAGTACTGATCAATGGAACAAGGGTAGATGCTTGTGGCTCAGTTTTCATATTACCACTTAAACACAAGACAACTTAGAATCAACACCAGCGTAAATCCTTCATTTTCTTCATATTTAATAAAGTTTCTATCTATCTATCTATCTATCTATCTATCTATCTACAGTGCTGGCCAAAAGTATTGGCACCCCTGCAATTCTGTCAGATAATACTCAATTTCTTCCAGAAAATGATTGCAATTACAAATGCTTTGATATTAAAATGTTCATTTAATTTGTCTTCAATGGAAAACCACAAAAAGAATTGTCAAAAAGCCAAATTGGATATAATTCCACACCAAACATAAAAAAGGGGGTGGACAAAAGTATTGGCACCCTTTGAAAAATCATGTGATGCTTCTCTAATTTGTGTAATTAACAGCACCTGTTACTTACCTGTGGCACATAACAGGTGGTGGCAATAACTAAATCACACTTGCAGCCAGTTAAAATGGATTAAAGTTGACTCAACCTCTGTCCTGTGTCCTTGTGTGTACCACATTGAGCATGGAGAAAAGAAAGAAGACCAAAGAACTGTCTGAGGACTTGAGAAGCAAAATTGTGAGGAAGCATGGGCAATCTCAAGGCTACAAGTCCATCTCCAAAGACCTGAATGTTCCTGTGTCTACCGTGAGCAGTGTCATCAAGAAGTTTAAAGCCCATGGCACTGTGGCTAACCTCCCTAGATGTGGACGGAAAAGAAAAATTGACGAGAGATTTCAACGAAAGATTGTGCGGATGGTGGATAAAGAACCTTGACTAACATCCAAACAAGTTCAAGCTGCCCTGCAGTCCGAGGGTACAACAGTGTCAACCCGTACTATCCGTCGGCGTCTAAATGAAAAGGGACTCTATGGTAGGATACCCAGGAAGACCCCACTTCTGACCCAGAGACATAAAAAAGCCAGGCTGGAGTTTGCCAAAACTTACCTGAGAAAGCCAAAAACGTTTTGGAAGAATGTTCTCTGGTCAGATGAGACAAAAGTAGAGCTTTTTGGGAAAAGGCATCAACATAGAGTTTACAGGAAAAAAAACGAGGCCTTCAAAGAAAAGAACACGGTCCCTACAGTCAAACATGGCGGAGGTTCCCTGATGTTTTGGGGTTGCTTTGCTGCCTCTGGCACTGTACTGCTTGACTGTGTGCATGGCATTATGAAGTCTGAAGACTACCAACAAATTTTGCAGCATAATGTAGGGCCCAGTGTGAGAAAGCTGGGTCTCCCTCAGAGGTCATGGGTCTTCCAGCAGGACAATCACCCAAAACACACTTCAAAAAGCACTAGAAATGGTTTGAGAGAAAGCACTGGAGACTTCTAAATTGGCCAGCAATGAGTCCAGACCTGAATTCCATAGAACACCTGTGGAGAGATCTCAAAATGGCAGTTTGGAGAAGGCACCCTTCAAATCTCAGGGACCTGGAGCAGTTTGCCAAAGAAGAATGGTCTAAAATTCCAGCAGGGCATTGTAAGACACTCATTGATGGTTACCGGAAGCGGTTGTTCGCAGTTATTTTGTCTAAAGGTTGTGCTACCAAGTATTAGGCTGAGGGTGCCAATACTTTTGTCCGGCCCATTTTTGGAGTTTTGTGTAAAATGATAATTGATTTGACTTTTTTTTCATTCTCTTTTGTGTTTTTTCATTGCAAGCAAAATAAATGAAGATATTAATACCAAAGCATTTGTGATTGCAATCATTTTCTGGAAGAAATTGAGTATTATCTGACAGAATTGCAGGGGTGCCAATACTTTTGGCCAGCACTGTATCTATCTATCTATCTATCTATCTATCTATCTATCTATCTATCTATCCATCTATCCATCTATCCATCTATCCATCTATCCATCCATCCATCCATCCATCCATCCATCCATCAGAAACTTTAAATTAAGCATACCAATCTGAGAATTGCATGGACATTTGTATTGAGTTCTGAACATGTCAAACATATCAACAGAGATGACGAGCTAGTCAACTCGACCATGCTTATTATATTAATGATGTTTACTATTATAATATACATTATGTATCCGATGTTTTTGGCGATGTGCAAAAAGCAAAAAGTTTATGGTAGACAAGATGTTCTGAGCTCATGTTTGAGTGTGAATGTGCATCTGTACACTTTGGCAAGCAAGGCTTTGGCAAGCAGTACTGATCAATGGAACAAGGGTAGATGCTTGTGGCTCAGTTTTCATATTACCACTTAAACACAAGACAACTTAGAATCAGCACCAGCGTAAATCCTTCATTTTCTTCATATTTAATAAAGTTTCTATCTATCTATCTATCTATCTATCTATCTATCTATCTATCTATCTATCTATCTATCTATCTATCCATCCATCCATCCATCCATCCATCCATCCATCCATCCATCCATCCATCCATCCATCCATCCATCCATCCATCCATCCATCCATCCATCCATCCATCAGAAACTTTAAATTAAGCATACCAATCTGAGAATTGCATGGACATTTGTATTGAGTTCTGAACATGTCAAACAAATCAACAGAGATGACGAGCTAGTCAACTCGACCATGCTTATTATATTAATGATGTTTACTATTTATGTGATATGATGTGGCATAAATAGATAGAAAGAAGGACAGACAGTCAGACAGACAGAGAGTCAGACAGACAGACAGTGAGGAAAATTCATGATGATGTTACTTTCAGAAATATGGCAACACTGCAAAAGGGTAAGGTCAAGACAATTTGGCAGCTAAACACAAAACACTTTCATTTCAATTTGGCAGTCGGCTACAAGTTTTGAGCTTTGCTGTTTCTTAGTAACTGTGTATGAAAACATTTTTGCCACACTAATGCCATGTCTTGCCCAGATTTCACAACTCTTCATATTGAAACGCCGTCACTGAACGTCAATGAACATTATTTACAACATAAATTACATGGAAATGATGCGGGTGCTTGACCGTGTGCTCTGTGCAACTTGAGTTTCTCAACACAAAACCCATCAAGTCATAAGTTGAAAGCACATGAAAGGGTATGGTTAAACATGTAAACTTAATTAGGAGAGGTGTCCACAGTACTTTAAGCCATATAGAGTATACACCGAATAGGCATAACATTATGACCACTGACAGGTGAAGTGAATAACACTGATCACTGATTATCTCTTCATCACGACACCTGTTAGTGGGTGGGATATATTTGGCAGCAAGTGAACATTTTATCCTCAAAGTTGATATGTTAAAAGCAGCTCTTGTGGGGTGTTCCCGGTCTGCAGTGATCAGTATCTATCAAGTGTCATGGGCGGCATTGATGCACGTGTGGTCTGAAACAACAGACGAGCTACTGTAGCTCAAATAGCTGAAGAAGTTAATGCTGGTGCTGATAGAAAGATGTCAGAATACACAGTGCATCACAGTTGCAGGGCTGTTTTGGCAGCAAATAGGGGACTAACACAATACTAGGAAGGTGGTCACAAAGTTATGCCTTATCAGTCAAACAAATCAACATTATTGATTTGTTTGACTCGGAGATTCGGTGTACATTATTTGAAGCAGTTTTTGATCAATTAATCCAAAGTATTGAGTTAATATCCAAAGTATTGGTACTGTCAGTACCCAGCTTGTTGGATTCACAGCCTCTGTATGAAGGTTACCTGAAACTCTCATTTAAGTCTAACTTTTAACAGCCCGATAGCTGTGTGCCAAGATAAATAACCAACGATTTCATTACCAATACCATCAAGTTGTTGTTTACAGTATATTTTGGCATGTTTAGCATTTACATTGTTGGGAAAACCAAGCCAGTATTCTCTTAGCATACAAAAGCATAGGAATGCACCTTTAATTCAAGTACTGCTAATACGCTGGATATAACAGTCTCAAAAATACTGTAAATGTTGATGTGGTTTGAGAGATTCTGTCACTACTACAAAAAATCTATGAAATGTAAGCCAACATAGTATATGAGCAGGTAGCATACTATAATAAAATTATTGCCATGTTAAATATTTATAGTTAAAATTATACATTCTAATTCCAAGCCAGTAATCTCCAGCATCCCACAGCATTGGAATGCACCCTAATTCAAGTACTACTGATGCGCTGGGTATGTGAGCCTGTCAAGTACTGTAAATGTTAATGTGGTTTGAGAGATTCTGTCACTACTACAATAAATTCTGAAAAATGTAAGCCAACATATATTGTATAGCATTCTATAATTAAACTATTGCCATTTTCAGAAATATTTATAGATTCTAATTGGTAATAAGGGTACAGTTGTAGAGATTCTTAGACTATATTCAATAACAAACCAAACAAGGTATTTTTCTCTAAAGATTTTTAAATATAATGGTTTAAAAATACACCAGTTTAAAAGCATTATATAAAAAAAGTTTTCTGGATCACATCATTTCAGTAAATCAGGAGAAGGAGGTGTTACTGCAATGCAGGGTAAGAGCTGTCTGCATAAAGAGACGTGTACTGCTAAAAGAGTCTCCTTGGTCTAATAGAGAGGACAGGTAAATGACTAATGAGACAGGATTAGAGCCCCTGGCAAGAAAAGGCATGTCAGCAACAAGTCAACAGACTGAAAACAGCAGGAAGGTTCATGAACGGGATGAGTAAACCTTTCCCTGGGCTCTATTAAGTAAACAACAGATAAACCGTTGCAGATCCTTATTAATGAATTTACAGAGTGGATTAATTCCCAGGTGCTCAAGTTTCTTTGTAAATAGATAGCCTCTTTATTGTTATGATGTGCAGAGAGGGAGGACCCAAAATGCGGATTAAACAGAAAGTACTTTATTAAATGAAATGATAATAAACAACAAAAGAAGTTAAACCGTCAATAAAAAAAAACAATTCGGGAACCCCGAACGCTGCCGAAGACGTCTTGGCACTAAAGAGAAAAAACAGAGAAAAAACAAACTACAAAAAACAAAACGCGAGCCGCGAACCCCGGTCGCTGGCTCGCCGGTTCTAGACCGCAACACCTCGCTATGGCGAGACTAAACGGAGGATGAGATCCGGTGCTTAGGAGGAGCGCCGAACGCTACGTGTCTCGTGGAGAAACCACACGAGACTGTCAAAACACATAAAAGGAAAAAACAGAGTTCCGGGAAAGCCCGGACGGCACTGTCACCAGCGAGGAGCTGGGAAGGGGCCGTTTACCAAAAAAAAAAACGCAACGCAAAATTGCGGACCCCGGACGCGAACCCGGGTCGCTCCGGTAGAGACGCGGCTCTGTACAAAGCGAGCCAGTCGCGCCGTGAAAAGCCGGAGACCCGGAAGCGCTATTAAGCACTACAGTGCACCCGTAGCGGCGCTAGCATTAGCCAGCAGCTAACCGGCTGCTGCCAGAGAAACGCGGCGCAAATGAACTGCAGCGCGAGGACTGCATGAAATCGCACCGGCTTAAAAATACAAAATTTCTAAGCCTATTTACCTCAGTCTTTCAACTTACACACCCCACCGCTATACAGCGCCAGGGGAACCCAGTAAGCCCTATAAAAGGAAAAGGCTGGTACGATGCAGCCGAAAAGCCGGTTTACAAAACAAAAGGTGCGACGCCGGCAACCTGGCGACGCCCACTTAAGTAGTGAGCGCGCAGGTGCCGGTCGTACGCACTAATCAGCGGACCTCCTATTTGAGGCCACGCTGTTCTTTGTTCTGTAACGTCTGCGACGCTGAGAAGAGATGGTAAGTTCATCAGACGCCGCAGACACCCTAACAGGACCCCCCCTTCTAGGGACAGCTCCCGAGGTCCCAAGACCCGCAGACCGGTTCCTTCGGTACTCACGGATCAGTTCGGGATCCAGGATACGCCGAGCCGGTACCCACGAACGTTCCTCGGGGCCGTAACCCTCCCAATCCACCAGGTATTGGGTGCTGCCCTGCACTCTCCTGCTATCCAGGAGGCGGCGAACCGTAAATGCAGGGGCACCCTGGATGATACGAGGGGCGGGAGGTTGTGGGGGGGGTAAGGCTCCCCCGCTCGCGAACGGGCGAAGTTGGGAGACATGAAAGGTTGGATGCGCCTTCATCCTGGGAGGCAGCTCCAACCTATATGTCACCGGGTTAATCCGTCTAACTACCTTGAACGGACCAATGTACCTCGGTGCCAGCTTGTGAGTGGTACCTTTGACGGGGAGGTCCCTCGTCGACAGGAGGACACGTTGGCCCGGCCGGAACGTCAGAGCCGGCTGTCGCCTGCGGTCGGCATTGCGCTTCATGGAGCGCTGAGAGGCCAAAAGGGCCTGTCTTGCCCTCCGCCAGGCAACGCGGCAGCGACGGATATGTTGCTGCACAGACGGCACCGCAACCTCTTGTTCCTGATCAGGAAACAGTGGAGGGGGATAGCCGTACTGTGCCTCAAACGGTGACATACCCAATGCGGCGTGGTGCAGGGTATTGTGAGCAAATTCGGCCCACAATAATTTATCCGCCCAAGTGGCTGGATTACCTGCAGTTAGGCACCGAAGCATCTTGCCTAGGTCTTGGATAACCCGCTCCGATTGCCCGTTGGACTCGGGGTGATAACCTGAGGATAAGCTGGCCGTCGCGCCCAGAAGTTGACAAAAGGCTCGCCAGCACTGGCTGATGAACTGCGGACCCCGATTCGATACAATGTCGGACGGAACCCCATGTGCTCTCACCACATGTTGCAGAACAGCCTGTGCTGTGGCCATGGCGGACGGGAGCTTGGGCATTGGAACGAAGAGGCAAGATTTGGTGAACCGGTCAACAATTACCAGTACCACCGTAAATCCCCTGGATTTTGGCAACCCTGAGACAAAGTCCAGTGCCAGGTGGGACCACGGTCTCAAGGGTACTGGCAATGGATGGAGAAGTCCACGCGGACGCTCTCTTGTGCTTTTGTTAGTAGCACAGACAGCGCAGGTTCGGACTAGGTCCTTGACCTGCCCCTCCATCCCCGGCCACCAAAATTTTCGACGCAAAAACACCAGGGTCTTAGAGACTCCTGGGTGTGCCGCAAACGGGGACGCGTGAGCCCATTCAAACACCTGACGGCGCACTGTTGATGGCACAAACAGTCGGTCAGGTGGCCCTCCACCTGGGTCGGGCTCAACTACATGAGCGTCCCGAACAGTCTTAAATATGCCCCATGTCACGGGGGCCGCAATCTGGCTCGGGGGAATAATGGGACCAGGCTCCGCCTCTGGTCTAGTCGAGTCCCACTGCCTGGACAGAGCGTCAGGCTTGATGTTCTTCGACCCTGGCCTATAGGATAGGGTGAAGTGGAACCGACCGAAGAAAAGTGACCAGCGGGCCTGGCGAGAGTTCATCCGCTTCGCTTGCTGGATAAACGACAGGTTCTTGTGGTCTGTCCAAACAAGGAAGGGATGTTTCGCCCCCTCGAGCCAGTGTCGCCATTCATCAAGCGCTAGCTTGATGGCCAAAAGCTCCTTATCTCCCACCGGGTAATTACGCTCGGCAGGAGTTAAACGGTGCGAAAAGAAGGCACAAGGGTGGAGCTTCTTTTCCGGGCCCACTCTCTGGGACAATATCGCCCCTACCCCGACATCCGAGGCATCTACTTCAACTATGAAGGGTTCCTCGGGGTCGGGCAACTGCAACACTGGAGCAGTTGTCACGAGAGCCTTAAGCCTATTAAAGGCTTGTTGAGCCTGCACCGTCCATTTGAACGGACCCTTCCCCGTAAGAGCCGTTAAGGGTGCGGCGACCGTGCTGAAGTTCCGGATGAACCGCCTGAAAAAGTTTGCAAAGCCCAGAAATCTTTGCACCTGGCGTACGGAACTAGGAGTTGGCCAGTCCTCCACTGCTTTTATTTTAGCCGGGTCCATCTGCAGAGCACCTTGAGAAATTATGAACCCCAAAAAGGAGACTGATGGGGCGTGAAACACGGATTTCTCCAGCTTGACGAACAAGTGGTGGTCGAGCAAAAGCTGGAGAACCCGACGAACGTGCCTGACATGTTCCTCGATGGATCGGCTAAAAATTAAGATATCGTCTAGGTAAACATAGACGTATCTGTCAAGGGCCTCCCGCAAGGCCTCATTGATAAAGCGTTGAAAGACCGCGGGGGCATTCATTAACCCAAAGGGCATCACCAGATATTCATAGTGCCCCGTGGGCGTAATGAACGCAGTCTTCCATTCATCCCCTCGCCGGATACGGATCAAGTTATAGGCGCTGCGTAGATCCAGCTTCGTAAAAATGGAAGCCCGCTGAAGAGCTTCAAAAGCTGTGGCCATCAGTGGCAGCGGATAACGATCCTTAACCGTTATTGCGTTCAGACCTCGATAATCGATGCAGGGGCGCAGGGTCCCATCCTTCTTTCCCACAAAGAAGAATCCCGCCCCAGCTGGGGAGGACGAAGGTCGGATGAACCCCTGATCGAGTGCCTCCTTGACATACTCCTCCATGGCGATCCTCTCCGGTCCCGACAGGGAGAAGAGGCGCCCCCTAGGAGGAGAGGTGCCAGGAAGCAAGTTAATAGTGCAATCAAAAGGTCTGTGTGGGGGCAAGTCCCGCGCCCGGGACTTACTGAATACCTCCTGTAGGTCATGGTACACGGGAGGCACCCGAGTCAAATCAGGGGTCGTCTCTACGGACGATGATGGGGCCGATGACATGCTCGCTGGCAACAGGCAAGCATCTTGGCACCGCGTTCCCCAAGCAAAGATTGACCCGGTTTGCCAATCGATTTGGGGGTTGTGCTTCTTCAGCCATGAGTGCCCTAGTACCACTAGGAGCTGAGGAACCTGGGACACTAAAAAGGTGACCCGTTCCTCATGACTCCCCAAACGCATCGTGAGAGGGCACGTTTGATGCGTGATTGGACTCCCGGCCACCGCTCGGTCGTCCACGGCGTGAACCGCAATGGGGACTCGTAATGGCTGGAGCTCAATCCCCAACCCGTGTACCAGGTCGTGGTCAATGAAATTTTCCACCGCACCTGAATCGACACAGACTTTGAGATCGGTGGAACCGGATTCCCAGCGCAACGATGCGCTGAGAAAAAGGCCTTGCCCAGGGATGGTGGTATGGCTCGCCCTCGACTCCCTACCACGAGAGCGGCCTACTCGTTTAAACGAGGGCGAGCTCTCGTGGTGGGGTCGGATGGACGCTGGGCTGCCCCCCTGGTAGACCCAAGTTGCATGGGTTCCGGGTCCTGATCTCCCGAAACGACCCGGGGCTGACCTTGCGGTCGAAAAAAGGGTTGGTGGGAACCTCGCTCCCGGGCACGTTGTCGGAGTCGGGTGTCGATTGAGGACGCCAGGAGATAGAAGGCTTTGAGAGAAGTGGGGAGTTCTCGAGTAGCCAGCTCGTCTTTAATTCTGTCTCCTAGCCCACGGTGGAAAATAGCGACTAATGCCCCCTCGTCCCAACCGCACTCAGCCGCCAGAGTGCGAAACTCGATAACGTATTCGGCGACTGAGCGCCCCCCCTGGGACAGTTCGAGCAATCGCGGACCCGCCTCCCTTCCCCCGGTGGGGTAAAAAAAGGTGTCCTTCAGGGCCTCCCTGAAGGCAGCCTCAGAAGCACACTCAGGGGCGTTCTGTTCCCATAAGGCTGTAGCCCACTCCAAGGCTTTACCGGTAAGCAGAGATATTATAAATGCTACCTTGGAGCGCTCGGAGGGGAAGCGGGACGGCTGTAGCTCGAACGTGAGGGAGCATTGTAGGAGGAAGCCTCGACATTTCTTCGCCTCTCCTGAAAAACGCTCGGGGGGCGGAATGGAGGTTTCAACTCCTACAGGGGGAGCTGGGGGAGGTGATGGAACGGGAGGAGGGCTGGGAGAACCCGAACTGGCCGCCAGGTTCGACAGCAGCTGGGCGATGTCGGCCACCCGCTGTGTCAACTCGGACAAGGCCAGTTCGTGCCTCCCCAGTGCGACCCCCTGGTGACGGAGGACGTCAACTATGGGTGGGGTTTCCGCTGGGTCCATCTTGGTCGCACCTTTCTGTTATGATGTGCAGAGAGGGAGGACCCAAAATGCGGATTAAACAGAAAGTACTTTATTAAATGAAATGATAATAAACAACAAAAGAAGTTAAACCGTCAATAAAAAAAAACAATTCGGGAACCCCGAACGCTGCCGAAGACGTCTTGGCACTAAAGAGAAAAAACAGAGAAAAAACAAACTACAAAAAACAAAACGCGAGCCGCGAACCCCGGTCGCTGGCTCGCCGGTTCTAGACCGCAACACCTCGCTATGGCGAGACTAAACGGAGGATGAGATCCGGTGCTTAGGAGGAGCGCCGAACGCTACGTGTCTCGTGGAGAAACCACACGAGACTGTCAAAACACATAAAAGGAAAAAACAGAGTTCCGGGAAAGCCCGGACGGCACTGTCACCAGCGAGGAGCTGGGAAGGGGCCGTTTACCAAAAAAAAAACCGCAACGCAAAATTGCGGACCCCGGACGCGAACCCGGGTCGCTCCGGTAGAGACGCGGCTCTGTACAAAGCGAGCCAGTCGCGCCGTGAAAAGCCGGAGACCCGGAAGCGCTATTAAGCACTACAGTGCACCCGTAGCGGCGCTAGCATTAGCCAGCAGCTAACCGGCTGCTGCCAGAGAAACGCGGCGCAAATGAACTGCAGCGCGAGGACTGCATGAAATCGCACCGGCTTAAAAATACAAAATTTCTAAGCCTATTTACCTCAGTCTTTCAACTTACACACCCCACCGCTATACAGCGCCAGGGGAACCCAGTAAGCCCTATAAAAGGAAAAGGCTGGTACGATGCAGCCGAAAAGCCGGTTTACAAAACAAAAGGTGCGACGCCGGCAACCTGGCGACGCCCACTTAAGTAGTGAGCGCGCAGGTGCCGGTCGTACGCACTAATCAGCGGACCTCCTATTTGAGGCCACGCTGTTCTTTGTTCTGTAACGTCTGCGACGCTGAGAAGAGATGGTAAGTTCATCAGACGCCGCAGACACCCTAACATTTATTAGGAATAAATAACTTGAAATGTATTAAGTAAAGATGCTTGGTGTGGCACAGCAGTAAAATACACTAGCCCACTACTGCTGGGATTTGGGGAGCTATTCGAATGCTATTGGCTGGTCAGACTACATAGAGACATGACTGGTTTTGTTTGAGGGTGAGAGCCAAAGTCCTTTGATTGATTGGCGTCCTGTTTATTGTGTGTTACTGCAGTGCACTCAGTGATCCCAGGAATACCAGACCCACCGCCACCCTGACCAGTATATTGTTTGTTTGTTTATTAGGATTTTAATGTCATGTTTTACACTTTGGTTACATTCATGACAGGAACGGTAGTTACTCATTACACAAGATTCATCAGTTCACACAAGGTTATATCGAACACGGTCATGGACAATTTAGTATTTCCAATCCACCTCACTTGCATGTCTTTGGACTGTGGGAGGAAACCGGATCATCCGTAGGAAACCCACGCAGACACGGGAAGAACATGCAAACTCCACACAGAAAGGACCTGGACCGCCCCACCTGGGGATGAAACCCAGGACCTTCTTGCTGTCAGGCAACAGTGCTACCCACTTAACCACCGTGCCGCCCCCCTGACCAGTATAAAGCAGGTAAAAGATAAAAATACAATAAAATTAATAATGTATTAGACAGCGTCTTCATTAGAAATACATTGCTTAAAATGTCTACACCAAAAACCCATAATGATTTGTCCATAAATAAGATGTTTTAATTGAATGCATAATTTAAGCTGTATTTATTATGTATTTATTTTGCACTCACCAGATTTTGAGCTGATAGATGCACTTCTCAGATCAGCTGGTTTCAGCCTCTCCATATTCAGTAGCTGTGTAATATGCTGAACATCCAGAGGAAACTGGCAGCTCCTAGGTATATCTTCTTTGGGGTCATTCTTCATGTCATAAAGATCTAGACAAGGTATGCAAACAGTTTTAGGTTACTAGATACCAAGGGCAGCACGGTGGCTAAGTGGGTAGCACTGTCGCCTCACAGGAAGAAGGTCCTGCCCAGGTGGGGCGGTCTGGGTCCTTTCTGTGTGGAGTTTGCATGTTCTCTGCGTGGGTTTGCTCCGGTTTCCTCCCATTTAGAGAATTAATAGAAGTCTTTTGTGCATAAAGAGCACTGTCACCCAGGTGGCAAAGTGGGATATTTCGCTAGCACATTTAACACCCCGGTTCGAATTGGCAGTGCCTGCAGCAGACAAAATTGGCCATCTAGTCTGCTGGGTGGGAAAAGGCCAGACTAATAAAGTGGGTGGGGTCTTTAAACGCTCTGCAAGGACCCTGTGCAGAAGTGCATGAGCCTCTTGTGCGAAAAAGAAGAGGTTGTGGGACTGTGCATGCGTTGGAGGGGCCATGGAGCAGGCAAATATATCCTCCTCGAATGTAATCAAGATCCCCAACAGAGGAAGACTAATTGGCTACACTAAATCAGGAAAAAAAGAGATAAAATGCATAAATAAATAGAAAAAAAAAAGAGTAATGTCAGACTTCACACAGAATGGACCCTGGTCACCTGGCCAGGCAATCAAACACAGGTAGGTCTTACACAGGTACGTCTTGCTGTGATGCAACAGCGCTACCCACAGTGCCACCATGCTGCCCCGTTCATTAGAGTTAATTAGTTAAAATATTAGATAATTGTGTGCGCTAGCAGAAATAGCCCAGCTATATTTTTTGCTTAGATATGTGATGTACTAAACATCTAATATGTAATAAGCACCACATTTAAATTTGAAATAAGCATACATATAAAAAACAGTTTTTGTAATTTACTACTGGTCAAAAATAATTTTTTTATGTAAATTTTTCTTTTCCATCTTATTTGAAATTAAAGTTAGATATACTCACACCATGTGCCTTTCTGTTATGACCAAAGTATTTCCATTTGTTTACTCTTGTTAACACTAGTTAATCTTGGTCTTTAAACCACAGATCAGTTGTATTAGGTTCAGATCCAGCTTGGTATGTATGAAAACCTGCAGCCACACTAGTGACTGAGATAAAGTACCACTGCAGTTAGGTGTGAATAGGATACATTTCACTAGCCTCTGTCCACATGGTCTGAAGGTACGGTCCTCATGGTGAAGATCCGCCTGACCTTACAGCAGGCTGAAATAATGATGCCATCCAGAGAAAGAAACGATGCCCCTCGAAACAGCTCAGCGCTAAATGAGCCCAGGTCAATGCACAAGTTACACCACTGCATCAAATCAGAAAGAAAACGTTGGAATCTGTTTTGCAACAAATGGCATCATACTAATTTGGAAACAATACAGAAAATGCTGGCTGGAGCACAGCTCGTTTGAGCACTCACGATGTCACGTCTGAGGCTTGTAAGAGGTATTCTGGCATGCAGTGGGGTAGCTGAGAATTCTTTATGTACAGTGGACAAATAGAGCCTTCGCTTCAGGTGCCCTTGATCAGTTACTCTGAAAGAAATACACTGGAATGTTAAACATGAAAACTGATTCAGGGAGCAATTGGAAAGAAAGTTTAATCTGTTTCCTTTGTGTGTGTGTGTGAGTGAGAGTGAGTGAGTGAGTGAGTGAGTGAGTGAGTGAGTGAGTGAGTGAGTGAGAGAGAGAGAGAGAGAGAGAGAGAGAGAGAGAGAGAGAGAGTCTGAGTGTTTGTGCATGTGTGTGTGGGCATATCCGCAAGTGTGTGAATAGATTCAATCTGCATGCTAATTCACCTGCCTCACCTTCAGCAAATCTCATTTATCTTAAAGTACTCAAGCCTTCAGGAAAAAGCTCTAAAATTATCCCACAAGCTTGTGAACACATTAACCGTTGTAGCAAACATTCTGTCAACAGCAGAGCTAAATTATTTAGCAAATTAAATAACAGTCATGTCAATGCCCTGTGTTATATTAGATGGTAAGTACAATCACATGCATGTATATTTTACATATAGTATGCGGTCCTGAAGCGTACTGTTGCAATGAGACATACACAAGCTCAGTGGAGAAGTCTTTACCAGACGGAACATTCACCTGCAGGACCAGGAACTTCTGAATCAGGACAACTAGAAAAATGAGATACACAGTGTCAAAGTAGGCCAAGGAAAGGAAATTGATAAATACTCGTAAGTGGAAAGGTTCTCTCATACAATAACACACATATGTGGTCTGTCTCTTTAGGTTGTATTGTTATACCACTACCTCTTAAAGAACAACAAAAGATCGGGCCGATAATGACATTTGACTTTTAACTTTAGTCCATTGTTCAAACAAAATAATGGATATATATATATATATATATACTTATAATGCTCATAATTAAAAACAAAATCACTTGAAAAAAAAAATCAATGAAAGTACTAAAACACTGATTTTATGGAGACATCAAAATGCATATAATTGTAACAATGAGCTCCTGTGTGCCACGCCCCCCTCTCTGTGAGCACACTGCCATGCCCCTTTTGTGATTGGTTCCCAGAGCCAATTAGCTCCAGCTGTCCCTCATTTGAGGAAGTATAAGAGGGCAGCTAGGCGAAACCTCAGTAGAGGTTATTTTGATTTGCTTTGCCTGGCCTTGCATTCTGTCTAATGGTTGGTGGCTCATGTTTTCCAGCATTTTACTAGCGTAGTTCGTCTTGTTAGCTTAGTTTAGCATGTTTAGCCTTATCTTAGTTTAGCTGTGTTTCATTTAGTTAGCCTTTGTTTTACTGTGTTTAGCCTTGTTTAGCTTAGTTAGCCTAGTAAACTTCAGTTAGCCTTGTTAGTCTTGTTTGGTCTGGTTTGCTTTGTTTGTCCAGTTCATTTTCATTAATAAACCTTATTTATAATACATCTCTGCGAGTGTGTCCGCCCCCTCTTGTCTCGTCCTAGCCCCCACGTGACGATGTACACATTTTATTATTACAATTAAAATGTTACTGCATTACTGACTCCTTCATAAAATCACAAAGTGCCCTTAATCCAGTTAAAAAAAATCTGGGACCAACACACTTGGCTGACTTTGTAATTCGAAAAAAATAACACTTACGAGGTGTCTTGCCATCTTTAGGTAACTGCATCCGATGTGTTTGACTGCTGCCTTCAAGGATGTAAACAAAGCCTTTCACTTCCTTATCAAATACCTTTACCAAGAAAAAAAGCAGTAATGACAAACACATACTGTGAAGACAGCACATTTTAAACACGTTTTCAATGCAGTGTAGAACAACTTAAAGTCAAAAGTTTACATCCACTTTTAAGAGATTTGCATGTCATGAGTGTTGAAATATTCTTTGTTTTCAGTAACTGGATAATTACTACACATATTTCCATACATAAATCATTTGATAATACATATGACAAAGTAAAAGACATTAAAATATGGAAAAATCCATTTCACCTAAATTTAACTGGTTGTGCCACTCAAACAAGTGCACATCATACAAATAGCTGGAAATCATTTTTAAAATTATAGGACTTTATCCTTCACAATTTTTAGAAAATAAATTATTTCAGTAACAGACAGTCACAGGCTCGGAAGCTACAAAGCCAAGATTAAATAATTTTCTTCGTCTTTTATTCTGTTCACTTCCTGCAATGCACCAGTAAGACTAAAAACAAACAGCACCTGCAAATGACTTACTTTTTTTCCACCAAACAACTGATGGCCACTCTGGCCAAAACTCCTTCTTTGTTTTGTCTTTAAGAGTACTTGTAAGTCATTAATTTATGACCTTCTTTCTTTTTTATGCATTTTTTTCTCCCCTTTTTCTCCCTATTTTTGCCACGTCCAATTTTTACCCAATTGCGTTATGCTTCCTCTCTACTGGCGCTAACCCCCGCCCCTGATTGAGGAGAGCGAACTGCCACATGCCCCCTCCGACACGTGAGCAGTACCCGACTGCATCTTTTCACCTGCACGAGACGAGTTCTCATGCCAGTCAGCCTTGTGCACGGAGAGCCACACCCTGATCAGCATTATTCCTCTACTCTGTGCAGACGCCATCAATCAGCCAGCAGAGGCGGTAATTGCATCAGTTATGAGGAGTCCTTATCCAGCTCCCTACCTGGATGAACAACAGCCAAATGTTGTTCATATAGCCGCCCAGCCCAGCCGAATATTTTGGAGTCTTGTAAGTCATACTGATGTATCGCTTTCTTGATCAGGGACAGAGACATCTGTGTTTTTCTCGTTAATATTAAAAATTACAAAGTACTTAATTGTGCTACCTGACCAGCCAGCCAGATTTATATTTAGTATAAGGTCACATATACTAAAGAGCACATTTTTTCTTTGTACTTACATACAATTGCTTACGGATATGATCACTTAAAATGAACAACGAAATGAACAAAGTATTAAATATAATAAAAGTGACTTACTTTACTTATTGATGGCTGGCCACTAAGTTTCCATTTGGCCACAGGATCTTTTCCCTGTGCACTGAAGATCTCAACAACAGCACCACCCTTTTATACGGTAAACAAACAAACAAACAAATGTTACTTTCATTAAACAATTTCACCTAGCTAGTATACTTTCAGGTTCCATTAGCTATGTAACAACATATACCTGATACTCGTTTTTAAACATGCTTCCACTACTTCTCAGCAGGGCACCTATTAAAAACAGGAGATTTTAAATCATTTTCAACTTGTATTGAACTTGCTCTTGCAAGAAGCCCACAGAAATCACAAAGTTGATTTTAATTCTCAGAATATCAATGGATAAAAATAGGATCTATACTGATCAGGCATAACATTATGACCACATTCCTAATATTGTGTTGGTCCCCCTTTTGTTGCCCTATATGCAACAAACTGCGATGCACTGTGTATTCTGACACCTTTCTATCAGAACCATCATTAACTTCTTCAGCAATCTGAGCTACAGTAGCTCGTCTGTTGGATCGGACCACACGGGCCAGCCTTCGCTCCCCACGTGCATCAATGAGCCTTGGCCGCCCATGACCCTGTCCTTCCTTGGACCACTTTTGATAGATACTGACCACTGCAGACCGGGAACACCCCACAAGAACTGCAGTTTTGGAGATGCTCTGACACAGTCGTCTAGCCATCACAATTTGGCCCTTGTCAAACTCTCTCAAATCCTCACGCTTGCCCATTTTTCCTGCTTCTAACACATCAACATTGAGGATAAAATGTTCACTTGCTGCCTTATATATCCCACCCACTAACAGGTGTCGTGATGAAGAGATAATCAGTGTTATTCACTTGTATTTTCTTAAATAACAATGCTACTACTACTGCTAATAATAAGAAGAAGAAGAGTAAGAGTAATAAGAATAAGAATAAATCAACAACAATAGGTTAATAGTTACTGTGTGTACAACTACTGTTACTACTATTTTCAATACTGCTAATAATACAAACAATAATTATAAGTATTAGTTCATTAGTACACACAAATAAAAATAGGTTTTGAGCACATATGACTTATTTGCATATTTTACTATTTTTTATTACCACAACTTCACTGTTACACAAACATTTATTAATGGTGTATGTTTTAAACATAACTAATAGTGATTATTATTATAATTATTAATAGTAGTAGTAGTAATAAATACCTACAAGATAAAAAAAGAACATAAAAATACATTACAAGCGTAAGTTAGTAGCAATTAATTTGCTTAGAAGTGGGGTCAATTAGCTGTGAAGCTAACGTTAATGGTGATGCTAACATTACCTCACTGTTTAGCTCATAGGTTAAAATGGTAAAACAGAACAACACGGCTACTCACCGCAAATTGAAGAGTTAAACTAAGAATTAAACTAAAATGCGATTCCTCTGAGGTTATATAACATTGTTTATTTGCAATTAAAAAGCAATTAAAGCGCTTAAAACAACAACAACAATGGAAATAAAGTCCTACAGTAAACTTGGACCTGCGGGCGTTTCTATAGCAACACAACGACGCTGCGCTGCAGTACAGGGTGTGTACAGGAGAGAGCAGCGCTTATATTACAGCAGCTTCTCTTCTAAAGGCAAGCAGGCAAATGTGCTGCAAAAGTGGATAAATGAAGCAAACAAAATGATAAAACTGTTCATATAAACAGAATTTACCTAAGAAATGTTCACCAAGAAACAGTCAGTGTATACAGATAAAGTGTACACCGATTAGCCATAACATTAAAACCACCTCCTTGTTTCTACACTCACTGTCCATTTTATCAGCTCCACTTACCAAATAGAAGCACTTTGTAGTTCTACAATTACTGACTGTAGTCCACCTGTTTCTCTACATACTTCGTTAGCCCCCTTTAATGCTGTTCTTCAATGGTCAGGACTCTTCCAGGACCACTACAGAGCAGGTATTAATTGGGTGGTGGATCATTCTCAGCACTGCAGTGACCCTGACATGGTGGTGGTGTGTTAGTGTGTGTTGTGCTGGTATGAGTGAATAAGACACAGCAATGCTGATAGAGTTTTTAAACACCTTACTGTCCCTGCTGGACTGAGAATAGTCCACCAACCAAAAATATCCAGCCAACAGCGCCCAGTGGGCAGCGTCCGGTGACCACTGATGAAGGTCTACAAGATGACCAACTCAAACAGCAGCAATAGATGAGCGATCGTCTCTGACTTTACGTCTACAAGGTGGACCAACTAGGTAGGAGTGTCTAATAGAGTGGACAGTGAGTGGACGCTGTATTTAAAAACTCCAGTAGCACGGCTGTGTCTGATCCACTGATACCAGCATAACACACACTAACACACCACCACCTTTTCAGTGTCACTGCAGTGCTGAAAATGATCCACCACCTTAATAATACCTGCTCTGTGGGGGTCCTGATCCTGGAAGAATGGCATGGTGAATGACAGTGTGAAAGCAGGCAAAAAAGATATGCAGAGAAACAGAAACAGACTGACTACAGTCAGTAATTGTAGAACTTCAAAGTGCTTCTATATGGTAAGTGGAGCTGATAAAATGGACAGTGAGTGTAGAAACAAGGAGGTGGTTTTAATGTTATGGCTGATCAGTGTATATCAGACTGCCAGATAGAGAGGCATGATTCGTCACTCCACAGAACACTTTTCCACTGCTTCAGAGTCCAGTGGTGGCGTGTTTTACACCATCCTTTTGATGCTTCTGTCACTTCAGGTATGTCTTGTGGAGTCTTTTTTACAGCAGGTCAGAGCTGTTTTGACATCATATTAGTATTAATGTTTTGGCTCATCAGTGTAAATCCTTTTAGTGTTCACAATGCCTTTTGTTGATTTTTTGACACAGAAAACAAAATAGCTGTTATTTCCATTAACATGAAGGGTCCCTTTGTTAAACCACTGTATATCAGACCATTAAGGGTTAGTTCTAGCCCAGAAAAATTGGTGTATTGGTGTTTTTGATGTGCATAGTAACTTAACAAATAACAAACAACAGTGTTTATTGACAATGGTTTGTGCTTTATAGTCATAAAGTCCTAAAATTGCTTAAATGCTTCTTTTGCTTCTTACTGCTGGATTATTTATTAATTTGTATTTTGCTAAAGTGGCAAGTCTTGACCCATCCTTGCTCATAAAAGACCGTGCACGTTTGCACTATTTTAGTGCTCACACTGGTCTGAGCCTGCTTTTGTTTATCATGCTTTTTCAGCACTCGATGTTTTAGTCTTGTTTTTCCACTCCTGTTCTCAGTCCCTGTTATTGTGTTGTGTTAATCCTGCCTTGTTTGTTGTGTATTTAAGCCCTTTTGTGTTTGCAGACCAGTGAGAGGTATCAGTGTTTATACAGAACCTGTACCAAGCGTATTTTTTGGCCAAGATCTTTTGATTATTTTTTTTTACCATTGCCATTGTTTAATGAGATTGCCATGAGATTTGTCTTGTTCTGATTATTCTGTTTGCAGATGAACCAACCCCTGCATTTGACCTTGAGTTTTTGGATTTTGGATTCTTCTTGCTTGTACTTTGTATCTCTGTGAACTTTGTGAATAAACTCAGCCTGCACTTGTATTCTAAACGCCTCTGCAAGTCAGTGTAACACATTTCATGTTTGGTATTTTTACAGCTTGTTACAGTGTTTGCTTTTTAACTGATGGACAAAAAGGATGGTCAGCTATCATATCTGCAATGCAGCAGATAAGCTGCAGTCAATAATTGTGATAGGAATACCTAAACATTCAGAAATCTTGTGATTTGTGGCTTAAAAACGTTGCCATAACAAGAACACCCAGTGTCAGTGATGCAGAGCATTATGTGAGTAAGTTAGTGAGCTACAAGCCAGGTGCATGAAGTGATTTACATCTAAATGTCAGCCTGCTTTTTCATTCAAAACTTAATGCATGACTTTGTTAGAGAGATAGCAACAGCAACCCAAGAAGCGGGGCAATTAAAAAAAAACTGAAGGAGCATATAAATAGGCCACATTAGTTATTTATACAATTGCAGATGTTAATTAAACTAAAAGCTGCATTGTGGAGCAGGTGTACTCCACAAGCATACACAAACAGAACCTGCTCTCCTTCAAGAGCTTTTTGCAACTATTAACCTTGTGTCATGTTCTGTAGCGCCATTGAACTGTCTGATACGTAGCAGACTGAGAGCATACAGAGGTTTTAGAAAGTATTTAGACCCCTACACTTTTTGCACACTTTATTATTGTGTGGATTTGGTTTTAAATGGATGTAATTAAGCAGTTGTAGCCTAGTGGTTAAGGTACTAGGACTAGAAATCAAAAGATCACTGGTTCAATCCCCACCACTGCTAGGTTGCCAATGTTGGGCCCTTGAGCAAGGCCTTTAACCCTTGATTGCTTAGACAGTATACACCGATCAGCCATAACATTAAAACCACCTCCTTGTTTCTACACTCTACTTACCATATAGAAGCACTTTGTAGTTCTACGATTACTGACTGTAGTCCATCTATTTCTCTACATACTTTTTTAGCCTGCTTTCACTCTGTTCTTCAATGGTCAGGACTCTCCCATGACCACTACAGAGCAGGTATTATTTGGATGGTGGCTCATTCTCAGCACTGCAGTGACAATGACATGGCGGTAGCTTGTTAGTGTGTGTTGTGCTGGTATGAGTGGATCAGACACAGCAGCGCTGCTGGAGTTTTTAAATATCGTGTCCACTCACTGTCCACTCTATTAGACACTCCTACCTAGTTGGTCCACCTTGTAGATGTAAAGTCAGAGACGATCGCTCATCTATTGCTGCTGTTTGAGTTGGTCATCTTCTAGACCGTCATCAGTGGTCACAGGACGCTGCCCATGGGGCGCTGTTGGTTGGATATTTTTGGTTGGTGGACTATTCTCAGTCCAGCAGTGACAGTGAGGTGTTTAAAAACTCCAGCAGCGCTGCTGTGTCTTATCCACTCATACCAGCACAACACACACTAACACACCACCACCATGTGGTCTGTGGCTTCTGAACTGCCATCTTGTTAGCTATCTAGCTAAAACACAAGCTTTTAAACCAGGGCATAGGAATCTTCACCCAGTAGGTATGTACTACTGCACAGTGTAGTTTTTCTTGTTTTTCCTTTGAGTTAATTTGTGCTGTATTACTAACCATATAACCCCACTTGACAACACAGTCAGGCTCAAACAGTTCTGACAGAGACAAGGTCATGAGTCATCTTTGAGTGTCTGAATCAGTAAGACTGTTAGACATGCTGACCTATTGTCAGCCAGTACATAATGAAACAATAAAGGCTGATGTGGTCCTTGTAAATTGTAAATGTCAGTTGAGTCACGCTTGTTGGTCCTAACTAACAAAAACTAATCAACTAATTACAACCTAAAAAAATCATTGTACTTTTGGCTGATGTTCATGTTCATGACTACTTGAATATAAAAAAATCACCTAATCATGACTATAAATGTTATTAAACTTAATCATGGTAGGGAGTTGTGATAGAATCAATTCTATTTTGCTGAGAGTAAACATTAAGCAATGCATATGTTAAAAAAAAGTTAATTTGGGCACTAGCGAAGGCATAGTCAGAGCAACTGTCAGGGCTGTATAGAGCTAATTAAGATAATTAATGTAATATATTTATATATCATAAATTTTACATATGTCTTACCACTTGTTTGTACCACTTGTTCTTTAATTATTTAAGCCGTTGGTGTCTGTATCTGTGCACCTCCAGTTCCCTACTGGCTTTCATTTGAGTAATGGTTTTTTTCGTTTTGTTTTATTTTGTTCTATTAGGATTTTAACGTCATGTTTTACACTTTGGTTACATTCATGACAGGAACATTACACAAGATTCATCAGTTCACAAGATTATAAATCGAACACAGTCACGGACAATTTTGTATCTCCAGTTCACCTCACTTGCATGTCTTTGGACTGTGGGAGGAAACCGGAGCACCTGGAGAAAACCCAGCCCAGCCATACAAATGTTTTTTTAAACGAATGGACACAGTTTCCCACCAACATACTTTGAAGTGTTGTGAGAAGCCTTCGCAGAAATGTGGCTGTTGTTATAGTTGAAAGGATCACATAGAGGTCAGTCTATTTCCATATCATTCGGTTTTAAAACAGGATGTCCAGAAAGCTCAAGGTCAGGTGTACAAATACTTTATTAAAGTCGGAGATGCTGTTTTGCTTGTGTTATTGATTAAAGTTTTCAGTTCTAACTGGAGTGAGATTTAAACCGCCTGTGGGCATAGCCATGCCAGGATTTAACACTGTTTATAGACAACTTTTATGTTTTTCAGTGATATTGAGGCACACACATACTGTATTCTGCAGGAAGGCTGGCAAACAGTAAAGCAGAGCAGAGATCTAGTAATAGTGTCAACCTTATTGTACATAAAATAAATGAATGCTTTACATTTTATTAATGTTAACTAATGCAACTAACTTGATATCTCCTGATTTCGCGTAGTCAATTTGTCCTCCGCTGCTGGGCATCCCTGATTGCATTGGAGGAGGGTATGTTGCTACTCACGTCTCCTCCTAATGGACCCCTTCTTTACACCCATGCTTTCTGCACAGGCACCTCTATCTGCTAACCAGGGTCCTTACACTGCATTCGAAGACCCCACCCACTTAGTCGGGTCATCCCATCCAGCAGACACGGTGACCAATTATTGTCTGCTGCAGGCACCGCAAATTGTGCCTGCTAGAGGGCGCCCAGCTGAGATTTAAACTGAGGTGTTCGGAATCTCGGTGCTGGTGTGCTAGTGGAATATCCCGCTGTGCCACCTGGGTGCGTGTAACTGGATATCTACTCTTAGCTTTTGCCATAAATGTTAGTTAAAGGTACATTACCATATTAGAAATGACCAGGTACTAGAAAATGATTTTGCCAAACAGTAAAAATAATAAGAACATATTAATGACATGCAAACACAGAAGCCTGTTTTAAAATATGTGTATTCCAATGCAAAAAGAAGTTTTAATCCACTGAAGAAAAGCATTACTATTTTAAGTATTGTGTGGGCACTTAGTGGCACCTTGGTCAATGCATGTAGTGTGGTGCCATGCTACATGTGTTCTCTCTGTGGCTGTATGCTTGTAACAAAGTGCCACAGTGCATACAGGCTTCAGGCTTCCACCATTACTAGCACAGCTCAGATTTCAGATTAAGATTCCTGATGCCTGCAATTAAATTCAACATCCAATTAATTAACACTCACAGCTAAACATCAGTTTGTGAATGTTGTTTTTACCATCAGACAAGAATTTGTTGTAATTATAATAATTGTTTATCATTAATCTCATAATTCTATCTAGTTGCTTAAAATCATTTGTGTATACACATCTTTATTGGTGTCACAGAGGAGGATGTTCAGAATAGGGCGAAATGGAGACAAATGATACATAGTGGCGACCCCTAACAAGAGCAGCTGAAAGAAGAAAATAAAAGTACAATAATTTTTCTTATTAAGGTGTCTTATTTATTTCAGGATGCATTCTTTCTGTTGCTTTTATTGGGTTGTGTTCTAACAAGGATATTTTGGGTACCAGAACTGGGACTTTTGGTTGAACAGCATTCTCTGTTGTTTCTTTTAATAAGGTAAATCAACTGTCCTTTAAGAGTAGCCTTATTGTTTACTCCAAAATAATCAAAGCTAGTGCTTTCTCTCCTCTTTATTTATAGCCTGGCCTTGTTGATCTGTGTGGACAAGCATAATACTGTTACAAGAAAATATATTTGAACTATTGGGCTTACACTGATTTTTACATGAATTGCTTCTGTAGCATGGTTGAGCTTCAGCTGATGGACCAGTATTGTGACATTCTAGTGTATAATGTTTCATCTCACTAAATGACTTTTGAAAATTTTGTTAGTACACATTTACACACACTTAGAGAAGAACAGGTCCTCATGACCTGTGTTCCTTTGCAGCACAGAATAAAGCAGATGTGCCACCGTACAGCCTTGTGTGTTATTAGCCTAGGTAGAATGCGTTTGACTGGACTGTTTTCTTACTAAGAAGTCTCCTCATTGGTTAATAGAGCTGGAATGTATTCTTACTAAGAAGTCTCCTCATTGGTTAATAGAGCTGGAATGTATTTTTACTAAGAAGTCTCCTCATTGGTTAATAGAGCTGGACTGTATTCTTACTAAGAAGTCTCCTCATTGGTTAATAGAGCTGGAATGTATTCTTACTAAGAACTCTCCTCATTGGTTAATAGAGCTGGAATGTATTCTTACTAAGAAGTCTCCTCATTGGTTAATAGAGCTGGAATGTATTCTTACTAAGAAGTCTCCTCATTGGTTAATAGAGCTGGAATGTATTCTTACTAAGAAGTCTCCTCATTGGTTAATAGAGCTGGAATGTATTCTTACTAAGAACTCTCCTCATTGGTTAATAGAGCTGGAATGTATTCTTACTAAGAAGTCTCGTCATTGGTTAATAGAGCTGGAATGTATTCTTACTAAGAACTCTCGTCATTGGTTAATAGAGCTGGAATGTATTCTTACTAAGAAGTCTCTGCATTGATTAATAGTGCTGGACTGTTATGACATTTTTAGCTTAGAGCCCAGAACAGTCTCAATAGTTATTATAGAAAGTGTAAAAGTGTTAAATCATAATCAGATACAGCTGCTTTAAGAATTCTGACTTTGACAGAAATGAGCAATGGTGGTTCTGATGTAGAAACATTTCTCTTTTATTAATTCCATCAGCAGGTGCCACTTTGATAAATTCAACAAACATTTCAGAATATCTTATTCACCTGGATGTGCTGAGAGTTTATGATCATAATATGTCATAAAATAAACTACTAGAATAAGGTACTGTTATCTGTATGTAATCTTTTTGATTCTGGTAACTTTCCTGACTGATCTTGGCTGAAAACTAAACACGTTTAATGTATTGTCAGATGTTTTGTATCAGTCGGGTGGCATGGTGTTTTATTTCATTATGAATTTTTTATTTTACCTCATAGCAAGTAATTTTGTTGATCTCCCACCTTCCACCTATATATATATACAGTGGGGCCAAAAAGTATTTAGTCAGCCACTGATTGTGCAAGTTCTCCTACTTAGAAAGATGAGAGAGGTCTGTAATTTTCATCATAGGTACACTTCAACTATGAGAGACAAAATGAGAGAAAAAATCCAGGAAATCACATTGTAGGATTTTTAAAGAATTTATTTGTAAATTATGGTGGAAAATAAGTATTTGGTCAATAACAAAAGTTCAACTCAATACTTTGTAACAAAACCTTTGTTGGCAATGACAGAGGTGAAACGTTTCCTGTAAGTCTTCACCAGGTTTGCACACACTGTAGCTGGTATTTTGGCCCATTCCACCATGCAGATCTCCTCTAGAGCAGTGATGTTTTGGGGCTGTCGCTGGGCAACACGGACTCCACAAATTTTCTATGGGGTTGAGGTCTGGAGACTGGCTAGGCCACTCCAGGACCTTGAAATGCTTTTTACGGAGCCACTCCTTCGTTGCCCGAGCGGTGTGTTTGGGATCATTGTCATGCTGGAAGACCCAGCCACGGTCCATCTTCAATGCTCTCACTGATGGAAGGAGGTTTTGGCTTAAAATCTTACGATACATGGCACCGTTCATTCTTCCCTTAACACGGATCAGTCGTCCTGTCCCCTTTGCAGAAAAACAGCCCCAAAGCATGATGTTTCCACCCCCATGCTTCACAGTAGGTATGGTGTTCTTGGGTTTTTCTTCTTCCTCCAAACACGACAAGTTGAGTTTTTACCAAAAAGTTCCATTTTGGTTTCATCTGACCACAAGATATTCTCCCAATCCTCTTCTGGATCATCCATATGCTCTCTGGCAAACTTCAGACGGGCCTGGACATGTACTGGCTTAAGCAGGGGGACACGCCTGGCACTGCAGGATTTGAGTCCCTCTCGGCGTAGTGTGTTACTGATGGTAGCTTTTGTTACTTTGGTCCCAGCTCTCTGCAGGTCATTCATCAGGTCCCTCCGTGTAGTTCTGGGATTTTTGCTCACCGTTCTCATGATCATTTTGACCCCACAGGATGAGATCTTGACCCCAAGGGAGATTATCAATGGTCTTGTATGTCTTCCATTTTCTTACAATTGCTCCCACAGTTGATTTATTCACACCAACCTGCTTGCCTATTGTAGATTCACTCTTCCCAGCCTGGTGCAGGTCTACAATTTTCTTCCTGGTGTCCTTCGACAGCTCTTTGGTCTTGGCCATGGTTGAGTTTGGAGTCTGACTGTTTGAGGCTGTGGACAGGTGTCTTTTATACAGATAACGAGGTCAAACAGGTGCCATTAATACAGGTAATGAGTGGAGGACAGAAGAGCTTCTTAAAGAAGAAGTTACAGGTCTGTGAGAGCCAGAAATCTTGCTTGTTTGTTATTGACCAAATACTCATTTTCCACCATAATTTACGAATAACTTCTTTAAAAATCCTACAATGTGATTTCCTGGATTTTTTTTTCTCATTTTGTCTCTCATAGTTGAAGTGTACCTATGATGAAAATTACAGACCTCTCGCATCTTTCTAAGTAGGAGAACTTGCACAATCAGTGGCTGACTAAATACTTTTTGACCCCACTGTATATATATATAGAAGTAGATGAACTACAGTCAGTAATTGTAGAACTACAAAGGGCACCTATGTGGTAAGTGGAGCTGATAAAATGGACAGTGAGTGTAAAAACAAGGAGGTGGTTTTAATGTTATGGCTGATCAGTGTATATACATGTACAATATAATAAAATTCTTTCTTCACATATCCCAGCTTGTTTGGAAGCTGGGGTCAGAGCACAGGGTCAGCCATTGTACGGCACCCCTGGAGCAGAGAGGGTTAAGGGCCTTGCACAAGAATCCAACAGTGGATTCATGACAGAGCTGGGATTCAAACTCTCAACTTTTAATTGGTAGTCCAAAGCTCTACCCACTAAGCTATGACTGTCCGTACCAACATAACTAGCTTTGTGTAATGTTAGGATCTGTCAGTGTTACAATTAGTTGTTAATATTGGTAAGAATGCCCCCCCCCCCATTCTGGTAGATCCCCCCCCCCCCCCCATGTTTTGCTTAATTGCCAAAAGACAGGGTTAGCAATTTGCTTAAAAACAATCAACTATTTTATTACACTGTTTATGTTCAACGGAATTATTTAGTCAAATTAATTTTTAAAAGTATACATTTATTTATACCCTGGTCTCCATAGTGTTAGACAGGTAGCTTTGGGCTCCTATTAGGCAGTGTACACAAAATGAAAAAAAAACAAAAAACTGTGTGCTATTTCAGAGCAGTCTTTTAGATACAACATGATGGGACACAGGATATATTAGTTTTATCCCGCTTTGAAGGATTAAATAAAAATCTTTCTGATGTTTTGCAATCTCAACCAGCATTCCATAACACATACTGCATTGTTCTTATAATGCTTTCATCAGCAACTGCCACTTTGATGGATCAGCTAGTAGTTCCTCGGAATATGTTGTTCACCGGGAAGAGATGATGTGCAATAAACTAAGAGAAAAAACTCCCATAATCTACTTGAGGACTTCACATCAGAACCTAGTCATTAGTCCAATGTGGCTGTTAAACAAAGCTGATTACATTGAGAATGGTGCGGCACGGTGGTGCTGTTGTCGCACCGTTGCCTTACAGGAATAAGGGCCTGGGTTCGATGTTCTCCCATTGTCCGTGTGGGTCTCCTCCAGGTGCTCCAGTTTCCTCCCCCAAATCCAAAGACATGCATTCAGGCTCATTGGAACTACTAAAATTCAATGAGTGTGAGTATATGTATGTGTCTGCTGTGTGATGGACTGGTGACTTGTCCGGAGTGTTTTTACCATACGCCCAATGATTAAGACCCACTGCGACCCTGACCAGGATAAAGTGGTAGTAAGGCAGACAATGAATGAATGAATGAATGAATTATATACCCAATACACATTAAATTAAACTGGATCAGCTACAAGCATTCTGTTCATTCATAAAGCATGTGGATGGTGCCACACTGCTCCACAGACCTGGGTTTACACCTTGTCTGTATTCCTGACACCTTCTCCCTGTGATTGATAAAATAAAAGGCTGGTCTGGTGACTGATATTCATTGTTTTATGTGTGATACCCTAAAGAAGACTGGCGCCCTGTTCTGATTATATTCTGTAGCCTTGACCTAACGTAACCCTTACCAATTTAAAGTACTGTTTTACCTTGTAACTTGACGTCCCCTAAACTCAAAATGTTTAATACTCGACACCCTTTATCGAGAAATTTGTACCCTTAAACTCAACGCTTACCTTAAACTTGACGTGTGCATTAAAGCATCATCAAAGTGCAAATATGAGACAAATCTGCATTTGTGTGGAATAACTGTCAAATTCACTCTTAAAAGCTTCACATGTATCTGTGTTTACCTGGATTTTCCTCCTGTCTCACTTTTAAACTTGTGTTATAGCTTGGGGTTCTGAGAAATTGTGAGAATCAGGTTTTCCGAGAGAGTTTAAAATGCTTATCATTAAAAAAGCTTAACGTGACTCAATGTATTGAAAAGAACACATAGAAACACTAAACTTCTCTTAATTATTACTGCTCATAAGTTCTTCCTACTAATGAAACTTGCTTGTTTTAGTACAATAAGTCACATTAAGCTTTGTGCACGTTTTGCTGCTTCTCATGTAAATGAACCTTTACTGAATGGAATACGTTATTCCAAGATCAGGCATCTCTACAATTAAAATGCATTAAGAAACAATAAAGAAGTAAGAAGTGGCAAGACGGTAAGAAGCTGGTTTTATTGTATTTAACTGTTTTTAATTGTATTTCAGTGGTTTTTTATTATATTAGTGTTATTTTAAGTGTATAAGTGTCAAAAACTACCCCATTATTTGTATATGCAGTTCCATGTGACCATGGAATGCATTATCAGGTTTTCCATACATCCTTATGGGAAAAAAATACCTTGAAGCTCAACGCCTTTTAAACACAACGCCACGCCCAGAACCAACTGATGTTGTTTCAAGGTACAACTGTAATTACTAAAGATAAATAGCATATGTTTGTCCTCCAAGTTTAACAAATTCCTGCAGCAGCTATAGCATTGTATATTTCAATACTTATCTTATAAATATGTATTTATTTTGTATAAAAATTAAGCAGTTATTCAAAGAAAATAACAAAGGCAGTGGCACAGCAGGTTGGGTGCATGCCCAGTGCTTCAGCATTCTAGAAGCTTGTCTACACGTGGATGTGTAGGTTTCCAGGGTTACTCCAATCTTCTTTTAACTCCCAAAGCATGCCTGTAGATGAGTGGCTACTCAACTCAGCCCAGTGGTATTTAAACCCAGCCGAAAGAGTATTCCCACCACACACCTAGTTTACAGATCAGTTATGTACGCAGCATGACTTGTACATTATATTTTTTTTTTACCACTGCCACTAAGATACAACCAGTAGTACCGCAACCAAGAAAATTATAGATTTACTGTTTTTATTTTTTATTTATTTGTATTGATTTGAAAACGTATGTGTGAATGTGTATTTCAAGATGTGTAAAATGTCTAGGGCCTTAAAACAGTGCTGCATTGCAATATTAGCTTTTAATGATATATATTTTTTTACTCTAAATAAATAATTCTGACGAGTGTTGGGACTACATGTGTGGTTTGTGGCTGTTAGTACAGTGAAGTGATGCTTAATCTTTGGCAGAAGATGGAATCTAGATGGATCACAAACCATTTAAGAACGCTCAGTTTCCCCATAGCGGTTCTCCTTCCATCAAATTCTAAATGAAGAAAAAGTGTGGTTCTACCTGTTATTAAAGCCCCATGGGTTCGGTTCACACCAGTAAATTAGAAAATTAACAATAACATCCTGTCAGTTTGTACAGAGAAATGCATATGGGTTGAAGAAGTTCAGCTGAAAGTCTTTGTCTCCTTTCATCCCAAGAAACACCATCATTCATTAATTCATTCACACTTTGGGCAATTTGTAGTAGTTCCTGTTGGCCTGACTGCAGTCTGTACAATTGTGGGAGGAAACCGGAGCATCCAGAGGAAACCCACCATGCCACCAGGCTGCCCACAAAGAAACACTAATTAAAAATATTAGATTATCTTAAATGGTTGTTTATTATTCCACAATAAGGGCGTTCAGCGGTAAAAATTGCTAGCGCATCAGTGCTGTCATTTTGAACTCGCCGGTTCCAAACTCAGCTCTGCCATCTGGCAGGCTGGGCGCCTACATGAACAACGATTGGCTGTTGTTCAAGGGTGGGTGCCAGAGGGGACCTTATAACTGAAGCAATTACGACCTCTGCTGACTGATTGATGGTGCCTGCACAGAGTCGAGGGATAATGAGGAACAGGGTGTGGCTCTCCGTACACAAATCCGATCCACATATAAACTCACCTTGTGCAGGTGAAAAGATGCAGTCGGCTACTGCACACGTGTCGAAGGGGGTGTGTGTTAGTCATGGCTCTCCTCAATCAGAGTGGAGATTAACATCAGTAGAGATGAAGCGTAATGCAATAGCGTAATTAGAGTTTCCAAGATTTCAACATTAGGGAACGTCGAGTTACAAGGTAACACAGTACATTAAATAGGTAAGGGTTATGTTAGGTCAATAGATGAAATATATAAGGACTATAACTATTTGGTAGCACTGTTTAACACTATGTTTGGAGCCAAACATAGTGTGCATTTTCCATGCTGTCCCAACTTTTTCTGATTTGGGGTTGTAAGAATTTCACTGCTGCATATACACGGTGGGACAATCTATGAGTAAAACGTATGATACACAAAGGTAACACTAGGAGAAATCCTACTTCTTCTTCTTCCTTGGCCTTTGTCTCGTTCGGTTGCGGGGTCGGCTCTCGGCGGATCATGATCTGCGTTGATTTGGCACAATTTTTACGCCGGATGCCCTTCCTGACACAACCCTCCCTATTTATCCGGGCTTTGGACCGGCACTACAATGCACTGGTTTGTGCATCTAGTGGCTAGGTATCTATAGGACAATTCAGTGTTTCCAATTAGCCTGGTGGCATGTTTTTGGACTGTGGGAGGAAACCCACGCGGACACGGGGAGAACATGCAAACTCCGCATAGAAAGGACCCGGACCGCCCTGTGAGGCAACAGTGCTACCCACTAAGCCACCGTGCCGCCCACTAGGGGAAATTCGACAAATAACCAAAAACAAATGACTAAGTATAATACAAAGCTTTCCTTTTCTATCTGTGTAAACTGTGCCTTTCTAATGTTAGATGATTATTGGCTTTAATCATCTTACATGATTAAAGATGATTAATGGCTTTCTTTTACCATCCGGCTGTACGGACAAGCACAGGCACTGTAATATGTAGAAAATGATGCACAATCACCTGTTCTACTGTATATTTAAAGGAAGTAACAGGTGAGAGGGGAAAAGCTAATTCTTGTTTTTGTTTAAAAGTCAGCGGTTCATTCATAACAGGAGAGTTGACTCACCTCAATCGTGACTACATGTCAATGTTTTAAAAATAGAGGTGAAAATGTTTGCTTTCCTGTAACTGAATAATACAAAAGTACATTTTTGTGTTGCTTAGGAAGCTTCGCAGACTTACATCTTACTGGCTTGTACACAGTTGTTGCTATGGTTACACATCAATGGCTTTATAATGCTGCATTTAGGGTGCTTTTATTATCACTCCTAGTAGCCTGTTAAAAAAAAAAATATAATTTTGTACTTAAAAACATCAGCATAGATTCCACATATTCACCACTGAGTTCAGATGCTTTTAGCTATGTCGGTTTTCAAGAGCGTTTTTTCTATCTTTTTGTGTGTATTTTTGGTCCTTTTTTTTGGCTGCTTTCTTTTTCCCAGGCTTCTTTTACCTTATTTTAATTTCTTACTTAGTTAAGATTTCAATTTTAGTCTGATTAAACAACACAAAACAAGGATCTCTGCCACTTCCCATATTTAATGCTTTTAAAAAACTGTAAAACTGTAATTAATTAATATCATAATTTCTTCTGATGCATTATTTACATGTGAATATGGCTCAAGGCCGCTCAGGTGGTGCAGCGGTAAAACACGCTAGCACACCAGAGCTGACATTTCGAACTCGTCAGTTGTAGCCTAACGGTTAAGGAACTGGACTAGTAATCGAAAGGTTGCTGGTTCAAGCCTCACCACTGCCAGGTCGCCACTGTTGGGCCCTTGAGCAAGGCCCTTAACCTTCAATGGCTAAGACAATATACTGGGTGTATTCGAAAACCTAGGGAGCTGCCTTGCTGTCTTACTGCCTACATAGGCAGCTGCCTCAGTAGAGAGGATTCTAATAAGTCAATGACTGATAAGTCAGATTATTCGAACGCGCTATTTAGACAGCGATTCCATCGGGTTTCGCATTTAGCATCGTCATTCAAACCAATGGGATGAGGTGGCACAGCGTGCTAGCATGTCAACTAACTCTCTTCTCCCTATCTCCCTTCGTGTACCGAAACCGGTTACATTCGCTGACAAGCCCGAACTTGCAAATAAAAACACTCGCGCAAGTTTATACAAGTTAAAAATCAATAATAATTTATTTACGTTTGAAAATAACTCCATTTGTTTCTATCGTTTTTATTATTTTTCTGTGAGAGAAGAGCTGCCGCACTGAATGCTGGGATTGCCTTGATCACTAAGGACGCTTCCGATGCTCACTCGTTCTTGAGTCAAAATAACATTGACATTTTAAGATACCTTAGTAGTGAGGATATTAAGGCATCTAGGATTTCGAACAGCCTCATTCTCGGAACCGTGCATAGGATGACGTAAAATGCTGTCTATGTAGAGAGCTCACTAGCTTTTCGAACACACCCACTGTCATGGTACTGTAAGTTGCTTTGGATAAAAGCGTCCGCTAAATGCTGAAAATGTAAATGTCAGTTCGAAGCTCAGCTCTGCCATCCGGCTAGGCTGGGTGGCTACACGAACAACGATTGGCTGTTTTTCATACAGGGTCGGAAGCCGGACTGAGCAATTATGGCTTCTGCTGGCTGATTGATGGCTGATTAAGACTAGGAACAATGCGTTAATAAGGGTGTGGCTCTCCATACACAAAGCTGATCCACATATGAACTCGCCTTGTGCAGGGGAAAAAATGCAGTCTGCTACTCCACACAAGTCGGAGGGGGCATGTGTCAGTCTCGCTCTCCTCAATCAGAAGAGGAGATAAGCATCAGTAGAGAGGAAGCGTAATGCAATCGGGTAATTGGATACAACTAGATTGGGAGGAAAATTATGACTTCTGCTGGCTGATTGATGGCTGATTAAGACTAGGAATAATCGTTAATAAGGGTGTGGCTCTCCATACACAAAGCTGATCCACATATGAACTTGCCTTGTGCAGGGGAAAAAATGCAGTCTGCTACTCCACACAAGTCGGAGGGGGCATGTGTCAGTCTCGCTCTCCTCAATCAGAAGAGGAGATAAGCATCAGTAGAGAGGAAGCGTAATGCAATCGGGTAATTGGATACAACTAGATTGGGAGGAAAATTATGACTTCTGCTGGCTGATTGATGGCTGATTAAGACTAGGAAAAATCGTTAATAAGGGTGTGGCTCTCCATACACAAAGCTGATCCACATATGAACTCGCCTTGTGCAGGGGAAAAAATGCAGTCAGCTACTCCACACAAGTCGGAGGGGGCGTGTGTCAGTCTCGCTCTCCTCAATCAGAAGAGGAGATAAGCATCAGTAGAGAGGAAGCGTAATGCAATCGGGTAATTGGATATGACTAGATTGAGAGGACAATTGTGACTTCTGCTGGCTGATTGATGGCTGATTAAGACTAGGAATAATGCATTAATAAGGGTGTGGCTCTCCGTACACAAAGCTGATCCACATATGAACTCGTCTTGTGCAGGGGAAAAAATGCAGTCAGCTACTCCACACAAGTCGGAGGGGGTGTGTGTCAGTCTTGCTCTCCTCAATCAGAAGTGGAGATAAGCATCAGTAGAGAGGAAGCGTAATGCAATTGGATAATTGGATACAACTAGATTGGGACTAAAATTGGGAAAAATACAAAAAAAAGAATATGGGTGTAACCTTGCTGTTATTAAGGCTTATTGTTATAAATCTACTTTAATATAGTTACTGTACTGTATAATTCATTTGTAAGTTGCTTGTGTGGCACAGCTGTAGCCCATTACTGCTGGGATCCAGCCTTCAAATTCCCAGAGGTGTTATCGGACCTACAGACATGATTGGTTACGTTTGGGGGATGTTCACAGCCCTGTGATGGAACGGCGTCCTGATACTAGGGACTTACCATGACCCTGAGGGTATACCAGGTATACCATGAAAATAAAATGAAAAAAAGTCATTTGGAACTGTGTTTGAACTGTTGACTTTAGAACCGTCTCGTTGTTAATAATTCATACTAGCCAGCCAATCAGAAACACTTTATGTGCCTATAGTACAAGTAGCAGTATAGTACAGTATAATGTGTTTAAGAGAAGCCTGCAGGATTTTCTGTACTACACAATGTACTACACAAATCCCTTCCACCTAGTCACATGGGGTGGCACAGTGGCTCACTGGGTAGCACTGTCGCCTCACAGCAAGAAGGTCCTGAGTTTGATCCCCAGGTGGGCCTGTCCGGGTCCTTTCTGTGTGGAGTTTGCGTGGGTTTCCTCCGGGAGCTCCGGTTTCCTCCCACAGTCACAGTCCAAAGACATGCAAGTAAGGTGAATTGGAGATACAAAATTGTCCATGACTGTGTTTGACATTAAACTTGTGAACTGATGAATCTTGAGTAACTGTTTCTGTCATGAATGTAACCAACGTGTGTAAAACATGATGTTAAAATCCTAATAAATACCACCTAGTCACATATCAGGTCATATAGAAACGTTAATGTACAGATACATTTTTATACATTTTTATACCTTTATTCTGCAATTTTTTATCACTAAATTAAAATTTTTCACCTCATCCAAAACTTTTTTATTTCTTTTTTATTCATGCTATTTGTGTATTTTCCAAACCTTTGAATAAAACGGTGGATATAAAACAGTACATACCATACTGCTATTACACCTGCACTAGTGGAGCATCATTTTTGTATGTTGTATATCTTCGGTGACTTTGAAATGTTTGCTTTTTCTATTTCAGTTTATGCTGTTTAGGTTATTTTGACAGTGTATTTTATTCTGGTCTATGACATTGCTTGTCCCTGACTACAGCTGTTCCTTCATGTAACAGTATGCCAACATTTTAACCCATTTAGGCATGAATTTACTCTGACCTTGGGTTTTTTAAATAAATGTATAAATATATCCTGCACTTGATGTCATGTCCAGAATTATTGTCACCCCATGGTAAATATTTATTTTTGATTAATTAATTTGTGGTTCATAATTTCTTACATTTAAAATATGTAATAACCTAACCTAACCTAAACAGTAATAGATTTCAAGGGAATTTTTAGACTTTGCGTGTCAGATACTGCTTGGCTTTATATCCCCACTGACACACATTTAACAGAAGCTCCCTTTAGCCATCATAACAGCATGGATTTTTTTTCCATACTGCTTGATGGCACAGGTTTACTCACCACCATGTGAGATTTAAGTCAGGGGACCAGGATGATCAATGGTTATCGAACCATTTTGTGTGGATTTGTAGGTGGGTTGTTGTATTATTGCTTTCTGAAAAGTCCAACCATGACCACATTTTAGCAGAGGCAGATGTATTTTCATTTAAAAATTTCAGTGTTCATGTTTGTGGATGGATAAAAGTAACATTTCTGTTTACCTAATTGCAGACTGAGAAACCCCCAAGGGGTGCCATCTATAACAAATATCCAACTATGATCTTTGGAGCATTTTGCCTACTTATTACATTGATTAAAATACCTATGTCATCTTTTGGACAGACATTAGACTAACAGGTAAATATGGGTATTTTCAGGCAGTTAGCTATTTTACAGCCATAGCTTTATGTAGAGTCCAAACATTTAGCCATTTTTTTATTTCTAATATTTTTCACATAAATAAATGTCTATTGGTATATTTCCTTAGTTCCACGTCATATTTACACGGTGGGTAGCACTGTTGCCTCACAGCAAGAAGGTCCTGGGTTCGATCCCAGGTGGGCTGGTCTGGGTCATTTCTGTGTGGTGTTTGCATGTTCTCCCCGTGTCTGTGTGGGTTTCCTCCGGGAGCTCCGGTTTCCTCCCACAGTCCAAAAACATGCAGTCAGGTTAATTAGATTTTATCTAATTGCTTTATAGGTGAATGTGTGTGTGTGTGTGTGTGTGTGTGTGTGTCCGCCCTGCAATGGACTGGCGCCCCGTCTAGGGTGTTACTGAGTGCCTTGCGCCCATTGAAAACCTGGGATAGGCTCCAGCACCCCCCTGACCCTGATTGGATAAGCGGTTAAGAAAGTGAATGAGAGTGAATCTGTTAACTGCATATTGAGTTGATTTTGTGATAACGACCAGTGAATTGTCTATTTTGAATGTAATGTTCATTAACACTTTTTGACTGAATATGAGGTAAAGAATAAATAAAGTTTCCATTTCACTACTTGTGTAACTTTTGATGTTTTTAACAGCTTTCTTGTTTTCTGTTTCAGCTCTCTGTACACCTGTGCCAAGTAATCAGTCAATCACAACTCTTGATTATAAACACTTGAAGTGAGAACCTGAAGCTTATACCAGGAACTAGTGAGACGTGATTCTTTGGTTAAACCATGATGTTAGGAGGTTAAATCTTCTTCCATGAAGCAACAAGAAATTATCTAACTTTCTTTTTACAATGTATTAAACATACAGGTTTCCTAATGGAAGCAATAGTAAATAAAAAATGCTGTCAAAATTGCTAAATTATTCCATCTTGTCGTTCCCCTGTTGATGCCAAGCTGAGTGAAAGCTGTTTTTCTCAGTGCCGCACTGCATATGCACCAACTGCTAATAAAGTGTAAATTATTCACTGACAGAAGCAGACAGCTTTTTTTCATTTTTTTTTTTCATCTTTTTTAACAGATAAAGCGGTCCAGAAAGATGCCAAGTGCTTTAGAGACATTAATCATTTTCCAGTATAACAGAAGTGTGAATTGTCCCCTTCACCTCCCATAAAATGTTTCTATGCTTATTACTTGTCCTCATTTTTTGAGAAGCATTTTCCCACACACTTCAATTTTTGGTTTCTCAATTGCATAGTAAACATGGGTAGTTTACAGAAGTATTTATGTAAATAGGATGGACTAAATTACTAAAACACCACGGAAAAAAGATAAGTGACAATCACAATTGCAAATACAGCTGTGCAAGTGAGCTCTATTAGGTTAAATTTCGACTAAAAGTCCATATTAATCATGAATTATTAATGAATATTAATAAATATATTATTTAAATATTTTTTCAAAAATGCTAAATAGTGGTAGCTCAGCGGTTAAGGTACTTGACTAGTAATCAGAAGCTGGCTGGTTCAAGCCCCACCACTGCCATGTTGACACTGTTGGCCCCCTGGGCAAGGCTCTTAATGCCAAGTTTACACTACATGATTTTGCCCTGATTTTCTCTCGCCGACTGGTCGCCGCTAGATGTGGCAGCTCGGGAGCAATTCGGCGTTCACTCAGCAGTTGAAACCCGGCTCTCGATCGCTATGTGTGAACTGTTTAACAACTCGATTCAAGCGGCTCGCCGAGCAAGTAAAATATCTAGCATGCTAGATATCTGGATCAGTCGGCCGACTGCCAGCTAGTGTGGTGTCGAACTACAGCCAATGAGAACGCAAGATACAGGGTTTGGAAACCCGGGGAAGGAGTGTCAAAATGTGGGACAGGGGCATAATATAGTTTCTATGTTTCATAATATAGTTTCTGTGATGCAGTCAACGTGGCCCTGCACTTCATGCTACAGCATCTCGACAGTCCTGGAACCTACGCTCGAGTTCTGTTTGTGGACTTCAGCTCGGCTTTTAACACCATAGTGCCAGAGCTGCTGCAGGTCAAACTGTCCCAGCTGTCAGTGCCGGATGCCATCTGCCGGTGGATCATGGACTTTCTGACAAATAGGACACAGCAGGTACGGCTAGGAAAACACATTTCAGACCAGTGGAACCTAAGTACTGGTGTACCACAAGGCTGTGTGCTTTCACCCCTTCTCTTCAGTCTCTATACCAATGATTGTGTTTCTAAGGAACCAGGTGTAAAGATCCTTAAGTTTGCTGATGACACCACTGTGGTGGGCCTCATAACCGATGGTGACGAGTCTGCCTACAGAAAGGAAGTCGAGCAGTTGGTCTCCTGGTGCAGCGACAACCACCTGCTAATCAACACACAACGCGCAACGCGCCCTCCTTACCCCCCCTCACAATTAATGGCTCTATGGTCTTAGTGGTGGAGTCACTTAAGTTCCTGGGCACCACCTTATCCAGGGACCTGAAGTGGGAAAAGAACACACTCTCCATCGCCAAGAGGGCTCAGCAGAGAATGTTCTTCCTGAGACAGCTGAAGAAATTCAACCTGCCACAGAGTCTGCTGATCCAGTTCTACACAGCAATAATAGAGTCCATCCTCACATCATCCATCACCATTTGATTTGGTTCCTCAACATCACATGAACGAGCCAAACTCCAGCGTATAATCAAGACAGCGGAGAGTAGTCTGCCAATGCTTCAGGACATCTACAACAGCGGGGTGCTGAAGCGCGCCGGCAAAATTACAGCAGACCCCTCTCATCCTGGACATCACCTTTTTCAAACTCTTCCATCTGGCAGAAGACTCAGGACAATAAAAACAAACACATCCAGACACGCTAACAGCTTTTTCCCCAGAGCTGTAACACTTTTTAACCAAAGTTGTTCTCTTGGGCAAATGTTGGTAAATACTGGTTAACAGTCCGTGTGCTGTCGGGTCTGTTAAATATGTTCTATGTTACATGTCATACATGTGTAATTATCTCTACTATTATGTGTATTGTTTGTACTACTATGTGGACTATTGTGTGTATTATTGTGTGTATCACCAAAGCAAATTCCTCGTATGTGTAACATACCTGGCGAAATAAAGTGATTCTGATTCTGATTCTATCAGAATACATCTTATCGTCCACGCCAAACCATAATACCAATGCGGCATTGGAAAAAATATTTATTAACCTCCAGTTCACTACAGAACAGACAATCCCTGCTGTTTGCGTAGTCAAATCCACTCGGATTCATTTATTCTTTCTCTTTGCTTTTATGCTGCACATCAGCGCACAAACTTTGAAACCTTAGTCACTAAAACTGGAACAGTTGTTAAAATAACATTGTAGATGTGATTGCAAGCGGTTTACAGGATATATGCATCAAAATTCCAGCCAAGAAATAATTAAATAACACAGTATTGACGACTGTAAGCTTTACACAACTGAAATACCTTGCAGGAAACATTTGTATCAAATCCAAGGTTTTCCAATTTCACCAGGAAACACAGGGCATGAGGCAGGAATACATTGGACAGGACGTCAATGCATGACAGGGCTTTGGCCACCCCCTTGCCCTCAAACATAACCAATCATGTCTGTGTAGACATCTGGCCTGGCTGGCTGTTAGCACCCTTGTTGGTGGGCTTGCATAATTGACCGCTGAGAGCACCACCAGAACACCATTTGACATTTACATTTTCGGCATTTAGCAAACACTTTTGTCCAAAGCGACTTGCTGTACTGTGACAGTATGTTGTCTAAGCAATTAAAGGTTAAGGGCCTTGTTTGTGGAGAAGACACAGCAGCACTGATGGAGTTTTTAAACACCTCACTGTCACTGCTGGACTGAGAATAGTCCACCAACCAAAAATATCCAGCCAACAGCGCCCAGTGGGCAGCGTCCTGTGACCACTGATGAAGGTCTGTACTACTCTGTAGTGGTCCTGTGGGGGTCCTGACCATTGAAGAACAGGGTGAAAGCAGGCTAAAAAAGCATGCAGAGTAATAGATGGACTACAGTCAGTAATTGTAGAACTACAGAAAGCTTCTATATGGTAAGTGGAGCTGATAAAATGGACAATGAGTGTAGAAACAAGGAGGTGGTTTTAATGTTATGGCTGATCAGTGTATGTAATGACCTAATAAGGTCATTTCTATTGATATATTATTTTGTTTAATTTTTGTATTTAAGACCCTCAAAAAGTAAATAATACAAATCCCAAATGAATAGGAAGAAAGAGTCAATAGAAGTAACAAAAACCCAGAGGAGACTGGATATACATTTTATCTAAAGCAAGCTCATTTCATTTTACCCTCTCATTTAGAAAGGGTTGCCCATCACCTCCTACTGAGCAAAACATATTCAAAATAGCTAGACAGGTGAGACAACAGTGTGGGTTGGTGTTATGAAAGATTTGACAGTAGTTCAGTAAGAAGCAATAAAAAAGCCAGTACTTAAAACTAAAATACTTGTAACTGGCATCAATGAGACGTCTTTCTATTGCTAATTGTGTCTGGCACATTGAGCATTAAAAAACACATAGTTTCGCCTTCAAAACAGAATCCAGCCAGATTTGCACCTTCTTAATGCATAAGATTCCTTAATACATTAAATTAACAGCTTTATAATTCAGGTGAGAGCAGAAATAAAAAATTATGAGTGCTGCAATAGAGAATATATTCTGATTTTCATTCTTGAGTTTGTCAAGCAGAATGCGTATAGCAGAGGGTTTCACTTAAATATAAGCTCTTATGGTTTGCTTCAGGTATGCATTTATTCAAGTATAATACATCTCACTGAATAGACAGTTCATGAGTCAATGTTCTTTATTTAAAACTACACTTATAACCTAAACTTCAATAACAAAATTAGCTCCAGAAGTATGGCACTTATGTATAAAACAGAGGTCATTGTAACGCATGGGCTAACGTGACAAAAGGGGGCAGATACACACATGCTAATGCTAATCTAAACACTTAACTAAACTATACTAGATCCTAAACTAAGCAAACACTAACGCTAAAGCTAAACATGAACCGACTAAGACAAAACATGAACAAGACTAACACTAAACAAGACTTTTAAACATAAGCATAAACAAGAGCAATGAAAGTTGAAAATATAAATCATGACCGTCTAAATCCTGACACCCATAATAAACCAAAAGCATTACAAAATCGTGCCAATCCTAACAAACCAAAATAGTCTCCACTGAAGGATCCATAGCTGCTCCCTTAAATACCTTAAGTATTTCACCTAAAATGAGGAGCAGCTGTGGATTATTAGCTTCATTGCCAGTCATACAGAGGAGGCGTAGGCTTGACAACATAACCAAACCACCTTCAACAGTGAGCTCCTGGAGAGAGGGCGTGGCACATAAACATGAGCACCAGGAGCACAGAGAGGTTTGATTCATGACAGTCATAAACTTACATTAAAACAAGTAATAATCTTTAAGTGAAGTAAATTCATATTTAGACAGATGAAAATCTACATTTAATAAGATATAATTTAAAAATGATATAAATGAAAAATGTGCAGTTTTCTTGACAAATGTCCTTGTGTGCTATTATACAACACCCAGCCTCTGTACTACAAACGAGATGTCTGTAAGTGCTAACAAGCTTCTGACACCTCTGTTGTGGAATCTTCACCCATTCTACTCATGCAAAAGTCTCCAGCTCATTGAGATTTAATGGCTTTGTGCTGCAACTGCTTTTCCACGATATTCCAGGACTGATTTCTTAACCAAGCTTTGTGTGACTTGGAAGTGTGCTTGGGTTCATTGTCCTGGGTTCAAGTTACCAAACATGGGTTACCAAAGTTTAGTTTTACCACAGAAAGTGTAGCATTCCTATTTAAAATGCCTTGGTACTTCTGTGAATCCATGATGCCAGTCACATGGTCAAGACTGCCAGTTCCTGCAGCAAAAAACACAAAAACAAAGATAATGTTTAAATGTTAAGACATAACCTGGTGCAAAAATGCATTTAAAAGTATTTTGTAAGTAAGAGAGATAACTTATGTGGTTTATATAAAGATACTTTGTCAATCTACTGTATATAAAGTACTGGCCAGAAATCTGAGAACACTAGAGAACATGCCACTGTTATGCATTTTATCAATATTTACTTGAACTTCACATGTACTTTATGGCCATATTTGTAATTGGTGAACAACGGCTGCAGACTGATTTACTCAAATGACCTTCTGATGATTAGATCAAATCCACCATTTCAAATACGTCTGTGCATGTGCTTTAATGAAAAGGATGACATTCAGGGAAATCTGATCTACAATGGAACTGACCTGGTGACATTTAAAATGATAGATGACATTTATAAATGAGTTAAAGGACAGTGGTAGCCTAGTGGGTAGAGCTACTGTTGGACTCTTGAGCAAGGCCCAATATATGCAGAAAGATATGCTTTCCATTTGCCTTAGATGTTTATTTATACTTGCATTTAAGTAGTAGTTAAGTAGTTTTAGAAATGTACAATTGGTCATGTATTATGTCTTGGACATCTTGCACTTGCTAATGGTCTCTTGGTGGTCTCCTCAGACATTCTGAATTGGTACCAAACTTACCAATATATGATCATAAATTTAAATCATATGTTACCAATGCGCTGCAATGTACCCCAGATGCTTCCCGAGAATGAACTATACCAGATCTGATTAGCAAATTACAACCTGCTGTCTAAAAATAGGCTTAATCAAGCTTGAGCCCAAATCACTCAATGTTTGCATGTGCTGCTGAAGTTATCTACCTGTGCTAGAAATTAGCCATGATGAACCATTTTCAGATCAGTTCAGAGGGTTAATCACAGCACAGCATGCTGACTGATTTGAATAATGAAATAATCAAATGTTCTCGGGGTAAAATAATTACATCTTTAATGACATACAATTCAATATTCAAAGATATTCACAGCAATCATTTGCGAGAGGACACCTATGAAATTATTTTTGATGAGACAGTAGAAACGATGCACGTTATCATGGATAAACCCAGGAGCAGCACAGGAGCACAGTATCTGACCTGCTTCATTGTGTTTACATTTATTATTATTATATTAAGTTGCAAAAATAGATTCAGTAATATAACTTTTTTAGGTGGGTCATGGGAGGGTCAAAATGTGTTGCACTTCTCAACTTTGGACTCTATAGATTTGAGTCTTGATAACCCAATTAAGATGATTGACAAGAGCACACACACACACACACACTGTAAAATCTGGTAAAGAGTTTAAGGGGTTAAGAAACAAGTCCTTGGAGCCATCGACTGTGACGTCAAACAAGGAAAAATGTTGCAACTGCAGAAACAAAATCAAGCAGGGTAGCCGGCTGAAGCAATTTGATTTGGTTTGGGACTTTGTTTGGCACTGTGGAGTCCAGAATTCATAAGTAAGGTCAAAATCACCTTCAGGATATCCACCAGGCAAGGGTCTGATTAAGAAAACATAGTTTGAGTGGATCGAGACAGAACCCTGCATTTAGAGGCTACACGAGGAGCAAAAGCAAACAACAGGACACTGATCAGTAGGCCCGGTTAAAGATAAAGCTTCATGCCTAATTAGAAAAGGCCTCTTATCATGTGGGTGGAGTGTATTAATGTGTGTTGACAGATGTAATTGGCCCGTTTGAATGACGCTCTTGAGAGTTTGCTTTGTTCCAACTCTGCTACGAGATTGGAATAGTGAAATGTTTTGCAGCATGGAAAATGACTGGTTACACCCAATTAGGGTTGTGCCTTTGGGAAGGGTATGAAAGTAGTGTTGATCAGACGCACAGCTCATTCTTATTGCCTCCTTCTGCTGATAAATATGTACTTTTCCTTAACAAATGTCTGTGGGAGGTGTGAGAAGATTTCCCAGCTGATTAGAACGCATAGGGCAGTGGGAACTCACTGGTTAAAGCACTGGACTAGCAATTAGAAGGTCAATGGTTCAAGCCACTGTTGGGCCCCTGAGCAAGGTTTTTAACCCACAATTGCTCATATTGTGTTTAGTCATAATTGTAAGTCGCTTTGGATAAAAGAATCAGTCAAATGCCACAAACGTAAATTAGAATACCTCTTTCTGAGTTCAGGTTCCAATAGAAGCAAAATGTCCCTCAAATTCACGTCAACCTTAGTGAAAATAAAATAATTCATTATGTGAAGCTGGTATAATTTCAGCACCTGTTTTAAGCATTTGTTCAAGCCTGGTCTGGTTGCCGAAAAAAAAACAGCTTGACACAATTACAATGTAAACAAACAGCTTGTTCTCCAGGAAGTTTGGGAGCTACATGTCTTCCCTAGAATTTCCCAAGGTTTTACAACCCCAAATGAGAGAAAGTTAGGACATCAAGGAAAATGCAAATAATAAAAAATACAGTTTCTTACATTTACTTTGACTTTCATTTCATTGCAGACAGGATTTGTAGATTTCTTCTTAGCAGTTTTTAATCAAATTTGCTCTATAGTAAGGAGGATTCTTCTAATTTTCTGCATAAACAGCCCTAGCGGTGGTAAAACAGACAATGAATGAATAAATAATAGACAACTATCTTGACCTTTTTTTTTAAAGTTTATACAATTTTATATTGATTGTATCTTTAATGAATACATGTTGTCCAGCAATTAGACCTCCAACATAGCATCTAGGTCCACCTGGATGCTCCACAAAAACATGACTAATGGTTATTATTATAATAATTATTAGTAGTTTTGGGCACTCTGATGACTCCACTAGGATCAAAAGTTCAAAAGCCTGTCGGGCATTACATACAGACATGATTGGCTGTGCCTAAGGTGGGGGTGGTTGAAGCCCCGATAATGGACTGGGGTCTCGTTCTGGGTGTGTTACTGCATTGTGCCCAGTGATTCCATGGAAACCAGACACACTGTTAACCTGGCAAGGATAAAATATAATTATTAGCACCCCTCCGTAATAATAATAATAAGAGAAGAATAATAATGATAATAATAATAATAGCAGTAACAATAATAAAAATAACAATACTCACAATAATAATAATAGGAATAATAATAATAATAATAACAACAATAATAATAATAATAATAATAATAATGATAACAATAATAATAATAATAATAATAATAGGAATAATAATAGGAATAATAATAATTATTATAACAATAATGATAATAATAATAACAATAATCATAATAACAATAATCATAATAACAATAATAATAATAATAGAAACAATAATATAATAATAATGATAATAGGAATAGGAATAATATTAATAATAATAGCTATACTCATAATAATGATAATACAATAATAATGATAATAATAATAATATGAATAATATGAATAATATGAATAATAATTATTAGTAGTAGTATTGTTGTTGTTGTTATTATTATTATTAATGTTATTATAGTGACACATGATGAGATACTTTGTTGTGGAGATTTCTGCAAGCCTTTTGTTGGTACGCTTGCATTTTTTTCACCCAATTCATCATTCTACACAGTGCTTTTAGCAGGGTATTTGCAGGACACCCACTCCTACATTTCCATTTGTAAAAAAGCATTATTGTGCTTAGATGAACACCCAGGTCTTGCTTTAGAAATGCTTTTGTAGCTTTTATCAGCTTCATGCATTTCTAAAATGCCGTATCTGATGTTCTCTGAAATTGATTTTGACTGGGGTGCAGTTCACATGATCTTTATTGAAGAGAAGCTTTAAACTTGTGATTTTAGGGCATGGCACCTATACAATCCAAACATGCAATCACCAAAGACCTGGACTGTGAATAGGTGTGTTTGGAGATGTTTTGTTTGTAAGTTAAGGTTGAGGAATGTGAATCTCTATTAATGAGACTAAAATGAAGATCAGACCATATTTATGAGTAAATATTGTAAATATCAAGGTAATTCCAAATGATTCACAAACTATTTCTTGTAACTGTAAATATAAAGTTGAAGTAGCTAAATTTGCAAACATGCATTTTTCTTTATTATTACAACAATGTTTAAATACTCCCCAATGACGGCCTCTGTACATTATTATGTTTCTCATGTGTTCAAAATCCTTTGTAGTCTAGTCCCGAAGGTTTCATTTAGCAAGCCATGGAGCTGTGCTGGCAAGCTATTATTTAACCTGTTTGTTTTGTTCTTGTTTTCTCTTAATCCTTCCCTTGCGCTGCTGATGTTCAATTCTCAGCGGCCTCAGCTTTTCACGAGCCGGAGCAATCAATGATGCATCTAAAGGCAGATGGTGATTGCAGGTCATGTACCGTGCTCGTGTGATGGCAGATCGGGCTGATGTCCTTCAGCAATACAGGGATCATCATTGACTTTAATCTTCTGTGTTTGTTATTCAGGGTGATTATGGCTGAGGGAAAAGTACTAACAATTTGTCCTGACATCCCATTTAACCACACTGTGGATATTTATCCTGTTAGTCCGTTTCTGTTCAGAAGTGCCCACTTTCTGAAACTTCAGCACTGCAGCGTGTTTGAAAACGCTGTGTCTGATTGCTGAGAGCAGACCGGTGTTAAGCCCAATCAGAGCTGAATGTACAACGGTTAAGTAAAGTCTAAGGTCTCTTCAAAGCTGAAATTCATATATTATGAATTAATAAGTACACCATAAATGTCCAACAAAGATTTGCAAATACATTTTGAATAGTACTGAATTAAAAAAAAACAGTACAAAGACAAAACATTTAGTTTTATAAAAAATGAACTGCTTTTTGTACATACACTGATTAGCCATAACATTAAAACCATAGCCTTGTTTCTACACTCATTGTTAATTTAATCAGCTCCCTTACCATACAGAATCACTTTGTAGTTTTACAGTTACTGACTGTAGTCCATATGTTTCTCTACATACTTTGTTATCCCCCTTTCATGCTGTTCTTCAATGGTCAGGACTCTCCCAGGACCACTACAGAGCAGGTATTATTTAGGTGGTGGATCATTCTCAGCACTGCAGTGACACTGACATGGTGGTGGTGTGTTAGTGTGTGTTGTGCTGGTATGAGTGCATAAGACACAGCAGCGCTGATGGAGTTTTTAAACACCTCACTGTCACTGCTGGACTGAGAATAGTCCACCAACCTAAAAAATATTTAGCCAACAGTGCCCCATGGGTGGCATCCTGTGACCCCTGATGAAGGTGTAGAAGATGACCAACTCAAACAGCAGCAATAGATGAGCGATCGTCTCTGACTTTACATCTACAAGGTGGACCAACTAGGTAGAAGTGTCTAATAGAGTGGAAAGTGAGTGGACATGGTATTTAAAAACTCCAGCAGCGCTGCTGTGTCTGATCCACTCATACCAGCACAACACCCACTAACACACCACCACCATGTCATTGTAACTGCAGTAACAGTTGATGTGATGCCCCTTGTGCTTGCAAGGGCTCAGGCTATTTAGCCTTTACAGTTTATCAGTCTATGTGAGAATGTGCTACTATTCCTTTAAGCTTGTGTGGTTCTTGTGAAGTGGCCACAAACACATTAACTTATATTGCAGTTGCTGTTACTTTGCCATCAGCCCTGCACATTTGAATCATCTGACTATATTTGAATATATTTGAATAATTCTTTCTTTGTATGCATCTGATTTACAATTGTCAGTAGGATGAGAGGAAAATTAATGATGAAAGGATGAAATATGGTGTTTCGGGTTAATTAAGGGCTGTCAGTCACACTGCTCTGGATTAGTAATGACTTTAAGGCTCCCTTGGTAGATTTTTAAATCTTTAGCGCACTATAAAAATAATTTATCAAACAAGACTGGCAAATGACACAGACATTATGTGCATGGGTGAATGAAGAATTATTTCTTGAATAACTTTCGGCTTAATGAAGTTTTTGTACTACAGCCTTAGTCATTAAAGCCTTGACTAAAAAAACAAGAATTACACATTTTAACCTCTGGGTAAGAAATGTTTATATCGCCTGTTAAATGCCATTAGCACAAGGCCATAATCACAATATATATGGGGGTGGGGGGAGGGGGGCATCCCCGCAATATTCAGATATGCTTAAAATGTGCCCCCCAATATATACACCGATGAGGCATAACATTATGACCACCTTTCTAATATTGTGTTGGTCCCCCTTTTGCTGCCCCATATGCAACAAACTGTGATGCACCATGTATTCTGACACCTTTCCATCAGAACCAGCATTAACTTCTTCAGCAATCTGAGCTACAGTAGCTCATCTGTTCAATCAGACAACACGGGCCAGCCTTCGCTCCCCACGTGTATCAATGAGCCTTGGCCGCCCATGACCCTGTCGCCGGTTTACCACTGTTCCTTCCTCGGACCACTTTTGATAGATACTGACCACTGCAGACCTGGAACACCCCACAAGAGCTGCAGTTTTGGAGATGCTCTGACCCAGTCGTCTAGCCAATTCAATTTGGCCCTTGTCAAACCCTTACGCTTGCCCATTTTTCCTGCTTCCAACACATCAACTTTGAGGATAAAATGTTCACTTGCTGTCTAATATATCCCACCAACTAACAGGTGCCATGATAAAGAGATAATCAGTGTTATTCACTTTACCTGTTAGTGGTCATAATGTTATGTGGTTGGTGTATATATATAAATAAAAATAAAAATATTCCACTAACTAGTTTTGTGTAATGTAAGAATTTGTCAGTGTTTCCATCAGTTGTTGATATGGCAGGAATGATTTAGAATGACAGGACACCCCCCCCCCCCCCCTTCCCCATCTGGTAGATTTGTTCCCCCCATGCAGCTCAGCACATGGCTCTTTTGTATTTGTTTTCATGTCACACCCCTATAGTCTCCACCTCCTTTTTCTGATTTGTCCTGTTGTCAGTCATCACCAGCTGATCCTTGTTTGATGATTAAGATGCTTGTGTATATAATCCCCTGTGTTTGTAGTTCCCTCTGTGGGTCACCGTGTGTGTAGACTTTAAGTGGCATGTCGTGGCATGTCGTGGCATGTCGTGGCATGTCGTGGCATGTCGTGGCATGTCGTAGCATGCTTTGTATTACATGGCATGTCTTTGTATTACAGTATGTTCAAAGAATAGAATAGAATAGAATAGAATAAAATGTCTTTGTTTGTCATATATACATATACAGATGTACAGTACAACAAAATTCTTTCTTCGCATATCCCAGCTTGTTTTTGGAAGCTGGGACCAGAGCACAGGGTCAGCCATTTTACGGTGCCCCCGGAGCAAACAGGGTAAAGGGCCTTGCTTAAGGGCCCAACAATGGCTGCATGGCAGAGCTTAGATTTGAACTCTCAGCCTTTCAGGTGATAACCCAAAGCTCAACCCACTAGGTTACCACTGTCCCCTTGAAGCCACGTTATAGTTGTTTTTGAACATGTCAAACCATAAAGTGGATGGGCTACAACAGCAAAAGATCATACAAGGTCTTGCTTGAAAAATCCAGACTCTTGCTAAAGCATGCAGATGGTAGTCACAGAATTTGACATAACTGATTTACTGATTAATTAGTTTATTGATCCCCAAAGGTAAATTGCCGTGTTACAGCAGCAGCAAATCACATAATTCATGAATTTAACCTTCTTTGTGTTAAAAGTTCAGGCTGCTGTTGGTGTAATATTGTAAGGAAAGTTTTCTTGACACATATTGGGTCCCATATCAAGCACTGTATAAATGCCACAGCCTACCTGGGTAGTGTTGCTGAGCATGAGCATTTATTTATAGCCCATCTGTTTACCTTTTTAGCCTGCTTTAACCCTGTTCTTCAATGATCATGCCCCCAAAGGACCACCACAGAGCAGGTATTATTTAGGTGGTGGATCATTCTCGACACTGCACTGACACTGACATGGTGGTGGTGTGTTAGTGTGTGTTGTGCTGGTATGAGTGGATCAGACACAGCAGCGCTGCTGGAGTTTTTAAATACCGTGTCCACTTACTGTCCACTCTATTAGACACTCCTAGCTAGTTGGTCCACCTTGTAGATGTAAAGTCAGAGACGCTCATATGTTGCTGCTGTTTAAGTTGGTTGGTGGACTTATCCACTCATACCAGCACAACACACACTAACACACCACCACCATGTCAGTGTCACTGCAGTGCTGAGAATGATCCACCACCTAAATAATACCTGCTCTGTGGTGGTCCTTTGGGGGCATGATCATTGAAGAACAGGGTTAAAGCAGGCTAAAAAAAAGTATGTAGAGAAACAGATGGACTACAGTCAGTAAATGCAGAACTACAAAGTGCTTCTATATGGTAAGTGGAGCTGATAAAATGGACGAATTGTGTAAAAACCAGGAGGTGGTTTTAATGTTATGGCTGATCTGTCTATATATTTACATTTACATTTTTGTCATTTAGCAGAAGCTTTTATTCAAAGCGACTTAAAGTTGTGACAGTGTACAATCTAAGAAATTGAGGGTTAAGGGCCCAACAGTGACAACCTGGCAACCTTCTGATTACTGGTCCAGTACCTTAACCACTAGGCTACAACTGCCCTATATATTTATATATAAGAAGGAACAGGAAAGATCTATAAAGACTGAGCACATATCAGAGAACACGGCAATACATCAAAACATATATATACAGTATATACAGTATATATATATATATACAGTATATATATATATATATATATATATATATATATATATATATATATATATATATATATATATATATATATATACAGTGGGGGAAATAAGTATTTGATCCCCTGCTGATTTTGTAAGTTTACCCCCTTACAAAGATTTGAACAGTCTATAATTTTTATGGAAGGTTTATTTTAAGAGAGACAGAATATCAACAAAAAATCCAGAAAAAAAACATTAAATAAAAGTTATAAATTAATTTGTATTTAATTAAGGGAAATAAGTATTTGATCCCCTACCAACCAGCAAGAATTCTGACCCCCACAGACCGGTTAGTCCTGTCCCTGTATAAAAGACTCCTGTCACAGAATCAGTTTCTTCCATTCAAATCTCTCGACCACCATGGGCAAGACCAAAGAGCTATCAAAGGACATCAGGGACAAGATTGTAGACCTGCACAAGGCTGAAATGGGCTACAAGACCATCAGCAAGAAGCTTGGTGAGAAAGAGACCACTGTTGGTGCGATAATTCGAAAATGGAAGAAATACAAGATCACAGTCAATCACCCTCGCTCTGGAGCTCCATGCAAGATCTCACCTGGTGGGGTAAGAATGATTCTGAGAAAGGTGAGGTCAGTCCAGTATTACACGGGAGGAGCTTGTCAATGATCTCAAGGGAGCTGGGAGCACAGTCACCAAGAAAACCATTAGTAACACACTTCGCCGTAATGGATTGAGATCCTGCAGTGCCCGCAAAGTCCCTTTGCTCAAGAAGGCTCATGTACAGGCCCGTCTGAAGTTTGCCAATGAACACCTGAATGATTCAGAGAAAGCTTGGGAGAATGTGATATGGTCAGATGAGACCAAAATTGAGCTCTTTGGCATCAACTCCACTCGCCGTGTTTGGAGGCAAAGAAATGCCCGGTGGGGATGGTGTTCTTGGGGCCATATCCAGCATTTCTCTGCTCCCAGCTCCCTTGAGATCATTGACAAGCTCCTCCCGTGTAATTCTGGACTGACCTCACCTTTCTCAGAATCATTCTTACCCCACCAGGTGAGATCTTGCATGGAGCTCCAGAGTGAGGGTGATTGACTGTGATCTTGTATTTCTTCCATTTTCGAATTATCGCACCAACAGTGGTCTCTTTCTCACCAAGCTTCTTGCTGATGGTCTTGTAGCCCATTCCAGCCTTGTGCAGGTCTACAATCTTGTCTTTGATAGCTCTTTGGTCTTGCCCATGGTGGTCAAGAGATTTGAACGGAAGAAACTGATTCTGTGACAGGAGTCTTTTATACAGGGACAGGACTAATTTGTGTGCCTCATGGGCACATAACCGGTCTGTGGGGGTCAGAATTCTTGCTGGTTGGTAGGGGATCAAATACTTATTTCCCTTAATTAAATACAAATTAATTTATAACTTTCATTTAATGTTTTTTTTCTGGATTTTTTGTTGATATTCTGTCTCTCTCTGTTAAAATAAACCTTCCATAAAAATTATAGACTGTTCAAGTCTTTGTAAGGGGGTAAACTTACAAAATCAGCAGGGGATCAAATACTTATTTCCCCCACTGTGTGTATATATATATATATATATATATATATATATATATATATATATATATATATAAATAAATATATAATATAGAAATATTATTAACAACTATTTATGTTCCACAGACACTTATTAACATGGTGGCCATTATGTCTGAAAGTAGCATTGTTTTGAATACAATAATTATCATGTAGGCCTTGTTTTGCGCCCTTTGCACTTTAATTTGTAATGTTTCTGACAGTTCACATAGCTGTAAATACACAGGTGACTTGATGCAAATGGTGCAGGAACACATAACTCAGAATGTGGAAGCACCATCTGCACCGGTGAGGATACCTGTGGGACCCTACACCATTAGCGGCTGCTAAATGAAACCGAAAAAGCTCTTTATCAGTGGTAACTTAATTGGGTTTTTCACATGAAATCTGCATAGAAAGATTTGCTGAATAATAATGCACTCTGATAAACATCAGGATCAGAACAAGTCATGTATTTAAATGGTAAAATCTTCTTTTTAAATGATTTGTTTGTGGTATTACAATTATTGCAACCGAGCAGAATGATAATCATCGGTAATTTTATGATGTTTACAATTTTATCATGGTTTATTTAGTTGTAGTATTTTTGCAATAACCCTATGTAACTTTAGTAGATTACCATTTAAAAACAGTATATTATACAATGCAGCAACAAATAAGCAAACAAAACATCTTAATGAATTAAATTCAGGCCTATGGCCAAATGCACTAGCATTTCATAAGAAACATCAGCATTTAAATGTACGAGGGTTCTTCAAAAAGTATCCACATTTTTTTCCTATATATTTATGCACTTTCTCCTATTTTTCTCCCAATGTAGCGTAGTCAATTTGTCTTCCGCTGTTGGGGGATCCATGATTGTATTCGAGGAAGGTATATTTCCTGCTCATGCCTCCTCCGACCTGTGCGCAGTCCTTGGTGGACTTAGCCTTTCTTATTCACCCATGCAGGGTTCCTGCACAGCGTTTGAAGGCCCCACCCACATAGTCCGGTCATCCCGCCCTAGGAGAAACGGTAGCCAATTAGAGTCTGCTGCAGGCACTGCCAATTATGCCCACTAGATGGTGCCCAGCCAATAGGTGGCAACGCCGAGTTTTGAACCAAGGAGTTCAGGATCTCGGCGCTGGTGTGCCACATGAAAATCTTCTCCAAAAAGGTGGAAATCAGATGGCGCTAAATCCGAACTATAAGCTCTCTCTCAGTCTCTCAGACACGACCCATTACTACTACTCCCGCCCTTACCATTTTTAATGAAAATATAAAAGTGCTGAAACTTTTTGAAGATCCCTCATGTATTGCATAAGGTTTAGTTGTCACAAGGTGAACTACAAAATCACTGAAACACTTTTGAAAGCCATGATGATAGCTAATTTACATTAAATATTTGCCCTGTTTGCGTTTACAGATTTTATGCCATTTGAGTTTGTGTCAACATCATAACTGTCAGGACAGATGTAAACAAAACAGGAACTTGTGCCCAGACCTGCTCTTGCTCTGATTACAGTGCAAAAATCTCTTTTGTTACACTGGTCTTATATACAGTACTTGCTGTTTGAAAAGCAAGGGTCTATGGGGTCTATGGGGCCTTTGAACAAACAGTGAAAAATGAATTGAAAACAATAGAATTGGCAGCACAGTGGCACAGCAGGTTTAAACCTTGCCTCTAAGGGCGCTTAGGTGGCACAGCAGTAAAACACGCTAGCACACCAGAGCTGACATTTTGAACTCATTGTTTTGAATCTCAGCTCTGCTATCCGGCGGGCATTATGGCACCTACTTGAACAATGATTGCCTGTTGTTCATACAGGGTGGGAGCCAGGCGGGGATTCCTCATAACTGGTGCAATTATAATCTCTGCTGGCTGATTGATCAGGGTGTGTCAAAGCTGATCCACATATGAACTCGCCTTGTGCAGGTGAAAAGATGCAGTCGGCTACTGCACACGTGTCGGAGGGAGCATGTGTCAGTCTCGGCATCAGTACAGAGGAAGCGTAATACAATTGGGTAATTGGATACGCTAAAGTTGGGAGAAAAAGGGGAGAAAATGCATAAACAAAATAAAAAAATTAAAAACCTTGCCTCCAATGTTGGTTTCTTATCTGGAAATCTTCTAATATATGCGTAACACAAACTGGCTTATTCAAACTGGTGTGAGTAAATGATCAAGAGTGTGTAAATGGATGAGTGTTTAATGCCCTGCAATAAAGTGTGTCATCCTGTTCAGAGAGTGTTTCATTCTTGCACCCAGTGTTGCCTCAAAAAGTGTTCTTGAACAGGTCTAGAAATCAAAACAAGGATGAAGATTGAACGTAAATGCAGATTTTTATCTGTTTAGTGAGACAAACACAAGCAGAATATGAAATTTAATTTAGAAGTGATGCAGGACATGATATTCAAGAGACAAGCAGTCTGTAAATCAGCTTGCATGTGTTATTTTCTGACATTTGCATATTCTTGATATGCATGTCTACAAACGCAAGCCCATAATAAAACAGGGCCCTAACTGTTTAATAAATGCCAAGTTGAGTAACCAAGCAGCAAAATGGCATGACGGAGAAGTGTTTATCTATGAGTTTTGGATGATGCTTGACTAAATGTGTTTACACAGCTCTATGGTGTGATTTCTCACAGTCTTAGGCAAAACCCTAATCTTAAATACATCATTTAGTACTCAGGCCATGCTTCAGATGTCACAGCATGTGCTTAGTACAGTTTCCACTTGGTAAATAGAATTAGGATATGATAGATTAAACTGACTTGCAAAATAAAACTAAGTCTGAGCTTTACATTCATACGTATCTGTCCCAAGTGGACAAATCTGTTTATGTATTTATAAAACTATAAGGTTATGAGCTGAGTCCATCGATACTACATAAGTCCAAACTACCCTTGTAAGACAACCACAGCTATGTCACTTGTTTTTTTTTTTTACTTGTGGACCAGGCAAAGTCAAAATGGACACAATAGACTAAATAGCTTAGAACTCATTAACACAAACAGTATCATGCTTAGTGCAATTACATATACCGATTAGGCATAACATTACGACCACTCACAGGTGAAGTGTATACAGTGCCTTGCAAAAGTATTCAGCCCCCTTGAACTTTTCAACCTTTTGCCACATTTCAGGCTTCAAACATAACGACATGAAATTGTAATTTTTTGTGAAGAATCAACAACAAGTGGGACACAATCGTGAAGTAGAACGAAATTTATTGGATATTTTAAACTTTTTTTAGAAATAAAAAACTAAAAAGTGGGGCGTGCAATATTATTCAGCCCCTTTACATTCAGTGCAGCAAACTCACTCCAGAAGTTCAGTGAGGATCTCTGAATGATCCAAAGTTGACCTAAATGACTGATGGTGATAAATAGAATCCACCTGTGTGTAATCAAGTCTCCGTATAAATGCACCTGCTCTGTGACAGTCTCAGAGTTCTGTTTAAAGCGCAGAGAGCATCATGAAGACCAAGGAACACACCAGGCAGGTCCGAGATACTGTTGTGGAGAAGTTTAAAGCCGGATTTGGATACAAAAAGATTTCCCAAGCTTTAAACATCTCAAGGAGCACTGTGCAAGCGATCATATTGAAATGGAAGGAGTATCAGACCACTGCAAATCTACCAAGACCCGGCCGTCCCTCTAAACTTTCAGCTCAAACAAGGAGAAGACTGATCAGGGATGCAGCCAAGAGGCCCATGATCACTCTGAATGAACTGCAGAGATCTACAGCTGAGGTGGGAGACTCTGTCCATAGGACACAATCAGTCGTACACTGCACAAATCTGGCCTTTATGGAAGAGTGGCAAGAAGAAAGCCATTTCTCAAAGATATCTATAAAAAGTCACCTGGGAGACACACCAAACATGTGGAAGAAGGTGCTCTGGTCAGATGAAACCAAAATCGAACTTTTTGGCCACAATGCAAAACGTTATGTTTGGCGTAAAAGCAACACAGCTCATCACCCTGAACACACCATCCCCACTGTCAAACATGGTGGTGGCAGCATCATGGTTTGGGCCTGCTTTTCTTCAGCAGGGACAGGGAAGATGGTTAAAATTGATGGGAAGATGGATGGAGCCAAATACAGGACCATTCTGGAAGAAAACCTGTTGCAGTCTGCAAAAGACCTGAGACTGGGACGGAGATTTATCTTCCAACAAGACAATGATCCAAAACATAAAGCAAAATCTACAATGGAATGGTTCACAAATAAACGTATCCAGGTGTTAGAATGGCCAAGTCAAAGTCCAGACCTGAATCCCATCGAGAATCTGTGGAAAGAGCTGAAAACTGCTGTTCACAAACGCTCTCCATCCAACCTCACTGAGCTCGAGCTGTTTTGCAAGGAAGACTGGGCAAAAATTTCTGTCTCTCGATGTGCAAAACTAATAGAGACATACCCCAAGCGACTTGCAGCTGTAATCGCAGCAAAAGGTGGCGCTACAAAGTATTAACGCAAGGGGGCTGAATAATATTGCACGCCCCACTTTTCAGTTTTTTATTTCTAAAAAAAGTTTAAAATATCCAATAAATTTCGTTCCACTTCACGATTGTGTCCCACTTGTTGTTGATTCTTCACAAAAAATTACAATTTCATATCGTTATGTTTGAAGCCTGAAATGTGGCAAAAGGTTGAAAAGTTCAAGGGGGCTGAATACTTTTGCAAGGCACTGTACATGTGGTCCGATACATTCATGACAGGACAGGTAGTTACTCATTATACAAGATTCATCAGTTTAATGTCAAACACAGTCATGGACAATTTTGCATCTCCAATTCACCTCACTTGCATCGGAAAATGCATCGGAAGGTGACTGTGTAGAAAAGTGATGTCATTTGTGTTTTAAATACAGTAGACCCTTGAGTTATTAACCGTTTACCATACGAACATTTCGGGTTACGAGCGATTTTTTTCAACTTAACGTATGAACAAATTTCGGATTACAAACCCAAACTTGCGAAACACGTGACGTCACAAACAAGTTGACTCCGACCGTCTCTCTCTCTATATATATATACAGTGAGCAAACATTCGGACGGCGGACAGTGTTTTTTCTCTGTGTTTTCTTTATATTTTGTAAAATTCAATATTAAAATGACCTCAAAGATGGTGCAGAGAAAGCTTAGTGGTGAGAAAATGAACAAATCTATTACTATTTATTGTGTTGTATAATTACTCCTGCCAGTAGCTGTCACTGTGTATCAGGCAGAGGGGACAGTGAGTGAGAGAGAAGAAGGAAATTGCTAAGTAAAGTATTCTTTCTTTCGTGCAATTATACCTACAAAATACAAAACTATTGAAATAAAGAAGAACATAATAGAGAAATATGAGAGTTATTGTTGTTTCTGGTAGATACAGTTTATAAAAAAAAGAAGGGAATTTATTATGGTGTATGATACAGCACATGTACTGTACTGAAATGTGGTGTTTTTTATGTACAGTACAGTACTACTGTGTATTGTTGTTTATTATTGTTTATTACAGTATTATCTATTGTATAATTAAGATTTAAGGGACAATACACTTGTATTTATAACAGAAAAGACAATTTAAGACATTAGAGAGGTTAGGTAAGGGGGTGGTTTGGGAGGTCTGGCATGGATTCTATTACATTATTTCTTATGGGAAAAATAGGTTTAACTAACGAACATTTTGACTTAAGAACAGCCCTTTGGAACCAATTAAATTCGTAAGTCAAGGGTCTACTGTACTTAATAAATAGAGTTGAAAAAAATGCATAAACTGATTCCAGAATTATAGTTCATAACAAAAAAATCTACAGCAAAATTTAAGAATTATAAAAATGTTTCCATGGAAACACTAACTCAATAAACCATGCACCAGAGGTCACCCTGCAGCAGACTGAAGGGCAGCACCAATCTGCTGTGTACAGTAATGTAAATACATACAGTAAATTGGGAGAGTGGTGAAAAGGTCAGCTTGCAATTGGGAGCCACCGTGTCTCCTCTGTAAAGCCGGCAGCAGCAGACAGATGGATTAGTCTTCTCCTGTGCAGGAGTGAGGAAGTGAAAAACACTTCAGGTTTAAAGGAGGGAAGCTAGAAAAATGAGCCTCGGGCTCAAAATTCACATCTTTTCCACTTCACTGCACATACTGTAGGCTGCTGCATTATCAGGTCCATTTGCTTCAATAGATTGCTGGGTTATGGGAGAAAATACAGTAAGTAGTAAACATCCTAGCCTGAAGATTCAGGCATGCTTGGTAACTACCTTCAATTTGACAGAACCTTGCCATTGGCAAAGCTGGTATCTGATGGGTGTACTGTATTAGTGCCATGCTTCAGTGTCAATTTTGGAAACATACACAAAGTAAACTTAAACTACAGTTCATTCAAATTTAAGATACCATATCAAGACAGCCCAAAGTCACTTACAGATTCTTTATGCATTAATAATAATAAAAAAAACTACAACCCCAAATCAGAAAAAGTTGGGACAGCATGGAAATGCAGTGTTTCTTACATTTACTTTGACTTTTATTTCATTGCAGACAGTTTGAACCCAAGATATTTCATGTCTTATCTGCTCAACTTCATTTCCTTTATTAATAAACCTTTATTCCTGCATTTCAGGTCTGCAACACATTCCAAAAAAAGTTGGGACGGGGTCAATTCTGGCCTAGTAATGAGGTGAAAAAACTAAATAATGATGAGATTCCAAACAGGTGATGTCAACAAGTGATTGTAATCATTGTTTGGTACAAAAGCAGCATCCAGGAAAGGCTGAGTCTTTGATGAGCAAAGATGATCAGAGGATCTCCAATTTGTCAACAAATGTGTGAGAAAATTATTGTATTATTGTATTTTTAAAAACAATGTATCTCAAAAAAAGATTGGAAGAGATTTGCATATTTCTCCCTCTACAGTGCGTAATATCATTAAACCATTCAAGGATTCGGGAGGAATTTCAGTGCATAAACGCCAAGGGTGCAAGCTTAAGCTGAACGCCTGTGATCTTTGATCCCTCAGATGGAACTGCATCAAGAACAGCCACTCAACAATAGCTGATATAACCACATGGGTGAGGGATTACTTTGACGAACCTTTGTCAAGCACTTCAATACAGAGTTACATGCACAGATGCCACTTAAAACTTTACTGTGTAAAAAAGAAGCCTTATGTTAACCATGTCCAGAAGCGGCGTCAGCTTCTCTGGGCCTGCCTGCAGTCCTGACCTGTCCCCAATAGAGAATTTTGAAAGGAAAAATCAGACAACGACGTGTTTGCAGGAAGAATGGGACAAAATAAAAGCTAAAACACTAAATCACTTGGTATCCTCCGTGCCAAAACGTCTTTTAAGTGTGGTGGAAAGGAATGGCAGCATTACAAAGTGGTAAATGCTTTACTGTCCCAACTTTTTTTGGAATGTGTTGCAGGCCTAAAATGCAGGAATGGATGTTTATTAATAAATGAAATAAAGTTGAGCAGACAAAACATGAAATATTTCAGGTTCATCCTGTCTGCAATCAAATAAAAGTCAATGTAAATGTAAGAAACTCTGTGTTTTTTATTACAACCTGGCAGTGGTGGGGCTCAAACCAGCGACCTCTTAGTAAGTAGTCCAGTACCTTAACCGCTAAGCTACAACTGTCCATAAGCACAAAAGGAACTCCAAATTGTGTAAAAAGCCTCTCAAGAGTGGAGTGGAGGCAGTGATAAATAAGAGAGAGGCAACTCCAAAGAAATAACAATAGTTTCCAAATGAGATGGCTTATGACCAGGTGTCCAGATATTTTTGATATATAGTGTATGTTTTAATTAAAATCTATACAAAGATACATTTAAAATGCATTGTTTAAAAATGTAAAAGAATAATTGGTCTATGACATATTATGTGGTCTTACCAAAGCAGAAATGGCAATAACCAAAGTTAGTGCTTCTAAGCCCTGAAAATGACCCTGCCTCAACATAACTAAAATTCAAAGTGATCAGAGGTTAGAAAGAGAGATATTTTGAGAGGAAAAATAAGTTTAAAAGTTCTTAGGGATAAGAACATAAACTGTTCCACTCTCCTTGCTTAATAAAGTGAGTTTATTTAGTGTTTGGCTATATAATATACTGTATATATATTATACAACAACAAGTTTGAGGTGTTGCCTTGGCCTCCAAATTCCCCAGGTCTCAATCTTATCAGTATCAATAATGTATACACCGATCAGTCATAACATTAAAACCACCTCCTGGGCTCACTGTCCATTTGATCAGCTCCACTTACCATATAGAAGCACTTTGTAGTTCTACAATTACTGACTGTAGTCCATCTGTTTCTCTGCATGCTTTGTTAGCCTCCTTTACATGGTGGTGGTGTGTTAGTGTGTGTTGTGCTGGTATGAGTGAATAAGACACAGCAGCGCTGCTGGAGTTTTTAAACACCAACCAAAACATTTCCAGCCAACAGTGCCCCATGGGCAGCGTCCTGTGACCACTGATGAAGGTCTGACTTTACATCTACAAGGTGGACCAACTAGGTAGGAGTGTCTAATAGAGTGGACAGTGAGTGGACACGGTATTTAAAAACTCCAGCAGCGCTGCTGTGTCTGATCCACTCATACCAGTACAACACACACTAACACACCACCACCATGTCATTGTCACTGCAGTGCTGAGAATGATCCACCACCTAAATAATACTCTCTCTCTCTCGCTCTGTAGTGGTCCTGTGGGGGTCCTGACTATTGAAGAACAGGGTGAAAAGGTATGTAGAGAAACAGATGGACTACAGTCAGTAATTGTAGAACTACAAAGTGCTTCTATATGGTAAGTGGAGCTGATAAAGTGGACAGTAAGTGTGAAATAATGAGGTGGTTTTAATGTTATGGCTGATTAAAAATTATTTTAAAAATGTGTTTGCTCTATGATGGACTGGCGGCTCCCTAGCTTCTGCCCAGTGGATGAAAGTCAACAAGACCCTGCATACGATACAACACAATAACAATAAATACATGTATGTGTATGTTCTTAATGCTTCTTTACCTGATACGTGCACGCTCTAGGCATTTTTTTTTTTACATTCACTTTGCATAATTTTCATTTCCAGTGAGTGGATTTCCATTTTAAACGGCCTCCACTTATCTTTGCAGCGTTCTTCCTACTTCCAAAATGACTCATACATGAGCGGAGCAAACATTTCATTAATAACTATGTAAGGCATGAAGTGGACGATTCTACAAACATTTACAAATAACCAGCAAAATGCCAAAGACTTCAGAAAGATGAAAGGGTTTTTGGTGGTATTAGAAAGCCTTTATGCTTTTTAATAATCTGACTTAGTTAATGTTTTTTTGTGTTTTCTTTCTACACAGCAAGTGATTTGTTATCAAAGTAAATATTAATTCGAGAACTAGCTGTTTACTTTTATGGTCTTTGTAGAACCTTAAACAGCTGAATATCTTCAGCTGTCAATCATTCTGAGAGATATAATCCACACAACAGATTCAGCCCGGTGAAAAAGCAAATCCTTTTCTAATTGTTAATTAAATACAAAATGTTGCAAGGACACTAAAATATTCTGCTTTAGTTCTTTAGCTAAGAGCAGTTAGATCAACTGATTGAACATTTATACCGTTCAAATTCCTGAAAATAAATGAGTTCATTTCATTTCTAAAATTTCTTTTAACATCCATCACAGTGAATATTAATTAAGTGTCCTGTTTATATCTTAAGCAATACAAAAATACAAGTATAACGACCCCACAACAAATACAGTGATACATCACTTCTGCTGTAGCCAATGAGATTAAACCCAACTCTAATTCATTTGCAATGACCTAATTATATATATAAAAAATATGGCAAGCCAAACAGGAAATATATAGCAAACACTGATATATATGGAAGGAAAATGATATATATGAAATGAAGAATAATATATATGGAATGAAAAATTATATATATGGAATGAAAATTATATATATGTAATGAAAACTGATATATATGAAATGAAAATTATATATATAAAATGAAACTCGATATATATAAAATGAAACTTGATATATATGGAATTAAAATGATATATATGGAATGAAAATTATATATATGGAATGAAAAATAATATATATGAAATGAAAATTATATATATGGAATGAAAAATGATATATATGGAATGAAAACCGATATATATATAAAATGAAAATGATATATATGGAATGAAAATGATATATATGGAATGAAAAATTATATATATGAAATGAAAATTATATACAGTGTATCACAAAAGTGAGTACACCCCTCACATTTCTGCAAATATTTCATTATATCTTTTCATGGGACAACACTATAGACATGAAACTTGGATATAACTTAGAGTAGTCAGTGTACAGCTTGTATAGCAGTGTAGATTTACTGTCTTCTGAAAATAACTCAACACACAGCCATTAATGTCTAAATAGCTGGCAACATAAGTGAGTACACCCCACAGTGAACATGTCCAAATTGTGCCCAAATGTGTCGTTGTCCCTTCCTGGTGTCATGTGTCAAGGTCCCAGGTGTAAATGGGGAGCAGGGCTGTTAAATTTGGTGTTTTGGGTACAATTCTCTCATACTGGCCACTGGATATTCAACATGGCACCTCATGGCAAAGAACTCTCTGAGGATGTGAGAAATAGAATTGTTGCTCTCCACAAAGATGGCCTGGGCTATAAGAAGATTGCTAACACCCTGAAACTGAGCTACAGCATGGTGGCCAAGGTCATACAGCGGTTTTCCAGGACAGGTTCCACTCGGAACAGGCTTCGCCAGGGTCGACCAAAGAAGTTGAGTCCACGTGTTCAGCGTCATATCCAGTGGTTGGCTTTAAAAAATAGACACATGAGTGCTGCCAGCATTGCTGCAGAGGTTGAAGACGTGGGAGGTCAGCCTGTCAGTGCTCAGACCATACGCCGCACACTGCATCAACTCGGTCTGCATGGTCGTCATCCCAGAAGGAAGCTGACGCACAAGAAAGCCCGCAAACAGTTTGCTGAAGACAAGCAATCCAAGAACATGGATTACTGGAATGCCCTGTGGTCTGACGAGACCAAGATAAACTTGTTTGGCTCAGATGGTGTCCAGCATGTGTGGCGGCGCCCTGGTGAGAAGTACCAAGACAACTGTATCTTGCCTACAGTCAAGCATGGTGGTGGTAGCATCATGGTCTTGGGCTGCATGAGTGTTGCTGGCACTGGGGAGCTGCAGTTCATTGAGGGAAACATGAATTCCAACATGTACTGTGACATTCTGAAACAGAGCATGATCCCCTCCCTTTGAAAACTGGGCCTCATGGCAGTTTTCCAACAGGATAACGACCCCAAACACAACCTCCAAGATGACAACTGCCTTGCTGAGGAAGCTGAAGGTAAAGGTGATGGACTAAACCCAATTGAGCACCTGTGGCGCATCCTCAAGTGGAAGGTGGAGGAGTTCAAGGTGTCTAACATCCACCAGCTCCGTGATGTCATCATGGAGGAGTGGAAGAGGATTCCAGTAGCAACCTGTGCAGCTCTGGTGAATTCCATGCCCAGGAGGGTTAAGGCAGTGCTGGATAATAATGGTGGTCACACAAAATATTGACACTTTGGGCACAATTTGGACATGTTCACTGTGGGGTGTACTCACTTATGTTGCCAGCCATTTAGACATTAATGGCTGTGTGTTGAGTTATTTTCAGAAGACAGTAAATCTACACTGCTATACAAGTTGTACACTGACTACTCTAAGTTATATCCAAGTTTTATTTCTATAGTGTTGTCCCATGAAAAGATATAATAAAATATTTGCAGAAATGTGAGGGGTGTACTCACTTTCGTGATACACTGTATATAAAATGAAACTCAATATATATAAAATGAAACTCGATATATATGTAATGAAAATGATATATATGGAATGAAAACTGATATATATGGAATGAAAATGATATATATATAAAATGAAAATGATATATATATAAAATGAAACTCAATATATATAAAATGAAACTCGATATATATGGAATGAAAACTGATATATATAAAATGAAAATTGATATATATGGAATGAAAACTGATATACATAAAACGAAACTCGATATATATAAAATGAAACTCGAGATATATAAAATAAAATTCAATATATATGGAATGAAAACTGCGACAATCCCCACCAACACATACCCACCCAACCCATCGAACGCAATGCAGGCAAAGGGGTTCATGTACCTTTGGTCATTAGTTTTTCACTTCATGTTTATTATGTTTATTTATTTAGTAACTGTATCATGCTCCATGTTGTTGTGAGACTGGAGCCCATCTAAAAATACTAGGTTTAAGTCATACACCCGGTACAGAACACCAGTCCATTACAGAAATATCAATACATCATGTTGCTAATGAAATTGTTAGTGTAATTTATCCTGTTGAGCCTCTCAGTAGGGCTCAGCTTACACGCGGTACAGTCATTTAAGTACATAAAGTAAACTATTGCTGAGAGGTTTAGTATTTAAACCTCACATTGTCTTAGTTTTAGGCAGCAATCCGTCTTGTCTACTTAAGGAAATTAGTTTTCAATTAAGTGTTGTCACATCACTTGAATGGCTGTGTAATTAAGAATGATGATGTAATCTTGGAAACCAATTTTACTGCTGAATAACTCTGAAGGCAATCAATCACTATCTAAACTAGAAACATGCCTGCCTGCATTGCACCACGACGACAAAAACAGATGAACTGTACCAACATTTGTGCTGTTCCTGGCAGTGTTTTCCAACCAAAAACTTACTACTTACTACGTATTATTTTTTACTGATTTATTGATTTTCACAAGGCATTTGTAAATTTGAATTAAGCAAATTAACTGATTTGTGGAATTTGTCATTCGTCAGGATTTAAAGCACATTTTTAACTGTATATACCATGTTCTAGACTATGAATATGAAAATCACACATTTCAAACAGTCTTTACCCTTGTATCAATTTATAATTTATTCAAGTTTTTATAATTTATAGTTGATTACCAACCTGACTTGTACCTCCCTTGTACCTAGTTAGTCATGTTTTGATGGTGCCTCACATTAATGTCACCATGTACTTGTTAAAGAGAAACACGTTTAATTTATTCATTTATTAGGATTTTAACGTCATGTTTTACACTTTGGTTACATTCATGACAGAAATGGTAGTTACTCATTACACAAGATTCATCAGTTCACAAGTTTAAGGTCAAACAGTCATGAACAATTTTGTATCTCCAATTCACCTCACTTGCATGTCTTTGGATTGTGGGAGGAAACCGGAGCTCCCAGAGGAAACCCACACAGACACAGAGAGAACATGCAAACTCCACACAGAAAGGACCTGGACCGCCCCACCTGGGGATCGAACCCTGGACCTTCTTGCTGTGAGGCAACAGTGCTACCCACTGAGCCACCATGCCAAAGGTGATGTATGTTTCTTTTGCTTTGCAGTTGGGTAACAGCAACAACACTTGCATTGGTTTCCTCTGGGTATTTTGGTTTTTATCCACTTTTTAAGGGTGTTCCTTGGATAGGCTATTAGCAGAATTATGTCCTGTGTTACAATGGTTGGGGTGATATAAACATTTTTCAATAAAAAAATAGCCAGTTATGACCAGAGGTTTCCATATGCTGCATATAATTATTAACAAATGTTGGCCCTGTCTTTGTGGAGTGTGGCATGTTCCTTCCACCTTCCAAAACAATGCCCATTAATGTGTTGGCTCCTTAAATTATCCTGGTGTGACTGATATCCTGGTGTACTCCTCCATTGTGCCCAGTGTTTCTGAGATATTCTTTGCATGTATTGTAAACCTGACCAGAACAAACCAGTTACTGAAGATGAGTGATGAGTGCATTTATTAAAAGCTGCAAGATAACACGAGACCAGAAATTCACTGATTTAATTTGTATTTGGTATCTTTAGTATCTGGAAAGAAAATGGCTCGTTGAAAATGAAATATTGCAGTTATAAGCTCACCACAAGTCTCTGACATATAGCTATTAAGCATAAAGGTAAGGGTAAGCAAAACTCCTAATTAAAGCCTGTTCATAAATTATGGCTTGCATGCAGTGTCAGCATCCTAGCAGCTGCAGTAGCAGGTATTATGTGGGTAAAATTAGATTAAGGTTAGCTTCTGACGGAGGAGGAATGACTCAAAAGGCTTTAAGAAGATTAGATACAGTATGGAGGAATATGCTCTAATTTATTCTGCTTAGGAAATGGAAATATTCGTTTATATTCAGTATTTAGACCCTTCATTCAAAACCCATTTTGCAATGATTACAACTGTATATCATCTTTAATACGTCTCTGTAAGCATTGCACACTTAGATCTGGGCAGTTTATCCTATTTGTCATTGCAGATTCTTTCAAACTCTATTAAACTGGATGTCAAACATCTGTGAACTGTCATCTTCAGGTCTCTTCACAGATGTTTGTTGGCTGTACTCTATGGGCCATGGTCATTTTGAAAGGGGAACTGTTGCCCCAGTTATTTTTTGCCGGCAAGAGGAAAAGGGCAGTCCTGATTTTTATTAATGTACATTTCAAAATCTAGCTTATTTCATGGTATGGGGGTGTGTTAGTGCATATATCATGGGTAACCAGGCAGTTGTAGCCTAGCGGTTAAGGTCCTGGACTAGTAATTGAAAGGTTGCTGGTTCAAGCACCACTACTGCCAGGTTGCCACTGTTGGGTCCTTGAGCAAGGCCCTTAACCTGTAATTGCTTAGAAAATGTACTGTCGCAGTACTGTAAGTTGCTTTGAATAAAAGTGTCTGCTAAATGCTGAAAATGTAAATGTAACCATTAATGCTGAGGGGTTCATACGCATTTTTGAGCAATGTGCTGCCATCTAGATGGCACCTTTTTATCTATACAAGAAACATTCCTGCTTGTTTCAGCAAGACAGTGCCAAAACACATACAATAGTGTTACAATAGCAATGCTTAGTAGGAAAAGATTGCAAGTGCTAGAATGGCTTGTCTGCAGTCCATTGAAAATATGTAGAGCATTAGGTGGCATAAATAGCAATGGAGACCCTGGACTGTTGAGCGAAAAATTTCACTTTTACAGCTACATCCTGAATGTAGAGAATGTTGGTAACAGAAAGAGTAATGTAACACAGTAAATATGTCATGTACCCACTTTTTGGAACATGCTGTAACCATCAAACATTGAATAATCATATATTAATATTAGGGATGTAACAACGCACCACAACACAGTTAAGACTGGATTCACATGTGAAATGATTTGGTATGTAAAATGATTTAAATCAGTTTACATGTATAATGAATCAATATTCACTTTAAACAGCAGAGGGCACTGGCGCTATTCACCTCGCCTGGTTGACGTCAGTACAGGGTTGCCAGGTTTGGAATTTTCCAGTGTATCCAATGTATTTATGTGAGGAAACTTTCTTTATTTGTATTATTCATTTATTTATTAAATGTGGAATTTATTTTATTTCAGTTTTTTTTACACAAAAAAGAAAATGTGCAGCACAAATACAGTATTTTTTTAACAGAAATAATAAAAAGAAACTTTGTCATAATTTGTCTTCAATTTAATTTTGTTTAAAAAATTGGGAAAAAATCGTATCGTGGACCCAGTATCGTGAATTGCATCGCATTGTGGGTAGAGTGTATCATTACATGCCTAACGTATATACAAAAAAAAAATTCAACCTTTTGAAATTAGGGTCCTTTTAGGACAGAAACCTGCACTAAGCTAACCAAACTGATAGCAGAATATAGAAAATAATGATCAAAAAGGAATTCCTGCTGATTATTCAGACAAAGTGGGCATTAATCAAAACTGGTTTGAGCCTTCAGATAATCTGCAGAGAGGACTGATACAAAATACAAAACTGGAAAATAATCTGATATCTCTGATACATTATTTAGTTGATTTGGTAATGATTAATGTGATATATTTCTTATTGTCATTGCACAGCTGTATATTAATTTATATTTATCAAGAAATCTTCGTACCAGAAATCTTGTTTATTATATATTTATAATTTGTTTTGCATTTACTGAACAAGAAGGAAGTTGCTGTTGCAGTGATGATAACAGCCCTATCCACCCTCCCTTCATTTAGACACTACCATTTGCTTCTTTTGAGCATCCAGCCAGGCTGGTAGCACCACTGATACTCGAACTTGAAGACTGGAACTCAATAGGATTAAGTTGCTTATTAGTCTGCTAATCAGCATTTCTGTTTTAAAGTTTATCAATGGATTGTTTCTATTGTAGTCCCTTAGAGTACATGTTAGTGTATTCTTTTTTTATGATACATACTTTTTTATGATAGTGTGCTTATATTTACGCATATAAGCGTGAAACTCAATCACAGCAATTACATAATTATATAAATTACTATAGTTGTTCATCTTGGTTTCCTTTTTTTTCAATGTACTTTGCTACTGAACAATCATATATCCAATTTACCTTATATTATTTATTTATTCATTGGCTGCAGTGGCGATGACTGCAAGGGAAGCTCAACTTCCCCTAAAATGTCAAAAATTAAATGGTCAAATATGTACAGTTGTGTTAACAATTCATTGACTACAAATGCGTTAGAACACGTTCATCTCGAAGACGAGTTCGTTCAGAATCAGCTACTTATCACAAATCGACTGACTCGATTTTGTTAACTCCCGTAGCGTCAATGCATTTTCCCGTAGAAGCTGAGCGTCTATTCACTTCAATGGGACTGCATGGAAAAGTTTTTTTCATTGCTTCGAAACTTGCCGGTCATTGGATAAATGCCACGATTTTGTCCCGCCCCCGGACGCTGAGCGTCTCTGGGGGTGAATGGAGCTGTGGGCGGGTCTGGACACAGAGCTTCTGCAAGATGATTGGAGGATCAGTCGAAAGGCTGAATCCCGTTTTCATTGACAGCTATTTTGAGATCTACACCGTTACTTAATCACTGGGAGCTTCAGTCCCATTGCGGATTTTGTGAGTGAAGTCGAAAGACAAACTGCAACCCATTTCTTGATATTTGCTTGGTGAAATTACTTGACCATTTCCATTGTGTAAATACAACACACTCATAGTATTTGTTTTAGGACACTGGTCAAGTCCCTGGAAAAGACGCCTACTTGGTACGATAGGATCACAGGCCATTTTCTTGAAAAGGAACGGAGGGCAGAATTTATGTATAAATAAATTGAAAAATTTTATGATCTAAGCCGACAATGGGCTTCCCCTCTTTGAGCGACCAGCAGCCGCCACTGATTGGCTGTTTTCCAAAGGACAAAACAGTGGGTCTGATTTACTGGGCAAAAGGTAGAAAACACCCAGACAGGTCGCCATTCCATCGCAGAGCAAACACACACACACACACATTCACACTTAGGGCAATATTAACCTGACTGTATGTCTTTGAACTCTGAGAGGAAACCCAAACAGACATGGGAAGAACATGCTAATTTCACACAGAGGGGACCCGGACCCGCTCCACCTGGGACTAGAACTCAGGACCTTCTTGCTGTGAGGTGAGAGTGTTTATTTTTGTTTATTTATTATTATGAACATTATCTTACTCTATTTTCTGAATTAAATGTGGACCACTTTTGATATTCTCTTTTAATTTAATGATGCAATGACAAACATCTGGTTGTAAACAATTAAACAACTAACTGTCCCAATTGTTATGTTTTTCTAAAATGAGACTGTATGAGCTCATTTCTTTTTATACATGTAAACATATGTTAAAGCATATGCTGCTGGTCTTCTGGAAACTGCCATTCATCAGCTAACCAGCTATAACAAAATACCTGATGTCCTTGTTATTTATAGATAGATATAAATAAAAGCTCATCTCATTTTTTATACCGGTGCCCTATCTATTTTCATGACTATTTTAGAGTCTTGAAGAGAATGGAATATAATTTGGCTGAGTGAAAGAAAGAAGAAGCGCAGTATTCACTGTGCACTGTGAATTTTCCCTCGGCTTGATCTCACTCCTTTTCTGTTTGAGATTTTAATTGTTGTAAATGCTCTCTTACTCCACTAGGTGATAAGTGTTAACACCCATTATTCATTTCTTTAGCCAAGCAGTAGCAAATCCATTGTGCTTCAGCTGTAGAAATCTCATTAAGCTGACAACCAAATACCAATTTAAATACTAATTGTAGAGAAATGTTTATGAACCTAATCCATTACCTGGAATTCTGTTTTGCAGGAGTATGGACACATTTGCCTGAACCAATTACACAGAAATAATTGTACTTTTCATGTCGGTACAAACTACACTGATTCATCAATCACAGTGCAGGCAAGGAAAATAATGTAAGAGCTGAGTAAAGTACCAAGAGGAAGTCAACTGCAAACCAAGAATACATAAACATTCAAAATCATGTTGTATAGACTGACACATAAAATGTGATCTGTTTTTAAAGAAATGGAAAAGAATCAAATAAAAAATAGCATTTCATAGTAAGAACATAATACCAAAAAAACAAACATAGTGTTTCTAGTGTGATGGTGTTGGGAGGCTTTGCTGCATCACTAACTGTGAGACTCACTACTACTGAGAAAACAATAAATTCTACAGATATTCCTGAGGAAAGTGTGGAGTTATCCATCCATGAGCTAAAACTAAGGTAATTGGGTTAGGAAGCAAGACATCGATTCACTACATGAACAAAAATGATCACATCTTAAAAGCAAGAAAAATAAATAAATACAGTTTTGGATTGGCCTTGTTAAAGTCCTAGCTTAAGACAGATGCTATAATCAGACCTGAAATAAGCAATTCATGCCCAGAAAACTAGTAGTGTGGTTGGTAAAGGTGTTTATGCATGCATTGCTGCCAAATGTGGTGCAATCAGTTATAAATGCAAGGGGAATTTTTTATATTAACATTGTATTAACATCATGTTGTTTTTACTTAAGTGTCCTTCATTACATCATGTTTTGTTTGACTTATAGTCACTTAGTTTTGCTAAAATGTAATAATTAAGGAAATCAGACATTGCTTTATCATCCAACTGTTACCCATATAGTAAAGAAAACTACTGCCACTTTGTTCATCCTAAGGTTATATATGACATGGAGAAAAGTATGTGGACACCTGTTTGGTGACAAATGAAACCACTGACCACAGCTGCAAAACAGCAGGCCACTGCACTGCTTAGGAATATAAAGCATATAAGCCAATTTGCCATCACCTAAAATACTTACTATCAAACCTGCAAAAGCCTGGTGGATCAGATTACCATGATTAAGCAGCCTTACAAGCCTGAGATTACAATACACTATGCCAAGCATTTTTATTTTTAGTGTAAAGCACCAGTGGCGGTTCTAGACCATGTGAGGTGGGGGCGCCAGGCAGGGGCCAGAGGCTATGTTAGAGGGGCCAATTACTTTCTGCCCAAATGTGCATTGTGGGCATTAAGAGGAAACAATGTCGATGTTCAATAGAATTCAACATTTTATTTATGCAGTTTTCAGTCTACATTTTCTTGAGTTTGATGTAAACAGATCAACAAAGAATCACCATTTAAGGCATTTGCTCTGCTTAAATGTCATTTATTCAGTCCTTTTCTTTTTCATATTCAATCTGAGTTACATATACTGTATTCCTAGGGGGGGCGTAGAGGGGGCCAAGCTGGTTGTCACAGGGCCACTGGCCCCCGCTGCCCCCTCCCCCAGAACCGCCACTGTAAAGCACACTACTGTTGGAAGAAGAATAAAATGGATTGTCCAAGGTAATAGACACACTTTACAATCTGGAACTTTTTGGACATCTGTGGAGCTTACTGGATGACAAATAATAGATCGTTCGTTTTTGGTAGTACTCTTTCATATTTTAGCACTATGATCACGTCTGACTTAAACTTATCCAACACCTTTGGAATAAACTGGAGCACTGAATATGATCCAGGCATTAGTGCCTGATTTTACTAATACACTTGTAGGTAAATAGAAGTAAATCCATGCAGTCAAGTTCCAAAATCTATTAAAAAAGCCACTAGGGGCCGCTCAGGTGGCGCAACAGTAAAATATGCTAGCGCACCAGAGCTGGGATTTCAAATACATCGTATCGAATCTCAGCTCTGCCATCCGGCTGGCCTGGGCGGCCACATGAACAAGGATTGGCTGTTGTTCAGGGACCAGGGTTCCTCATAACTGGAGCAACCACATATGAACTCGCCTCATGCAGGTGAAAAAAGGCAGGGGGCATGTGTCAATTGCGAAGCTCCTCAGTCAGCAGTGGAGGGTTGTATCATTAGAGGTGAAGCATAACGCAACAAGGGTATTTGGATACGACTAGATTGGGGAGAAAATTGGGGGAAAAATTCTGAGAAAAAGAGGGGAAAAAAGCCAAGTTATTGTTATGTTTTTAAAAATACTGATCCTTAGCATCCATCGTCACAGCATCCATCCTGACCTATCATGTTTTCAGTATATTTAATTACCACTTCTGCAGAGTGCAAGCATAGATCCATTTTCACATCTACTCTTTCAAGTATGGATTTTTGTCCAAATATAAATCCTCCAATCAATCACCTCCACATCTTAAATAGCCTGTTAGAACATTTTATCTTTAGTATGTTTAAAGCCACCAGTGCACGTGTCACTGTCATAACCACTCACTCTTAACCTTAGTCCCACCGGGCCAATTATGATAGGCTCTTAGGATGAAAATGCAGCAGATGCAATGTCATTCCAGTACTGAGTGTCTGTTTGCAAGGCAGCAAAGGGAAATTTCCCGAAAGCTAAAAACATTCTGTTTTGCGCTGCCATCACCATCAGCATAATTGGGTTAAGCAGCTCTGTTTGAACTTCTTGTTCAAATGTCCTTGGTAGAATGGACGGTAATCGTTATTGACATTCTGAGACCACAGCCAGGGGGTGAGAGGGGAGATTGATCTAAAGAGATGTCAATGACAGTACGTATAGATTTGATGTACCCTCTTTGATGTCCAGCAGCACCAAAATAGCTTGTTTTTTTGTGTAGAACTATCTCTGATGACTGGTTTGTATTCTGTTTGAAGCTGTTTCAGATTCTGTACATTATTTTTGGCTATTTGATAAATCTCTGGTCATGTTTTAACATTTTGAATAATATGAAAGAAGATTTTCTAATCTCATTTAAAGCAAGATTAGGACTGGCCTTTTATTTCATCATATTAAATCTTTTAGGCACTTTGTGTGGCTTATCTTGGGGGTCTTGATACGTGATTTGATTTACATGTCTCACCACAGCTCAGAAATGAAACTTTTAAACAGCTGTGTTCATTCATTTATTTATTCATTCATTTATCATTATTCTCATTATATCATTATATAATTTATCTTATTCTGACCTGGGTAGCAGTGGTTTCTATCCCAAAAACATAGGAATCAAGGAGAAAGTACACTGATCACCCATAACATTAAAACCACCTTCTTGTTTCTACACTCACTGTTTATTTTATCAGCTCCACTTACCATATAGAAGCACTTTGTAGTTCTACAATTACTGACTGTAGTCCATCTGTTTCTCTACATGCTTTGTTAGCCCCCTTTCATGCTGTTCTTCAATGGTCAGGACCCCCACAGGACCACTACAGAGCAAGTATTATTTGGGTGGTGGATCATTCTCAGCCCTGCAGTGACACTGACAATGAGCGATCGTCTCTGACTTTACGTCTACAAGGTGGACCAACAAGGTAGGAGTGTCTAATAGAGTGGACAGTGAGTGGACACGGTATTTAAAAACTCCAGCAGCGCTGCTGTGTCTGATCCACTCATACCAGCACAACACACACTAACACACCACCACCATGTCAGTGTCACTGCTGTGCTGAGAATGATCTAAATAATGTCTGCTCTGTGGTGGTCCTGACCATTGAAGAACAGGGTGAAAGTAGGCTAAAAAAGTATGTAGAGAAACAGATGGACTACAGTCAGTAATTGTAGAACTACAAAGTGCTTCTATATGGTAAGTTGAGCTGATAAAATAGACAGTGAGTGTAGCAACAAGGAGGTGGTTTTAATGTTATGGCTGTTCAGTGTACATCCCATCAGTCCAGCTGTTCATTGTAGGGTGTCACTTACTTCTCACTCATTCAAGCTTACACAGAGCTAGAAGCAATTTAGGGTAGTTGGTCCATCTTGGCACGCTTTTGGAGAGGAAAAAATGGAGAACCTGGCAGAGATCCAAATGCACCCAGGGAGAAACACCAACTGTACAGAGATGCTTAATGAAGGCAGGTATGAAAGCAAGGTGCCGGAGACGATAATATCAAAATACTTGCTTCTCACTAGCCATCCTAATAACGTTCAAATTATCAAATTACCAAATTATTTGTCTATCTTCAGTAACCACTTTATCTCAGTCAGGATTCTGGGGCGGGGGGGGGGGGGGTGGATTAGCCTCTCAGAAACACTGAGAACAATGCTGTAATACGCCCTGGGCTTAACACCAATCCATAGCAGGGCTGCACGTATTTACTCACTCATTCTCACTCACGCTTAAAAAGGGGCAATTTAGAATAGCCAGTACACCAACTGCTATGTATTTTGTGTATATTGTACCAGGAGAAAACCCCAAAAAACATGCTAAATCATTTAAATATCATCATCTTCATATAAAAATATGAACAAATAAATAAGTATATGATAAGGCATGTTAATAAAATGTATAATAATATAATAATTAGGGTGCTTGAATGGCACTACAGTAAATAACAAGTGCTCCCTACCACTGGGACCTAGGATTCAAATCTAGGGTGCTATCAGCTGGTTGGGCATCTACATAGAAATACAAACATGATTGACTGTGTCTTTGGGTGGATGGATAAGGGTCCATGATTGATGGTAAAACAGACAATAAATGAAGCATTAAACCCTAAGCACTGCAGCACCAACACTATGTGTTTATTAATGCTGCATTTAACTGTCACGATTCCAGTTTCTATGTGCTCCTGGAAGCTGGAACTCAGGTACCCCTGCCACGCCCCTCTCTGCAGGAGCACATGTTTTACTCTCCTACTGAAGCAAACGCCCCTTTTTTGATTGGTCTACAGCTAATTAGCCACAGCTGAAGCTTGTCTGGAGACCACCACAATTTTAGTTTTGTCTTATTTAACTCTGTCAGTTTGGTTTGCTATACAATACTTTGCTTTTGATTCCGTTTGTTTGTTCGTCTGTCTGTCAGCCTTTGCCTTTACCTTTGTTTGTAAGACCTGATTAGCCCTGATTAGCGCTGTTAGCTTTGTTTAGCCCTGTTTAGTCCTGTTTAGCTTGGTTTATCCCTGTTTGTTCCTGTAAGCCCCTGTTACATGTTCTGTTTGTCTTAGTCTAGTGCTTGTTTAGTTAAGGATTCATGTATAGCTTCGCATCGTTCATGTGTGTTTATTTTAGCTTAGCATAGGTCTTCTTAGTTGGTCTTGTCTAGTTCCAACCAGTCTTGTTACCTTGTTGTGTCTTATCATTAAACTTTAGGTAATATATTTCTGAGAGTGTGTCCGCCCCCTCTTGTCTTGTCATAGTCCATATAGTGTTACATAAACCAAACCTCAATTTGTACAAATCTGTATTTTTTTTAGCCTTAACCCGGAGGATACAATTCTGCAGAGAAACAAATCCAGCCACAAACTGGAATGTAAGAAAATTAAAAATATGCTGCACCTGCATTTTGTACAAACTGAGACCACATTATGCATTTAATTCAGAAAGCAATCCCACCATTTTCACACACTGGCTTAAACTCAGAGACTGCATGATGTGGGTACACAAAACTTTAATATTTCGGACACAACCCACACACCTCAGCAGTTTTTTAATCAATTTAGAGTTTAGACAAATTGAAGAACTCTTGTGGTCTTGTCCCTCCAGCACCATGGGCTAGTTCCTCTCTGTGTGTTTGTAATACTAAGCAATTGAGTTAGTACATTTTAAATGCTTAACACACTGCACTTGATGTACTGGAAGGCAAAAGCAGAAATTTAATAGAGTCTCTGGAAGAGCACTTGCACAGGACATTTCTGCTAAAAGACAAAATCCAAATGACTAATCCTAAAATGACCTAATTGCAGTCTGTAATGAATGCAAGTGTCAGACACTGTGCTGGTTTTTGTCAAAAAGTGGTTGCAAGTAGGCCATCAGATACAGTGAGTGCCAAAAATATGCAACCACTAGTAACTATGCTTCTATTTCTATTTTTCTTAAATTGAATACAATGTTTTTTATTAAATCTGCTTGAAGAACAGAAATTAATAAACAAAGACTGTCTGTTTGTAAAGCTTCCTCTAGTCTTTTATTATTATCTTATATTTTGGTTGAATCACCTACCAGCATTGATAATGAGGTCTTTTAAAAATCCCAACAACATACATACTGTACATACATACATTGTTTTTCTATTTATTAATACATTTCCCCCCTTTTTCTCCTGATTTTAGCCTAACCAATTTGTCTTCTGCAACTGGGGATCCCTGATTGTGTTCGAAGAGGCAATATTGCTCCTTACGCCTCCTCCGACCTGTGCACAGTCCTTGCGGACCCTTTCTTTTCGCCCATGCTTTCTGCACAGGCGACTCTATCTGCTAACCAGGGTTTTAGAACTGAGATTGGTCCACCACCCAAATGATATCTAAATGCCAATGGGGGTCCCAAAGTATACAAATCAACAGATGAACTGCAGTTCATCCCACCCAGCAGACACGGTGGTCAATTATTGTCTACTGCAGGCATTGCCAAATTGAATCTCGGCAGAGCCGAGATTCGAACAGAGGTGTTAGAACCAAGGTGTTTAGAATCTCAGCGCTGGTGTGCTAGTGTTTGTTTGTTTGTTTATTAGGATTTTAACGTCATGTTTTAACAGGTGTATTATCAGGGAACCTTTGAGTCAGTGCTAAACCTCACAGCAAGAAGGTCCTGGGTTTGATTTCCAGTTGGAGCAGTTTGGGTCCTTTTTTTGTGGAGATTCGAACCGAGGTGTTAGAACAGAGGTGTTTAGAATCTCAGCGCTGGTGTGCTAGTGTTTGTTTGTTTATTAGGATTTTAAGGTCATGTTTTACACTTTGGTTACATTCATGACAGAAACGGTAGTTATTCATTACACAAGGTTCATCACTTCACAAGGTTATATCAAACACAGTCATGAACAATTTAGTGTCTCCAATTTACCTCACTTGCATGTTTTTGGACTGTGGGAGGAAACCGGAGCATCCGGAGTAAACCCACACAGGGGAGAACATGCAAACTCCACATAGAAAGGACCTGGACCGCCCCAGGACCTTCTTGCTGTGAGGTGACAGTGCTACCCACTTAGCCACCGTGCCGCACGGTGTGCTAGTGGAATATCCCGCTGCGCCACCTGGGTGCTTCAACATACATACATTTGACCCATGTTATAATGAGTATAATGCTTTCAGAACTGAGATTGGTCCACCACCCAAATGATATCTGAACGCCAATAGGGGTGCCAAAGTGTACAGATCAACAGATGAACTGCAGTCAATAATTGTACAGTATACCCACACAATGCATCAAGAGGTTGCTGTAGCTTATAAAACAGCTAACAATTCTAAGTTCAAGATAGGTGTTTCTAATAAAGTGCTCTGTACGTCTAGATGCATCAATCATATCAACACTTTAAGCTAACCATGGCAACATCAGCTGAAAATTTGACATAAAATGACAGAGCCATCATAAATATGACTGAGATATTTAGTATGACCCATTTTGCTGTCAGTGGAAGTGGCTGGAAGTTGCTAAACCACTTAATAGAAAGTATAACCCAATACTTTTAGCCATGTAGTGAGCCTGTTTTATAACTGCTTGTAGGGCACATTAGTGTGGGTTAGGTGTGGGGGCAGAGTAGTACAAATCATTTTTCCTGACATTGAGCTCCTGCTAAGCTAATGAATCTGTGAATTATGGCCATGAGCCTGATTTATAATGCATGGATTCAATAAAGTGCATGTACTGTAAAGGTGGTCTGTGAGTAAGTGATTTACAATTGATGTACTTTACCATATATTATATTCTCTCTCTCTTTCTCTCTCTCTCTTTCTCTCCATCCATCGATCCATCCATCCATCTATCTATCTACAGTGTATCACAAAAGTGAGTACACCCCTCACATTTCTGCAAATATTTTATTATATCTTTTCATGGGACAACACTATAGAAATAAAACTTGGATATAACTTAGAGTAGTCAGTGTACAACTTGTATAGCAGTGTAGATTTACTGTCTTCTGAAAATAACTCAACACACAGCCATTAATGTCTAAATGGCTGGCAACATAAGTGAGTACACCCCACAGTGAACATGTCCAAATTGTGCCCAAAGTGTCAATATTTTGTGTGACCACCATTATTATCCAGCACTGCCTTAACCCTCCTGGGCATGGAATTCACCAGAGCTGCACAGGTTGCTACTGGAATCCTCTTCCACTCCTCCATGATGACATCACGGAGCTGGTGGATGTTAGACACCTTGAACTCCTCCACCTTCCACTTGAGGATGTGCCACAGGTGCTCAATTGGGTTTAGTCCATCACCTTTACCTTCAGCTTCCTCAGCAAGGCAGTTGTCATCTTGGAGGTTGTGTTTGGGGTCGTTATCCTGTTGGAAAACTGCCATGAGGCCCAGTTTTCGAAGGGAGGGGATCATGCTCTGTTTCAGAATGTCACAGTACATGTTGGAATTCATGTTTCCCTCAATGAACTGCAGCTCCCCAGTGCCAGCAACACTCATGCAGCCCAAGACCATGATGCTACCACCACCATGCTTGACTGTAGGCAAGATACAGTTGTCTTGGTACTTCTCACCAGGGCGCCGCCACACATGCTGGACATCATCTGAGCCAAACAAGTTTATCTTGGTCTCGTCAGACCACAGGGCATTCCAGTAATCCATGTTCTTGGACTGCTTGTCTTCAGCAAACTGTTTGCGGGCTTTCTTGTGCGTCAGCTTCCTTCTGGGATGACGACCATGCAGACCGAGTTGATGCAGTGTGCGGCGTATGGTCTGAGCACTGACAGGCTGACCTCCCACGTCTTCAACCTCTGCAGCAATGCTGGCAGCACTCATGTGTCTATTTTTTAAAGCCAACCTCTGGATATGACGCCGAACACGTGGACTCAACTTCTTTGGTCGACCCTGGCGAAGCCTGTTCCGAGTGGAACCTGTCCTGGAAAACCGCTGTATGACCTTGGCCACCATGCTGTAGCTCAGTTTCAGGGTGTTAGCAATCTTCTTATAGCCCAGGCCATCTTTGTGGAGAGCAACAATTCTATTTCTCACATCCTCAGAGAGTTCTTTGCCATGAGGTGCCATGTTGAATATCCAGTGGCCAGTATGAGAGAATTGTACCCAAAACACCAAATTTAACAGCCCTGCTCCCCATTTACACCTGGGACCTTGACACATGACACCAGGGAGGGACAACGACACATTTGGGCACAATTTGGACATGTTCACTGTGGGGTGTACTCACTTATGTTGCCAGCTATTTAGACATTAATGGCTGTGTGTTGAGTTATTTTCAGAAGACAGTAAATCTACACTGCTATACAAGCTGTACACTGACTACTCAGTCAGTAGTTATATCCAAGTTTCATGTCTATAGTGTTGTCCCATGAAAAGATATAATGAAATATTTGCAGAAATGTGAGGGGTGTACTCACTTTTGTGATACACTGTATGTATCTATCCATCCATCTAGCCATCTATTTATCTAGCCATCTATCCATCCATCCATCCACTTATCTAACCATTCATCCATCTACCTATCTAACCATCCATCCATCTATCTAACTAACCATCCATCCACCCATCCATCCATCTATCTAACCATCCATCCATCTATCTTGCTATCCATCCCCATCTCTCATTTTCCTTTTCTCTCTTTGTACAACTATTGACCAAACTACACCTGGGCTGAGTGCTCTGGATCCCTGACACATCCTTAGATCCTTTCACTAGCACCCTTGCTAGCAGCTTCAAGCTTTTGTTCCCATTGGTAAAGGGTAGCAATTTTCTGGTTTTGTAGCTGACCTGGGCACCCTTCTGTTCCATGGTTGGTGTCAAAGCTTTTTGGCTGATACTATAGATAGAACGACACTACAGAAAAAAACTCTGCTTTTAAAAATTATACAGGACTTAAGTTTGCAAAAGACACCCAGATGTTTCATTATGCTTCTCAAACAATAATTTATTGATTCAGAGTTGCATTAAAAATTTATAGGCGAATGTCAGGGCAGCCGTCCATCACCTGAAGCTGCAAGTTAAAAAAAGACAAGATTTGTTATTTGGATTACAAACTCAAATAAAGTTGAGATGATGAGATAAAAGGACCTAAAAAGGGTTAGTGATACAAAAAATCAATGGTCCAAAATTCTTACTACTGTGCATGTTGATTATAAAGCTGCTCTAAATATCAGATCTGTGGTGCTGTAAAGAAGGTTCTTTATTGTTATTAGATATAAAGGTTTACATGTTTTTAGGCTAATGTAAAATAATGGGGTTGTTTTTGACACTTATACACTGAAAATAACACAAACATGATATAAAAACACTGAAATACAACTGCAAAACAGTTAAAAATCAATATAAAAATGCAATAAAACCTGCACTTCACCTTTACTTCTTTATTGTTTCCTTATTAAACATCGAGATGCTTGATCTTAAAATACCTTATTAATACAGTATTGCAATGGCAATAAATATGTTGTGAGATTCTGCTGGTTTGTTTGATATACACCGATTATGCATAACATTATGACCACCTTCCTAATATTGTGTTGGTCTCCCTTTTTCCGCCAAAACAGCACTGCAACTGTGATGCACTGTGTATTCTGACACCTTTTTATCAAAACCAGCCTTAACTTCTTCAGCAATTTGAGCTACAATAGCCCTGTTGGATCGGACCACACGGGCCAGCCTTTGCTCCCCACGTGCATCAGTGAGCCTTGGCCGCCCATGACCCTGTCGCCGGTTTACCGCTGTTCCTCCCTTGGACCACTTTTGATAGATACTGACCACTGCAGACTGGGAACACCCCACAAGAGCTGCAATTTTGAAGATGCTCTGACCCAGTCGTCTAGCCATCACAATTTGGCCCTTTATTAAACTTGCTTAAATCCTTACAGTTGTTCATTTTTCCTGCTTGTAACACATCAACTTTAAGGATAAAATGTTCACTTGCTGCCTAATATATCCCACCGGCTAACAGGTGCCGTGATAAAGAGATAATCAGTGTTATTCACTTTACCTGTCAGTGGTCATAATGTTATGCCTGGTTGGTGTAAATATTGTCAATATTAATACTTTGATGACATTTTATCACACATGTTGAGTTTAAGGGTACACATTTCTCAATGAAGGGCATTAAGTTTTAAAGATTTTGAGTTTAGGGGACGTCAAGTAACAAGGTACCACTGTATTTAAAAGTAAATCATGCAGAAACCTGGGTAATTCCAAACTGTTCTTAAACTTTACTTATACAGCTGTATTTTAATTATGTACCAAAAATCCACAAATCACTCTGTCCATAGTTCTCATATTGTTTTGCATGTAAGCATGACTTGCTGGGTCACCAGAGAGCTTTTGCAGAAGAACAGGCAGATGGACCCCTCTCCATACACCCTGAACACTGTGACTGTCTCCAACAGCTCCTCTGAGAAAAGGGTAATTAAATACAGAATTTAATCAGATTCTTCAAATTATAGTCCAGCTGGGTTCTCGCCCAAACTCTCCTGCTGTTTAACATCCCACTGCTGCTCCTCTGAATCCGCTGTCATTGGAGCCCACTGTAGATACCTTACAAAATACAAAGATCTACCAGCCTCAGAGAGAACCTGGAAGACATAATGAATCAAAATATTTCAGTCTCAATTTTGACAGACTTTAGCAGAGCAGGTGGACAACATGCACATTCACAGAATTTTTAGCTGGAAGGGTGGCCCAGTGGCTCAGTGGGTATCACTGTTGCATCACAGCAAGAAGGTCCTGGGTTTGATTCCCAGGTGGAGTGACCTGGGTCCTTTTTGTGTGGAGTTTGCATGTTCTCCCCGTGGCCATGTGGGTTTCCTCAGGGAGCTTCGGTTTCCTCCCGTCCGAAGACATGCAGTCAGGTTAATTAAAAATACAAAATTGCCCCATGTGTGTGTGTTTGTCCTGTGATGGACTGGCAACCTGTCCAGGGTGTTTCCTGTCTTTTGCCCAATGAATTGCACCCACCATGACCCTAAATTGGATAAAGCAGTGCATGAATGAATGAAACAATGAATGAATGAATATTGGCTAAAAGTGTAACTAATAAATAGGATTGGCACAGATCCGATACTCTGTATTGGTGTCGGTCCGATATTGGCCCAAATCACTGGATCGAATATGGGAATCTGAAACCTTCCAAAAGTCTCTTCTACCTCTAGTAATTGTACTAAGAAAACAGAAACTTATGAGTTTAATGAAAATAACTAATAAAATATACAATTTCCATTTCCAATTATTTAGATAGCTAGTTTAACCATGGTGCATTGAGACATGTATTATTACTGCTTAGTTGTTTGAGAGAAGAAATGACAGTATCAAATTGGTATCGGCAATGGACTCAATTTGCAGTATTGGTATCGGTATTGCACATAAAAATGGTATCGAGCCCAGTGGCATAACTAGGAGCTCATGGGCCCCAGTGCAAAAAAGATTTTTGGGCCTCCTCAACAAATTTCATTTTATATATACAGTGTATCACAAAAGTGAGTACACCCCTCACATTTCTGCAAATATTTTATTATATCTTTTCATGGGAGAACACTATAGAAATAAAACTTGGATATAACTTAGAGTAGTCAGTGTACAACTTCTATAGCAGTGTAGATTTACTGTCTTCTGAAAATAACTCAACACACAGAAATTAATGTCTAAATGGCTGGCAACATAAGTGAGTACACCCCACAGTGAACATGTCCAAATTGTGCCCAAAGTGTCAATATTTTGTGTTACCACCATTATTATCCAGCACTGCCTTAACCCTCCTGGGCATGGAATTCATCAGAGCTGCACAGGTTGCTACTGGAATCCTCTTCCACTCCTCCATGATGACATCACGGAGCTGGTGGATGTTAGACACCTTGAACTCCTCCACCTTCCACTTGAGGATGCGCCACAGGTGCTCAATTGGGTTTAGTCCATCACCTTTACCTTCAGCTTCCTCAGCAAGGCAGTTGTTATCTTGGAGGTTGTGTTTGGGGTCGTTATCCTGTTGGAAAACTGCCATGAGGCCCAGTTTTCGAAGGGAGGGGATCATGCTCTGTTTCAGAATGTCACAGTACATGTTGGAATTCATGTTTCCCTCAATGAACTGCAGCTCCCCAGTGCCAGCAACACTCATGCAGCCCAAGACCATGATGCTACCACCACCATGCTTGACTGTAGGCAAGAAGTTGTCTTGGTACTTCTCACCAGGGCGCCGCCACACATGCTGGACACCATCTGAGCCAAACAAGTTTATCTTGGTCTCGTCAGACCACAGGGCATTCCAGTAATCCATGTTCTTGGACTGCTTGTCTTCAGCAAACTGTTTGTGGGCTTTCTTGTGCGTCAGCTTCCTTCTGGGATGACGACCATGCAGACCGAGTTGATGCAGTGTGCGGCGTATGGTCTGAGCACTGACAGGCTGACCTCCCACGTCTTCAACCTCTGCAGCAATGCTGGCAGCATTTATGTGTCTATTTTTTAAAGCCAACCTCTGGATATGACGCCGAACACGTGGACTCAACTTCTTTGGTCGACCCTGGCGAAGCCTGTTCCGAGTGGAACCTGTCCTGGAAAACCGCTGTATGACCTTGGCCACCATGCTGTAGCTCAGTTTCAGGGTGTTAGCAATCTTCTTATAGCCCAGGCCATCTTTGTGGAGAGCAACAATTCTATTTCTCACATCCTCAGAGAGTTCTTTGCCATGAGGTGCCATGTTGAATATCCAGTGGCCAGTATGAGAGAATTGTACCCAAAACACCAAATTTAACAGCCCTGCTCCCCATTTACACCTGGGACCTTGACACATGACACCAGGGAGGGACAACGACACATTTGGGCACAATTTGGACATGTTCACTGTGGGGTGTACTCACTTATGTTGCCAGCTATTTAGACATTAATGGCTGTGTGTTGATTATTTTCAGAAGACAGTAAATCTACACTGCTATACAAGCTGTACACTGACTACTCTAAGTTATATCCAAGTTTCATGTCTATAGTGTTGTCCCATGAAAAGATATAATGAAATATTTGCAGAATTGTGAGGGGTGTACTCACTTTTGTGATACACTGTATATATATATATATATATATATATATATATATATATATATATTTATATATACCTAGTAACGTTAAGCAGGTTACACAGATTCCCTGTGCTGTGTCTTGCTATTCTGATATTTTATTGTCTGTTAGTTATTTTAATATTTTACGTAACAAAAATATGTTTTTACTTTCGTTATCGCTGCACTTTACCGCTACTTTTTACTTGCTACTAGAGGGTCAGCTCACCTAGCAGCTACGAGTGCTGCCCGCCCAGCGGGGATGCTACGGGTCTTTTGCTGCGTGCGGTGGTGGAGGTGTGGAAATAAAGACACACAACAAGGAAGAGTTCACTTTAACTGTTTAGTCAGGACTTCAGTGAGCTATACAACACTTTAGACTGCCTAGCTGCAGCACCCGAACTTCAATGCTGGGGCCATACGGCGAGTCTCATATACAAAACTGACTAACTGCAGCAGAACGTCCAAACGCACGTGTATAAACCGGTTGCTGCATTTTGATTGGCTGAGCTGAATGTCACTCACATATCGCCGCTACAATAGTGTAATATAATAATAATGACCTGCAAGTGCAGCCAATGGGGGGTTGAGTTCATGTCGTGGAGGGCCCCCCTTCGCCATGGGCCCCAGTGCACCTGCCCCCCCTGCCCCCTGGTAGTTACACCGCTGATCAAGCCATCCCTACTAATAAATAACAGAGCAGAAATAGCAGAGCAGTATATTTTATACTCTTTTACTTAATTTTGGACAGTAACTGTTTCTCATAAAATTTTGCAAAAAATGGAATAAATTCGATATGAATGTGTTTTTTGTTTAATTGTACAAACTTAGATAGGCCTGCAGAGTTCTGGGACACAGTTCTATAGAGTGATGAATCTAAACTGAAAGATTCCACAAGAAGCTTGTCAGCACTAAATGAAATTGTATGTTAAAGATCATCAAGGCAAAACACTTTAGAACCAAGTACTGAGTCTGGAGGTTAAATAATAAATCACATGGACATTTGTCAAAAGAACACAAATTTTATTCATTTAAACTCAAAATGTCTACTTATGTAATCAAAAATGTTTGTATGTATCAGTAAAGTCTTTCTCTGTTTACTGAGACTTATTGCTGTATATTTACTTTCAGTTCTATATATCTTACCAAGTACATTTTAGTTAAAGAGGGCTGAATATTTCAGATTGCAACTGTATATTTATTAAATTTGAATGCTGGCTGCATGAATCACTTGCCCTTGCTAGTCAAAGAGAGAGCCTCAGTAATCACACTACTCTCATTATATTCCTTCACCACTGATGTCAGCGCCTTAAACAGACAGTGGAGTTTACTGTTGTAGCAGCAAGAAGGATAAACCCCATCTGTCCTTCTTCACCTTATACCAAGTGGTCAGATCATTGTACAGTTCACATTACACAACTGAATCTCTTGTAATCGGGAGTCTTTTAAGTCGCTGTGTATTTCACACTACGCAGCTGATCGGTGAAAGGGGATTACACACTACCCGATCTACTATCAGGAGGAATCTCAGACGAGTCTCCCAAACTACGTTTTGTCATGAAAACACACGCAACGTCCAAAAATGCACGTCAACAATAAGCGAGCGATTGAAGTTGTTTGTGCGCTGATGTGCAGCATAAAAGCAAAGATAAACAAATCAGAGTGGATTGGGCTATGCGACCAGCAGGGATTGTCTGTTCTGTAGTGAGTTGGAGGTAAATAAATATTTTAAGCAATGCAGCAATGCAGTTGGTATTATGGTTTGGTGTGGACGATAAGATCACAAAATACAGTAAAGCTTGTGTGTGTGCCGTAGTATTCTGATAGAAACCGTATTATGCCACTGTCCCATGTTTTTACACTCCTCCCCCGGGTTTCCCCTCACCCCTCATTGGCTGTAGTTCGACATAACACTCGCTACCACTTGCAACCTGCTCAAAACGCCTTTCACACTACACAATTTTCAGTCGGTGTTAAATGATTAAGAGTCGAGTTTCGATCCCCGAGCAAACGCAGAGTTGCCTCTGAGCTGACACATCTAGCGACAACCAGTTGGCGAGCAAAAATCAGGGCAAAAATCGTGTAGTGTAAACTAGGCATTAAACTCCCTTAAACTAATTGTATCCATTAAGCACATGGCCAGTTCAATGGCACACTTGTATTTGTCTTGATCCAAAAAGTTGTGTTTGAGCTCTTGTATTTAGATATTTTAAATGTGTTTCATGAAAAATAAAATATTTTTGAATTATGTTTAATCTGTTAAATATCCATTTTTGTACATACACTGATCAGCCATAACATTAAAACCACCTCCTTGTTTCTACGCTCACTGTCCATTTTATCAGCTCCGCTTAACATATAGAAGCACTTTGTAGTTCTACAATTACTGACTGTAGTCCATCTGTTTCTCTGCATGCTTTGTTAGCCCCCTTTCATGCTGTTCTTTAATGGTCAGGACTCTCCCAGGACCACCACAGAGCAGGTATTATTTAGGTGGTGGGTCATTTTCAGCCCTGCAGTGACACTGACATGGTGGTGATGTGTTAGTGTATGTTGTGCTGGTATGAGTGGATCAGACACAGCAGCGCTGCTGGAGTTTTTAAATACCATGTCCACTCACTGTCCACTCTATCAGACACTCCTACCTAGTTGGTCCACCTTGTAGATGTAAAGTCAGAGACGAGCGCTCATCTATTGCTGCTGTTTGAGTTGATCATCTTCTTTAATCTTTATCAGTGGTCACAGGATGCTGCCCACAGGGTGCTGTTGGCTGTATATATTTCTGGTTGGTGGACTATTCTCAGTCCAGCATGGACAGTGAGGTGTTTAAAAACTCCATCAGTGCTGCTGTGTCTTTTCCACTCATACCAGCACAACACACACTAACACACCACCACCATGTCAGTGTCACTGCAGTGCTGAAAATTATCCACCACCCAAATAATACCTACTCTGTGGGGGTCCTGTGGGGGTCCTGATCGTTAAAGAACAGTGTGAAAGCAGGCTAAATAAGTATGCAGAGAAACAGATGGACTTCAGTCAGTAATTGTAGAACTTGTAGAAGTGCTTCAATATGGTGAGTGGAGCTGATAAAATGGACAGTGAGTGTAGAAACAAGGAGGTGGTTTAATGTTATGGTTGATCGGTGTATGTTAAAGTAGCAATACACCAGGAAATGTATGACCTTCTTTCTAACGTGTATTTCACCTAAAATTGGTGTAAAGAGAATCAAAGCCAACAGGCTGGAATCAACACTCCAATCCTGCTGGGTTCCCAAATGTCTCAAATCGAATTACTTGTAGCCACACTATTTTTAGAGTGTAGCGTATATTCTACACCAGTGGTTCCCAACCTGCTGACCCTAGGCTTTGTGCAGCCTGTAACACATGAAAGCGTTTATAGGCGTACCCTATAGGCTTACATACAGACCTGTTATTACTATACATTAATAACTGACCAATGCACAGAGATAAGGTTGTGATTCATCTCTTCAGCGTGTAAAAACCTGTTTTAGCCCATCCTGTTTTAGCTCAGCTGATAAGAAGGCTGAAAACCACTGGTTTGTAGTGACAACGCGTGCATCTTTTTATAGAAAAAGAGAACAGAACTCTGTACAGACTGTAGCACTGTGGGGGGGAGACAGGCCTTAACGAAGCCGAAATACCTGGCTCGGTGTCAGGACCATGGACAGCGCCCGTCTTTGTGGTTTGGGATGCGCAGAAGCAGAACCGAGGAGTGGTGAGAAGACTACAGTGTTATTTATGGCTTATTATTATTGCATTTAAACATTATTAATAGAAGAAACTAAATGTAAATAGTTTTAGGACATTTCTAAATATTTTTTATATATACTGATCAGCCATAACATTAAAACCACCTCCTTCTTTTTATACTCACTGTCCATTTTATCAGCTCCACTTACCAAATAGAAGCACTTTGTAGTTCAACATTTACTGACTGTAGTCTCATCTGTAGCCCCCCCTTTCATGCTGTTCTTCAATGGTCAGGACCCCCACAGGACCGCTACAGAGTAGGTATTATTTGGGTGGTGGGTCATTCTCAGTACTGTAGTGACACTGACATGGTGGTGATGTGTTAGTGTGTGTTGTGCTGGTATGAGTGGATAAGACACAGCAATGCTGATGGAGTTTTTAAACACCTCACTGTCACTGCTGGACTGAGAATAGTCCACCAACCAAAAATATCCAGCCAACAGCGCCCTGTGGGCAGCGTCCTGTAACCACTGATGAATGTCTAGAACAGTGTTTCTCAACCTTTTTTCAGTCACGGCACCCTTCTCAAGTCACCCCAGTCTAAAATGTATTAAAAAACGTACACTCTGCATCCCTCGGACTGCTAACACACACGCACACACACACACACACACACACCATTAGGCAACGCAGTCACGTGCTGACCCCCGCGTTGACGTTGTAGCATGGGGAAAGGGGCATGTGAGACAAATTTTGATGTTTGAGGCGGCTAATGGTCTACATTTTCATGATAAGTTGACTTTTTTGTATTTAAAATTTATTTCATAATATCAGTAATGTCAGAATATTTTTGACGGCACCCCTGACAAAGCCAGACAGCACCTCAGGGTGCCGCGGCACCCCGGTTGAGAAAGGCTGGTCTAGAAGATGACCAACTCAAACAGCAGCAATAGATGAGCGATCGTCTCTGACTTTACATCTACAAGGTGGACCAACTAGGTAGGAGTGTCTAATAGAGTGGACAGTGAGTGGACACTGTATTTAAAAACTCCAGCAGTGCTGCTGTGTCTGATTCACTCATACCAGCACAACACACACTAACACACCACGACCATGTCAGTGTCACTGCAGGGCTGAGAATGATCCACCACCTAAATAATACCTGCTCTGTGGTGGTCCTGTGGGGGTCCTGACCATTAAAGAACAGGGTGAAAGCAGGCTAAAAAGCATGCAGAGTAACAGATGGACTACAGTCAGTAATTGTAAAACTTTAAAGTGGTAAGCGGAGCTGATAAAATGGACAGTGAGTGTAGAAGCAAGGAGCTGGTTTTAATGTTATGGCTGATCAATGTATATCCAATCATTTCTTGGATGTGATCCTACCCTGAAATATAGCTCCAAAAAGGTTGTAATGCCAACATTACTTAACAAACTTCTTCACAATGTCACAAATATAATCATTTCTTTTTGATAGCAACATAATGTCTTATCTACTTCATATTAAAATGAAGAAAAGTTTTGGTCTTTGAGTGGCACAGCGGCCTATTATGCCAAGTTCACATTACCAGTGAAGGTCAGTAACGCGTTACTTAGTAATCTGACCGCATTTTTCAGTAACGAGTAATCTAACGCGTTACTATTTCCAATCCAGTAATCAGATTAAAGTTACTTATTCAAGTTACTGTGCATTACTATTTTTGTCATTTTCCTTAGTAAAAAGATATATATTTGCTTTCTTCTTGCGTCTCTGGGAGTGATGTCTGGCCTATGCGACAGTTAAGTCACGGGCTGCGTCCGGAATCGGTTACTTACAGAGTGTGCACTAGATTGGAGGAAGTGTGCACTACTCGGCCAACGCCGAGTGATGACGTGGGACGTGATGACGTAATATCACCATGGTTACAGACTCATTACAAATCCCACTCGCCAAAATGTAGGATATTTATCGTCTTTTTGTTATTTATTTGTCTTTAAAAATGTTATTTTATTTATCTTACTTACACTTGTGAACAGAGGACTCCGTTTTCCGCGTCTTTCTTGTTTCTTATTCCGCTTCAATCGCAGCTCCAGTTGCATTATGGGATACATTAGCGGACCGCATTATATAACTAATTAAGTAACTTGTAATCTAACTTAGTTACTTTTAAAATCAAGTAATCCATAAAGTAACTAAGTTACTTTTTAAAGGAGTAATCAGTAATCAGTAATCAGATTACTTTTTCAAGGTAACTATGCCATCACTGCACATTACACAACTTTCGGAGCTGTCAGGTCGCTGTACAGTTCACACTACATGACTGGATCTCTTGTAATCGAGAGTCTTTTAAGTCATTGTGGATTTCACACTACATGACTGATCGGCGATAGGGGGTTTCACACTACACGATCTACCATCAGGTCGCAGATGAGTCTGTCTGGTCTCCCAAACTACGTTTTGTCACGAAAACACATGTGAGAAGTGACGAGGGTTTTAATGACACCATGTCCAAAAATGCACGTCAACAATAAGTGAGCGATCAAAGTTGTTTGTGCGCTGATGTGCAGCATAAAAGCAGGTAGGAAAAATAAATGAATCAGAGTGGATTGGGCTACACGACCAGCAGGGATTGTCTGTTCTGTAATGAGTTGGAGGTTAATAAATATTTGTTTTGGTTTATGGTTCGGCATAGACGATAAGGTCACAAATACTGTAAAGCTTGTGTGTGCTGATGTATTCTGATAAAAACTATATTATGCCCCTGTCCCACGTTTTTACAACTCCTCCCCTGGGTTTCTGCTCACCCCATATCTTGCGTTCTCATTGGCTGTAGTTCGACATAGCACTCGCTACCAAGATATGGGGTTTCCGCTCACCCCATATCTTGTGTTCTCATTGGCTGTAGTTCGACATAGCACTCGCTACCACTTGCAACCTGCTCACAACACTTTTCACACTACACGATTTTGAGTCTTTAACTGGTCCAGATATTTAACTTGCTAGATATTGTTCTTGAGTCTGCGGGCGCTCCACGAGCCGATTTTTGAGCCCCGAGCAAACACCGAGTTGCTTTTGAGCCGGCACATCTAGTGGCGACCTGTCGGCGAGTGAAAATCAGGGCAAAAGTCGTGTAGTGTGAACTAGGCATTACACTACCCAATCATGAACCCAGATCTCGACGGTGCTATTGGCTGGCCGGTCATCCACACAGACATGATGCAGTCATGCCTATACACAGCAATGTCTTGAGGTTGGAGGGAGCCCAAAGCCCTGCAATGACGTGGTGACCTGTCCAGGATATGCCTACCTTCCACCTAGTGTTTTCCAGTGGAACCAGACTGGCCATGACCTACTTTCTGGGTTGGTAAAGACATAACCAGCAGCCGCTCAGGTTGCGCAGCGGTAAAAAGACACGCTGCAACCAGAGCTGGATTCTGGGTATATATGGGTCTCTCTCTGTCAGAATGCGATTACGACCTGTGCCGGCTGATTAGAGGCGCCTGCACAGAGATGATGAAGAGTGCCCTTAGGGTGTGTCTCTCCGCATGCAACGCTAGGTGGCACCACACTCATCAATGTGTGGGTGGCAAAAATGCATCAGGCTGCTGCCCATGTTTCGGAGGGGATATGGGTTAGCTTCGATCTCCTCGGTCAGGGCAGGGTTCAACATAGACAGAGAGGAAGCACGATGCAAATTGAACAATTGGATGCGCTAAAGGGGGAGAAAAAGGAAAAAAAAATAATTAAAAAAAAAGACATAACCAGCAGACTATATTCTGACAGCTGATTTTGATCCAGCTGTCTAAAACCAGGCAAATAATTTAGATTAAATGATTAAAATTAATATTTAGTTTGTTAGAGGAAATAAGTTGTTTGGATGCTGTTCATAGGTTCTAAACGTGTTAACAGTTATAAAATATTTTGACAATAAGTACAAAGTTTAATGTATATACTGATAAGCCAATACATTTGTATACATTAAATACGTTAAATGTAGGCTGAAATATTTAGAAAACAGCAAGGGGTACTCCCATGCAGCTGTGCTGAGTACCCACAAATAGTGTTCCAGTAAGGGACAGGTCACAAACTGCTGACAGGTTGTTATGGGGCCAAGATCCAAACCATGGAAAGAATGTGTCACAACACACAGTGCATCAAATCCTTCTTCCAACTACCTCCTGACCACCAGTGAAAGCACCTATACTGGGGAGCGGCATAAGAACTAAGATAATGTGGACAGCTGGTCATGCATGCATTGATTACCCGTGGAAGAGATGACACCAGGATGCACTGTGGAGCGATACACCTTGCAACGTACAGAAGTTAAAGGACTTTCTGGTACCAGAAACCACATGACTCCTTTAGCTGTCTTGTCCACCATGTCTCAGCAGGTACGAGCTGTTTTGACAGCATATTATCTGTGTGGTCTTAATGTTTTGGTTTGTTGGAGTAACAACATGAAACATGGAGGCATGTCTTTTTTTTTTTTTAATGCATTTTCTCAAATTTTCTCCCGATTTTTAACACGTCCAATTTTTACCCAATTGCATTATGCTTCCTCTCTACTGGTGCTGACCTCCACCCCTGATTGAGGAGAGCGAACTGACACGCCCCCTCCAACACGTGTGCAGTAGCCAACTGCATTTTTTCACCTGCACAAGGCAAGTACACATGCGAATCAGCCCTGTGCACAGAGAGCCACACCCTGATTGCATTATTCCTCTACTCTGTGCAGACGCCATCAATCAGCCAGCAGAGGTCGTAATTGCATCAGTTATGAGGTCCCTATCCAGTATTTCCCTCCCTGGATGAACAACAGCCAAACGTTGTTCATATAGCTGCCCAGCCCAGCCAGATGGCAGAGCTGAGATTTGATACGATGTATTCGAAACCCCAGTTCTGGTGTGCTAGCGTATTTTACCACTGTGCCACCTAAACGGCTAACATGGAGACATTTCTTAATGATTTGCAACTACATATGAGTGTAAAGATGCAGCACATTTACCAACAGTTTGGGTCACCAGCATTTTAAGTTCATCTGTCAGGTAAATCTTCAAGCCTTTCAATATTTTTGTTTAATACATTTCAATTCATATTGATTTTCTATAGAGCAAATATGTAGCATATTGACACAGGCTGGGTTCAGTGCCACACAGATACTGTCTCTGCGTAGTCTCTAAGCAGGATGTTCTTATTGCTTTTGCACTAATTTCTTGCAGTACTTTGGTTTCGTTTCACCTTTCCAAAGCTTGCCAGTAGGTTAATTGGCTGCTCTTAATTGCCTTTAGGTTTGAGGTAGCATGTAAATGGGTGTATGTGTGTTGTGTATGATTAATAGTTTCTCTGACTAGTGTGTGTACCTGATCCTGACCAGGACAAAGCATTTAATTTAATTAATAGACTTGTAATACTAGATGTGCTCCAGTTTTACAATGTACATTAAAATGTGTGTGTGTGGTGATGGTGGTGGTGGAGGGGTTGCTTGGCCTAAAAGCTCAAGCTAAGAAAAAAGAGAAACATTTTATTTTTATTTATTATCAATCCAGTATGTTTCTATTATAACCTAAATGACTATTTCAGTACATACAGATATTCATAAATAAAATGTCTAATACAAACTCGTAAGAAGCAAATGAGTCTGATATTAAAGAATTATATTAACAAAATGTAATCACATCTCATACTTCATAGTTCATTCATATTTTTAACACCAATTATTTGCTGGCTTAATAATTTGACTTTGGACGCACAGGTGGCGCAGCGGTGAAACACACTAGCACACCAAAGCTGACATTTCACACTACACGATTTTGAGTCGCCGACTGGTCCAGATATTGAACATGCTAGATATTTTTTTTTAGTCTGCGAGCGCTCCGCGAGCCGATTTTTAAGCCCCGAGCAAACACCGAGTTGCTTTCGAGTCGGCACATCTAGCGGTGACCTGACGGCGAGCGAAAATCAGGGCAAAAGTCGTGTAGTGTGAACTAGGCATTACACTACCCAATCATGAGCCCAGATCTCGACGGTGCTATTGGCTGGCCGGTCATCCACACAGACATGATGCAGTCATGCCTATACACAGCAATGTCTTGAGGTTGGAGGGAGACCAAAGCCCTGCAATGACGTGGTGACCTGTCCAGGGTATGCCTAGCTTCCACCTAGTGTTTTCCAGTGGAACCAGACTGGCTATGACCTACTTTCTGGGTTGGTAAAGACATAACCAGCAGACTATATTCTGACAGCTAATACAAATTCGTAAGAAGCAAATGAGTCTAATATTGAAGAATTATATTAACACAATGTAATCACATCTCATACTTCATAGTTCATTCATATTTTTAACACCAATTATTTGCTGGCTTAATAATTTGACTTTGGACGCACAGGTGGCGCTGCGGTAAAACACACTAGCACACCAGAGCTGACATTTCAAACTTGTCGGTTTGAAACTCAGCTCTGCCATCTGGAACAACAATTGGCTGTTGTTTGTACAGGCTGGGCGCCAGATAGGGACCTCATAACTGATGCAAATACAACCTCTGCTAGCTGATTGATGGTGCCTGCACAGAGTCTAGGAATAAGGCGTTAACCTGGTGGTTAAGGTACTGAACTAGGAATCAGAAGGTTGATGGTTCAAGCCCCACCACTGCCAGGTTGCTGCTACTGGGTCCTTGAGCAAGGCCCTTAACCCTTTAATTGCTCAGACTGTAAACTGTAATTGTAATGTAAGTCTCTTTGGATAAAGGCGTCTGATAAATACCAAAAATGTAAATGCAAATGTAATGGGTTGATCAGGGTGTGGCTCTCCGGACACAAAGCTGATCCACATATGAACTCGCCTAGTGCAGGTGAGAAGATGCAGTTGGCTACTGCACTCATGTCAAAGGGCCGTGTGTCAGTCTCGCTCTCCTCGATCAGAGCGGGGATCGGCATCAGTAGAGAAGAAGCATAATGCATTTGGGTAACTGGATACGCTAAAAGTCGGGAGAAAATGCATAAACAAAAATATAATAATTTGACTTTAATGTCTTGCCTGTAATTCATCCCTAGCAGTACATTTTGTAAGGGGAAAATATTAGCATAAAGCTAACCACAGCATTGTGCAGTGTAAATGGTTAATAATTAAACACACAGCTTGTCTCTGTCTACTCACTAAATTTAACAACCTTTCTGCACAATATGAAGCAAAATGCAGAAACATATTTGGTTTCTTTTACTTTTTAACCAGGGATCAGGAGCATCAATTTAATGTTTCACTTCAGGCCTTCCCATCAGTGTTGTGAAGTTGAACAAAAACAAGGTACTATATACACTGATCAGCCATAACATTAAAACCACCTCCTTGTCTCTACACTCACTGTCCATTTTATCAGCTCCACTTACCATATAGAAGCACTTTGAAGTTCTACAATTACTGACTGTAGTCCATCTGTTTTTCTACATACCTTTTTAGCCTGCTTTCACCCTGTTCTTCAATGGTCAGAACCCCCACAGGACCACCACAGAACAGGTATCATTTAGGTGGTGGATCATTCTCAGCACTGCAGTGACAATGACATGGTCGTGGTGTGTTAGTGTGTGTTGTGCTGGTATGAGTGGATCAGACACAGCAGCGCTGCTGGAGTTTTTAAATACCGTGTCCACTCACTGTTCACTCTATTAGACACTCCTACCTAGTTGGTCCACCTTGTAGATGCAAAGTCAGAGACGATTGCTCATCTATTGCTGCTGTTTGAGTTGGTCATCTTCTAGACCTTCATCAGTGGTCACAGGACGCTGCCCACGGGGCGCTGTTGGCTGGATATATTTTTGGTTGGTGGACTATTCTCAGTCCAGCAGTGACAGTAAGTTGTTTAAAAACTCCATCAGTGCTGCTGTGTCTTATCCACTCATACCAGCACAACACACACTAACACACCACCACCATGTCATTGTCACTGCAGTGCTGAGAATGATCCACCACCCAAATAATACCTACTCTGTAGGGGTCCAGGGAGAGTCCTGACCATTGAAGAACAGCATGAAAGGGGGCTAACAAAGCATGCAGAGAAACAGATGGACTACAGTCAGTAATTGTAGAACTACAGAGTGCTTCTATATGGTAAGTGGAGCTGATAAAATGGACAGTGAGTGTAGAAACAAGGACGTGGTTTTAATGTTATGGCTGATCGGTGTATAATATAATGATGGGGTTTATGTTTATAAAAACATTTTAAACATCATGGCTCTCGGGTGGTGCAGCAATTTTCACAATGATTGCTACTTGTTGCCTAAAATCATTCACAAGAGCATTTGTATTTTTCTATTTGCAGCTGTAACATTTACATAATATATAATCATATCTTTTAGATTTGGGTGCTCAGGTGGAATAGCGGTAAATTACACTACCCCCTACTACTGGGATCTAGGGATTGAATACTTAGCACTGCTACTGGCCTGCTGGGTGTCTAGACACAGATATAACTGACTATGTCTGAGGGTGATGCCATGGATTGGCATCCTGTTCAGGGTGTGTTACTGCATTGCGCCTAGTGATTCCAGGGAAATCAGACCCATCACGGCCCTGACCAAAATAAAGCATGACTCAAAATAAAGCAAAATAAAATCTTTTAGATTGATTTACTTTTTTAAAACATATAACCTCTCAGCTCCAGGGCACTGTACAATAGCTGACCCTGCTTGGTGGGTGGGATTTATTAGGCAGTCAGTGAACATTTTATCCTCAATGTTGATGTGTTAGAAGCAGAAAAAATGAACAAGTGTAAGGATTTGAGCGAGTTTGACACGGGCCAAATTGTGATGGCTAGACGACTCGGTCAGAGCATCTCCAAAACTGCAGCTCTTGTGGGGTGTTCCTGGTCTGCAGTGGTCAGTATCTATCAAAAGTGGTTCAAGGAAGGAACAGTGGTAAACCGGCAACAGGGTCATGGGCGGCCAAGGCTCATTGATGCACATGGGGAGCGAAGGCTGGCCCGTGTGGTCCGATCCAACAGACGAGCTACTGTAGCTCAAATTGCTGAAAAAGTTAATGCTGGTTCTGATAGAAAGGTGTCAGAAAACACAGTGCATCACAGTTGCAGGGCTGTTTTGGCAGCAAATGGGGGACCAACACAATATTAGGAAGGTGGTCATAATGTTATGCCTGATCGGTGTAACTGAATATGTCTGAGGGTGTGGCAAAGGCCCTGTGATGGATTGTGTTACTGCATTTCGCCTAGTGATTCCAGGGAAACCAGATTCACCACGACCCTGACCAAAATAAAGCATGACTTAAAATAAAGCAAAATAAAATCTTTTAGATTTATTCAGTTTATTTAAACAATTTGTAAAAATAAATAAATAAATAAATTTAAAAAAATGGCCAGTGTGAAGCGCAGCGGGTTATGAAATACAAGGTTGTGTGTTTGAACCCCTGAACAAGGCCCTTAAACCTCTCAGCTCCAGGACACTGTACAATAGCTGACCCTGTGTTCTGACCCCAGCTTCCAAACAAGCTGAGATATGCAGAAGAACAATTTCATTATACTGTACATGTGTAGATTTTCTTCATATTGTACAAAATAAATGTTTATTTGTGTTGTGGGAGTATTCAAACTGTATAAAGTTATGTTTAATAGTAATCACTTGCTATGCATGAGCTTCTGATGAGCACCTGAATGCAGCATCATTGTACAAATCTTTTAGAAAATCATCGACGCCCAGGTGGGGCAGCGGGATATTCCGCTAGCACACCAGCGCTGAGATTCTGAACTCCTCGGTTTGAAACTCGGCACCATCTAGCGGGCATAACTGGCAGTGCCTCTGGCAGACACGTTTCTGCTAGGGCGGGATTACCGAACTATGTGGGTGTGGTCTTCAAACTCTGTGATTAGCAGATAGAGAGGTGCCTGTGCAGAATGCGTGGGTGAAAAAGGGTTCCGCGTGGGTCAGAGGAGGTGTGAGCTGCATTATTCCCACCTCGACTGCAATCAGGGATCCCCCAGCAGTGGAAGACTTTTGATCATCATACATACTATCAACATCTCGTCTTAACCTAAGGCAGTGGTAGCACACTGGTTAAGGTACTGGACTAGCTCCATCATTGCCAAGTTGCAGCCATTGTGTGCCTGAGCAAGGTCCTTAACCCTAAGTTTTGTTTAAATATTGATCGCATTGTCACTTTGAATAAATGCATCAGATGAATTTAAATGTTATGACATTACACCTTAAAATAAATTAAATCAAACATTTGATTTTGTGCTGTACAGTAGTACCTTGAAACTCGACGTCCCCTAAACTGAATATCTTTGACACTCAACGCCCTTCATCGAGAAATTTGTACCCTTAAACCTGACATTTACCTTAAACACAGTGTGTTTTTTAAATGTATTCATGTAATTTCAAATTAACAATGAACAGCTGTTTTGTTCAGCATTTGGCTTGAGCGGTGCAGTAAGTGCGCATATCAGACAAATCTGCATTTGTGTGGAATAACTGTCAAATTTACTTTGAAAGCTCCACATGTATCTGTGTTCAGCTGGATTTTCCTCCTGTTTCACTTTTAAACTTGTGTTATAGCTCAGGGTTCTGAGAAATTGTGAGAATCAGCTTTTTTTGAGAGAGTCTAAAACGCTTATCATTACAAAAAAGCTTATTGTGACTTAATGTATTAAAAGAACGACATAGAAACATTAAACCTCTCTTAATTATTACTGCTCATAAGTTCTCTCCACTAATGAAATTCCTCGCTCATTTTAGTACAATAAGTCACGTTAAGCTTTGTGCACTGGCACACTCCATAGGAAATAACGGCACAGCCAGCACAAAAGCGGTTTTGCCGCTTCTCATGTGAAGCATAAAGAAAATAAATATGTAAAGTTAAAGAGCAGGTTTTATTGTATTTTTAATTGTATTTCAGTGTTTTTATATTATATTTGTGTTATTTTCAGTGTATAAGTTTTAAAAACAACCCTATTATTTTACATTAGACTAAAGTATATGCAGTTCCATGAAACCATGGAATGCATTAACAGGTTTCCCGTACATCCTTATGGGAATAAATACCTTGAAACCTTTTAAACTCAACGCCACTCCCAGAACCAACTGATGTTGAGTTTCAAGGTATCACTGTATTTTCCACATTATAACCCTCAACATCAGTGTAAAAATCACAGTAAAAACTGATTCTTTACTAAAATGTAATTAGTATCGTATCTGGGTTGGATGGGTGACCATTATAAACCTGCTCAGGTACAACCAACACCTTTCAGATCACAAACTGAGGTAATGTGTTTCCACTTGACAATAACTGTGCTTTTGAATACGTTAGAACGATACCTGCTATTCCTTAAGGAATTCACCACTGGTAGTACATAGAAACTCAGTTCACCATGGTTGCAAAGGTGCTTCAGGGCCTCTGGGATAGGGTTGTAAAAGGCACAAATAAGGATACAGATACAAATACATTTAAAGGATATATCTATACAGCTGTGTACAGCTAGGAGCATTGTTAATATGCGTATGGTACCAGAAACACCTTGGATCAGGCTGAAATGAATGACTGAGCCTGGTGTATATCGATCAGGGAAGTAACCAAGAAGCCAGTGGCAAACTTGAAGAAATTACAGTTCTTAATGGCTGAGATTGGTCAGTCTGTGCAAGCTGACCTCTAATACAGAAGAACAAAAAAGAAGTCTTTGACTAAAAAGTGCCACACAACGTCGCATTTGCAAAAAAACAGTCCTTATAGCATGTGCAAAAAGCTTTGGACTGAACTCTAAGTTAAATGTTTGGCAAAAACAAGGACAGCACACTGCCCAAGTACACTGCATGTGCTGTGAAGCGTGGTGGTGGCAGTATTATATTGTTGGGTGTTTCTTTTTTTTTTAATAGGAATTACCGGTAGGCGATTTGTTAGGATTGATGGGGAAAATAAATCCTGCCAAAATAACCCCAAATTTCTGAGCACAATATGATAGCTGAAGATGGGCAAGTGGTTCACCTCTGACTCTAACACAGTCTACAGTCTTCTTTTTACACAGGACAGGCACACACACACACACACACACACTTACAAGAATTTTAATATCTCCAATTAACCTAACTGCATGTCTTCGACTTGTGGGAGGAAACTAAAGCACCCAGAGAAAACCCACGCAGACTCATGAAGAACATGCAAACTCCACACAGAAAGGACCCTGGCTGCCTGGCTGAGTAATTGTACCCACTTCCTTCCTGCTGTGCGTAGACAGCTCTTTGATTCATACCTTCATTCATTAATTTTTCCCTGTCTCTTTTTAATTACTGCTTCATTCTATGGCAACATTTGCGACAAGACTGGAATTTACCTCGCACAGATCGCTAATCCATTTTAGGGTATCTCATCCCCACTTTTTATTTGTGCCTTCACACCTAATGCATAAAGTCAGAAGAGACAGAAGAGCAGTCTGTTCCTGCTTATTACAAAGTTAGATTAAATTTGACTCAACAGAGGAATAAAGAATACCTTTACATGTTTGGCATTTATCATCTGCGACTTACAGTACTGCAATTGAGGGTAAATGGCCTTGCACAACATGGCAGTGGGTCTTAAACCAACAACCTTTTGATTATTAGTCAAGTATTTTAACCTCTAGGCTACAACTGCAACCATTTGTCATATATACAGACACTGCCTGGCCAAAAAAACCTGGATTTAACTAAGCAAATAGGTAAGAGCCTCCCATTGGATAATTACTGCATGGGTGATTATGTTTCAGCTGGCAACAAGTTATTTAACCCTAACTGATGCAGTAAATAGCTTCTCATTTGTTAAACAACCATGTCGAAAGACATTGTGTGGTCATGGAAAAGATGTTAATCTGTTTCAGAAGGGTCAAATTATTGGCATGCATCAAGCAGAGAAAACATCTAAGGAGATTGCTGAAACTACTAAAATCGGGTTAAGAACTGTCCAACGCATTATTAAAAAGTGGAAGGACAGTGGGGAAACATCTTCTTCCAGGAAGGAATGTGGTCAGAAAAAAATCTTGAATGATCTTGAATGTTTGGTGAAATCAAATGGTAGAAAAACTACAGTAGAACTCAGGGAGATGTTTAATAGTGAAAGTAAGATCATTTCCACACGCACAATGCGAAGTGAACTCAAGGGATTGGGACTAAACAGCTGTGTAGCCTTAAGAAAACCACTTGTCAGTGAGGCTAACCGGCAAAAACGGCTTCAATTTGCTAGGGAGCATAAAGATTGGACTCTGGAGCAATGGAAGAAGGTCATGTGGTCTGATAAGTCCAGATTTACCCTGTTCCAGAGTGATGGGCGCATCAGGGTAAGAAGAGAGGTGGCTGAAGTGATGCACCCATCATGCCTAGTGCCTACCGTACAAGCCTGTGGGGGCAGTGCTATGATCTGGGGTTGCTGCAGTTGGTCAGGTCTAGGTTCAGCAACGTTATGTGCCCAAAGAATGAGGTCAGCTGACTACCTGAATATACTGAACGACCAGGTTATTCCATCAATGGATTTTTTCTTCCCTGATGGCACGGGCATATTCCAAGATGACAATGCCAGGATTCATCGGGCTCAAATTGTGAAAGAGTGCTTCAGGGAGTGTGAGACATCATTTTCACACATGGATTGGCCACCACAGAGTCCAGACCTGAACCCCATTGAGAATCTTTGGGATGTGCTGGAGAAGACTTTGCGCAGTGGTCCAAATCTCCCATCATCAATACAAGATCTTGGGGAAAAATTAATGCAACTCTGGACAGAAATAAATATTGTGACATTGCAGAAGCTTGTGGAAACGATGCCACAGCGAATGCGTGCCGTAATCAAAGCTTAAGGCGGTCCAACCAAATATTAGAGTGTGTGACCTTTTTTTTGGCCAGGCAGTGTATCTACATATACAGTGTATCACAAAAGTGAGTACACCCCTCACATTTCTGCAAATATTTTATTATATCTTTTCATGGGACAACGCTATAGAAATAAAACTTGGATATAACTTAGAATAGTCAGTGTACAACTTGTATAGCAGTGTAGATTTACTGTCTTCTGAAAATAACTCAACACACAGCCATTAATGTCTAAATGGCTGGCAACATAAGTGAGTACACCCCACAGTGAACATGTCCAAATTGTGCCCAAAGTGTCAATATTTTGTGTGACCACCATTATTATCCAGCACTGCCTTAACCTTCCTGGGCATGGAATTCACCAGAGCTGCACAGGTTGCTACTGGAATCCTCTTCCACTCCTCCATAATGACATCACGGAGCTGGTGGATGTTAGACACCTTGAACTCCTCCACCTTCCACTTGAGGATGCGTCACAGGTGCTCAATTGGGTTTAGTCCATCACCTTTACCTTCAGCTTCCTCAGCAAGGCAGTTGTCATCTTGGAGGTGTGTTTGGGGTCGTTATCCTGTTGTAAAACTGCCATGAGGCCCAGTTTTCGAAGGGAGGGGATCATGCTCTGTTTCAGAATGTCACAGTACATGTTGGAATTCATGTTTCTCTCAATGAACTGCAGCTCCCCAGTGCCAGCAACAATCATGCAGCCCAAGACCATAATGCTACCACCACCATGCTTGACTGTAGGCAAGATACAGTTGTCTTGGTACTTCTCACCAGGGCGCCGCCACACATGCTGGACACCATCTGAGCCAAACAAGTTTATCTTGGTCTCGTCAGACCACAGGGCATTCCAGTAATCCATGTTCTTGGACTGCTTGTCTTCAGCAAACTGTTTGCTGGCTTTCTTGTGCGTCAGCTTCCTTCTGGGATGACGACCACGCAGACCGAGTTGATGCAGTGTGCAGCGTATGGTCTAAGCACTGACAGGCTGACCTCCCACGTCTTCAACCTCTGCAGCAATGCTGGCAGCACTCATGTGTCTATTTTTCAAAGCCAACCTCTGGATATGACGCCGAACACATGGACTCAACTTCTTTGGTCGACCCTGGCGAAGCCTGTTCCGAGTGGAACCTGTCCTGGAAAACCGCTGTATGACCTTGGCCACCATGCTGTAGCTCAGTTTCAGGGTGTTAGCAATCTTCTTATAGCCCAGGCCATCTTTGTGGAGAGCAACAATTCTATTTCTCACATCCTCAGAGAGTTCTTTGCCATGAGGTGCCATGTTGAATATCCAGTGGCCAGTATGAGAGAATTGTACCCAAAACACCAAATTTAACAGCCCTGCTCCCCATTTACACCTGGGACCTTGACACATGACACCAGGGAGGGACGACACATTTGGGCACAATTTGGACATGTTCACTGTGGGGTGTACTCACTTATGTTGCCAGCTATTTAGACATTAATGGCTGTGTGTTGATTATTTTCAGAAGACAGTAAATCTACACTGCTATACAAGCTGTACACTGACTACTCTAAGTTATATCCAAGTTTCATGTCTATAGTGTTGTCCCATGAAAAGATATAATAAAATATTTGCAGAAATGTGAGGGGTGTACTCAGTTTTGTGATACACTGTACATATACTGGTGTACATTTACTATTTACTATGAAATTCCTTTTTCCGTTAACCAAGCTTATTTGAAAGGTGGAGTCAGAGCGCAGGGTCAGCCATTGTACGGCACCCCTGGAGTCGAGAGGATCAAGGGCCTTGCTTAAGGGCCCAACAGTGGCTACATGGCAGAGCTGATTAGAATTCTTAATCTTTTTGATTGATAGCCCAAAGCTCGACCTGCTAGGCTACCACTGGTGCCCAATAGGCAAATATTCCCTCATTTAGGTGTGTGGAGCTGGTGCAGTCATGTTGAAACAGACTGATGGCTGTAATAATAAAGCTCTATATAAGAACTGATGATAAATCACAGAACTGTTGCTTGTTTTGACCATTCCTTAAATGCTGTAAGGCCCTTTCCAAGCAGTTTGAGGTCTGTGTGTAGGTAATGTGGTGTGTGTGTGTGTGTACATTAGGGAAGCCTCAGGGCGCTAGGATCCAGGAGGGAGGAGGGATGGAGGGTGGAGGTGGAGGGAGGGTTCAGTTCTGCTTCCCGCCTCATCACTGCTGCTGCTGCTGCTGAAAAAAGAAAAAGTAGCAGATTCCTGTATGAGCTGGTGCGCTTCACTTCTCAACTTCCTGCACGGAGCTGCACGCTCGCCTTTATTACCAACATCTAGTTCTGTTTATACACGCCGACATGAACAGTTTTCAGTCCGATTAATGCTGACTGAGCGGAATATTCTGAAAGAGGAGCAGAAGTGTGATTGCGGGATGCGCGACATGTCCCATCAAATCTCCTGCTCTGCGCTTGCAGCCCTAAACTGCTCGTTTGCGCTGAAATTCACTTAAAGCTGCTCGCTGGTTCCAGGCGCCGTTTTTCGCTTCGATCTGACTGAATTTGCTCGGCTGTTTGGTTGGCACGGACATGAGGAGTGTAAGATCTCCGCTCCTGTACGGGCTCCCGGGCTGGACTCTGTTCCTGCTCCTCATCCAGTCATCGGTCATCAGCTCGCACCCCGGTAAGTACCTGCTACACCCTGCACCCCCCCCTGCACCCCCTAATATCAGTCTATCTGCTCCCAGCACAAAGTTCCACAACACTTGTTCTTCTTCCTCAAGAGCTATGTCAGGATTAGAGTTTGCGTAATTTACCCTATATATTCATTTTTATTTTTTAATTTAAATAACTACTTTATCCTGATCGGGGTCACAGTGGGGACGCAGCAGTACACCCTAACCTATTCCATTTAGTTATTCGTGTATTTGTTAAAGTAGATTAAGGCAGCTAATCCACCTCCTGCAGCTTTTTGAGAGGTGGAAGGAAACCCAAACACACACAGGACCAAATTTACAACAAGCAAAACAGTGAACAAAACCATTAATAAGCATGCTAAGGATAATAATAAGGTATATATTAAAGGTATTTATATATATTTATATATATATATATATATATATATTCAGTTCAGAATATATATGTCTATATATATATATATATATACACTTTTTAATATACATATATATATATATATATACAGTTCAGAATATATATGTCTATATATGTATATATATATATATATATATATATATATATATTTATACACACACACTCACACACATATATATATATATTCTAAACTGCATGTGTGTTATATATATATAACATTATATATATTATATATATGTTTATATATACAAATATACAGTTTAGAATACATATATACATATATATATATATATATATATATATATATATATATATATATATATATATAAATGTATATACACCGATCAAGCATAACATTATCAAGCATAACATTATAATATTGTGTTGGTCCCCCTTTTGCAGCCCCATAAGCAACAAACTGTGATGCACTGTGTAATCTGACACCTTTCTATCAGAACCAGCATTAACTTCTTCAGCAATTTGAGCTACAGTAGCTCGTCTGTTGAATCGGACCACACGGGCCAGCCTTCGCTCCCCACGTGCATTAATGAGCCTTGGTTGCCCATGACCCTGTCACCGGTTTACCACTGTTCTTTTCTTGGACCAGTTTTGATAGATACTGACCACTGCAGACCGGGAACACCCCACAAGAGGTGCAGTTTTGGAGATGCTCTGACCCAGTCATCTAGCCATCACAATTTGGCCCTTGTCAAACTCTCTCAAATTCTTACGCTTGTTCATTTTTCCTGCTTCTAACACTTCAACTTTGAGGATAAAATGTTCACTTGCTGCCTAATATATCCCACCCACTAACAGGTGCCGTGATGAAGAGATAATCAGTGTTCTTCACTTCACTTGTCAGTGGTCATAATGTTATGTCTAAATATATATATATGACTGTATATATGACAGTGGTTTAATAATTTATTATCAGCATACTTGTAGACAATAAAATATCTGTTTGCTATTTTAATGGGGAGGGATGCACCTGTGACTGTGCAATCTGATTAAAATTAAAATGCAACGTCTATTTGTCAACACAAACACTGACAGCTCATGTTAGTTTTATATGACTACTCATACAATTATTCATTCACTCTTTCATTTGTTTATTCATTCAATGACCAACTAATGCTGGTCAGGTAACAGTGGCTGCAAGACAGGAATGAACCCTGGATAGGGGGTCAATCCATCTTGGAGCAACACAAATGCACAGCTTAACTCATGCGCACACACCTAAGAGCAATTTAGAGCAGTCACTCTACCATCTGCATGCCTTTTGGAAGTTGGTAGAAAACTAGAGTACTCTGAGAAAGCCCATGCTGACACAGTTACAACATGCAAAACTCTTCACGGACAGTGACTGAAAGCAAAAAATACACCCAAGTCTCGAGGACTCATGTTGCTTTTTAGTACCCACACTTAGCTGTGCCACCGTGCTGTTCCTTTCCATGGTTAGATAGAGAGTGGGTGACAGTCATGGCCAGGGTTTTGTCTATGCATGGCTAATTCAACTCTGACAGTGTAAGCTTGTGTCCAGGACTGTAGGTGTTAATTAGGTGTTGTTTGTTTGTGTGGTTAGTATTTCAGGAGCAAATCATGCAAAATGGAAAACACCATGTTTTTTTATTGAATTAGCTTTATTCTGATCAGGGTAATGATGTTCCTGGAACTTTGGGCAGAAGCACTGGTTGCAACTGTAAAAAATATCATTCACCTGGACAGCGCACCAGTTCATTGTGGCTTTGCACAGTGACTCATTCACTCACTCACTTGTCTATTCACTTACTTATACCTATAGACCCAAGTATAAAACCACCCACATGGCAAAAACAATAAAAAAACTCACAGACGGGCAGTATGTGCAAGTAAGGTCTGAACCCAGGTTAATGAAGCTGTGCACTGTTTACACAGCATGATATGTCTGCTCTACACTGATCAGCCATAACATTAAAACCACCTCCTTGTTTTTACACTCCTTGTCCATTTTATCAGCTCCACTTACCATATAGAAGCACTTTGTAGTTCTACAATTACTGCCTGTAGTCCATCTGTTTCTCTGCATGCTTCGTTAGCCCGCTTTCATGCTGTTCTTCAATGGTCAGTACTCTCCTAGGACCACTACAGAGCAGGTATTATTTGGGTGGTGGATCATTCTCAGCACTGCAGTGACACAGACATGGTGGTGGTGTGTTAGTGTGTGTTGTGCTGGTATGAGTGGATCAGACACAGCAGCGCTGCTGGAGTTTTTAAATACCGTGTCCACTCACTGTCCACTCTGACACTCCTACCTAGTTGGCCCACCTTGTAGATGTAAAGTCAGAGACGGTCGCTCATCTATTGCTGCTGTTTGAGTTGGTCATCTTCTAGACCTTCATCAGTGGTCACAGGACACTGCCCACAGGGCGCTGTTGGTTGGATATTTTTGGTTGGTGGACTAGTCTAAGTCCAGCAGTGACAGTGAGGTGTTTAAAAACTCCAGCGCTGCTGTGTCTTATCCACTCATACCAGCACAACACACCTCACTGTCACTGCTGGACACTGCTGCACTTTTAAACACCTCACTGTCACTGCTGGACTTAGACTAGTCCACCAACCAAAAATATCCAACCAACAGCGCCCTGTGGGCAGCGTCCTGTGACCACTGTTGAAGGTCTAGAAGATGACCAACTCAAACAGCAGCAATAGATGAGCTATCGTCTCTGACTTTACATCTACAAGGTGGACCAACTAGGTAGGAGTGTCAGAGTGGACAGTGAGTGGACATGGTATTTAAAAACTCCAGAAGCGCTGCTGTGTCTGATCCACTCATACCAGCACAACACACACTAACACACCACCACCATGTCATTGTCACTGCAGTGCTGAGAATGATCCACCACCTAAATAATACCTGCTCTGTGGTGGTCCTGTGGGGGTCCTGATCATTAAAGAACAGGGTGAAAGCAGGCTAAAAAGGTATGTAGAGAAACAGATGGACTACAGTCAGTAATTGTAGAACTACAAAATGCTTCTATATGGTAAGTGGAGCTGAAAAAATAGACAGTAAGTGTAGAAACAAGGAGGTGGTCTTAATGTTATGGCTGATCGGTGTATGTCTGCATGGTGTCTGCTTTGTTTGAAGTGTCCAGTGTGAGACCGTATATAAAACATGGAAAATTGCAGCAGCAAAAAGAAACAGTCCGTGCAGTTTAGTGCCAGGAACAAATGACACTTTACAGGATAGTTAATAAATGCTCAAAAGCACAACGGAATAAATGACATTTACAGGATAGTTATTAAAGGCCAAAAAATACAACCACAACACTAATCACAGAATTAAATAATACATCTATGACCCAGTCTCAACAAAGACTGTACAGTGCACATTACAAAGCTGGAATTTCTGACAGAACTGTTATTGGAAAACATTTTGTATTAAAGGGTGATGTGCAAAGGCACATGACTTGGTTGAAGAAGCACAAAAAAAAACTTCTGATATATAATTAACATTACGTTTTTAGTCTCCCGTCTTATTACGTTTAGAGGACAGTCACCAACCAACAAATATGAGGAGAATTTTACAGGATCAGATCTACCCTATGGTTCAAACACTCTTCCCTGATGATTGGTTCTATATTCCAGGATTGTGATCTAAAAGTGACTAGGATGAAATGAAGGTGATCACATTCTTTATTCCTCAATAATCCAACATCATAAACTATTCAGGTTTTGTATGAGAGCCTTTCAGATAGTAAAGCTACCCTGGAGTCAAATATTTGCTGGACCCCTGTTATATTGTTCACATTACCATATTGTTTCTGTTATTTCGTCCATCCTCTATACACTGACCAGGCATAACAATATGACCACTGACAGGTGAAGTGAATAACACTGATTATGGCTATATGTTAGTGGGTGGGATATATTCGGCAGCAAGTGAACATTTTATCCTCAATGTTGATGTGTTAGAAGCATGAAAAATTGGCAAGCGTGAGGATTTGAGCGAGTTTGACAAGGACCAAATTGTGATGGCTAGACGATTGGGTCAGAGCATCTCCAAAACTGCACCTCTTGTGGGGTGTTCCCGGTCTGCAGTGGTCAGTATTTATTAAAAGTGCTCCAAGGAAGAAACAGTGGTAAACCGGTATTAGGGTCATGAGCGGCATTGCAGTGAAGGCTGGCCCGTGTGGTCCGATCCAACAGACGAGCTACTGTAGCTCAGATTGCTAAAGAAGTTAATGCTGGTTCTGATAGAAAGGTGTCAGAATACACAGTGCATCACAGTTTGTTGCGTATGGGGCAGCAAAAGGGAGACCAACACAATTTTAGGAAGGTGGTCATAATGTTATGTCTGATTGTTGTATATATCAAGTTATATTTATAATACTGAATTGATTGTGTGTTCGTGGCCTGACTAGCTGGACCAGAGACAGCTCTCTACCATGAAAGATTAAATCATTGGAGACTAACACAAAATACTGCTGTACTCAATTATTCATTTGTTTCTAAAAATAGCTGAACACCAGTTTAGCATCCTGACAAGATACAAAGTTGAAGGATTAAATTTTCATGATCTGATCTCATTTATATAAAAAAAAACCCTAAATGTAAAAAATAGATATAGATTTGGTCTGAAAATTTGACGTTGTTTTAAAGGACAATTTGAAAGCCGTCATGCCATCAATAAGGTGGATTACTGTATGACCTCTGTAATTTGTTTTTAAGGATATTGCCTATCTGGTAACACCACTGACACGGAATCTTTGGAGGAGTTTTAATTAAAATTAGGGCTGTCGAAGTTAACGCGATAATAACGCATTAACGCGACCTCAATTTAACGCGATTAAAAAAATTAGTGCCATTAACGCAAATTCTAGTTCATGTTGACACTTGACTGGTAGAACAAACGTTTTAATGTCAGACTGGCCACCGTTTTTCATTTGCGGTTTGTTAACATAATGTAACCGATCGTGGTAGTGATGCACTTGCATAATAAAGAAATAAATACACGCTATATTCACAAGTTGTCGGGAGCAGAACACTTTATTACACTTAATTAACTTCTTCTTCTGTACCGAATACCGGAAAGCTGAGTCGAGCACGTTAGTTCATGAACTATGGAAGCCCCAAAGGGTCAAAACACACTCACTTCGTGTAGAAACGTCCATCAAACCATCGTCCAACAACCACAGACAAGTCTGATACAATAACTACACCTTATCCCACCTAAAGCACCGCTGATCTACAATGTTTGCTGATGGAGAAATTCTAACCTACAATCTGACATTTACTGCCTAGTATGTGAGTGAATAAACTCCCTTACAGTTTTCTCTTGTCCCAGCAGTTTTTAACATCAGTACATTTAGCATAAAATGTGTTCACCATTTTAATTGTAACATTTCACTTAAAAATCCTTGTTTTCTATAACATTTACACAGATTTTTTTTAATGCGATTAATCGCGATTAACTATATGAAATTCTGAGATTAATCGCGATATAGTTATCTTTTATAACAAAATAATTAAATATAAATGTATCTTATAGCATATTTTAACTTATATTAAGCATTTTTTGCATAGATCGAGTTTTTCATGAGTTTCTCATCATTATTCAGCACTCTTGATGCATTTACAGCTGTGTTGGGTAGAATCGTCACCAATATTTTTTGGCTGGTTGTTAGTAACATAAATTGAGCGGCAATATTTCAAAAGCACAATAAAATAGTCGTTAAAGCAATGTGATCAACGCAAGCACCTTAAAAAGACATCTTATAGATACTGTATTTAAGCTCGGAAAAGCTGTTCGTATCTTATCAGCTGATTTACTGAACTGCTAGCATCTAGTGCTGGGCAGTATGACGGTACATTTGGTATACCGTCTTAAATTCCTCATACTGTATGGATTTTTCAAATACTGCCATACCGTAGCACAGTTAAAACAACAGCTGTTTGGGTTCAGTAGGCAGCAAATCATATAATATTGTTTGCCACAAACAGCGTTATCGAGTGTTGTGCAAATTAGATACAGTGAGTCGAGAAAGAAGCTTTTAGAGCAGTTGTGGGCAAACTACGGGCCACGGGCCACTTGTTTAGTCTGGCCCGCTGAGTATTTTCAAAATTGTCCTAAAACCACATTCATTTCACCTTTTCCCTGCCATACCCTGCGTTTCAATGGATTCCACTAGACGGCGCACACCAAACACTACCGACCTTTGCTAAGGCCGAGTCTATCTGGTCTACACATAGATATTCATTCGTCACATTTGCCATTGCACTGAGCCCTACTACCCCTCTGGAGTCGACTATCACGCCAGCGTGATCTAACCACTTGGATGGTTTAAAACGTCACACATAAACCATTAACTTATGTCGAAAGTGCTGCTTTTAACGCTGAATTGGTTTTGTTTAGACGGCAATACACCAAGTAGAAACAAAGATAAAAATAATAAAAAATACATTAAAAAATGACATTCACACATGTGTAAACGTGCACTTTGGGTGACCAACAACACTGTTCCCACTGAAACTGAATAAGGTAGGTGGGCAATCTTTACTTCTTAGATTTCACATGAGTTTCACATGTAATTTATATTAGTTCCAAACCCCCACCCCCATATCCACTTGGCCCATCTGTCAATTTTTAAAACCCATTGTGGGCCACCCATTGCGAACCTACAGTGCATAAAGGGAGTAAAATTGTTTCCTGAGTTGGCTTCATTTCCCCTCAAAAATAAATCTACCATTCATTTTTTAAATGTGTCTCATTTGTATAGTTTACTTGTCATAACATACTGTGTAGAAGGTGAATAAAATGATTTCTGATGTAAGCATGTGTAAATTAGTAATAATAATAGTAAACTGATTAATGGAGAACCGATCAGTAAGTTATAGTTGGATTAATGCTGCTGGTTAAAAAGAACATGAATCGATTTTAAGCAGCAACAGGTTGATGTTTGATTTGAGAGCAAGGCTGCAGATATCACATTCATCAGCCCTGTAGAAAGAGCTAGTGTTGTGTTGAAATCTGTCTCAGCAGTAATTCAACACCCTTGGTGCACATGCACAAATTCACTACAGCTTGTTTTACCCAATAATAAGTACTGTATATGTAATTTCACTATACAGCCTTATTGTCCAGTATAAAGGTAGAAAACTACTGGTTATGTTAAATAAAATGGTTTTAATAACATTCAGCTTTTCCAGCTGAATTTCAATGGTTGGATTAGTCTGTTCATTTGTAATACTAACTACTAGCTACAAACTTTAATTCATTTTCATGTTTTACCATTGCATTTACTGTTCATAGTTGTGGTGGGTCCAGTTGTTTGGAATCATTGGCTGAATGCAGGATGCTAATCCACCGCAAGTCCTTGGTCACCCTCTCAGACATAGCCAACATAGCCAATCATGTCTCTACATGGATGCCTGACCGGCTGATAGCAAAACTAGGGATTTGAGCACTGGATCTGAGCAGTAGTGGGTTAGTGCAGTTAACTGCTGTCCCACCAGAGTGCTGCTATGAACTTAACTTATTAAAAATCTACATTCTGAAAACTAGCTCTGGGTGTAATATTTATGTTCATGTTACTTGTCTACATGATTACATGATACTCAGTGTTATTATTTCAGTGGCTCACTTTAAGCTATTTAACCATAAAGTAATGAAGTTAACCATGAAGTATAAACAGTCATTAATGGGTTAAAACATTCTGGAAAATTTGCTTCCTTGGTGTGAATGCAATGTGACTACCATGTTTAGCTAATCAACGCTTGCTCTGAATTGATGATTTATATTAATAATTATAATTACTGATAGAACAATGTTCAGTTGGCATAATAGTGGCTAGGAATTGAATAACTCTCTACCAGACCTTCCCAAATAAGCTTTACTTGCTGTAGATTCTGGGAGGTGGGGATTTATTTATGCGCATGGACAAGAACTTAAATTAAGAAGTAAAAGAATTGCTGGAAGCAGAATTGTAACCAGAACAGCTTCAATGTCGTAAGTGTCCGTTTAGATTTGTATGTGTTTATTTAGCGTGATTAATTGGCTGTGTAGTAGGCTTACTTTTTAGCTTACCAGTCAATACTTTGTCTAACTCCTCGTTTACTTCATTATTATTCCTTAGGGTTAGTGGACAGTTTTGTTCTGTGCATCGATTGCATTTGGAACTGTTTTTTTTTTTATATAAATCTATCGTAAACACTTTACTCTCCACTGAGGAATAGATAGATAGACACATAGATATATAGAAAGATAGATACATAGTTTTAGCAGTAAATAAACTTAAAAAGTCACTCACAGTAAAGATAAACCGGAGCAGCGCGCGTGTGTGTGTGTGTGTTTGTGCCTTTAGAAGAGACGCTTTGTTCACTGTATCGCTATAAGTGATTCATTGATTCATGAGTTGATTCGTTTTTATGTGAAGCGTAAGTTTCTCTTCTCAGTTATCTCTCCGTGTTTACTGTTATTAATTAAATGTCGTGGTTTTAAATAAACACCAGCTACTACAGAACATTTTGTGTGACTCTCTTACATTAAAAAGCTTCATTAAAAAGCTTAATTAAACTGCTATTACCACAGATCTGTAACCGAGTCAGACTCGTTCCGTCTAAGGAGCTAAAAGTTTTCTAAAAGTTCAGCAGATGATCCTGAACTAACGAATTTGGTAATGAATAAACTTTTGCCTCGGATTGGCTCTGTAACGTCTTCTGTTCTCATCTACATCACAAGTAAGAACCGCTTACGATTTACCAAAGTGAACCAGGAGTTTATATAACGTGCTGATAGAATCGACTCAGATGTGACCGGGTTGAATTATCTTTTTAAAGTAAATATTACAATCAGCAAAATTACATCGTAAGAGCTTTCACGATGGTTTCTGTACGATGGTTGATGAATGGTGATGTGATGGTTGGTGCTTCGTAGCTCAAAGTCTGGATCAATCCACTGAGCTGTTAACTTAACATGGTCTTTATATATCACACGATCGGATCGGCTACTTTTAGGAAATATCGCCGATCGCCGATAGCATATTTTGATTAAAAATCGGCCGATACCGATTCGTAGCCGATCGATCGTCCCATCTCTATACATAATAGATAGATAATACACAGATCAGGCATAACATTATAACCACCTTCCTAATATTGTGTTGATCCCCCTTTTGCTGCCAAAACAGCCCTGACCCATCGAGACATGGACTCCACTAGACCCCTGAAGGTGTGTTGTGGTATCTGGCACCAAGATGGTAGCAGCAGATCCTTTAACTCCTGTAAGTTATGAGGTGGGGCCTCCAAGGATCGGACTTGTTTGTCCAGCACATCCCACAGTTGCTCGATTGGATTGAGATCTGGGATATTTGGAGGCCAAGTCAACACCTCAAACTCATTGTTGTGCTTCTCAAACCATTCCTGAACCATTTTTGCTTTGTGGCAGGGCGCATTATCCTGCTGAAAGAGAATACCGTGTCCATGAAAGAGCATGGGCACCCAGACTGGTCAGCCACAGCATCTTTATGCTGCCTGACAGCCACACACGCAACAAACTGTGATGCACTGTGTATTCTGACACCTGTCTATCAGAACCAGCATTAACTTACAACATTAGCTACAGTAGCTCGTCTGTTGAAACGGACCACTCGGGCCAGCCTTCGCTCCCCTAACATATCCCACCCACTAACGGGGTCCGTGATGAAGAGATAATCAGTGTTATTCACTTCACCTGTCGGTGGTCATGATATTATGCCTGGTCTGTGTATACTAAACTGTTGTGAAGTGTTCTGTGCAGTAGATATTAACAGGAGTGTAATGTAGGCTTAAACAGAGAGCCAAATCATGCTCCATGAGTCTATCCTGATAGTAGCTCAGTGTTCAATGATGTCCCGAACCAGTGAAGTGTTATACAGCATGATCGCTGCTGGTACAAACGATCTCCTGTACCGTTCCTTATTACAGCGGAGTTAAACGAGTTTTAGGTGTTTCAGAACAGATTTGCATTGCACACCTGACCCCAGCACTATTAATAAATTAATTAATTAACAAGCTGATGATCAGGTGTCCACATACTACTGTGTAGTGTAGCTGAGTGTAGATCATTGTTGTTGGGTTTCACTTGTTGTATTAAGCTCTGATGGCTTTATTAGAAGGCTGATGAATGCTCAGGATAAAAGGCCCTGTCATATAAGGACACACTAGGTGAGACTTGGCAGTCACTCTGCTCTTGATAGATGTGATTCATCAGCCTTTTTTCCTTTCCTGTCAAATCTTACCTATACTCTCTATTGTCTTATTAAACACACAGGAAGGAATTTTAGAAATAGATAGTGTAAAAATATCACAAAGTGAGTGTTGTTCTCTCAATATCGACAGCCAGAGCACTAAAGCCATACCCAAAATACTTTCCTGTATTAAATAGAATCTACCGACCATTAAATTAAGAAAACAAAGCATGTTTTATTAAACCTAAAATATTAAAAGGGACAGTGGGACAGTGGTACAGTGGGACAGTGGTACAGTGGGACAGTGGTAGCCTAGTGGGTAGAGCTTTGGGCTATCAACCGGAAAATTGGCGGTTCAAATCCAGGCTCTGCTATGCAGCCACTGTTGGGTCCTTTAGCAAGTCCCTTAACCCTGTCTGCTTCAGGGGCGCCGTACGATGGCTGACCCTGCACTCTGACCCCAGCTTCCAAACAAGCTGGGATATGCGAAGAAAGAATTTCATTGTACTGTACAACTGTATATGTATAAATGACAAATAAAGTATATCTTCTATCTTCTTCTTCTATTAAAACACCGGGTGAGGCGCCCAGGTGGCGCAGCTGTATATTCCGCCTGCACACTAGCACCGAGTTTCTGAACTCCTCAGTTCGGAACTCGCTGTTGCCTCTGGTCGGCTGGGCACCATCTAGCGGGCATAACTAGCAGTGCCTGCAGCAGATACTAATTGGCCACCGTATCTGCAGTGTGGGGGCCGGACTATGTGTGTGTGGGTGGGTCTTCATACGCTGTGTAAGGACACTGATTGGCGGAAGAGACGCCTGTGCAGAATGCAGGGGCGAGAAGAGGAGGCCTGTGCACGTGGCGGAAGAGGCGTGTACAGCGACGTGCTCTCCTTGGATGCAATCTGGTATCTCTGGTAGCAGTGGAAGACAAAATTGAGTGCACTAAATCTGGAGGAAAATGGGGAGAAAATGAATAAAAAAAAAAAAACACAGGGTGAAAATAGTACTCATATAACAAATTTCATTTCCCTGACGTTGCAGCAGCAAGTTTCCTAATTTCTAATAAAGTGCAGAATTAATCCCTATATTCTATTTACATTTGCTGTATTTACCAGATGCTTTTATTTAAAGTGACTTCCAGTTATCAATGAATAAATTTTAAGCTCAGTGGCCCAACAGTGGCAACAATAGGGCTTGAACCGGCAACCTCATGATTACTACTCCAGTACCCTCACCATTGAGCTACCACTGTCCCTGTTCCCAAAAAGCATTAATTAAATCCCCAAACATATCCACAGGGGTCAAAGCAAGTAAGTCCCTGCATTCCCTTACATGGCAAACAAGTCTAATTGTCTTACAAGGGACACATCACACATCAAACCCCTAAAATTCTCACAACTGTCAAGAGCAAAAAAGTCCCCGAATTTTAAACACTTGGGGTCGAGTGTACAAAGTAATGCAAATTGTGGTATAGAGGTGAATAAAAGAGTGCAGACAGGGTGGAGTGGTTGGCGTAGAGTAGCAGGAGTGATTTGTGATAAAATGGTATCTGCCAAAGTTAAAAGGAAAGTTTATAAGTCAGTAGTGAGACCTGCTATGAAATGTGGCTTGGAGGCAGTGGCACTGACTAAAAGACAGGAGACCGAGCTTAACGTGGCAGAGATGAAGATGCTGATTCTCATTGGGTGTGACGAAAATGGACATGATTAGGAAGCAGGTTATTAGAGGAGCAGTGCAGGTAGGATAGGAAGACCAGATTGAGATGGTTTGGGCATGTGCAGTTTAGAGGAGGGATGGGAGTTTGGTGCTGAGGGGTGAGAGCCATCAGGCAGGAGGAGGAGGTTTATGGATGCGGTGAGGGAGGACATGCAGATGGTCGGGGTGACAGAGGAGGATGTTCAGGATAGGGCAAGATGGAGACGGATGATCCACTGTGGCGACCTCTAATAGGAACAGATGAAACAAGAGGAAGAAAAATAGTAAGTGCACAGCATGTTTTTGAATTGGTTTTTGTAGCAATGCACTTGCCACATTGGGACAGGCAGACCTAGGGAGAACATACCAAACCTTTTAATAATGTTATTTAGAGGTGAGGCTTGAACCCAGATTCTTAGGACCCTGGTTGCTTTTTGCACCAACTCATATCCAATTACACGATTGCATTACGCTTCCTCTCTACTGATGCTGATCTCGACTTCCGATTGAGGAGAGCGAGACTGACACGCGCCCCCTCCGACATGTGTGCAGTAGCCGACTGCATCTTTTCTCCTGCACGAGTCGAGTTCATATGCGGATCAGCTTTGTGTGCGGAGAGCCACACCCTCATCAATGCATTATTCCTCGACTCTGTGCAGGTGCCATCAACCAGCCAGAAGAGGTCATAATTGCATAAATTATGAGGTCCCTATTCAGCTCCCCACCCTGTATGAACAACAGCCAATTGTTGTTTACGTAGCAGCCCAACCAGAGTTTCGAAACGACAAGTTCGAAATGTCAGCTCTGGTGTGACCGTGCCTGCATTTTAAATGTAGACAAATAATTGTAATTTTTTGAATTGGGACAGAATCAAGACTTTACATTTTCTGTGGTGCACAGCTTTAATTTTTGCACAAGCGTAACAGCCACAAATTATCTAAATTTAATCACAAAAGGCAATTTAAACATTGCTATTCTTCATAGCAGCACAGCACAGTTTACTGCATTTTATTATAAGAGGCACAACAACAAATGTCTTTTTTTTCTTACAATGCACACGGTGATCAAGCAGTGACCTTGTATTCTCCCTAAAGGACATAATCAATCATTCCTTAATTCTGTGATGATTTGACGTTATTACCCTTGTATTGACATTCATACAGTGATGAACTGGCTTTATGCTGGCAGTTTTAACAAAAGTGAATTCTACAAACAAAGAGTCATTTATTTTTTACATTGCTGTGAAAAAAAACATTTATGTGGATGGATATATTAAAAATATAATAAATGTGCCGCTAGCACACCAGAGCTGGGATCTCAAATACATCGATCGAATCTCAGCTCTGCCATCCGGCTGGGCTGAGCATCCACATGAACAACGATTGACCTGTTGTTCATATAGGGGTGGGGTATTTTGCTGGATAGGGACTCTGATGCGACTGCGACCTCTGCGGGCTGATTGATGGCGCCTGTACAGAGGCAGGGAAAGAGTATAGATCAGGGTGTGTCTCTCCGTACACAAGGCTGATTCGCATATATGCACTCGCCTAGTGTGGGTGAGAAAATGCATACGGCTGCTGCACACATGTCAGAGGGGGCGTGGGTTAGCTTCGATCTCCTCAAATCAGAGCGGGGGTCGGCATCAGTGGAGAGGAAGCATGACGCAATCTGGCAATTGGACACGCTAAATAAAGTATATATACAGGTCCTTCTCAAAAAATTAGCATATTGTGATAAAGTTCATTATTTTCCATAATGTAATGATAAAAATTAAACTTTCATATATTTTAGATTCATTGCACACCAACTGAAATATTTCAGGTCTTTTATTGTTTTAATACTGATGATTTTGGCATACAGCTCATGAAAACCCAAATCTCAAAAAATTAGCATATTTCATCCGACCAATAAAAGAAAAGTGTTTTTAATACAAAAAAAGTCAACCTTCAAATAATTATGTTCAGTTATGCACTCAATACTTGGTCGGGAATCCTTTTCCAGAAATGACTGCTTCAATGCGGCGTGGCATGGAGGCAATCAGCCTGTGGCACTGCTGAGGTGTTATGGAGGCCCAGGATGCTTCGATAGCGGCCTTAAGCTCATCCAGAGTGTTGGGTCTTGTGTCTCTCAACTTTCTCTTCACAATATCCCACAGATTCTCTATGGGGTTCAGGTCAGGAGAGTTGGCAGGCCAATTGAGCGCAGTAATACCATGGTCAGTAAACCATTCACCAGTGGTTTTGGCACTGTGAGCAGGTGCCAGGTCGTGCTGAAAAATGAAATCTTCATCTCCATAAAGCTTTTCAGCAGATGGAAGCATGAAGTGCTCCAAAATCTCCTGATAGCTAGCTGCATTGACCCTGCCCTTGATAAAACACAGTGGACCAACACCAGCAGCTGACATGGCACCCCAGACCATCACTGACTGTGGGTACTTGACACTGGACTTCAGGCATTTTGGCATTTCCTTCTCCCCAGTCTTCCTCCAGACTCTGGCACCTTGATTTCCGAAAACAGTACTTTGGACCACTGAGCAACAGTCCAGTGCTGCTTCTCTGTAGCCCAGGTCAGGCGCTTCTGCCGCTGTTTCTGGTTCAAAAGTGGCTTGACCTGGGGAATGCGGCACCTGTAGCCCATTTCCTGCACACGCCTGTGCACGGTGGCTCTGGATGTTTCTACTCCAGACTCAGTCCACTGCTTCCGCAGGTCCCCCAAGGTCTGGAATCGGCCCTTCTCCACAATCTTCCTCAGGGTCCGGTCACCTCTTCTCGTTGTGCAGCGTTTTCTGCCACACTTTTTCCTTCCCACAGACTTCCCACTGAGGTGCCTTGATACAGCACTCTGGGAACAGCCTATTCGTTCAGAAATTTCTTTCTGTGTCTTACCCTCTTGCTTGAGGGTGTCAATGATGGCCTTCTGGACAGCAGTCAGGTCGGCAGTCTTACCCATGATTGCAGTTTTGAGTAATGAACCAGGCTGGGAGTTTTTAAAAGCCTCAGGAATCTTTTGCAGGTGTTTAGAGTTAATTCGTTGATTCAGATGATTAGGTTAATAGCTCGTTTAGAGAACCTTTTCATGATATGCTAATTTTTTGAGATAGGAATTTTGGGTTTTCATGAGCTGTATGCCAAAATCATCAGTTTTAAAACAATAAAAGACCTGAAATATTTCAGTTGGTGTGCAATGAATCTAAAATATATGAAAGTTTAATTTGTATCATTACATTATGGAAAATAATGAACTTTATCACAATATGCTAATTTTTTGAGAAGGACCTGTATATATATATAATAAATGTTATATTCTTATTTATTATAAACTGTATCCAACTGTATCCAGTGGTTTGGTCAATATTTCCCAAATGTACACAGTGTTCTCCCATTGTGTGAAGCTGCTGTGGACATTAATATAGCAGCTCATATTGCATCCGAATTTCCTCTCCACTGGCAGTTCCTCATACCCGTCAGTAGAAATGGCTGTATGGAGAATTAGCTCAGGCTCTAACAGTCATGAGAGCAGTGGTCGAGCTGTTATTTCTGTTGGTCAGTGCTGGTTATGGATGAGCTGACTGGGTTTAAACACATTAAGGCTTTTTAAAGGCAATTGCAGACTGTTTGGCCAGGAGTGGCTACTGTGTACTAAAGAGCACAATGCAGCTCTGCATGACCTCGGCCTTTTACCATCGACTCATCAAAGCGGCACAGAAACATAAAATAGCAAACGCAATAATTTAGCTCAGGAAGGGCTGGGATTTCCTATTCTGTAATACTGTTAGGGTTTGAATTTAATTATGTGGTCGGAGGCGGTTGCTGGGATGTGATTTCAGTAATTATGTGTTGAGGTGGACTGTGTGCATTCGATATTTACTAATGATTACAAACACATACCATTGTGTGATGATGTTTTTGTTTTAATGCAGAATTGCCAGCACATGTACGAGGGATTTTCAAAAAGTTTCCGCACTTTTATATTTTGGTTGGAGACGGTGAGGGCGGGAGGAGAAGTAATTGGTGGTGTCTGAGAGAGTATCGAATGGGCTAAAAGGAATGGGCTAACAGGACAAGAGGGGTGGACAGACACGCAGAGATGCTGTTTAACAAAGTTTAATAATAACAAAACAAGACAGAACAGTACACAAGACAAGACCAGACACAAACACACGACCTATGCTAAATGCTAATGCTAATATAATCACACATGAACCATGCTAAAGCTAAACTAAATGCTATGCTTACTGCTAACACTAATCACTAAACACATGAAACATAAAACCTAAACAATCCTAAACCCTAAGCTCCACTTACCATATAGAAGCACTTTGTAGTTCTACAATTACTGACTGTAGTCCATCTGTTTCTCTACATACTGTTTTAGCCTGCTTTCACCTTGTTCTTCAATGGTCAGGACCACTACAGAGCAGGTATTATTTGGGTGGTGGGTCATTCACTGACATGGTGGTGGTGTGTTAGTGTGTGTTGTGCTGGTATGAGTGGATAAGACACAGCAAGGCTGATGGAGTTTTTTTAAACATCTCTTTGTCACTGCTGGACTGAGAATAGTCCACCAACCAAAAACATCCAGCCAACAGCGCCCCGTGGGCAGTGTCCTGTTACCACTGATGAACTCAAACAGCAGCAATAGTTGAGCGATCGTCTCTGACTTTACGTCTACAAGGTGGACCAACTAGGTAGAAGTGTTTAGTATTTAAAATACAGTATTTAAAAACTCCAGCAGCGCTGCTGTGTCTGATCCACTCATACCAGCACAACACACACTAACACACCACCACCATGTCAGTGTCACTGCAGTGCTGAGAATGATCCACCACCTAAATAATACCCGCTCTGTAGTGGTCCTGTGGGGGTCCTGGCCATTAAAGAACAGGGTGAAAGCAGGTTAAAAATGTATGTAGAGAAACAGATGGACTACAGTCAGTAATTGTAGAACTACAAAGTGCTTCTATGTGGTAAGTGGAGCTGATAAAATGGACAGTGAGTGTAGAAACAAGGAGGTGGTTTTAATGTTATGGCTGATCGGTTTATATTTTCTGAATGTATACAGTGTCGTTCTGCTGTGTGAAGCTGCTGTGGACGTTAATATAGCAGCTCATACTTCATCCGAATTTTCTCTCCACTGGCAGTTCCACTCCTCTCTAAAAATGGCTGTATGGAGAATTAGTTCAGGCTCTAACAGTCCCACAGCATAGTCAAGCATTCATGTCTAAAACAATTATCCCGATACGTTTGTAAGATCCAGGTTGGACTGATTTGTGTCTAGGTTCATGAATGATGTGGCAGGAAGATCTATGTTGGGCATATACTTGCCCCCACATTTGTGTGTAAGTGGGTGTGACAGCAGTTGCATTTGCATTAATGTTGTGTGGATCCAGTAGAAGCCAGAGATCACAGTTCACTGTACTGACTGACTGACTCTCAGCTTCTCTGTCAAACAGACATGAAGGTCTGCTGGAAGCTCCAGCCTGACACAACCAAATCCATTAAGAGCCTGTCAAAAGACGCTGGTTTTTAATGCTTTACCTTGCCCTTCCTTCTCCTCAGCAGCACTCCCACTTTCCACTAATGAGCACTCTTCTACAAGGTGATTGAATGGTCGTCTATGTAATGAAATCAGAAAGGAATTCTTTCTCCTTCTCCTTTTCCAATCTGTCTATCCTGCATAGCTTGACCTGCATAAAAGAGTCTGTAAATCGTTTAATTGAAAGCAGAGAGTGAAAAATCAATACAAAGGAAGCATTAAACCTAATGGAATGCGGTGATCCAGATCTATATTTCATATCCACAAGATGGGTGTGACTGTTACACATGTCATTGGCTCACTTTACTCCGGCTTTATGGAAGATTTTTTATTTCTTTCTTTAAAGTGCTTTAGCTGTTATTATAGGGTGAAGTGTTTTGGCTGCCCAACTGTTAGAACTGAGCACATTTCATTGGGTTAGTAATGCTTTACCTGACCTTCCAAGTAGTGTGGACCAGATGCAGGACAGTACTTCACAATACAGTAATTTATAATACAATACAATATGATACAATAAAAACTAAAGTAAGATGTAATATCATGAATCATAATAATTATACTAATAATTGTCAGTAATCAAACCTATAATCATATAATCATATATATATATATATATATATATATATATATATATATATATATATATATATACTGAGCAACCATAACATTAAAACCATCTCCTTGTTTCTACACTCACTGTCCATTTTATCAGCTCCACTTACTATATAGAAGCACTTTGTTGTTCTACAATTACTGACTGTAGTCCATCTGTTTCCCTGCATGCTTTGTTATCCCCCTTTCATGCTGTTCTTCAATGGTCAGAACCCCCACAGGACCACCACAGAGTAGGTATTGTTTGGGTGGTGGATCATTCTTAGCCTTGCAGTGACACTGACATGGTGGTGGTGTGTTAGTGTGTGTTGTGCTGGTATGAGTGGATCAGACACAGCAGCACTGCTGAAGTTTTTAAACACCTCACTGTCACTGCTGGACTAAGAATAGTCCACCAACCAAAAATATCCAGCCAACATCGCCCCGTGGGCAGCGTCCTGTGACCACTGATGAAGGTCTAGAAGATGACCAACTCAAACAGCAGCAATAGATGAGCGATCGTCTCTTGACTTCACATCTACAAGGTGGACCAACCAGGTAGGAGTGTCCAATAGAGTGGACAGTTAGTGGACACGGTATTTAAAAACTCCAGCAGCGCTGCTGTGTCTGATCCACTCATACCAGCACAACACACACTAACACACCACCACCATGTCAGTGTCACTGCAGTGCTGAGAATCATCCACCACCTAAATAATTTCTACTCTGGTGGTCCTGGGAGAGTCCTGACCATTGAAGAACAGCATGAAAGGGGGCTAACAAAGCATGCAGAGAAACATATGCACACATGCCTATTAATAATAATAATAATAATAATAATATTATTATTTATTACTATAAATTATTATTATTAGTAGTAGTTGTAGTAGTGTTATTATTATTAATAATTATTAATTACAATAATAATTATTATTGTTGTTGTTAATAATAATATTTATTTGATTATTAATAGACACCATTAAAATGTAAAGCACTTATATTGGTAAAACATTTTTACAGTTCCATTGATCTTAGTAGCAGACACATAAAGTCTGGTTCCTAAAAGATCAATTTATCCAGCCTGGTTGCACTGGTGCAATTTGTTGTATTTATTACACAGGTTATAGTTAAAGCTTCATCTGTCAAACTTGGAACATGCTGTGGCTGTATAATGGCCAATTATCTGCATCAGCGAGCCATTTACCAAATATGCATAAATCCTAGTTTGACATTTTGCCTCGTTTTACTGTCTGTTATTAACTAGCATAAAATTAACAGTTTCTCATAAATAAACCATTAAATAAATAAATAAATCAGAACTAGTTAATTACATGTTCTTTTACAGCTCTGCCCTTATTTAAAATACCAGAATTGTCTGTCAAATTAGCGCTCTACACAGGGTGTTGTTAGTACTTTACTTTATAGAAGCGTAATTAGTCTTGTAGCAGCCTAACATGCTAGCTAGCTTGCTAATTTGCAGTTTCATTGTTAAGGTACATGATTGAATGGTCATTACTTAATATTATAAGAATGGCTGTAATTTTATATAGGTAATGTAGACATAAAGCACACAGGCTGAAAAGTACCTACAAATTAGCATAGTATAACATTAGCATAACAGCTAATGCATAGCATAACAGTAGGTAGAGCTTTGGGCTAACAATTGGAAGGTTGTGTTGAATCTCTGCTAAGCGGCCACTGTTTACTGGGTTATGTGATTAAAGAATGTATTTTAACTATGACAAATATATCCTAGATTTTTGTAATTTAAATTGTTTTAACCTGAGACTAAATTTACATCATTAAAATGTTTACATACACGTCTAAGGTACAAGTATGTCATGCAGTCCTGAAATTCGATTTGTTCTGTTTTAAATCTGAATAACTGGAACACATGTACAAATTCAATTTTTTTTATATGATTATAAATAAGGCCCTACCTAATTCACGGCCATGAAAATCACGTAATGGGCTGTGAAATGAGCTGTTTCTCATGCTGTGAAATTTAAAATTTAAAACGGTTTGTGTTTAGCTAATTAACGTTTTTCATTCACGTAGCATTCAAGCATTGGTTAAAAAAATACAGGTCTGCCATGAATGAGAAACTGTTCAAACGAGTGACACCTTCCACAGTCAAGCAAGCTTTATGGCAAATATATTAGATGCATTTGCAGAAGGAAGACTAGAAACACATACACTGACCAAAAGTATTTGCACACCTAACCATGAGCTTGTTGGACAGTTCATTTTTAGCACAAACTCTATTAAAATATACTGACCTCTATGTAACTCTTTTAGCAAGACTTTAAATTAGTCTGTGGGAATTTATGCCCATTTAGTCAAAGGAGCATTTGTATGGCTGGGCACTAATGTTGGTCAAGACAGACTTAATTGAGTTCCAAATTCATTCAGGCCACGCTCAGGGGCACAGTAATGCTGGAACAGGAAAGGGCCTTCCGTAAGCTGTTGCTGCAAAGTTGGAAGCGTATAATTTTCTTTATGTAACTGATTTATTACACCTGTTAGCAATAGTTGTGGCTGAAACAGCAATGAATTAAAAAAATAGAAGGGGTGTCCCAATACTACATTTTTAAATTTGTCTGATTTGTCTGTCAGGATGTGATTGACTAAAGATTATGTTATTTGTTTAGTAACGTCAAACCCTTCTAATTATTTTTTGCAAAAAGCTCTCATAAGTGTCCTAATTAAATTAAAATTAAAATTATACACGATCAGTCATAACATTAAAACCACCTCCTTGTTTCTACACTCACTGTCCATTTTATCAGCTCCACTTACCATATAGAAGCATTTTTAGCCTGCTTTCACCCTGTTTTTCAATGGTCAGGACCACCACAGAGTAGGTATTATTATTAGGTGGTGGATCATTTTCAGCACTGCAGTGACACTGACATGGTGGTGGTGTGTTAGTGTGTGTTGTGCTGGTATGAGTGGATCAGACACAGCAGCACTGCTGGAGTTTTTAAATACCATGTCCACTCACTGTCCACTCTATTAGACACTTCTACCTAGTTGGTCCACCTTATAGATCGCTCATCTATTGCTGCTGTTTGAGTCGGTCATCTGGTCACAGGACGCTGCCCACAGGGCGCTGTTGGCTGGATATTTTTGGTTGGTGGATTATTCTCAGTCCAGCAGTGACAGTGAGGTGTTTAAAAACTCCTGCAGCACTGCTTTGTCTGATCCACTCATACCAGCACAACACACATTAACACACCACCACCATGTCTTTGTCACTGCAGTGCTGAGAATGATCCAGGCTAAAAAATGTATTTAGAGAAATAGATGGACTGCAATCAGTAATTGTAGAACTACAAAGTGCTTCTATATGGTAAGTGAAGCTGATAAAATGGACAGTGAGTGCAGAAACAAGGAGGTGGTCATAGTGTTATGCCTGATCAGTGTATATGGACTGTGATAATTATTTGTTTAATCAAAAAATTATAATACATGATTAATGATGAATAAAAATACTTTATATACAATATAATTAGAATTAACCACTACAGACATGGTTTTTAAGCTTTTTCAGTATCAGTGCAGTTGATCTTTTTCTTTCTATCATGTCTTTTTTTTATTTTATATTATTTATTTTAATTTTTTGCTTATTTTAATTGTGCCTCGAGCTGTAGAATGTTTTTCCATGCAATAATGGTAGTAACAGTAAGCTTCAATACAGCAGTGGGACATTTTTGAACAGGTAGAGGTGTAGGCTGAGAAGTCTTCAAAGAAAATGATGTAGTTCAGGGGCTAAAGTCTGCTGCTGTAATTAAAGCTTTAGAACTGGCATTCCTTTTCATTACTCTAGGCTACCCTGCTGGGCACCCAATCAGTCGGAGAAAAGCCAGTAAAATAAAAATGTCTAAGATCTGTTTTATCTGAGAAACTAAAACGTTTGATATCAGCGAGGGTTTAACCAAAAAGTCAGACTAATTGCCTCACTGTTGCTAGTGCAGGAGTGTAAACATTAAATAAAGAATTATTTGTTAATTCATGTTGCAGTTAATTTTGGAGCTGTGAATAAGCACTTCGGTCCTGAACGTGGTCATGCATAACTCTAAACACATTTCATACATTATTACTTAATCTTGTGTGGGATTAACTCTTTCTTGACTGGCGTCCACACTTATGAACAGTTGATTAAATGCTGCTTTGAGAAACATCCAGGCTGTGAGTCATTATAAACCATTTGGTTTCAGAGCCATGATACAGTCAATTTACATTTTACAATTTTGGCATTTAGCTTACTGTGCAGAGTTTGCATATTCTCCCTGTGTCTGCGTAGGTTTCCTCCGGGAGCTTCAATTTCCTCCCACAGTCCAAAAACATGCAGTGAGGTTAACTGGAGACACTGAATTGGTGTATCTATAGGTGAATGTGTGTGTGTGTGTGTGTCTGCCCTATGATGGACTGGTGCACCGTCCAGGGTGTTACTGTGTCTTGCGCCCATTGAAAAGCTGGGATAGGCTCAAGAACCCCCATCCTGATTGGATAAGTGGACAATGGTTTTCTGAAGTACTCTCAAGCCCATGTGGCTGTATTTATTACACAGTATCATGATTGTTGCCCATGCAATCTGAAGGCTAGAAGGATGCACACAGTCATCGGTGGTTTTTGGCCTTGTCTTAGACAGAATCTTTTCACAATATTATGTATGGTAGATGGTGAATGAACTAAATTATTTGTAGTATTTGTATTATTGCGCAATGTTCTTTTTTTATTGCGCAAGTTTGGCACAAACTGGTGAGCCACAGCCCATGTATGCTTGGAAAGACTGAGCCTTTGGTGGATCCTTCTTTTATACCCAATTATGATTCCTTCACTACTTACTAACTCACCTGCTTGTTGTGGAATATTTCAATACAATGCAATTTAGATATTTTGTAAATGTTTCAATCTCATTTTGTTCTTGTCCCTGCTTTTATCAGTGTGTTATAGACGTCAATATGTGTTTATAATGACAAAATACAGTGGTACCTTGAAACTCAACATCAATTGGTTCTGGGAGTGGCGTTGAGTTTAAAAGGAGTTGAGTTTCAAGGTATTTTTTCCAATAAGGATGTATGGGAAACCTGTTAATGTGTTCCATGGTCCCGTGGACTTGCATATATTTTAGGCTAATGTAAAATAATGTTTGAAGGTTGATGGTGTAAAAAAATAGAGTTTTTGACACTTATACACTGAAAATAACACAAATATAATATAAAACACTGAAATAAAAAGCTGATTCTTACAATTTCTCAGCACCCCGAGCTGTAACACAAGTTTAAAAGTGAAACAGTGAGGAAAATCCAGCGAAACACAGATACATGTGGATGCTTTCAGAGTGAATCTGATGGTTATTCCACACAAATGCAGATTTGTCTCATATGCACACTTTGTCTCAAGCCGAGCGCTGAACAAAGCGACTGTTCATTGTTAATTTGAAATTAAATAAATAAATTTTTGGAAAACAAACCGAACACATTAAGTTTAAAGGAAACGTTGAGTTTAAGGGTACAAATTTCTCGACGAAGAAGATTTTGAGTTTAGGGGACGTTGAGTTACAAGGTACCACTGTACAATCAAGTTGGTCAGCCAAAACATTAAAAGTAATTTCTTACTACTTTTAACAACAATATAGATAAATAACGAATCACAACTTGTTGTTTTTATTGCATTTTACAAAAAGCCCTAATTTCTCTGGGAATGGGGTTTATGGATTCAAATATGGCTGATTTAGTGTTAAGTACTGCTTAAAAATGTACTTTTTCTCTGAGTCATTCAGTAATCTGTGTGATTATGTGATTATACTGTAATTGCCCAGATACATCTTTGTTCAATTGCAAGATAATTAAAAAAGGAAATTGATTGCCTTTGTTATAACCTTATATGATTAATCCTGCTAATGGATTCACCTAAAAGCCTAGATGGACTTAGTCAGTGGGCTGTGTAGCCACGTTTGGTATGTATGTCTTGGCAGCTTTAGATGTAAAAGACACGACCTGTAGGGATCTTAACTGCTGGGTAATTATTTATTGTCACTATATTTTCTATAACTTTCTGGCTTGTATAATAATGTAGTGTTACAATTTTTCATTAGGAGTTCCAAGCTAACTAGCCTGAAGCTAAAAGCCTGTACTGGGAAGAGTTTGGATAGTTTATTTAAAAAAATCCCATTCACTAATGACTTTCCCTCTCAGGAAGTGCAACTGTATTGTGGTTTAAAATAGGTCAGACGACTTATGAAACAACGACACAATAGGACAAATGTTCCTTCAGAAATACAGGATGAAGCCAGGATGTTGCCGGTTTATGCAAACAATGTGGGCCTCATTGCTTTGTCTACAGTTTAGTGCTTTAGAATGGGATGGAGCCAGTTTGTTCCCCACCCCTGACATCAAGATCTTTTCTACACTATACTAAAGGACAATATGTGAGTGATGTGATCGTATGAAAATGTACAAGCGTGTTAGTTGGGATACAAAGAGGCAAATACAATGTACAATGTAAAACCAAAGTAGAATTCACTGATCAGCCATAACATTAAAATCACCTCCTTGTTTCTACACTCACTGTCCATTTTATCAGCTCCACTTACCATATAGGAGCACTTTGTAGTTCTACAATTACTGACTGTAGTCCATCTGTTCCTCTACATGCTTTGTTAGCCTCTCATCATGCTGTTCTTCAATGGTCAGGACTCTCCCAGGACTATTACAGAGCAGGTATTATTTAGGTGGTGGATCATTCTCAGCACTGCTGTGATACTGACATGGTGGTGGTGTGTTAAAACATCCAGGAAACAGCTCCCTGTGGGCAGCGTCCTGTGACCACTGATGAAGGTCTAGAAGATGACCGACTCAAACAGCAGCAATAGATGAGCGATCGTCTCTGACTTTACATCTACAAGGTGGACCAACTAGGTAGGAGTGTCTAATAGAGTGGACAGTGAGTGGACATGGTGTTTCAAAACTCCAGCAGCGCTGCTGTGTCTGATCCACTCATACCAGCACAACACACACTAACACACCACCACCATGTCATTGTCACTGCAGTGCTGAGAATGATCCACTACCTAAGTAATACCTGCTCTTTGGTGGTCCTGTGGGGGTTCTGACCATTGAAGAACATGGTGAAAGTAGGCTAAAAAGGTATGCAGTAATTGTAGAACTACAAAGTGCTTCTATATGGTAAGTGAAGCCGATAAAATGGACAATGTGTTTAGAAACAAGGAGGTGGTTTTAATGTTGTATATTAGTATACATAGCTATAAACAGAATGTTATAAGTTTGCACGTGTGGGCACAACAGATGGGCACGTTACAGTTTACGTTAGTCTATAGTTATTTTCTGGAGCGCTTGTCTGTAGTAATACGGCTTGAATGCAAGCGAATATTTCACAATGTCAAACCTGAGGCCCCACATGCCAACTAATGTGGAGCTGAAAAGTCTTGAATGTCAATTTTGATTGGAAAGAAAGAACACGTTGCCAAGAATAGTGAAAGAATGGTGGCAGGATGAAGTGATGTAGATGTTGAGCCGTATCTGTCTGATAAAATACCCAGACAGGCTGTCAACAGTGGTTCTATTAGAGATGTATGGTCGGGTGATCTGTGGTCATGCTTTTCCTGTATTGTTACATAATCAGTTATTATAAAATATGTCTATTTTAGTTTGCACAGTGTATATCCCTCTTTTTATAGTTTGTATTGAGGTGTTTTAGCCACACATATTGCTAACAGGTGTATAAAATCTATTATACACAAAAAATTAAATGCTTCCAACTTTGTGTTAAGGGTGGCACAGTGGCTCGGTGGGTAGCACTGTCACCTCACAGGAAGAAGGTCTTGGGTTCAGTCCCCAGGCGGTGTGGTCCGGGTCGTTTCTGTGAGGAGTTTGCATGTTCTCCCTGTGTCTGCGTGAGTTTCCTCCAGGAGTTCCAGTTTCCTCCCACAGCCCAAAAACATGCAGTCAGGTTAATTGAAGACACTGAATTGCCCTATAGGTGAATGGGTGTGTGTATGTGTATATATGTGTCCTTGTCCAGGGTGTTACTGTGTGCCTTGCGCCCATTGAAAAGCTGGGATAGGCTCCAGCACCCCCTTGACACTAATTGATTAAGTGGTTAAGAAAGGGAGTGAGTGAGTGAACTTTGTGTTAAGTTTAGACTTGACTGTGCCACTTTACAAATAGAGGTCCATTAAACACTTTTGAGATGAATTGGAATGTCACTCTTAAGCCAGCCCATCTGGTGCAACAGTCCGTTAGTGTCAGACCTCACAAATACTCTTTTGACTGGCTCAAATTTTCAAAGGCAGGTTTCAAAATCTTGTGAGAATCGTACCAGAAGATTGTAGGGGGCAGGACTTCAGAAGTGAATGTCCAAGCGTATGGTCAGATGTCACTTCCACATTCACACTCACTCACTGACTGACACCTAGGGCTAATTTTAGAGCTGTCAGTTCACGTTCAGCACGGCATTAGAAAGCAACCCAGAGGAAACACCCACAAAAACAGGGAGTAAGTGCAAAACTCCTTACAGACAGTGACAGGGGGCGAATTCCAAACAGGACCCACGTTTGGATGTATCATATTTTAATGTACAGTGGTACCTGGAATCTCAGCTCAGTTGGTTCTGGGAGTGGCGTTTCGAGGTATTTTTTCCTTTAAGGATGTTTGGGAAACCTGTTAATGCGTTCCATGGTCCCGTGGAACTGCATATATTTTAGGCTAATGTAAAATAATGGGTTGTTTTTGACACTTATACACTGAAAATAACACAAATAATAATTAAGAGAGGTTTAGTGTTCCTATGTCATTTTTTAATACATTAAATCATGTTAAGCTCTCAGCAACCCGAGCTATAACACAAGTTTAAAAGTGAAACAGGAGAAAAATCCAGATAAACACTGATACATGTGGACGCTTTCAGAGTGAATTTGACTGTTATTCCACACAAATGCAGATTCGTCTCATATTCGCACTTTGATGACGTTTTACAGCATCGCTCAAGCCAAGCGCTGAACACTGCAGCAGTTGCACACAAGTCAAGTTTAAGGGTACAAATTTCTCAACGAAGGTCGTCGAATTTCAGAGATTTTGAGTTTAGGGGACATCGAGTTACAAGGTACCTACTGTATAATACTTTTTAACCCTTGGCAACAGCATTTCAAGCTAATAGTACCATGTAGTAGTACACAGGTGACTTTTCTCAAGATGAACGAGATGAAAATATACAAAATTTTGATGAAATAATAATTATATGTGGAGAAATTAAGGAGCATAAATTGCATTATGATACGACATCATGTGACACAAAGTGATCTTGGCACCACTGGTAGTTTAGTGCTGGGAACCTGGATGGACCTAATTATTATTATTATTTAGTGCCGTCAAGTCGATTCTGACTCCCGGCGACCGTATGGATGGTGTATTTCCAGAACATCCTGTTTTCTGTTTTGGTCTTTAGGCTTCCTAATGGCTCGTTCATTGTTCCCCTAATTGTATCCATTCACCTTGTTGCTGGCCGTCCTCTAACTCTTTTACCTTCAACTCTTCCAGAATTGTCAGCAATGGTCAGTAAAAATAAAACGAATTATTAAACACTGTGACCTTTTTACTGACATCCACTTAGTCAAAAATCTGAATTCACCAATTTAGAATTTTGTTTTTGCCCTTTTTGTTATTATAACGAGGAAAACAAAATATCCAATAATGCAGATCACAGTGTTCCATACAGTTTCATTGCTTATGCAGTTGACCTTTATTGTTATATTTTATATTAATTATGTGCAGGTCAATAGAACGACTGAATTCCATTACTGACTGTGTTTCTTTCCTTTTTTTCTGCATACCATTTAAACAGGAGTATCCACACTCATCTGTGTAAATACTAAAGAAGCAGTTTAAACAGCATATGAGGAAAATTTAAAGATTTACTGTATTATTAAAAAATTAACCATGGTCAGTGAAACTCAAAATTGCTTTTCTTATTTTTGATGATGAGTACTGAGTGCTGAGTTGAGGTCTGGTGAGTGTAAAGGTCATAGTATATGGAAACTATTCAGTCTTCCCTGATGTGTTTTCATCCTGGAAGAAACTGCTCTCATCATGAAAGCAACATTCAGTCATATTGATTGTGATTAGTTGTTCCTGGAACTACAGCTGGGCAGTAGGGAACACAACGTAGAAAGCAAGCCAATCCTTCACTGGGTGTCAAACAGTAACCCATCACTGCAGTCTTGAGCAGTCAGTCCACCTTTTGCATTGTGTCTGATAGTCAAATATTGCTTATTCGTCACACTAAATGATTTCATGATACTACGAGGGTTCTTCAAAAAGTTTCAGCACTTTTTAAAACTATTTATTAACAATTTTAAAAACAAATGACATCACTTTATACAGTCACCTTCCAATGCATTTTCCCCAGCTTCGTTTCTCTTCTCAGTTATCTCTCCGTGTTTACTGTTATTAATTAAATGTCGTGGTTTTAAATAAACACCAGCTACTACATAACATTCTGTGTGACTCTCTTACATTAAAAAGCTTAATTAAAAAGCTTAATTAAACTGCTATTACCACAGATCTGTAACCGACCGTCAGACTCGTTCCGTCTAAGGAGCTAAAAGTTCAGCAGATGATCCTGAACTAACGAATTTGCTAATGAATAAACTTTTGCCTCGGATTGGCTCTGTAACGTCTTCTGTTCTCATCTACATCACAAGTAAGAACCGCTTACGATTTACCAAAGTGAACCAGGAGTTTATATAACGTGCTGATAGAATCGACTCAGATGTGACCGGATTGAATTATGTTTTTAAAGTAAATATTACAATCAGCAAAATTACATCGTATGTATGATGCACAACGTTAATGATGTTATTTTAGGTCATGAAGAGTTTTCACTGTGGTTTCTGTACGATGGTTGATGAATGGTGATGTGATGGTTGGCGCTTCGTAGCTCAAAGTCTGGATCAATGCACTGAGCTGTTAACTTAACGTGATCTTTATATATCACACGATCGGATCGGCTACTTTTAGGAAATATCGTCCGATCGCCGATAGCATGTTTTGATTAAAAATCGGCCGATACTGATTCATAGCCGATCGATCGTCCCATCTCTAATTTTAAGCGACAAAGCTTTTGGACTCATTTAAAGTGGAGGTTGCAACATATTTCACTGATCATTTATTGCAAGTAAGCAATATGTATTATTTTTGTTAGTCTTCTAAATCACTGTGAAAGAATTTGTGCTGTGCATTTTTGAAAAAACTATATATTGCTGAATTATGGAGCATAAATAGCTTATTTTAGATCTCATCTCTATAGGGTCACAAATTTTAATTTGCTTTTTTACTATGAACTTTGACATAGTTTTTATATTTTGATTATATGAATTTTACTTCATTTTAATACTTAATTACTGCTGAAAAAACATCAACAAATACTTAGCAGATCCTCTGGAATTTTCTTAATTTATAATCATGGTGTCCTTGCAAAATCTTTAAGGTGACTGATTTTAATGGTAAAGCTCAAAATGAGCCTGTCAGGGCTCTACAGGGCTGGCATGAATTAAATAGGGCTGAACTGGCTAACTAATTGAATTAGGTGAACTGGTTAATGTAGTAACTAAATGGACAGTTACTTTTCACAATATTTATCTGCATGTTGGATTACTTTGATTCATACTGTATTCATTACTTTTTATATTATAAATATAATATGAATATAATATAATATATAACATAATGTGTATAATATATATATTATATTATATTATATTATACATTTATGTTTGGTTGTAATATTAGTCTCTGTAGCATTAATTACTCTTTATCTGTGTATTCCTTTACATCTATGTGAAGTCACATCACACAATTACAGCCAGTCAACAGCTAACAGACAGAATTTTTCATGTACGCTTTCACAATTATTTTTTATCTTAATTTCCTTTCAGTTCTCTGCTCTGCTAGCTTCTCTCTACTTGCCTTCTGTCAGAATCTTCCTCGTTTCACTATTTGCCAGTTGCTTTCTCACTTATCTTAATGTATTACCTTGTGTTCTGATGCCATATGCTTCTCGCCATATGTACATTTTCTCACGACTGGGTAAGATCCAGGAGGAAACAAACAGCTGCAGTACGCTAAAAGCTGTTCAGTGTCAGTGGAATGTAAACCGCACTGCTTACCCCATTTCACATAAGACTGACTGAGATCAATTTATTCTGTAAACCCTGTTAAATCGCTTCCTTGCACATAAAAGTAGTGCTGGATGATGAATTAGAATTTTCACACGATGTTTGAAATGTGACAATCAAGATCTTACATGTGTAAATACCTTAAACCAGGGGTTTTCAACCTGTGAGGCGCTGACTGCCGTTAGGGCATGTGGGTGTGTGTGTCTTTAAGAGAGGTGTATAGTGGGAGATGCTCTGTTTACAATATGGCTACAAGTGATTCAGGAGTCGATTCGTATGAAGCGAAGCTTGGGCACGTTCTGAGTTTCTCTACTGTTATTAATGAATGTTGCTGTTTTAAATAAACACCAGCTACTACAGAACACCTTGTGTTACTCACTTTTCTTTCAGGTCGAAGGCTTAATTAAACTGGCTATTACCACCGAGCGGTAGAAAGGTCAGACTTGTTCTGTCTGTGGAGCTAAAAGTTAACTCACCTGAGTTACTTCAGTTAAAGCAGATTATCCTGAACCAGCAAACTTAGCAATTGATGAACTTTTGCCTCCACTTGGCTCTTTGAAGTAACGTTTCTGCTCTCATCAAAAGCTAGTACCACTTACTATTTACGACTAGCTGTAACTAATATTGAACCACGTATTTCTATAATGTGCTTGCAGAATAGGCTGAGTTTGCACAGTGAATAAGATAGAGCCGTATTATCTTTTTGAAGTAAATATTTCAATCAGCAAAATTGCAGCGTATGTATGGTGTTACAATGGTAATTATACCGGTGGCTCTGTGGGTAGCATTGTTGCCTCACAGCAAGAAGGTCCTGGGTTCGATCCCCACAGTCCATCGCAGGGCAGACATACACACACCCATTCACCTATAGGGCAATTCAGTGTCTCCAATTAACCTGACTGCATGTTTTTGGACTGTGGGAGGAAACCGGAGCTCCCGGAGGAAACCCATGCAGACACGGGGAGAACATTCAAACTATGCACAGAAAGGACCCGGTCTGCCCCGACTGGGGATCGGACCCATGACCTTCTTGCTGTGAGGTGACAGTGCTACCCACTGAGCCACTGTGCCGCCCTCCCTTCTTATAAATAAAATAATTATTAAATTGTGTACAGCTGCATTATGTAAGAATTAAAGAAACTGTGTTTGAGAATCATTTCAAAAATTAAATTTCATTTTATTTGATTATTTTATTTTATTTTTTGCAGTATCATCCAGCCATATGTACAACCTAATCAGCTTTTAACCTTGTGCCTTTGTTTGGTAAATATGTCCCTTCAGAGCATCCCATCAGTGTAAACACAATGCAGAAGAACAGATTAAACAGCTGGCGTGGGAGGTGGAAGCTGGGAAGTGATGAACCGATAGAAGCTCGTCACTCTCTAGAGCTGCACAAAGCCACTGTAACTAAAGCACTAAAGCAGATAACTCTCCATTGTTGACAGACACACAGATAGAAAAGTCATTCAGAACGTCGGATGGTTTGTTAAAGGATTGTCAACACCTTGTCGGAGCCGCCGACCCGGTTGGTCATCCCCAAGGTCGATTCCTGAATTTCCGTTTCCCCGACAGGACACTAAAAGTAATCCGTGTCACCGAGTGATGATGAAAAGGAACGTCTTGTAGACTGTAGCCGCGAGTCTCCGTGCCCTTTCCAGTGCCGAGGTCTGTTTATGCTGCTCCCGGCTTCTGAGAGCCTCACAGCTCTGTGTAAATGTGAACTGTGCCAGTCTGCCTGTTTGTTCAGCAAATTTAGCGCTTTTGCTAAAAACTGAAAAAAGAAAAGGATTTTTTAATAGGAGACTAGCGCTCACAGGAAATAGATTTACCTTCTAAGACTTGAATAAAAAAGACAAATTAAGGACACTTGTTTCTGTTACTGGTTAATTTTACATCCTGTTATTGCATTAAAAAACAATCATGTCATTTAACTAATAACTAAACTTCATACTTAGTAATATTTTTTAGCTTAGCCCAAGTTAGCATATTAAGATAGGATAGATATAGATATATATTATTTGTCATATATACATATACAGTTGTACAGTACAATGAAATTCTTTCTTCGCATATCCCAGCTTGTTTGGAAGCTGGGGTCAGAGCTCAGGGTCAGCCATCGTACTGCGCCTTTGGAGCAGACAGGGTTAAGGGCCTTGCTCAAGGCTGCATAGCAGAGCCTGGATTTGAACCGCCAATCTTCCGATTGATAGCCCAAAGCTCTACCCACTAGGCCAGCACTGTCCCTATTAGCGAACTACATGTAAAATGTCAACTAATAATTGATTAATTATACATTTGCATTTTCATCATTTAGCAGACGCTTTACAATTATTACTGGACACAATCTGAGCAATTGAGAGTTAAGGGCCTTGCTCAGGGTCCCAACAGTGGCAACTTGGGAATGGTGGGGCTAATTGCTAGTCCAGGGCTTTAACCACTGAGCTACCACTGCCCGAAAGAAATCTTACAGAATGCCATTACTTGTCATATACGTATATGTATACACGTGTACAATACAAAAAAATTCTTTCTTCACACATCCTAGCTTGTTTGGAAACTGGGGTCAGCAATTGTATGGGGCACTAGGAGCAGAGAGGGTTAAGGGCCTTGCTCAAGGGCCCAACAGTTGCTACATGGCAGAGCTGGGATTCGAACTCTCAACCTTTCAGTTGATAGCCCAAAGCTCTACCCACTAGGCTATCAATTATGGACGCCATCTAGCGGGCATAATTAGTTTGGTGGCTCAGTGGGTAGCAATGACACCTCACAGCAAGAGGGTCCTGGGTTCGATCCCCAGGTGGGGTGATCCGGGTCCTTTCTGTGTGGAGTTTGCATGTTCTCCCCGTGTCTGTGTGGGTTTCCTCAGAGTGCTCTGGTTTCCTCCCACAGTCCAAAAACATGCAGTCAGGTTAACTGGAGACACTGAATTGCCCTATAGGTGAATAGGTGTGTGTGTGTGTGTTTGTGTGTGTTTGTATATGTGCTCTGCGATGGACTGGCGCCCCGTCCAGGGTGTTACTGTGTGCCTTGCGCCCATTGAAAAGCTGGGATAGGCTCCAGCTACCCCCACCCCGCGCGACCCTGATTGAATAAGCGGTTAAGAATGTGTGAGTGACCTTCCTTTTGATGACCAAAAATGTATTTATTATTATTATTTATTTATTAGTTTTTTACGATGAGCAGTTTAAAAGCAGCAATAAAACAAGCCAGTGTAATGTCAGCTTACTTCAATTTTCTGTTACCTCTCAAACCATGCCAGTGGGTAGATTATGCATGTTAATAAATGTGTGAATGTGTTTTCTACTACTGCTACAGAATAAAGCAGTTATTGAATTTACAATGAAATAATGTATTTAGTTATAAACCCAATTTATAAACCCGATTTAAACTTTATCCTGCTTGATTTTGCTTACTGTATTAGTCCTTATGTTAAACTGTAACCAGTGGTCACAGACTGTATCTGTCCCAGCCTGGTGGTTCTGTGTCTCAGTGTCCACACTGTGAGCATTTCAGAATCTTCAGGGTTTTAAATGTCCTGCAGTCTGGTGAGGCATTTTAATAAATGAAAACATGCATGAGTTGCTAATTGCAGGAACACAGGGAAATATATTCATTATGTCTGTCCTTTGTTTTAAATCAGTCAGACTAACCACATTATATTTACTTCACTGCTCTGTGTGACATTTGGCGGTTTACAGCCTTACGCTGTATGACTGAACAGTTACAGCTATCAGAAATTCTCCCTGTAGATTAATAAACCTAGGGCTGTGTGGCAGACTGTGGTTTTGTGCCTGTGGTAGGGTTTAAAATCCAAAACTGGGGTCACACAGATACGGATACTAATTTTTTAATGTCCATAATCTATAACTGTATTCTTTAAAGAAACTGTTCAGGTTTTAAATAGAGGTCAAACCGCTGACATAAAAGCTCCTCTGCTTGGGGGTTGCATTTGTGTTGTAATATACACCGATCAACCATAACATTAAAACCACCTCCTTGTTTCTACACTTACTGTCCATTTTATCAGCTCCACTTACCATATAGAAGCACTTTGTAGGTCTACAATTACTGACTGTAGTACATCTGTTTCTCTGCATGCTTTGTTATCCTTCTTTCATGCTGTTCTTCAATGGTCAGGACCCCCACAGGACCACTACAGAGCAGGTATTATTTAGGTGGTGGATGATTCTCAGCACTACAGTGACAATGACATGGTGGTGGTGTGTTAGTGTTTGTAGTTCTGGCATGAGTGGATCAGACACAGCAGCGCTGCTGGAGTTTTTAAATATCGTGTCCACTCACTTTCCACCCTATTGGACACTCATACCTAGTTGGTCCACCTTGTAGATGTAAAGTCAGAGACGATCGCTCATCTATTGCTGCTGTTTGAGTTGGTCATCTTCTAGACCTTCAACAGTGGTCACAGGACGCTGCCCACGGGGCGCTGTTGGCTGGATATTTTTGGTTGGTGGACTATTCTCAGTCCAGCAGTGACAGTGAGGTTTTTAAAAACTCCATCAGCTCTGCTGTGTCTTATCCACTCATACCAGCACAACACACGCTAACACACCACCACCATGTCAGTGTCACTGCAGTGCTGAGAATGATCCACCACCTAAATAATACCTACCAGGGCTCTAGACTAACGTTTTGCACTGGTTGCACTGGTGCACCTAACTTTTTTTCTTAGGTGCACCAGCACAAAAGTTAGGTGCACCCAAATTTTCGACCGCATCGCATTTAACACCGCAGTTTTACAGGTTCACTTTTTTTTTTTTTTTTTTTTTATCACTGTCCATACAGGCAATATTGACTTGTAAATAACTAACAATCTGGTCAACATGGCCTCGTCTGATGATCTGTTTGCTGCTGCCTGACAATGAAGGGCAGTGGGGAGAGGGGGACACTTGGGCAGTGCATTTATCGCGGCATGTAATGTGTTTTATAGATGCATTGGGCTTTTTCAGCCTTTCAATTCAAAATGTATTAGAACCAGTCACAAATATACTATTGCCGGCCACTGTCTTCTTTACAGTTAATTATAGTATTACAGACTAATTATAGCACACTTATATGTGTGTATATTTAAAATTATATGTATATGTTTGTGTGTGTGTTAGAGTGTAATCTTAAATGCAGTGCATTATATTATCGGCTTTACTGAATCTTTTACACAGATTCCCAAAATCGCTTGCGGTGCACTCACTGCGTATTTTGACTACATGTATTGTAATATATTTTGGTCTTTTAGTTATTTTTATATTTTACTTAACGAAAATATTGTCGTGTTTTTACTTTCACTATCGCGGCACTTTACCGCTAGCATTAGCCACTTGCTACTAGAGGGTCGGCTCACCTAGCCGCTGTCCGGTGGGGATGCTGCGGGTCTTTTGCTGTGCGGTGGTGGAGGTGTGGGAATAAAGGCACACGACAGGGTCGAGTCACTTTAACTGTTTAGTCAGGACTTAAGTGAGCGTTACAACACTTTACACCGCCGAGCTCCAGAACCCGAACTTCCATTCTGGAACATCCGGCGAGTCTCATATACAAAACTAAACTTACTGCAGAACGTCCGAACGCACGTGTATAAACCTGGTGCTGCATTCTGATTGGCTGAGCTGAATGTCGCTCACATATCGCCGCTACAATATTGTCCCGCCCTTCACCATCTCTGATTGGTTTAGACCATGATATTGGCCTAATGTGTGTCTGTTGTTGTTTTTTTCCCTCGGACGCCTGGTCGCACCGGTGCGACCTGAGATTTTTTTTAGTCGCACCATTGAGAAATTAGGTCGCATGTGCGACCAAATTGGTCGCACTCTAGAGCCCTGCCTACTCTGTGGTGGTCCTGACCATTGATGAACAGCATGAAAGAGGGCTAAAAAGATATGTAGAGAAACAGATGGACTACAATCAGTAATTGTAGAACTACAAAGTGCTCCTATATGGTAAGTGGAGCTGATAAAATGGACAGTGTAGAAACAAGGAGGTGGTTTTAATGTTATGGCTAATCAGTGTATGTTTTTGGTTGAGCACGTAGCCACTGATGCATCACTGCTTTTATATCATCACATGAAAATCTTCTTCCCCTTAAAGCTTCTTTGAGCGTCTAAAAAGGTGGAAATCAGATGGTGCTAAATTCAGACTATAAGCGTCTCTCAGACACGCCAATTACTACTTCTCCCACCCTCACCGTTTCCAACCAAAAGGTAAAATTGCGGAAACTTTTTGAAGATCCCTCGTATATATCTTATGCCACTGCTCCGCTGAGATCTGGGTATTAATGTCATTGGCACTATCAGCTGACTGGGACGTGATGTTTTAAACCCCATTTTGCAAGGCAAAGCAAACTAATTTAGTTAGTTGGGCAAAGTCGTGAAAATAAACGTGTACAAATAAAACAGCATTCTCTTTTGAAAAGTAAAAGGTAAACACAGCTGATAATTGCAGAGGAATATGGTGAGAAGTCAGAAATGCACTGTGGGAAACTGAGAGTATAAATACACAAGCTAATGAGTCTCTAAACAGAAACAGGTGCAGCTGGTAATCAGGGGGCTGGTGATGCTAAATGATGATAGGTGGGTGTCAGTTGGAATTGGTTCTCTGACTTACTGTATCTGTTAAAAGATAAACAAGTCATGGGCTGTGTTTAAGTAGCAGTCTGTTCATATGATTAACAATATAAGAACAAAAGTATTGGGACACCCCTCCAGTTTTTTTAATTCTTACAACAACAGTTGCTAACATGTATTAAATGAAATAAATACACTGATAAGACATATCATTATGACCACCTTCCTAATATTGTGTTGGTCCCCCTTTTGCTGCCTAAACAGCCCCAACCCGTTGAGGCATGGACTCCACTAGACCCCTGAAGGTGTGCTGTGGTATCTAGCACCAAGATGTTAGCAGACGATCCTTTAACTCCTGTAAGTTGCAAGGTGACCCTGTCGCCGGTTTACCACTGTTCCTTCAATGGACCACTTTTGATAGATACTGACCGGGAACACCCAACAAGAGCTGCAGTTTTGGAGATGCTCTGACCCAGTCGTCTAGCCATCACAGTTGTCAAACTCGCTCAAATCCTTACGCTTGTCCATTTTTCCTGCTTCTAACACATCAACTTTGAGGATAAAATGTTCACTTGTTCACCCACTAACAGGTGCTGTGATGAAGAGATAATCAGTGTTATTCACTTCACCTGTTAGTGGTCATAATGTTATGCCTGGTCGGTGTAAGTGGTAGCTCAGTGGTTAAGGTACTGGACTAGTAATCAGAAGGTTGCCGGTTCAAGCCCCATCACTGCCAAGTTGCTACTGTTGGGCCCCTAAGCAAGGCCCTTAACCCTCAATTGCTCAGACTGTATACTGTCCCAGTACTGTAAGTCACTTTGGATAAAAGCATCTGCTAAATGCTGCAAATGTAAATGTAATTATATAAAGGAAATTATATGCATCCAGCTTTGCAGCAACAATTAGGGAAGGCCATTTCCTGTTTTAACATGACTGCACCCCTGTGTACAAAGCATGGTTTATAAATCTTGGTTTAAAGAAACTCCATAGTCTGCTCAGCCACACTGAAGAGTTCTGGAATGAACTGAAACATCAATTGAGGCTTTCTTGACCAACATCAGTGCCCTGCCATACAAATGCCTTTTTGACTGACTGGGCAAAAGTGCCCACAGATATTCTTTAAAGTCTTGTGAGAAGCCTTTTCAAAAGAGGTGCTGTTGTTGAAGCTGAAAAGGTCACATAGAGGTCACTGTTTTAATACCATTTGTTTTTGAAACGGTATGTCCAACAAGCTCATGGTCACATGTCCGAATACTTTTGGCCATATGAAGTATATAAAACAATTCAACTGTTCAAGGCTGTGTATAGTACACACTGTAAAGTGCATATTGCCATTACACTGAGTACGTCTGGATGATGTATAATTCACGATGCATCTTCCAGTTTTCAGTCAGAGCAGTTTTCATGCCGTATTGCATCCACACAGTGGAAGAGGTTTTTTTTGTTGTTGTTTTCAGAATAAAAGATGGAAGAATAGATTTTTAGAGGAAGCGACACTCAGGCTGGATATACCTGCTGATGACACATAATGCCACTGAATTCTGTGCTCATATTTATTTTCAGTACCCCCCATTTGCTCTGCTCACGTCTGTATCTCTTTTTTTCATCAATTTGTTCTCACCAGTGGCTTTTGAAAGAGGAAAGACTTGGTGTTTTTATGTTGCTGTTAAGTTTATACTTTTGATAGTGGACAGTAAACAACTAGGTGAACTTGTATGTTGGTCTGCGATGGATTGGTATTGTGGTTTCATTCTGTGCTCTGAGTTTTGGGTGGCACCAAACCCACTGCGATGCTCACCAGTAGGGCTGCAACTATCAATTATTTTTGTGATAGAGTATTCTATCGATTATTCCAGCGATTAATCGAGTAATCAAATAAGAAATACTTTTGCTTTAATAAAGAGCAAAAATAAATACATAAAAGATTAAATAAGACGTTTCTCTTAAAACAAACTGTACACTTTTATTCTGTGCATACAGGACAGTTTAAAGAGAACATTTTTGAAATGCAAAAACAAATACATAAAAAATAAATCAAATTACTTTAAAAACGTATATAGGCAACCTAAAACTAAGGCATAAATAATATACAATAATAATACATTTACATTTACATTTTCTGCATTTAGCAGATGCTCTTATCCAGAGCGACTTACAGAAGTGCTTCCATAGTAAACATTTCATTTCTCAAGTTTTAGTAAACAACAGTCAAAGAACACAAATCTGCTGAAACCTGTTAGAACCAAAGTGGGTTTTTTTTTGGTTTTTTTTGGAAATGGAAAAAATTTTTAGTAAATAAGTACAAGTCAGCTTAAGTGCTTAGTAAAAAAGTGGGTTTTTAATCGTTTTTTAAAGACAGCAAGAGACTCAGATGTTCGGACAGAGGAAATTCATTCCACCACTTGGGTGCTAGAACAGAGAAGAGCCTTGATGCTTGTCTTCCTTTAGTCCTGGGTGGAGGCTCAAGTCGAGCGAGACTAGTGGCTCGGAGGTTGCGTGGTACAGAGCGTTTATTATATTGTTGTATAATAAACAATAATACATAAACATAAGCCTCTAATTTGTGCAACTTTCAGAGCTAAAAGTTTCAGCTACAGCTCACACACACCATAAATCTTTAATATTCTGTTGGGAGGCTTTGTGGCATTTGTAGGAGGTTCTGTCAGGATTGTATCTCCTAGATGAGGTAAATTTGTGTGCGTGTACATGTGTGTTTGCCTAAGCCTTCAAAAAAGCCCATGGTGGTTGTAATGAAGAAAAGTCAGTGTATCAACAACACGCTCTGATGGTGTGGATGTTGTTCTGAGTTTTCGTTTTTTCCAGCTTAAAATGATCTCAAACTTTCTGTGTTTTTTTCTGTCCAGTCTCGTCTGTTCGCCCCTCGCTATTTTCTCTTTCTCTCTCCATTTCGTAGTCCGTGCTATAAGATCTTGGCTGTGTCCGAAATCGCGCTTTCATACTGAACAGTATGCTGGAGCACAGAACGTGTCCAAATACGTAGTATTCATTGAACTGTACGTGAAAAGTACCCGCTTTAAGTTCTGTTAAGTACTGTTTAAGTATGTGATTTTGGATGCAGCCCTCAGCTTCTTCACGACACCTGCCTACAGAGTGAACGCGTTGTGCAAAAGTAAAAGTCGTCCGTGTGAAACACCGTGAGCTGTATATAGTTGTATGGATTAAACGATGCCTCAATGCGAAAAATTTGCATAGATGATTTTTAGTAATCAAATTACTCGAGTTTCTCGAGGAATCGTTTCAGCCCTACTCACCAGACTAAATTAATTCCCAAAAATGGCGTCCTGTCTGTGTAAATACATTAATTATTACATTATTACATTACATTATTATTAATTAATGAAAAAACTTTTTAATTAGGGCTGTCGTGATTGGTCGTCGTAATCAATGATATCAATGCTAAAAATGCATCAACGTCAATTTTTTAAACTGATTCATCGTTTTTAAAACTAGCTTTAATAATGTTACTTTTTATTTTCTACAAGGTTTTCATTCATGTAACTAATTATTTCCCACAACACTACTTTCTGCGTGTGTGAAGTCAGTAGTATTTGGCTCTACTCATTGGTTCTCTGCATTAAGCGCAGTCTTAAAAAATGCCATCTGCAGCAGTCAGAGGTTTTTCAAGACCCAAATCATCAAAAGTTTGGGAATACTTAAAACTGGCACAAAACAAAAAGGTGGTTTGTACACTGTGTAAAGCTTTGATGGCACCACAGCAGCACTAGCGCAATGTTGCACGTCTATATTGTTTCATTATGCTTCTTAATCGTGGAGATCTTGGAATACCGTATTTCTTAGCGAACTGCAGCGCACTTTGCTGCGTTGGGCTCGTGATTTTTGAGGTTGCCGCGGTGCTCACTTACCACTTTGTTTACATCGCTCAGAATGTGAAGTAATTTTTGAGTGAATGTGTAGGTTAGGATCTGGGCTCATTCTGTTGTTACTGTACGTTGAACTTAATGATACGTGCCTACCTCTAACTATTATATTTCTGCTATAAGTTTAAGCACTTTGCTTTGTGTACAGAATGCCATAAACACATGTTGCACTTTGTGTAATATGGAGCACTTGAGAATTTGATCATATGGACATAAACCCTGTTTACATTTAGTTTTGTGCCATGTTATTATGCCATACAGTTTGTTGTTAAAATAAAAGCTTAAATAAGATTCTGAATTAAATTTTTTGGAGGAAAATTAATTGTTTAGATGAATCGACTAATGGATAAAATAGTCGTTAGTGGCAGCCCTACTGCGATGGATGGATTGGTATTGTGTTTTCACTCTGTGGCACCAAACCCACTGCGACGCTCACCAGGCTGAATTAATTCCTGGAACTGGTGTCCTGTCTGTGTAAATAAATTAATTCATGAATAAACGTTTTAATATTTTTCCTTTTCATCCTTTTTTTTAATCATTTTGCTTTTTTTTTTTTTTACCATTGGTAATAGCTTACTATTGAAACAAGCACAATATAAGCTAACGCTGGCTAAGAAAAACTCTATTTATGTTACACTCCTGTTCCAAACTACCATAAAGCCATTCTCTACCGCATTATTGCTTCATTTTGTATTCAGCCAAAGGGAAAGGAAATATATTTGTAGTGACAATAACTGTGAATATTTTCTGCATAAAATTGAAGCTGTCTGAAGTCATTTTAAGCTAACTACATCCACAGGTAAATACAAACAATTTGGAAGTTGACTGCGGTATACTAAATTATTAGTGTAGCTTTATAGTTCTGCATACAGCTGCCAGGAATAGTATGTAATATGTAGTATGCAGTAGGAATAGTATGTACTAAACAGTACGTGTTGTTGCAGTATGTGATATGCAACATTAAAGTTGAGGAGAACTGTGAGGAGAACTATGAGCCATAACATTATGACCACCTTCTTAATATTGTGTTGGTGCACCTTTTGTTGCCGAAACAGCCCTGCAACTGTGATGCACTGTGTAACCGTGTATTCTGACACCTTTCTATCAGAACCAGCATTAACTTCTTCAGCAATTTGAGCTACAGTAGCTCGTCTGTTGGATCGGACCACACGGGCCAGCCTTCTCTCTCCACGTGCATCAATGAGCCTTGGCCGCCCATGACCCTGTCGTTGGTTCCTTCGCTGGACCACTTTTGATATTGATACTGACCACTGCAGACCAGGAACTCCTCACAAGAGCTGCAGTTTTGGAGATGCTAGCCATCACAATTTGGCCCTTGTCAAACTCGCTCAAATCTAATACATCAACTTTGAGGATAAAATGTTCACTTGCTGTCTAATATATACCACCACTAACAGGTGTCGTGATGAAGAGATGATCAGTGGTCAGTCAGTGGTCATAATGTCATGATTAGTCGGTGTATTATGGACTTATTGGATCTGTTTTGTTATGGGTTAGTGTGGCAGCCAGTGGCACAAGAAACATTGCATGTGTAGATTAAACAATGGATTCTACTAAATATCAGCAGAATTTGGAGGGAAACGAGACACAGTTCAATTAAGAAACTAAACCTGAAAAGAGGCAAAATTCACCATGAGCTCCTTTAAGAAATGCAAGCTGAAGTTTTTGGAATGGTCTTCCAAAGCTTTGTGGGTCTATTTAACATTCTGCGCATGCATGCTGGCCCAAGAATGTCTCATTACTGGAGGTGTTCTGTAGAGAGTGGGTAAGCAATTCTAACACAAGATTTAAAGGCCCCTTAGCTGTGTAAAAAAAGTATTTGCAAGCTGTGACATTTGGCAAAGAGTGTTATTAAGTACTCATTTAACATGGTTTTTTTAAAGAAGTAACTATGCATTAATTAAAGAGTTGAATGTAGACATTGTGTTTACTTCATTTTTCTTCAACAATTAACAAAATTTGGAATGGACCAGGAGTGCTTAAACTTCTGCATACAGCTGAAACTATACTGCAGTCCAGTGGTTCTTAAACTAGAGAGCACAACTTAAAAAATGGTGGCGGTGGTGGTGGTGGGGGGTGTTGTCAGGGCGCTCAGATGGCGCAGTGGTAAAACACGCTAGCACACCAGAGCTGAGATTTCGAACACGTTGTTTAAAATATTAGCTCTGCCATCTGGCTGGCTGGGCGCCTGCTTGATTGGCTGTTGTTTGTACAGGGTGGGAAGCCGTACCAGGGATTCCTCATTACTGTTGCAATTACCACCTCTACTAGCTGATTCATGGCGCCTGCACAGAGTCGAGAAATAATGCGTTGATCAGGGTGTGACTCTCCGTACACAAAGCTGATCCGCATTTGAACTCGCCTTGTGCGGGTGAAAAGATGCAGTCGTTACTGCACACGTGTCGGAGGGGGCGTGTGTCAGTTGCAGCGCTATTGGTATCGGCATAGGGGAAGCGTAATGCAATCGGGGTGATTGGATACGACTAGATTAGACATTTACATTTTCAGCATTTAGCAGACGCTTTTATTCAAAGCGACTTACAGTACAATTTGTAGTTTTACAATTACTGACTGTAGTCCATCTGTTTCTCTGCATGCTTTGTTAGCCCCCTTTTATGCTGTTCTTCAATGGTTAGGACTCTCCCAGGACCACCACAAAGTAGGTATTATTTAGGTGGTGGATCATTCTCAGCACTGCAGTGACACTGACATGGTGGTGGTGTGTTAGTGTGTGTTGTGCTTGTATGAGTGGATAAGACACAGCAATGCTGATGGAGTTTTTAAACACCTCACTGTCACTTCTGGACTGAGAATAGTCCACCAACCAAATATATCCAGCCAACAGCGCCCTGTGGGCAGCGTCCTGTGACCACTGATGAAGGTCTAGAAGATGACCAACTCAAACAGCAGCAATAGTTGAGCAATCGTCTCTGACTTTACATCTACAAGGTGGACCAACAAGGTAGGAGTGTCTAATAGAGTGGAGAGTGAGTGGACACAGTATTTAAAAACTCCAGCAGCGCTGCTGTGTCTGATGCAGAGCTGAGAATGATCCACCACCCAAATAATACCTGCTCTGTGGTGGTCCTGGGAGAGTCCTGACCATTGAGGAGCAGGGTGAAAGCAGGCTAAAAAAAGTATGCAGAGAAACAGATGGACTACAGTCAGTAATTGTAGAACTACAAAGTGCTTGTATATGGTAAGTGGAGCTGATAAAATGAACAGTGAGTGTAGAAACAAGAAGGTGGTTTTAATGTTATGGCTGATCGGTGTAGAATATGGCTTCATGTGCCAAGTCAGAAATGAAATAGAACACCCACAATGCACTGCTGTGATATTCTGGTGAATGAGAGTTTAAAACCAGTCAAAATGAAGAGACGTCATGAAATGAGACATCCCGAAACTGAACTTCTAGAGCAAAAGATCGTAATACATGGGAAGCTACCCACCAAAGCCCTTAATTGCAAAAGCACACAAGCGACACACAATTGGTGAGACCCTCGTCCTTCCAGCTGCAACTGCAATGTCAAGTGCGATGCTCGGTGATAAGATAGTGAATGTGTGTGTGTGTGTGTGTGTGTGTGTGTGTGTGTGCTCATGCTCGCTTCCTCTTTTTTCCCCTTTTAATCCATACACAGATAAGCTGCTCTGACGTACCTGTGGTCCATGTAGGATCTGAATGTCTGACACATATACTGACCGCATTTATTTATTTTTGTTAAAAATAAAACCTTATAATTGCTGTCAGCTTTCCGTTCTGTAACATGGTTAATGCTTGAGGGGGGTTAGCCAGTGAGATGGGAAAGGGGGTGGGAAAGGTTTTCGAGACTTGAACACCCTTTTTTTTAGTCTACATAGCAAAGGTAGATAACCTTCGCAAAAGCCACATCTGTTATTTATGCCTTTGTAATAACAATTAATAACTAACTAAGCTGCCAAACAGTTACTAAGCCTCATTACCTATCTGCCTAGGTAGGGAGTGGGCAGCAAGGCAGCTCAGTTTGTATATTTCAAATACAGTGGTACCTTGAAACTCGACGTCAATTACTTTTGGGAGTGGCGTTGAGTTTCGAGGTATTTTTAACCTTAAGGATGTTGTGGAAACCTGTTAATGCGTTCCATGGTTCAGTGGAACTGCATATATTTTAGGCTAATGTAAAATAATGGGGTTGTTTTTGACACTTATATACTGAAAATACATCGATCAGGCATAACATTATGACCACCTTCCTAATATTGTGTTAGTCCCCTTTTGCTGGCCCATATGCAACAAACTGTGATGCACTGTGTATTTTGACACCTTTCTATCAGAACCAGCATTAACTTCTTCAGCAATTTGAGCTACAGTAGCTCGTCTGTTGGATCGGACCACACGGGCCAGCCTTCACTCCCCACATGCATCACTGAGCCTTGGCCGCCCATGACCCTGTCGCCGGTTTACCACTGTTCCTTCCTTGGACCACTTTTGATAGATACTGACCACTGCAGACCAGGAACACCCCACAAGAGCTGCAGTTTTGGAGATGCTCTGACCCAGTCGTCTAGCCATCACAATTTGGCCCTTTATTTTTCCTGCTGCTAACACATCGACTTTGAGGATAAAATGTTCCCTTGCTGCTCAATATATCCCACCCACTAACAGGTGCTGTGATGAAAAGATAATCAGTGTTATTCATTTCACTGGTCAGTGGTCATAACGTTATGCCTGCTCAGTGTAATATAAAAAAACACTGGCATACAATTAAAAAATACAATAAAACCTGCACTTTATCTTTACTTCTTTATTGTTTCCTATGCTTCATAATTGTGGAGATGGCTTGATCTTGGAATACTGTATTCAGTTCAGTAAAGGCGCTTTTACATGAGAAGTGGCAAAATTGCTTTTGTGCTGGCTGTGCCGGTGCACAAAGCTTAATGTGACTTATTTTACTAAAACAAAGAGCGAGGAATTTCATTAGTGGAGAGAACTTATGAGCAGTAATAAATAAGAGAGGTTTAGTGTTTCTATGTTTTTTTTTTCACAATAAGTGTTTTAGACTCTTGAAAAAAGCTGATTCTTACAATCTTTCAGCACCCCGAGCTTTAACACAAGTTTAAAAGTGAAACAGAAGGAAAATCCAGCTAAACACAGATACATGTGGATGGTTTCAGAGTGAATTTGACAGTTATTCTATAAATGCAGATTCATCTCATAGTCGCACTTTGATGACGTTTTACTGCACCGCTCAAGCAAAGCTGAACAAAGCAGCAGTCACACACACGTCAGGTTTAGGGGAAACGTTAAGTTTAAGGGCACAAATTTCTTGAGAAAGGGTGTCGACTTTAAAAGATTTGAGTTTAGGGGACGTTGGGTTACAAGTTTTCACTGTACGTACTGTGTAAAACAATGCAATGTATCAGTTATCAATGTTACTTAGCAACTGGGTCAGAAAATAATGACTTAATTTTAAAAACTAATGACTCTACCCACTCAGTTTACTTGTATCAGTGCTCCTGCCCAACGCTGGCAGGCAGGTAGGGACGCGATGTCAGTGTTACTCATAATCTTGTGTCCAGCTGGCGAGAGGCTGGGACTTGTACAATAATGCTTCACCTTGCTGCTGTCATCATCACTTCAGAAGCTGGGGCATCATCTCCCTCACCGCTTCACTATGTCTCTTCCCTTCTGTTGCTGTCAAACTCCCGACCCAGCATGCACTCATGCGCGCGCGTGTAGGCTGCTGACTTGTAGCTATCGTTACGTGACCCAAGGGATGCAGAGCACTTCAAACGGCCTCCGCTGCAGCGCAGCTACAGATCTTAAGCACATTTCTTAAAATGGTTGAGGGAACCGGGTCAACAACAGGGTGCCTCAGATATTTATTACTATTCACAACATCAAGTCAGGTTGAAGTGTTGAAAAGGTGCAGAACATGCATATCAAGGTTAGAGAGGAAAAAAAAAACTAAATGTGACAGACTCAACTAAATTGGAGATAATTGGCTCCCTCCCTGCGACAGGAATGTTTTCTTAGCATATTATTCCACACCACTGCTTCTCAAGGTGTTACTTGGAGCATCTCCAGCCGGTACACCAGGCGACCTTGGGAAATTTGCTGTATCCACTGGAATTAAAAACAATAATTAAAATGTATGTTTTTCATTTGTAATTTACATGATCTTTGTTCGGATAGATGAGAAAGATTTTCTCATTTTGCTGTAATCAAATCAGAGTGTGTTTGGTGTTGGATGAAAAATACTGTGTGGGCTGTGCAGGCTCCGGATTTTTCTAGTCATAAATCACACACACCGTTTCCCAATCTCAATACTTTGGGGATTCACCTTTCAATGACCTTCCAATTTTGTCAGAAAACAATAAACACTTTATATATCTAACATGTCGGGGCTAAAGGGAAAAGATGCCAGGAAGAATAATGCCAGCTCTGACAAACTTGTTGAAAGAGGATGATGGCTGGTTGTGAAGAATCTTGGGGTTAATTCTAACTGACAGTATTGTCAGCTTTCGCAATCACTGAAGAACTCAAGAATCAAAGAAAGAATTAAAACTACAATCTTTACTGAATTATTAATTATATTTAATTGGTGGCTCAGCACCTCCTAGCTGCCACTGCTGGGCTAATAAGCAAGGCGTTAAATCCTCAGTTCCTCAAATTGTACTCAGTCAGTTGAAAGTTCAATTGGCTAATAGCTTAAGGATCCCTTCTTTCAATAAAATAGGTAATAATCAATACACCAAATGTATATGGCCAAAATTATGTAGCTTATGAGCTAATAAACCATTGGAGCTTGTAGGAGATCCTGTGTCTCCTTGTGTCTCCTTCGTGGCTTTACCAGCCTCCACTCATTTATTTATTTTTAATTGAGAATACAATTTTTAATCAAACGATTTTTATGCCGCTCAGGTGGCGCAGTGGGTAGAGGTTGTGGCTCTTCGTACACAGCACTGTACCGCACTGCACTCGTCAAGTGTAGGTGATAAGATGTTCGATTGCTGTGCACGTGCCGGAGGGGGCGTGAAGCAGCCTCGTCCTCCCCAATCAGGAGCAGGGACCAGCATTAGTGCGAGGATGACTGACGGGTAAAAATTGGATGCGCTAAAATGGGAGAAAAGATTTTAATTGGGCTATGCTTGCCACTTTAAACATGCATCACTGTGGTAATTTGTGCTGCTTTAACACAGCAACATTGTGTTTATACTGTATAATGATAACACGGGTCTTTTTCAAGTTTGTGGTCGTGAGTTACAAATTACTCTAGCTGCTGCTGCTACATCTTGTGAAATATAGGGTATTTTAAATAATAAAAATAAAATAAAAGTGTGAGAAATCATCACTAGACAAAATTAGTTATTAATTGACGCTTTAATACCATCTTTGTTCAAGCACCTGTTCTCTTCAGGCTTCTGTGCGCACAGATATGTGTTACAGGCAAAATAAGCTCAGACTCTGTCTAACTTTATTTCAGAGGAATTTGGATGTAAAGCCCATGAACTATACACGTCGTGGGAACATTACAAACACTGCTGTTAAATGGATCGCAATGGACTGTAGAGGCTTTAACATAGTTAACGATGTGGGTCTACATGATGTTAAACGTGTTGCATCTAGAAATGGTTCATATTGGTACCCTGAGCGCCTGTTTTCAGTGGCAGGGTTACAAGATATTGCCAGATAATGTAAACAGACTTGTCATTTTAAATAACTGGCTGAAAGATGGGTATCTGTTAACAACTCTATATAGGCATTGGCTGGCTTTCTAAAGATAATTTAGATTTAATAATTTTATCATAATTTTATAATTTTTTTATTGGTAAACATTTTCTTGCAATAAAAATGTGCATAACTTCAAATTTTGCTTAGTTATTTTTGCAGTCGATTAATCACAATTAATTTGGTTCTTTAATTGCTATTAATCTCAATAAAAAATTTTAATCATGTGACAGCCCTAATTTATTTATTTTATTAGAATTTTAACATCATGTTTACACGCTTTTGGTTACATTCATGACAGAACAGGTAATCACTTGTTACACAAGATTCATCAGGTCAAGTTTAATGTCAAACACAGTCATGGACAATTTTGTATCTCCACTTCACACAGAAAGGAACCGGACCGCTCCACCTGGAAATCGAACCCAGGACCTTCTTGCTGTGAGGTGACAGTGCTATCCACTGAGTCACCGTGCCCTCCACTCTTTTAGGCAGCATTGCCATAAGGTTCTGGAGGGTCTTAATGGAAATTTCTCTCCATTCAGTCACTGATGTTAGAGGCCTGGTTTGCAATCATGGTCCCAAGTTCATCCCAGATGTGCTCAGGGATGTTGAGGTCAGGTCTGTCATGGATGTTTCTTTAAACCCTTTAAACCCATAGCATGTCTTTATGGAATTAGCTTTGAGCACTATGACGCAGAATAGCTGGAATAGGTTTAAAACTAATGATGTCTTTTATATTAGTAGATTTTCTACATTTGTTATGTGTGGTTAAAACACCTGAACTCTATATTAATGACAAAATAATGGAACTGTTTTTCTAATCAACCTGATAAAGTACATTTCTGACCATTTTTATGTTTTCATTATGAAAACAAACCCTGGATAATGCACCAATTACACGGGCTGTTTAGAATAGCCAATCCACCTTCAGCATATTTTTGAGGTTAGAGCAAACCAGACTACCCACAGGAATCACATACGCATTATAAAAAAAACAGCAAACATAATCTAAAGATACCAAAGCTGAAGATTAAAGCCCTGCACCACAGGCATCCACACCACCTTCAGCATCGGAGTGCCACTTCTGATTAAGCAACATGATTATAATCATATACAGTATATACAATCTGGGCTGCAGTCCAGCTCCTGTGCTTCATTAGAGGTCAAACCAAACAGTTCACCCTTCATAACATAATGCGAAAACAATAATGGCCCCAGCCTCCAGTCTGCATTTCAGTCTGGATTCTGAAAGCTGTAATAGATACAAGTAATTGTTTACCGTTCCAGTCCAGTTGCCAGTGTGATCTGCCTCTCTGTCTGTCAAGGGATTAAATAGCAAATGAGGCAGGGCAGGTGGCTAGCCAATGATAGTGTGCCTAATTGTTGGCTAACCAATAAGGGCGTCCTTAATTGCTGAGACAGTGAATTGACAGTTCAGCTTCTAATTAATCTCCAATGTAATGATGCAAGCGGGAGTAAGAACAGAGTGGAGAATAGGAAAATGTGTTTGTGCAAACGCAGCGTTTTCTCCTGAGATTGAGTTGCTGGTAGCGTGGTGGAGAAAGCTTTGAAGTGAGAAATAAATACAGGAATCCCTTTCTGGCCCTTAGAAGACGATCCAAGCTCATCGCAGGGGGAGGGAGCAAGTACATTAGAACTCCATAAGCCTTCGTGTGTTTTTATATATTTATTTACATTTATATTCATGAAATTACTGAATGTTTGTGGACACCAAAAACTAGAACGTTACATCCTATACTGTTGGTATTAGTACTGAATTGGTTCTCCATTGCTTCTACAAACCCCATTTCCAGAAAAAGGATGTTTAAATGCAGTAAAGAGCATGAAGTGAAGGGACTAAGTAAAATGCAGTAAAAAAGAGCACGAAGTGAAGGAACTAAGTAAAATGCAGTAAAAGAGAGGAAAAAGTGAAGGGACTAAGTAAAATTCAGTAAAAAAGAGGACAAAGTGAAGGGACTAAGTAAAATGCAGTAAAAGAGAGGACAAAGTGAAGGGACTAAGTAAAATGCAGTAAAAGAGAGGACAAAGTGAAGGGACTAAGTAAAATTCAGTAAAAGAGAGGACAAAGTGAAGGGACTAAGTAAAATGCAGTAAAAGAGAGGACAAAGTGAAGGGACTAAGTAAAATTCTGTAAAAGAGAGGACAAAGTGAAGGGACTAAGTAAAATGCAGTAAAAGAGAGGACAAAGTGAAGGGACTCATTACACAAGGTTCATTAGTTCACACAAGGTTATATCGAACACAGTCATGGACAATTTTGTATTTCCAATTTACCTCACCTGCATGTCTTTGGACTGTGGGAGGAAACTGGAGCATCCAGAGTAAACCCACGCAAACATGGGGAGAACAAACTGACAAAAGTAGAAAGAAAAAAATTCCAGTGTTTTCATTGATCAGCTTAATTTATCAAGAGTTCAGGATTGGTGTGTATTCCCACTTGTATCTTAGCCTAAGTTTTTTTTTGTTGTTTCTGTTTGGTTCGTGAACCCCAATCCAGACAAAACATTTGTTGTTATGACTGCTTTTACAGGTACTTTGCACATAAATGATAATAAATAGAAACACTATTTTTAGACCTACCTTCATGTTTCAGGACAGTCCTGTATATTGAAACAACCTACAGCTTTGTGATTGAGCTGTTACCGCTTCTAGAACTTTCCACTTTACAATAATAGCACTTATAGTTGATCATGGCTGCTCTAGCAAGGCAGAAAAGTGACAAACTATTCTTTTAAAATGCACTCTCTCCAACGTGTGCGCAGTCCACCAATTCCTTCTTATTCTTCCATACTTTGGTGGATTTGCGGCAGAGGTCAGCTTCATGTACATAGAGCCATGCCATGATCTCTGCACTCCTCCACTTTCTGTACAGGCTCCCTGGGCAACCAAAGTCCTTACACAGCATTGATATCCCCGCCCCTTAGTCCACTCTTTCACACCCAAAATTGGTGGCCAATTTTGTATGCTGCAGGCGTTAGCCAGTTGTGTCTGCTAGAGGGTACCCAGTCGAACCAGTAGCAGAACTGGGATTCGGACCCGGGAGCTTAGAATCTCAGCGCTGGTGTGGTAGTGGATTATCCCGCTTTGCCACATGAGAGAACGGCAGAGTGAATTGTTGAAAAGGTGACTTTTCACATTGAAAGTACCTGTGCTCCTATCAGCAGGCTGGGTGCCTACATGGACAATGATTTGCTAGTCCGTTTGGTTGGATTGCCGGAGGGGATTTCTCAGAGCTGATGTAATTACGATCTCTGCTGGCTGATCAGTGCTGCCCACACAGAGACTAGGGATAGTGGAGATCGATGCATGACTCTTCAGACGTGTTACTAAGCCCCATATAAACTTGCCTCATGTAGGTGAAAAGAAGCGGTTGGCTACTGCACATGTGCCGGAGGGGGCGTGTGTTAGTCACAGCCCTCTGTGGTCAGGAGTAGAAGCCAGTAGCAATAGAAAGGATGCGAATTGCAATCGGGGCATTGGATATGACTAAACTGAGGGACAAAATTGGGGTAACATAGCTGTATGGTTGCTTTTATTCACCTGTTAGTAATGTGTTGCTGAAATAGCCAAATCCACCAACTGAAAGAATTGTCTTAATAGATTTTGACATGTAGTGTATAGAGATGCATGAGTAACGATACTGGTATCGGGTATTTGCCCGATACCACGCTCATTAACTTGTACTCGTACCCGCAAACGAGGCTCCGATACTAAACATCTGATACCGTGTGCCTAGTGCATGTTGCTGCGTTATGCCTAGTTCACACTACACGATTTTTTCCCTGATTTTCGCTCAGCGGCTGGTCGGCGCTAGATTTGCCGGCTCGGGAGCAACTCGGCGTTCGCTCGGCGATCAAAACTCGGCTCTCGATCGCTAAGTGTGAACTATCCAACAACTCGATCCGACCGGCTCGCCGACCACTCGAGTTTTCTAGCACGTCAGATATCTGATCTCAGATGTGCGACTGGGAATGAGTGACATGTCGAACAGCCAATGAGAACGCAGGATACGGTGTGAGGGGAAACGCAGGAGAGGAGTGTAAACAGGTGGGACAGGGGGGTAATATAGTTTATATCAGAATACACCGGCACACACACACACATTTTACAGTATTTCTGACCTGATCGTTCTCTACAAAACATAACAACAAAACACCAACATTGCAAAAATATTTATTAACCTCCAACTCACTACAGAACAATCCATGCTATTCGTGTTGCCAAATCCACTCAGATTCATTTATTTTTCCTCCTTGATTTCATCACATTAGCGCACAAACACTTTGATCACTCGCTACTTGTTGACGTGCTACTTGTTGACGTCACTTCTCACGTGTGTTTTTGTTTAAAAAAAAAAACGGTATTGTAAATAGGTATTGGTATCGGTATCGGCAAGTACAAAAATACATGTACTTGTACTCGTACTCGGTTGGGAAAAAATGGTATCGATGCATCCCTAGTAGTGTATCATTTATTTGTTATTCTTGTCTTTGCAGTAGTAGGCTGTCAGTTATTGATTCTCTCAGGCATGTCTGATCGATGGTGCCCGCACAGAGAGATATTGCAGATCAGTGCGTGACTCTCTGTATGCGATGAACGGCATATTAACTCACCTCATGTAGGTAAAAAGAAGCGGTCGGCTACTGCACACGTGTCAAAGGGGGCGTGTGTTATTCAACCCAGCAGTAGTAGAGAGGATGCGAAATGCAATCGGATACGACTAGATTGAGGAAAAAATTGGTTTTATTCACCTGCTAGTAAGGTGTTTCTGAAATAGCAAATCCACTAACTGAAAGAATTGTCTTAATAGATTTTGACATGTAGTGTACCATTTATTTGTTATCCTGTCTTTGCAGTAGTAGGCTGTCAGTTATTGTTTCTCTCAGGCGTATCTGTTAATGGGCAGCACAGCAGCTCGCAGCTCCAGGGTCCTCAGAACCTGGTTTTGATCCCAGCTTCCAGCCATTTACTGTGATGAGTTTTCCATTGTGTTCATATGTGGGTTGCCCAAAACATACCTGGAGGTGAACTGGCTACTCAAAAAAAGCCCTAATTATAAGGAAGTGGGTGTTTGAGTAAGCACGTGATGACCTACAATGAATTATTGCCTTGTGTCAGATGTATTTCTGCTCAACCCACAGTGTGTGGGCTACAGAATTGACACAAGCCTAATCCAAATGAAGCAGCCACTATATTTTGCTAATCATGTATGCAAGGACGTTAGGTCTTTACGTTTTTTAGATGTCTCTTCACATTTTCCCGTGTGCAGGAGGTCTCCCACAGGTGCGCTACGGCTTTGAAACACAGCGAGTAAGATAAACAGGACAATTATCGAGCTGCAGAGAGAATTGCGGGACAGATGTTGCTACGCATGCTTTATAGTGAGCGTTTAGAGGAGTGTGGGTTGCAGTTTAAATAGAATAATAAAGGCTGGATGGGAGTCCTGATTCTGCTCAGCATGAAGCTTTTTGATACATGTGCAGGGGTGTGCAAACATCGCCAGTTACATTCTGTATTTTTTGTCCTCTCTCACTGACTCAGTTTTTTTCCCCTCTCACTTTATTTTTAGTCTGTTAGTTCTTCTGCTACAGATTTTCTTGCATGTTTAATATAATTCTCTGTGTGTGTGTGTGTGTGTGTGTGTGTGTTTAAAACACTTTGCGTCTAGAAGCAGAAGTGGCTTGGGGAGCAACCATAATGTTATCTGCAGTCAGGCGAATTTGATGACATTTTAATGATTGTAGATCAACAACACTTTTCCATTTCACAGAGGGACCGTTTACAAATTATACATTATATAATAAAAAAAACAGTAGAAATACCGAGGGAATATATACTGTATATACGTATATATATATATATATACAGTGTATCACAAAAGTGAGTACACCCCTCACATTTCTGCAGATATTTAAGTATATCTTTTCATGGGACAACACTGACAAAATGACACTTTGACACAATGAAAAGTAGTCTGTGTGCAGCTTATATAACAGTGTAAATTTATTCTTCCCTCAAAATAACTCAATATACAGCCATTAATGTCTAAACCACCGGCAACAAAAGTGAGTACACCCCTTAGTGAAAGTTCCTGAAGTGTCAATATTTTGTGTGGCCACCATTATTTCCCAGAACTGCCTTAACTCTCCTGGGCATGGAGTTTACCAGAGCTTCACAGGTTGCCACTGGAATGCTTTTCCACTCTTCCATGACGACATCACGGAGCTGGCGGATATTCGAGACTTTGCGCTCCTCCACCTTCCGCTTGAGGATGCCCCAAAGATGTTCTATTGGGTTTAGGTCTGGAGACATGCTTGGCCAGTCCATCACCTTTACCCTCAGCCTCTTCAATAAAGCAGTGGTCGTCTTAGAGGTGTGTTTGGGGTCATTATCATGCTGGAACACTGCCCTGCGACCCAGTTCACCCAGGGAGGGGATCATGTTCTGCTTCAGTATTTCACAGTACATATTGGAGTTCATGTGTCCCTCAATGAAATGTAACTCCCCAACACCTGCTGCACTCATGCAGCCCCAGACCATGGCATTCCCACCACCATGCTTGACTGTAGGCATGACACACTTATCTTTGTACTCCTCACCTGATTGCCGCCACACATGCTTGAGACCATCTGAACCAAACAAATTAATCTTGGTCTCATCAGACCATAGGACATGGTTCCAGTAATCCATGTCCTTTGTTGACATGTCTTCAGCAAACTGTTTGCGGGCTTTCTTGTGTAGAGACTTCAGAAGAGGCTTCCTTCTGGGGTGACAGCCATGCAGACCAATTTGATGTAGTGTGCGGCGTATGGTCTGAGCACTGACAGGCTGACCCCCCACCTTTTCAATCTCTGCAGCAATGCTGACAGCACTCCTGCGCCTATCTTTCAAAGACAGCAGTTGGATGTGACGCTGAGCACATGCACTCAGCTTCTTTGGACGACCAACGCGAGGTCTTTTCTGAGTGGACCCTGCTCTTTAAAAACGCTGGATGATCTTGGCCACTGTTCTGCAGCTCAGTTTCAGGGTGTTGGCAATCTTCTTGTAGCCTTGGCCATCTTCATGTAGCGCAACAATTCGTCTTTTAAGATCCTCAGAGAGTTCTTTGCCATGAGGTGCCATGTTGGAACTTTCAGTGACCAGTATGAGAGAGTGTGAGAGCTGTACTACTAAATTGAACACACCTGCTCCCTATGCACACCTGAGACCTAGTAACACTAACAAATCACATGACATTTTGGAGGGAAAATGACAAGCAGTGCTCAATTTGGACATTTAGGGGTGTAGTCTCTTAGGGGTGTACTCACTTTTGTTGCCGGTGGTTTAGACATTAATGGCTGTATATTGAGTTATTTTGAGGGAAGAATAAATTTACACTGTTATATAAGCTGCACACAGACTACTTTTCATTGTGTCAAAGTGTCATTTTGTCAGTGTTGTCCCATGAAAAGATATACTTAAATATCTGCAGAAATGTGAGGGGTGTACTCACTTTTGTGATACACTGTATATATATTAGGGCTGTCAAACGATTAAAATTTTTAATCGCGATTAATCTCAGAATTTCATATAGTTAATCGCGATTAATCACATTAAATAAAATCTGTGTAAATGTTATAGAAAACAAGGATTTTTAAGTGAAATGTGAAAAGTGGACGTTTCTACACGAAGTGAGTGTGTTTTGACCCTTTTGGGGCTTCCATAGTTCATGGACTAGCGTGCTTGACTCCGGTATTCTGTGCCGTAACAGATTAAGTTAATAAAGTGTTTTGCTCCCGACAACTTGTGAATATACCGTGTATTTATTTCTTTATTATGCAAGTGCATACATTAAAACGTTGGTTCTACCAGTCAAGTCTCAACATGAACTAGAATTTGCGTTAACGGCACTATTTTTTTAAATCGCGTTAAATTGAGATTGCGTTAATGCGTTATTATCGCGTTAACTTCGACAGCCCTAATATATATACACACACACACACTGATCAGCCATAACATTAAACCCACCTCCTTGTTTCTACACTCACTGTCCATTGCTGACTGTAGTCCATCTGTTTCTCTGCATACCTTTTTAGCCTACTTTCACCCTGTTCTTTATTGATCAGGACCCCCACAGGACCACTACAGAGTAGGTATTATTTGGGTGGTGGATCATTCTCCCCACTGCAGTGACACTGACGTGGTTGTGTGTTAGTGTGTGTTGTGCTGGTATGAGTGGATAAGACACAGCAATGCTGCTGAAGTTTTTAAACACCTCACTGTTCCTGCTGGACTAAGAACAGTCCACCAACCAAAAACATCCAGCCACTGATGAAGGTCTAGAAGATGACCAACTCAAACAGTAGCAATAGATGAGCGATCGTCTCTGACTTTATATCTACAAGGTGGACCAACTAGGTAGGAGAGTGGACAGTGATTGGACACGGTATTTAAAAACTCCAGCAGCGCTGCTGTGTCTGATCCACTCATACCAGCACAACACACACTAACACACCACCACCATGTCATTGTCACTGCAGTGCTGAGAATGATCCACCACCTAAATAATACCTGCTCTGTGGTGGTCCTGTGGGGGTCCTGACCATTGAAGATCAGGGTGAAAGCAGGCTAAAAATATATAGAGAAAAAGATGGACTACAGTCAGTAATTGTAGAACTACAAAGTGCTTTTATATGGTAAGTGGAGCTGATAAAATGGACAGTGAGTGTAGAAACAAGGAGGTGGTTGTAATGTTATGGTTGATGTATTTGTCATATATACATATAAAGGTGTACAGTACAAATAAATTATTTCTTTGCATATACCAGCTTGTTTGGAAGCTGGGGTGGAGCAGAGAGGATTAAGGGCCTTGCTCAAGGGTCCAACAGTGGCTGCATGTCAAGTCAAGTCAATTTTATTTGTGTAGCGCTTTTTACAATGGTTTCAGAGCAACTTTACAGAATCCAGAGCTGGGATTCGAATTCTCAACTTTTCAGTTGATAGCCCAAAGCTCTACCCACTAGGCTACCACTGTCCCCCTACTAAATTCAATCTGGGTTCTGCGGTCTAGTGTTTCTTGAAGAAGAATGTTTTTGGGATTATAAATTTGGCCTGCACACCGGTACAGCTGATGAAGAGGGTGCCACGTAGCAACATTGGTCCTGAGGACATGGGTTCGATCCATGACTGGGGTTCTTGATCACAGCTTGGTGTGAGAAAATTAATTAATAAGTAGATAATTAATAGAGTGTGAGTTTTAAATAAATGTTTTTTTTTTCAATGGGAGGTTCTAAGTGTAGTTTATTTTAAAATGAGAGCACAAGAACAGCACCACAATGTCGTAATTACTGTCTGGAAAAAACCCAGATTTTCACTTGAAAGAATCTTTGGCAGAAGGCCATCAGTATAAAGTTAAGGTCCACAGTAGATTCCCACAGTAGGGTAGGAGGTGTGGGCTCCACAGCTTCATGGTTCTAAGTATATGAATTGGATCCTATTTTTGGGGTATTTTCTATGTGAGTTTGATTTTGTGTGGGTAATCCAGCCATATCTCTCCTCCCCAAAATATACCAATAGGTGGATTTGCTACCTAAAATAGCAAACAAAGTGTATTTGAACAATTTAGATAAGTGAAAAGGATTTATTTACAAAACCTGCCATGCGAAGTGGAAAATCTGCCACAACCCTGACCCAGATTATAGATTATTATAGATTATTATAGGTATTGTAGATAGAGAAATGTACAGGAAATAAGTGCTACCTTTGAACAACTAGCAGTGTGCTAATTATACGTTGTCAGAAAACTTGGTACTATACAGATTCATTAACAAGGTACATACAATGTAAAAATACACTCTTTTCATACATAAAACATGTACAGTAGGCCACTGGTGCTTAAGGTTTAATTGTGCTTAACCCTTTTTTTACAACATTCTCACACAGTAATACGTTTGACTAGGGATGTAACGATACACTCTACCCACGATGCGATACGATTCACGATACTGGGTTCACGATACGATTTTTCCCCGATATTTTTAAACAAAATGAAATTGAAGACAAATTATGACAATGACTTTTATTATTTCTCTTAAAAAAATACGCCGCTCAGGTGGCGCAGCGGTAAAAACACACGCTGTTCACCAGAGCTGAGATCTCGAATACATCGTATCGAATCTCGGCTCTGCCTGCCGGCTGAGGCTGAGCGGCAGCAGGAACAACGATTGGCCTGTTGTTCAGATAGGGGCGGGATTTAGCCTGATGGGGACTCTCTCTCGGACTAGTGCGATTACGACCTCTGCTGGCTGGTTGGTGGTGCCTGCACGGAGATGGGAAAGGAGTGCGGTAGAGGGTGTGGCTCTCCGTACACAGCGCTGTACTGCACTGCACTCGTCAAGTGTGGGTGATAAGATGTTCGATTGCTGTGCACGTGTCGGAGGGGGCGTGGAGCGGCCTCGTCCTCCCAATCAGGAGCAGGGACCAGCATTAGTGAGAGGATGATTGACGGGTAGAAATTGGATTCGCTAAAAGTGGGAGAAATAGGGGTGGAAAAATACTGTATTTGTGCTTATCTTTTATTTATCTAAATAATGAATGCCCTTTTATTTCTGAGGTGGGTACAAACTATGCCAAATAATGCTTATTGTGTAAAAAAACTGAAATGAAATTTTAAAACAAATGCAACATTAAATAAATAAATGAATAATGCAAATAAAGAAAGTATCCTCACATAAATACATTTGGCTGGAAAATCTCCTACCTGGCATCCTGCTCTCAACCAGGATGAAAAGCGCCAGTGCCCTCTGCTATTTAAAGTGAACATCGATTCATCTTAAATGAATAACTGATTCGAATCATGGCACATGTGCACCGGTCTTGTGGTGCATCGTTACATCCCTACGTTTTACATTAACCTGTCATAGTCGATGTCATATGCCGTCATTAATGGTCATAACAGTTGATGTTATCTGTATTATAACAGTGTTAAATTACCAGCACCAGCACTGTCATGTGGACACCTGACTATGAGCTTGACCATGACATCCCATTCCAAAACCATGGGCATTAATAGATAGTCATTGTTGCCCCCTCCCCAATGCAACTATAACAGCCTCCACACTTCTGAAAAGACTTTTTACGGGCACTCAGGTGGCACAGCAGTAAATCACGATAGCACACCATCTAATATGTCCAATCGGATTAGGCAACAAGAACATAAGTCTTGTGTAATAGATGTTTTTTTTTATTCAGCATTTTAACTTCCTGTTCTTTCTTTGTGTTTATGTCTTTAACAGCTGCAACTTTGAGAGCTACGGATTATGGAGAAATGTCCAATCAGAGAGAGAGAAGGGCAGCAGGGGAACCCTACTGGGCGTATTCAGGTCAGTCAGGACGTATGGTATAATTATTTTTAAGGACAAGATGAAGGAGACAATATATGAATCATGCAGAATGGTATAAAATAGCCAGAACCTGACAGATGGACCAGTCACAGGTCATGATTGCTAATGTTATTTTGAATGATTTAAAAAAATACTGTAGCAGGTTGCCATCTGTGTTATAAACACTTAGTACTTGATTTCATCAGCCTTTATCCCAAAACTACCAGGATCCTGGTGTAATGTTGTTATATAGTTTCACCGTTATCACTGATGGCATTTTCTTCATACTGTATACCCGAGTTATGAGTTATGAGTTGCCTGGAATGTGTTAGAAGTCCCTTATGTTGAAATTAGGATCAGTAATTCAATCTTTACACCATGAACACTGCAACAAGGTCTGTAAACCTTATTTAAAAAAGAAACAGGATTAATGTTGCCTTCAGGTTCTAAGTCTATTTTATTTTTAAATGAGAGCACAGGAACAGCACCACAATGTTGTTATTACTGTTCTGAGATGCAGTTCTGTAAATAAGCCCAGATTTTCACTTTTTGGCAGAAGGCCATTAGTCCACAGTAGATGTTCACAGTAGGGCAGGTGGTGTGGGCGCCACACAGCTTCAGGGTTCTAAGTCTCTGAATTTGATTTGTTTTTTGGGGGGTATTTTCTATGTGAGTCTCGCATGCATATTTTGTATATTAGTGTTTCTTTTTAGCAGTCCAGCTTCCTCCATCCTCCCAAAATGCCAACAGGTGGATTGGCTGCTTTAAATCAGAGATGTGTATTTAAACCATTTTTTTATTCTAACTGATTTGATCACTGAAATGGATTTATTTAAGAAAATTATTTTAAAATGTCAAAACCCTAGAGACTAGTGATTAATTGGCAGCAGCTGTTAAATCAATAAAAGGTAACATTTTAAAATGAATAAAATAGCCTAAAACATCTGCAGAATAAATAACAAAACATCTGTATTTAATTTTCTCCTCTTCCTCATTTAGATCATTAATGTTGACATATTGAGCCTAGCGAATAAGCTCTGGACTCATCGTCACCCTAATAAGGATGACACACTTTCTAAAGATCAATAATTAAATACATTTTTATTTTTTATGCATGTTATGTTATATTTCTGTGGCTGTTTCTGAAAGTTGTTTTTACTGGGTGTTTTCGTTGCACCACTTAGACTAAAAAAATTTTAACTAAAGGAAATTACGTGCGGTAAATTAAAACCCATTTGGGATTCGACATAACTGTCAATTACTTTATTCCTGTGTGAAGATTAAACTAAAAAAGTAAAAGAAGTTAAAATAGCTGATTAATTTAAATGAATAAAAATAAAATAGTTTTTTCTGTGACAGAAAATTGGAACACCTCATATTTTGCCCAAAAGAACTGTGTTCCAAAAATCTCCTTTAATAGGTTTATAGCTGTAGTATTTAAAAATATGACAAAATCTGCTCAGCCAAAAATATACATATGACAAAGTAGATAATAACTTTAGTGGTATAAAACGATATACAGTATAATGTCATTAAACTTTGTAGCATGTGACCTCCTAATTCCTGATTAGAATTATGATCATGGTTCGAATTATGGAAGGGATTTAGGGGGTCTGACTTTCTTATTTATTAGTTAGACCCCTTTCTCCTAAGGAAGAGGTAAAAACTGCAGTTAAAACTGTAAGTTACTAATCATCTGTATTTTCTTTTTTTTAACCTCATTTAGATCATTAATGTTGACATATTGAGCCTAGCGAATAAGCTCTGGACTCATCGTCACCCTAATAAGGATGACACACTTTCTAAAGATCAATAATTAAATACATTTTTATTTTTTATTCGTTTTTTAAATGTATTTACTTGTGCATTCAGCTGTGTTATGCATGTTATGTTATATCTCTGTGGCTGTTTCTGAAAGGTGTTTTTACTGGGTGTTTTCGTTGCACCACTTAGACTGAAAAAATTGTAACTCAAGTAAATTACGTGCGGTAAATTAAAACCCATTTGGGATTCGACATAACTGTCAATTACTTTACTCCTGTGTGACGATTAAAATAAGAAAGTAAAAGAAGTTAATTTAAATAAATACAAATAAAAACAGTGGTTAAATACATGAAGTTTAAATACACTTTTTTTGTTTATATGTTTTATTTCTGTGGCTGTTTCTTAACTGTGTTTTACTGGGTGCTTATTGCTTATTCTGTTACAGGTACATTATAACCCAAGTAAATGACGTGCGGTAAACTGAAAGTCATTTGGAATTTGACATAACTGTCAATTTAAATTTGAGTGTACACCTGTGTGAAGATTATAATAAGAAAGTAAAAGAAGTTAAAACAGCTGGTTAATCTGGGTAAATCAATAAAAAGTAAAAACATTGATTTAATACATAAACTTTAATACACTTGTAAGAGATTTTATTGATTTTTTTTTCTGTGACAGAAAATTGGGACACATCATTTTTTGCCCAAAAGAACTGTGTTCCAATAAAACTTATTTTAAAAAAGTTTATTTAAATTCCTTTAATAGGTTTATAGTTGTGGGCATTTAAAAAAATGACAAAATCTGCTGGGCCAAAAATACACATACGACAAATTAGATCATTACTTTGATGGTATAAAACGATGTACAGTGTAATGTCATTAAACTTTGTAGCATGACGTCCTTATTTCTCATTAGTAATTATGATTATGGTTCTAATTATGGGAGCGATTTAGGGGGTGTGACTTTTTTATTTATTACTTGGACCCCTTCCTCCCGAAGAGGTAAAAAATGCGGTTTGGGTGGTGTGGGGGAGGGTTGTTGGTTTTCAGTCAGCAAAACTGTAACCTCAGGCAAAAGTAGCTGAATTTAGACAAAGAGTCTAAAATGTCCGCAGAATAATTTACAAATCATCTGTATTTTCTTTTTTTAACCTCATTTAGATCATTAATGTTGACATAATGTGCCTAACAAATAAGCTCTGGACTCATCGTCACCCTAATAAGGATGACACACTTTAAAAGATTATTAATTAAATAGGTTTTTTTAAATTAATATACTTCATTCAATATACTTTATTCAATATATGTTTATTCAGTCACGTTAATTTATGTTAGGTTATACTTATGTGGCTGTTTCTGAAATGTGTATTTACTGGGTGTTTTTATAGCTCCACTTAGACTGAAAAAATTGTAACTCAAGTAAATTACGTGCGGTAAATTGGAAGCCATTTGGGATTTAACATAAGTGTCAATTAAAATGTGTGTGTACACCTGTGTGAAGATTAAACGAAAAAAGTGAAAGAAGTTAAAATAGCTGAATAATTTAAATGAATAAAAAGAAAATATTATTTTGTTTGTTTTTTTCTGTGTGTACACCTGTGTAAAGAATATAATAAGAAAGTAAAAGAAGTTAAAACAGCTGGTTACTCTGGGTAAATCAGTAAAAATAAAAACATTGATTTCATACATAAACTTCAATACACTTGTGAGCGATTTTACTGATTTTTTTCTGACAGACAGTTGGAACACATTGTTTTTGTTTAAAAGAACTGTGTTTCAAAATTTTTTTTTTTTTAACTCCTTCAATGTGTTTATAGCTGTGGGTATTTAAAAATATGACAAAATCTGCTCAGCCAAAAATATACGTACCAGAAATGAGATGCTTATTTGGAGGTAGAGGTTAAAGAAGAGGTAAAACCTGCAGTTTGGGTGGGGTGGGGTCATTGTTAGTTAGCAAAACTGTAACTTTAGACAAAACTAGCTGAACTTAGACAAAGAGTCTAAAACGTCATCTGTATTTTCTTTTTTTAACCTAATTTAGATAATTAATGTTGACATATTGTGCCTAACAAATAAGCTCTGGACTTACAATTTCTAAAGATTAATAATTAAATTGATTTTTTTAAAATAATATACTTGTTCTCTTGTTCATTCAGTCACATAAATTCATGATAGGTTTTATTTAAAACTCTGGCCTGCACAGAGTCCTGACCTCAACCCGAAAGAACATCTTTGGGATGAATTAGGATGGAGGCCTTCTCGTCTAACATCAGTGTAAGAATGGGATGTCACTCAAGTTCATATGCGTGTGAAGGCAGTTGAACGAATACTTTTGGCAATATAGTGTAAATCACTGTATACTTCTCTCTCTGACTATGATGGCTTATAGCGGGTGACTTTTCTGCGCCCACATAAACTAGTTTGACTGCACTAATTGTAAACTACAGTCACCTTATGCTGAGAGGAAGAGTGTCCAGATGGTAAGAGTTAATTCAGAAACCATCGTAAGCACGTCTCCCATAATTTATAAGCAGCTGTAGCGTGGGTGATGGTAAATACCTGCGAACGCAAATACCTGTGTGCCATAAGGGGTCTTCTGATAGACAGATGGGGTTGCAGAAGACAGAAACCTACCAGAAACAAACAACATACCCTGAATGAAATACTTGAAGTTTTTGAGATGACTTTTTAAACTAGCTTATACTGTTTCCCAGACAGCGACTAAGAAAAGGGGCACCCTGAGAGCTATTCTATAGGGTAAATACTCCTGATAATGGCCAAGGAGTGCAACGGCAGAAAAAGTAGAGTACTTAAAAAAATCATTCGCTGCCAGAAGCCTGCTGAGACCACAGACATAAATGTTGCTTGTTTGTTGCAAGTCCCTGAGCGGGATAAAAACAGCCATGCAAAAGAGCTAAACCAGCAATAAGCTGTCACTGGCAATAAAATGTTGCAATCCAGTTGAAGAAAGCACAAAAGAGGCAGAAGGAAGACACTGGAATTAGGAAAAAGAAAATCATACTGTAATATAATTTCAGTATAATTTAATATCTCAAGTTTATTTAACCAATGTCCCTAATTTAAAGGCGCAAAATTGTACAGAATTTCCAACTGCTTTAGCGCACTCAATTTTGTCTTCCGCTGCTGATGGATACCCGATTGCACCCGAGGAGAGCACGCCCTGCACAGGTGTCTCTTCCACTGATGAGGGTCCTTACACAGCGTATGAAGATCCCACCCACTCGTAGTCCGGTCCCCACCCTGCAGATACGGTGGCCAATTAGTATCTGCTGCAGGCACTGCCAATCATTCCCGTCAGATGGCGCCCAGCCGACCGGTGGCAGCGCCGAGTTTCGAACTAAGGGGTTCAGAATCTTGGCGCTGGTGGGCTAGCGGAATATCCCGCTGCGCCACCTGGGTGCTTACAGAATGTAATTTTAACAGTAAATTAAATTTGATATGTTTTTAAAACCTGCTAGCCCATTATTGCTGGGATCCAAGGTTCGGGCGTCTACATACAGACATAATTGACTATGAGTGTGTTTGAAAACCTAGTGAGCTCTCTACATTGACAGCATTTTACGCCATCCTACGCGCGCTCCCGAGAAGTAGGCTGTTCTAATACCTGGATGCCTTAAATTGCTGCCTAGTAAGGCACCTTAAATGTGAACGGTATTTTGCCTGAATAACAAGCGAGCAATATGATGCTGCCTTAGCGGTGAAGGCAATCCCAGCATTCAGTGCAGCACAACTATGCTCAAAAAAAAAAATTACAAATATGGCGGACGGATGCGGAGCAACAAAGTTATTTTCAAACGTAAATGAATTATAATTGATTTTTAATTTGTATAAACGTGCACAAGTGTTATTTATTTGCAAATTCGGGCTTGTCAGCGAATTTAACCATTTTTGGTACACGGAGGGAGATGTTAGTTAACATGCTAGCGCGTTGTGCCACCTCATCCCATTGGTTTAAATGGCATGAGGCTAACTGTGTGAAATTGCTGTCTAAATAGTATGTTCGAATAACCTGACTTATAAGTCAATGACCTATTAGAATCCTCTCTACTTAGGCAGCTGCCTATGTAGACAGTAAGACAGCAAGAAAGCTCACTAGGTCTTTGACCCTAACAGACCCTATGTCTGGGGGAGTCATAGAGGGCCAAGGCCCCTTGATAGATTGGCGTCCTGTTTTGGGTGTGTTACTGCATTGCGCCCAGTGATTCCAGAGAAGCCCCATCGACCCCGACTCTGACCTTGACCAGGATAAAGCAGTCTTAAACCATTAAAATTAAACAAAAAAAGTTATTATATAAAGCTGGTTGCACAAGTTGCGTTCTAACAGATCATTAGGGAAGGAGTAAGGCCACTGCTTTACATTTAGCCAATCAGGACAGGAATTTACACCCTCATTTCCATGTTCTGAAAAGTTTAGATCTTATGCTTAGTATAATCTAAATGTTAGTATTATGCTCTTTTGTACATTAAAGCTTTAAAGCCTTACAGGTGCTTGAGGTGTGACTGGGAGTGAAATGCACAGAGATAAGCAACATGTCTGCCATTGAGCTGTTGTAAAATGTTGTAAGCAGATAAAGAACAACAGTTAGCACAGAATGGACACCCAAGTGTTGAAACCGTAATGTGACTAAAGTAGTATAAAAATAGGTCCACAGTTCTGTTCTTTGTTCTTCAGCATACATACTGCTGTAAGAACCCACAATTGTGTTTTAATAAATCTTCTTCAATCCAGTCCGTTGGTACCATTTGACTTCTTTTGCATTCTCACTACATTTGTCCATGACACCCATTTGCAGTAATCTTAGAAAATTCAAAAGCATGCATACTGTTATATTTATAATCAGAATGTACAGTATTTCATAGCTGATATTCATATAATGAATTACATAAATCACCTGAGGTAGTGAAATTAGAGGCTGGTAAAAAGTTAGATTTATCCACCTACAATTAGTCAAAAAGCTCTTGCAAACTGCTACTCATATGCAAATCTGCCACTAATAAGACCCCATGTGGGGTCCCGAACTCAAGGTTGAGAACTGCTGATATAAGTAAACACAGATATTATTAGCTGGTATTTTTTTGTTATTTATTGTGTTTTTTGTGAGTACTGATCAGCCGTAGCATTAAAACCACCTCCTTGTTTCTACACAATGATAGGTGGTGGATCATTCTCAGCACTGCAGTGACACTGACATGGTGGTGGTGTGTTAGTGTGTGTTGTGCTGGTATGAGTGGATCAGACAAAGCAGTGCTGCTGAATACTTTGTCTACTCACTGTCCACTCTATTACACACTCCTACCTAGTTGGTCCACCTTGTAGATGTAAAGTCAGAGACGATCGCTTATCTATTGCTGCTGTTTGAGTTGGTCATCTTCTAGACCTTCATCAGTGGTCACAGGACACTGCCCACAGGGTGCTGTTGGCTGATTATTTTTGGTTGGTGGACTATTCTCAGTCCAGCAGTGACAGTGAGGTGTTTAAAAACTTTATCAGCACTGCTGTGTCTGATCCACTCATACCAGCACAACACACACTAACACACCACCACCATGTCAGTGTCACTGCAGTGCTGAGAATGATTCACCACCTAAATAATACCTACTCTGTAATGGTCCTGTGGTGGTCTTGACCATTGAAGAACAGCATGAAAGGGGGCTAACAAAGCATGCAGAGAAACAGATGGACTACAGTCAGTAGAACTACAGAACTACAGAACTGTAGGACTACAAAGTGCTTCTATATGGTAAGTTGAGCTGATAAAATGGACAGTAAGTGTAGAATTAAGAAGGTGGTTTTAATGTTATGGCTGATCGGTGTAAAAACTACTTTTTATCTTGCCAGCCACTGTGGTTGCCTTTGAAATTAGTACATCCTGTAACTGTTTTTTATAGTGGAAAGACTTGATTTTTATGCCTTTATTATTATTGCCAATATTTTCTGTAAATCTGTGCTTCAGTGAAACATTACTTTTGCCCATATAAAATGTTTTTTTTTTCTGACTTGTCTCTCTTAATAGCAACAGTGGATTTTTCCCAGCAACCATACAATCTTAAAATCTTAGTAAGGTAGCAAGAGAGTCAAAGGCTCCTGGGGCGTGACTGTAATTTTACCTTTACAGCCTTTGGCAGACACTTTTATCCAATGCGACTTATAACTATAAATAATTGAGGTCTTGCTCTAGGGCCGAACGGTGGCACCTTGGCGGTGTCCGTCAACTTTAAGCACTGAGTTACCACTGCCGTAGAATGTAATAGACAAGCCCTCGAGGCTCAGTGTTTTTATGTGCTTATACAGTTTCCAGGTGCTTTAATGATGCAGCATCATTAATCATGTTTCTTAGATTTAGTATCTTATTTATAATAAGTAAAAACAATCAAGTTTTTTGAAAATGGGATATCTACACCGATCAGGCATAACATTATGACCTTATAATATTGTGTTGGTCCCCCTTTTGCTGGCCCATACGCAACAAACTGTGATGCACTGTGTATTCTGACACCTTTCTATCAGAACCAGCATTAACTACTTTAGCAATTTGAGCTACAGTAGCTCGTCTGTTGGATCGGACCACACGGGCCAGACTTTGCTCCCCACGTGCTTCAACGAGCCTTGGCCGCCCATTACCCTGTCGCCGGTTTACCATTGTTTCTTTCCTGGACCACTTTTGATAGATACTGACCACTGCAGACCAGGAACACCCCACAAGAGCTGCAGTTTTGGAGATGCTCTGACCCAGTCGTCTAGCCATCACAATTTGGCCCTTGTCAAACTCGTTTAAATCCTTACACTTGTCCATTTTTCCTGCTTCAACTTTGAGGATAAAATGTTCACTTGCTGCCTAATATATTCCACCCACTAACAGGTGTTGTGATGAAGAGATAGTGTTATTCACTTCACCTGTCAGTGGTCATAATGTTATGTTTAATCGGTGTGTAGGGCCTGATGTAGCTGAACTACATTAGCATATAATAAGAACCATTTGATTAGACTTCACCTAGAAGACCTAGAACAATCTCCTGTGAAGTCTTTGCTACTGCAAATTTCATAAAGGTTTTCAGCAACTAAGTTTAGTTTAAGGCCTTTATGAACCTTTCAAATTCTCTGATGTTTGAGGCGTTTAATTAGCGAGTCTTTCTTTGTGTGTGTGTGTGTGTGTGTGTGATGTGTAAGTGAGTATATACTGCTTGTACCTTTTGTTCTCTGAGTTATTCCTATGCCAGGGGGGTTCTGTGGGCACTTCTATCTTCGTTTTTGTAGCTTAACCCATTTCTACGGTCTCAGTACAGCAAAGGAAAATGTAAAGGTGGAAAGAAGAATAAATGCTGATATAAATAAACGTGCCTTCAGGTTGATACAGTAATCAAAAGTTTGTGACCTGTTATCAGGTTTACTTAAATTCCCCCTGGTACACCAGTAAAGCTTTTTAATGGCTGTTGAAGAGACAGTTTGATTCTTTGCCCATAGAGGCCACTTTTGAAAGTAGGGACTGATCTTAATATACACAACCCTACAAAGTATTTGGATACTTGACCTTAAGCTTATTGGACATCCATATTTCACAAACAAATGATATTAAAATAGATCCTCTGTGTGATCCTTTTAGCTATACCATTTGTATGGATGGGCACTGATGTTGATCAAGAAAGCCTCAATTGATGTTCTAGTTTATTGCAAAGCTGTTTAGTAGAGCTGAGCTCAGGGCTCTGCAGGAAACTGGTGCTGCAAAGTTAGCATATACACCAACGAGGCATAACATTATGACCAATAACAGGTGAAGTAAATAACACTGGTTATCTCTTCATCACGGCACCTGTTAGTGGGTGGGATATATTCGGCAGCAAGTGAACATTTTATCCTCAAAGTTGATGTGTTAGAAGCAGGAAAATGGGCGAGCGTAAGGATTTGAGTGAGTTTGACAAGGGCCGAATTGTGATGGCTAGACGATCTAGTCAGATCAGAGCTAGTCAGAGCATCTCCAAAAGTGCAGCTCTTGTGGGGTGTTCCCGGTCTGCAGTGGTCAGTATGTATCAAAAGTGGTCCAAGGAAGGAACCGTGGTAACCCAGCGACAGGGTCATGGGCAGCCAAGGCTCAGTGATGCACATGGGGAGCGAAGGCTGGCCCATGTGGTCCGATTTAACAGATGAGCTACTGTAGCTCAAATTGCTGAAGTAGTTAATGCTATTTCTGATATAAAGGTGTCAGAATAAACAGTGCATCACAGTTGCAGGGCTGTTTTGGCAGAAAAAGGATGACCAACACAGTATTAGGAAGGTGGTCATAATGTTATGCCTGATCTGTGTAATTTCCTTTATATAATTTATTTAGTAAACCTTTTAGCAATTGTTGTGGCTGAAACACATGAAATCAATAATTAGAAAGGGTGTCAAAATACTTTTGTCCATATATCGTGCCTTGCTGGTCCTGGTTCTAAAGCATACCTGTATTTCCTTTTCTCAGAGAACTGAGGCTAGAGCAGCTTGTCATATTATGAAATCCAGTTCTCAGTTCTGCGCTATCCCTGTTCTATCCACTTTCTCCGTTCCGGCCTGCAGATGTTATTGCTTGGTTTCCGTTATTTTGTCCACCTTATTTTTTGCTCTTCTTTAGCCACAGTATTGTTCTAGCTTGGTTAAAGCATTTGCACATGGATTCTACTTCTCACTTGCAGGTGAGAGGCTTCACCTTGTGCTTCAGTAGCAAGGCACGACCCATCCTATTACACTAACAGTGGGGGTCCAAATTAGAGGTGCATCAACAAACAAACAAACGCTGACTTTGTTTTCCTTTAGGGTAAAGAGTCTTAGAAAATGATTGCAGAATCAAATCCATCAAATGTCACAAATAGCAGGTCAAAGTATTCTGAAAAATATGGGGGGGAAAGAGCACCTGTATTAATCACAAGGTCTCATGAAAGTACTTGTCTTTAAGTATTTGGGCCATAGCATAGTTTTTTTTTTTTTTTTTTTCAAATCTATGCCACACTGTTTTTCACCTTAACACGCAATGACATACACATTATTACAACCCACCCCATGATCCCCTACCTTCTCTTCACATGCTATTACTCTCCCAGCCAATCATTCAGGGCCTCTTATTATAGTTTTGCATTTAATTGCAAATTGAAATGGGCTCGTCTCTGCTGGAAACTCATTCGATCCTTAATCTAAACTATGCCTCGGTCAACTATATTTCCTGAACAGTCGTGTATTGTTTTAAGTGATAATAACACAGATGAGAATGATCACAGTGGGTATAACAGTAAGTCAATTACCTCTAAAAGATATAAAGGAGGTCGTTTAGGTAATTTAAATGTAATTAAGCAGAGAAAGATGCTACACGCGGTCATCAGAAGGGTTGAAAGCTGGTAGGAAATCTAGCCATAAACTAGCAATTAAATTAGGTTTCAGTTTATTTAAAGTGTGTGTGTGTGTGTGTGTGTGTGTGTGTATTCAGATACTTTGTCAGATAGAGACGTATAATTATGCATACAGCTGAGTGTAAGGTGTAAGATATTACACACTAATGGCAGTATCAACTCTATGTACAGTATGCACATGTGGATTATGCTTGTCCACATACTTTTGGCCATGTAGTAAACCTATTGATTGACCAATCAAGGTAGCCACCCAGACTACTAATTCACAGAGAATTTGCTATCTGATGGGGGGGGCGGCACGGTGGCTCAGTGGGTAGCACTGTCACCTCACAGCAAGAAGGTCCTGGGTTTGATTCCCAGGTGGGGCGGTCTGGGTCCTTTCAGTGTGGAGTTTGCATGTTCTCCTCGTGTCTGCAGTCCAAAGACATGCAAGTGAGGTGAGCGGGAGGTGCAAAACTGCCCATGACTGTGTTTGACATTGTAACTTGTGAACTGGTGAATCTTGTGTGGTGAGTAACTACCGTTTCTGTCATGAATGTAACCAAAAGTGTAAAACATGACATTAAAATCCTAATAAATAAATAAAATAAATAAATAACTTTCTGATAGGAAGCGATTACTATTAGGAATCCAGTCCCTATGTCATCCTTATGATCTTGAAGACAAAACACATAACTTCCTATAAAACCTGTATTACAAGGTCAGTGTAAATTATTTCACTAAATTATTAGGGTTAAGATCTGACATCATCATAAACTTTGGATTTTGCTGTGAAAGAAGATGTGACTACATCCCAAAATCCATATTTCCTACAGATTTAAATTTTTAAAGAATACACTAATCCACAACAAAAGCAAAAATATAAAAACACATTTGAAGAAAGAGCAGTTGTAGCTTAGAGTGGTTAAGGAACTGGACTAGTAATATAAAGATCGCTGGTTTAAGCCCCACCACTGCCAGGTTGCCACTTTTGGGCCCTTAAGAAAGGCCCTTAAGCCTCAACTGCTTAGACAATATACTGTTACAGTACTGTAAGTCACTTTGGATAATAGCGTCTGCTAGACACCCCTTCTAATTATTGAATTCATGAGTTTTAGCCACAACAGTTACTAACAGGTGCAATAGATGAATTATTAAGGAAATTATATACTAACTTTACAGCAACAGTTTAAGGATGGTTCATTCCTGTTACTGCATGACTGTACCTCTGTACACAAAGCAAGCTCTATAAAGACATGAAGAGCAGCTTGTTTTTAAGAAAATGAAGCTTTGGAATGAACTGGAACATCAGTCGAGGCTTTCTTGTTTAACATCAGTGCCCAGCCATACAAATGCTCTTTTGTTTAAATTGGCACAAATTCCCTCAGACATTCTTCAAGTCTTGTGAGAAGCCATATCAGAAGAGTGGCTGTTGTTATAGCTAAAAAGGTCACATAGAGGTCACTCACAGTATACAGTCTGAGCAATTGAGGGTTGAGGGCTTTGCTCAAGGGCCCAACAGCAGCAACCTGGCAGTGGTGGTGCTTGAACCAGCGACCTTCTGATCACTAGTCCAGTACTAGGTTATGGCTTCTCGTTTTTTCCCCACATTTTTTAAATAGGATATCCAACAAGCTCATGGTCAGGTGTCCAAATGCATTTGGCCATAAAGTGTATGTTTGAATGGACTAAATATTATTCAGTCCTCTGTTATTTATATGCCTGTTGGCATAATTACAAAATATTTAGGGTGTAACAGTGTGTGCAAAATGTCTCATTCAGATGCCGTCAGGATTATAAGTAGAAGTAGCTTGTTGACGTGCACTCAGAGTTCGGCACTTGTTGGCTACGCTAGCTTTACATCGGCTCTTAAGAATTTTCAAGCGTGCCCTTTTGAGAAGGGTGTATGCTTGTACCATTTTCCTACCCCACCCTTACTATAGTCTGGACACAATGTGCACCACGATAGCATCTCTTTGTCTGGAAGGAAAAGGATATCAGGCTTATGGTGGGTTGGGCTCTGAAAGATGGAACTGCATGCTTAGCTTATCAGGGTACATACATTTAGGAAGAATGACCTTATTCAATCTAAAACCTTTTTAAATAAAGAATATGTTGTATACAATACAATGGGCTAAACTATCAGCCCTTAATATTTACAAAAAGCACATATTTAGAGCTAGCGACTTTCAGTTCAGTACAACACTAGTTACTGTTTGTAGTAAAGTTATCAATGATCAGATCTGTCCTGGACTGTGTGGCTTTCAGTGTACGGCTAGCAAAAATGTTTGTTTTAAGAAATAAATAATGATTGTCTTGGTAAAACACTACACCAAGAGCACAAGTGCTATTTACCAGCATAATTATGGCCACGAGTAGAAAAGCTTTACAACCGCAATAACCCCACCATGCCAGCAAAAATAGACTTATTATTTAAACAGCCTACAGTATTATTTATACAGTCACTAAATAATCAGTTGATTTTGAGGTTCTGAGAAACACAGCAATACAAAAATCATACAAAAAAATAAAATAAAACACACTCTGGGGTGATCCACTCTAGTATGAGCTGCATAAATAAATATAAATAATATAAAAATGCTTACATGCAAAGATTTTCTCCAATCCATCTGAATACATTTTGATTATGGATCAGGACTCTCTCCTTGCTGCCTACTGCCTATAGACAGATAGACAGATAGACAGATGTGTAGGTAGACAGATAGACAGACAGATAGACAGATAGACAGACAGACAGACAGACAGACAGACAGATAGATAGATAGATAGATAGATAGATAGATAGATAGATAGATAGATAGACAGATAGACAGATGTATAGGTAGACAGACAGACAGACAGATAGATAGACTGACAGATAGATAGATAGATAGATAGATAGATAGATAGATAGATAGATAGATAGACAGGTAGACTGATAGACAGACATATAGACAGACAGATTGATAGTCAGACAGACAGACAGACAGACAGACAGACAGACAGACAGACAGAACAATAAGACATTGAACTCAAAAGGCAGATTATTTAGACGCACTACTTAGACAGTGATTACGACAATTACATTACATTTCCAATTACATTACCACAAATTAATAATCAAAGAACTCTGTTTGTTGCTCTGCATTCGTCCACCATATTTGTCATTTCTTGTAAAAAAAAAAAGCTGTGCCACACTGAATGCTGGGATTGCTTTCACCGCAGTGTATTTTCTGCACTTCAGGGCAATCTGTAGTATTTTTATGACTATAGTTCAGCATTTTCAAAGCTTTTATCTTGCACAACTGAGACACACACTGCTGTAATTTACTGGGTCCGTCACACTTGATCCAAAGAGTGTCCTATGTTCCACATTAGCTAAATATAAATGTGCATAATTTTGCTATGAACTCCAGTTTTGGTGCATATTTCTATATTTTATTACTCAGTTGTGCATTGCTTTTGCTTTACTGTGTACAGATTTTTACAAATTTGATTATAGCAGTGCTGGGTCCGGCCACATCTTGCTTACCTTAACAGAAAACTAGATCAACAGACCAGGCGCTCTAGAGAGTCAGCACAGCAAAGCTAAACACTGCATATAACCTGTATTAGCAGAGGAGTTCACAGTTATTACCCTGTAAATCAATACATTCTGCTCCCACTTGACTTGTACTTTTTCCTCCACGCTGGAATTAAACGTGTGCTGAACTTCTGTGATTTTAGACCAGCAGAGTCATGGACCAACCAGGGAGCCGTTTCATTTCAAACAGTGTAATGGCCTTTAAATTCCTGTAACCTGAAAAATTAAGGTACAGAAATTATGAAGGACTAAAATGCTTATATTTAATAAATGAAATAACCAGTTCTACTGATTAGTACATAATTTAATTTAAAAAAGTAATCTAGAAGGATAGATAGATAGACAGACAGTCAGGCAGATAGATAGATAGACAGACAGACAGACATATATACAGACAGGCAAATAGATAGATGGATAGACAGACAGACAGACAGACAGACAGATAGACAGAGATAGATAGCTAGATAGCTAGATAGATAGATAGACAGACAGACAGACAGACAGACAGATAGCTAGATAGATAGATAGACAGACAGACAGACAGACAGACAGGGTAGTACTGGGGGAGGGCACAGTTTGACACGTAGGTCTAAAATCTCTCGAAGAGATCTGGTGAGTTAATAGTAGTAGTATCTATTAGGTGATCATTCGCACCCTTTGAAAGGGGGCATTGTAATTCTTATGAAAGACACTTTAATCAGGATAGAAATGTACCAATGTACACCGTCTGTGAGGAGTTCATCATGTTTACCATGGGTACATTAGTGACCTGGGTGCTTTTATGTCAGTTCAGTGGCAGAAGGTAGATTTTATGCATTAACCTGTGCCTAGGTATGGTTAAGTGAAGCATGTTAATGCTGTATTGCTGCTTAGTGCTCGGTGTTTATGTGTAGCACTGAAACCACCAAAAACCTGGCCTGGATGATTGATACAAAATCATGTATCTGGTTTATCAACACAACTTCCCAACACAATTTCCAGGTACTGACCTCACCATGTTTGTATTATTTAAACACAAACTTATAAGCCTTGACCTGAATAGAACCCTAAACCTTAAGCATTGCTCACATTGGCAAGCACAGTTAAATATGCCAACACACCATTGCGAAGATTTTCTCAGGGATACTATGGGCCTGACAAACAACAAAGCTTTGACAGATGGATGGAAGGTTGGATAAAGCTTCTCCTCATTGGCCCTACAACAGCAACTCCTGTCTGATTGTGACAGATGAAACATGAAGCAATATTTCTGTCAGTGAGAATCTAATGCTGGCTGGTGTAAAGAAGGAGGTGTCAGAGGAGATGGATGACAATCTCTGTCCACTCTCAGTCAATGTGGGGCTGGTGTAAGCAACAGTGGAATTGTAATAAGGAATTTGAAATGACTAAATTGGTAAAAAAAAAGAAAGAAAAAAAAGGGTTAAAACACAGTGTAGGTGCCACCTTATTATGTATGTAAATGTAAAGTTTGTTTGTTTGTAAGACTTTACACTTTGGTTACATTCATGACAGGGACGGTAGTTACTCATTACACAAGGTTCATAAGTTCACACAAGGTTATATCAAACACAGTCATGGACAATTTTGTATCTACAATTTACCTCACTTGCACATCTTTGGACTGTGGGAGGAAACCCGAGCTCCGGGAGTAAACCCACACAGACATGGGGAGAACATGCAAACTCCACACAGAAAAATCTCGGACCGCCCCACCTGGGGATCAAACCCAGGACCTTCTTGCTGTGAGGTGACAGTGCTACCCACTTAGCCACCGTGCCGCCCAAATGTAAAGTAAATGTAAGCATTTAGGAGAGTGCATTAATCATGCACAGATTTTCTCTGTGTCTCTGTAAATGCCTTTATATGTGTTTATAACAAATCCATTGTAATGTTTGCTCCTCTATTTCGTTTGGAACATGTGTCATATTGCAACCCAGGATATAAAACAACCTTTACATCCTTATTGTCTGTAGCATGCCTATGGCTCATGACTCATGCCTATGACACATTGTGGGTTATTACAGCAGTATGTACGCTGAAGAACAAAGAACAGAACTGTGGGCTTTTTTTTATACAACTTCAGTCACGTTATGGTCTCAACACTTGGGTGTTGGACTTTGGAACCTCCATTCTGTGCTAATTGTCGTTTCTTATCTGCTTACAACATTTTCCAACAGCTTAACGACAGACATGTTATTATCACCTGTATAATACTAATATACAAATTATACAAAGCATTAAATAGAATTCGTCCCTTCTACAGACATAGATCAGGAGAGGAAGAACTCTAACACATTTAATGAAATGCACAAGCAAATAGGCCTGACCGTTGTTTTTGTCAGTTTATATTTTGAATGCTTTTTAAAGGTGACCTGATGAGGCATTGTTCCACATGGACCTCATTAGGTTGAAGTGCTCACAAGGTTTGGATGATTTGTAAGTTGCAAATGCTCATTTAACAAGATGTATTGCTGCCATCTGACTTATAAAACTGGACAATATTACTATTAAAGGCAAAATGAAAGAATAAAACAATACATTTAAAATTATCCAGTCAAATGCATCATGAAATGATTAGGCATCAATATCCAAGCATGCTTAATGGTTGGTTATACTGGTAACAAAGCAGTTATATTGATTATCTTCCCCATGCTTAATGGCATGTGTAAAAAAGCTAAGCAAATCCAGTTGGAGCAAATTCACTTGAAGATGGATGTCATATTATATAACGAAAACACTAAAAGTATTTTTAGCCATGCCCACTGCTAACGGTTCTGAAATAAATTATTTAAAATGAACTTGGTAGCAACACTTTAGAGAGGCCCTTTACTATTGATGTACCGGTGCAAAAAGCCAGGTCTATTTATTATATTTATTATATATGATATTTAGTTTGACAAGTTTGGTGTAGAGGAACTGCACAAAGCTCTGACGTCAACCCCACTGAACTTTTATTTTTTATTTATTTATGCATTTTCTCCCATTTCCTCCCAATTTAGCGTAGTCAATTTGTGTTCCGCTGCTGGGGGATCCCTGATTGCAGTCGAAGTGGGTATTTTGCTGCTCACGCCTCCTCCGACCCGTGCACAGCCCTTAGCAGAACCCCTTTTCACCCATGCATTCTACACAAGCGCCTCTCCATCTGCCAATCAGGGTCCTTACACAGCATTTGAAGACCCCACCCACATAGTCCGGTCATCCCGCCCCAGCAGAACCGTGTATGCTGCAGATACTGCCAATTATGCCGCTAGATGGCACCCAGCCGACCAGTGGCAACGCTATGTATGATATTTAGTTTGACAAGTTAGTTTCACATATGTGTATATATTTACATATAGAATATATAGTGTTTTATCATATGGTTGTAATTGTCAAACTGCTGTATTATAGTAATTGCATTTCATTGTTAATATTTTTTATAATTTTTATTTTTATTCTATTCTACTCTATTTAATTTACTCTATCTACTGTACTTACACTGTACTGGAGCTGCTGTAACACTCGAATTTCCCCCATGGGAGTCAATAAAGGAATCTTAAGTTTGCACAGAGCTGAGATGAATTGGAATGTCACTTGCAAGCCAGGCCTTCTTCTATATTGAATAAACTCACAAATTCACCTTTGGCTGTATAAACCCAAATTCTCACTTACACACACAGTTATACTGGTAACACAGCAGTTATATTGATTATCTTCCCCATCAAGTAGGATTAAGAGCAGTCCAGGTTGGGTAAACCATTAAAGTTAATATGTAAAATAATAGCCTGGGTCTGGTCAGGGGTGCTTATAGAAAAACTGTATTTTTTTTCAAATGGGTTTGTATAGGGAGTGGAACTTCAAACGTCTTCCTCTTCAGCCTCCACCGGGCATCAGAACAGGAAACAGCCCTTTCCTCAACATAATAGCACAGGAAAAAGGGTTTGTTTAGTTTGAAACTGCCTTGGGACAGTTAATTAGATGTAAATAGCCCATTGATTTATTGTTTCCTAACATGTAATGATCATGTCTACAAATAGAGCCAAGCCACACTGAGCTTAATAGAAACGTTCATCTGAAATAGACGGTGTTTGTTTTCCAGGTAGATATTTGTCCAAATAATTATATTGTGGCAGAGGCAGGTCAGCGGTTAATTTCTCATTGTTGCTCTTAGTGAATAGTTTGAAAGCCTAACTAAATTCAGACCTGAGTATATTTGCCCTTACACATTCATATACTGTATATGCCATATGTGTAAAAATAGAACACCTGACCATGAGCTTGTTGAATATACTATTAAAAAACTGGGCATTAATATAACAAACGCCGCTGGAGTTCCTCCAGACCAAACCAATCAGATCAGGTCTATGTATCTTGCTTTGTGCTCAGGGACACAATCACACTGGAACAAGAAAATGCCTCTCCCAAAATGTTGGTACAAAGCGGGAAGTATATCATTTATGTTATACAACTGATCTTATTCGCATGATCAATGGGTATATGTAGGGCCCTACTAAATTCATGATGAAATGTGCTCAATTTTACAGACCTCATTTCTCAAATTGATTTCCCCCAATTTTCTCCCTAATCTAGTCCTACCCAATTACTCTGATTGCATTACGCATCCTCTGTACCGATACCACCCTCCACTGCTGACTGAGGAGCGCCGCAACTGACACACACCCCCTCAGACACGTGTGCAGTACCCACGGCATCTTTTCACCTGCATGAGGTGAGTTCATATGCGGATCAGCTTTGTGTTTGGAGAATCACACCCTGATCAACATTATTCCTCGACTCTGCACAGGCACCATCAATCAGCCGGCAGAGGTCGTAGCTGCATCAGTTATGAGGAATCCTGGTCTGGCTTTCCCACCCTGTGTGAACAACAGCCAATTGTTCATGTAGCCACCCAGCCCAGCCGGATGGCAGAGCCAAGATTCAAAACGATGTGTTTGAAATCTCTGCTTTGGTGTGCTAGCGTGTTTTACTGCTGCGCCACCTGAGCGGCATTTCACAGATTTTTAGAGGAAAGTGCCACATTTTATGACAGCCATTAAATAACACTCATAAACTAAATGATAGAATAAATGGAAGCTGCAATACACAGCACAGCTACCTTAATGGTTGAATGTAAACCTAGAACATCCAGCGACAATTCTCGCCCATGTTTTTACACCCAAACTTAGTTACCCGGCTCGTGTTTTAAGCTGCTTTAGACTTTGACATCTTGTGCATTTTGTATAACCGATTGCTAGTGTAACCAAGCGTCTTTAGAGTTTGGTGAGTTTATAAAGAAAGAAATGAATTGTACATAAACAAACTATCTGGAGTATAATACTTTACTGGCTTATTCGTTTGAGGCGCAGCACAGACTAACCGGAGATGATCACGTGTGCAGAGAAGCACACTTTTCTATTAATTATGGAATTCCCAAAAGGACAAAATGCACTCAATGGGTGTGTTTGAAAACCTAGTGACCTCTCTACATAGACAGAATTTTGCGTCATCCTACGCGCGCTCCTGAGAAGTAGGCTGTTCGAAATCCTAGATGCCTTAATATGCTCACTAGTAAGGTATTTAACGCTAGTTTGACTCAAGAATGAGGGAGCATCCGATGCTGTCTTAACGGTGAAGGCAATCCCAGCATTCCATGCGGCACAACTTTTCTCACAGAAAAAGAAAAAAAACCTCAGTACCTCAATATGAGTTATTTTCAAACATAAATAAATTATTATTGATTTTTTATTTGTAAAAACTTGCACAAGTGTCGTTTATTTGCAAATTTGGGCTTGTTGGTTTGAATGGCATGAGGCTAACTGTGTTAGCTTAGTTAGCGAAAACTGATGGAATTGCTAAATAGCGCGGTCAAATAACCTGCCTTATAAGTCAATGACTTATTAGAATCCTCTCTAGGCAGCTGCCTGTGTAGGCAGTAAGACAGCAAGGCAGCTCACTAGGTTTTCGAACACACCCAATATGTAAACACATTACATTAAACATTGTCAGCACAGAAAAGTCTGTTACACTAACTTAATTTCCGTATAATTGCTTGGACCGCCTCATATTGCATACTGCGCCTTATACTTCATATGCTATGCGAATGTAACATGTTAAATCGCTAAACACAAACCTAAAATTTTAGATTTCACAGCAAATTACACATTAATTTTTACAGCCGTGAATTAGGTAAGGCCTTAGGTATAACTGATATCCTTAACTCAGTAATTAAAAGTGGTGTCCACATAGTTTGTGCCGTTTTTATGTATAGTCACAAGAATTTGATTCTTATTTACATAGAAGAATGGTCTATTTATTCTTTATTAATTCTAATTTACTTCACATGTCAATAACTGGAGGTGTCCAATCAAAACCCTGATCTACTCCCCTGCCTCTCTCAATCATGTCAGCATGCTGTGTTTGTTTTCTTTTGTCCATGCCCAGCCTGTGGACCGTTAGAGGTTAGATTGAACACGACTTGTGAGCGATGCTCTGCCAAAATGTGTGAGGGCTGACAAATAGTGTGCTAGTGTTTCCTTTCCTCAAGAGACAAACCGGACATGACAAGGCAATCTCCACATTGTCAGCATTCCCTTGGCAACAGCAGTGGGCTTATTTATCCCCAAGGTTAATGGGATTGCAGCACAGTAACAAAGGTGGCGGATTGAGACAAACACCCGGCCGTGGGACTCGAGAGTGGTGCCTGTCAAACTAAATGACTGGACTTACTAGAACAGATGGCACACAACGCATGCCCAGGCAATAAAAAAGGGGTTTATGGTTAATACGCCATGAGCTCTCCTCGGGAGTTCAATTGCAAGCTTGGAGCAATCTATTAAAGAATTGGCATCACCTACTAGGTTCACATTCAGAAACATGTAACTCTATTATAATGGATAATAAAATGCAGTGTATACAATTTACATAAAGATTTAGCATGGGTGCACTAGTTTTCTGGTTTGTATGACAAAAAGCTAAATTAAAAAAACATGTTTAAGGTAAAGAAGCATGTAAAAAAAAAAAAAAAAAAACTAAATTTAATACACAGGTGTAAAAAAAAGTATTGCCTTCCTTTTCATTTGTCTGCTTTTTTTTTTTGCTATATTCTATTTATTTTCTCCCCTTTTCTCCCAATTTAGCATAGTCAATTCGTCTTCCGCTGCTGGAGACTCCGGTCATGTTTATGAAGCGTATTTTTGCCTGCCTCATGTCCATTGACCCCTACTTATTTGCCCACATTTGCACGAAGAGCCAAGCACTGATCCCCATGCTCCTCCACTTTCTGTACAGGAGCCCTGGGCTAATAACCAAGGTCCTTACACAGCGTCGAAGACCTCATCCCCTTTCAATTTTGTCTGCTGCAGGCACTACCAATTATGCCCAGCCGTCCAGTAACTGGGCTGAGGTTTGAGGAGCTAGCTGATTATCCTATACACTGCACCACTTGGGTGCCACCTCCTTAATTTCTATTGCTACTGCATGTCATACTGAATAGTTTCAGATTGTGCATACAATATACACCGATTAGGCATAACATTATGACCACCTTCCTAATATGGTGTTGGTCCCCCTTTTGCTGCCCCACACACAACAAACTGTGACGCACTGTGTATTCTGACACCTTTCTATCAGAACCAGCATTAACTTCTTCAGCAATTTGAGCTACAGTAGCTCGTCTGTTGGATCGAAACACTGTCCCTTCCTTGGCACAAGAGCTTTAGTTTTGGAGATGCTCTGACCCAGTCGTCTAGCCATCACAATTTGGTCCTTGTCAAACTCGCTCAGATCCTTACACGTGCTTGTTCATTTTTCCTGCTTCTAACACATCAACTTTGAGGATAAAATGTTCACTTGCTGCCTAATATATCCCACATACTAACAGGTGCCGTGATGAAGAGATAATCAGTGTTATTCACTTCACCTGTCAGTGGTCATAATGTTATGCCTTGTCGGTGTATAGTACACTGATTGCCCTTAATGTCCTTCATTTAGGAAACACGTTTCCCAACTCCCATATCACTCCCATCAATTAGTATCTGTTTTCTTAATAACAATAACAAAAAAAGTGGCTAAATACTCGTCTTCTCTGCTGTCAGTTAGAATCCTCTCTACTTAGGCAGTAGGTAGGCAGTGGGTAGCAAGGCAGCTCACTAGGTTTTCAAACAGACATATTTATGTACATTTTTCCCCTTTTAGCTGCACTCATATTTAGGGGTCGCTAGAGCCACAGTTTTTATACCGGATTCCCTTCCTGGCCCAACCTCTCTATTTTATCCAGACTTGGGATCAGCACTGAGAGTGCACTGACAAGTGTGCCTCCAAATGGCTAGGCTAATTCAGCCATCTCCCCCTTGGAAATTGGCCAATGACGTCTACACAGACGGCCGACCAGCCAATATTACCTCTGAGATTCGAACCCCAGATCCGCAGATGTCAGCAGTAGTGGACTAGCGCACTTTTACCTCCTTCCGAGTAGCCACACGATGTGTACATTTAAAAATGAATATTTTTCATTCTTCTACAAAAACCATATCATCCTAGGTTTATGAGTTCTGGGTGCAGGGCAGGAATGGACCCTGGACAGGATGTCAATATATCGCAGGGCATCATACACTCACTGATCCATGACAGACAATGACTTTTTAGAAGAGGAGGGAAACCAAGTGCCTGTGCAATTAAAACCCAAGTCACCAAAACCTTGACATTAGTCAGTCAACAGACCTACCAGCTATTGACATAACTTAGGTCAATATCAGTATCAGTACTCGGTCAGTATCACAGCTGGGATAAAAACCAGGTTACTTATTTTAAAAGTTATTTTTATTCTCATTATCATTGGCTCTGTGCTACTGTGTCTGCCTGGAAAACAGATCACGCAGAATTAAACCAACATCTCTGTTAATTAGCCGGGGATATAACTCAGTGCTTTAATTGTTTTGGTGAGAGTGCTAATTAAAATACATGGAGAAAAAAATATGACTTGACAAAGATGGGTGTTTGGGGGGTCTAGATTCAACAAGAAAAAAAGATATAACAGATATTTTGCAATTAATTCTGTGTACTTCATCTTATGCTTAAGTAATTATGGCTTGGCAAAATATACACCATTTGTCCAAAAGTATGTGGACTTCTGACTGATATTAAAGAGGTTCCAGTTTGTGTCCAGTCTGGCGAAAGTACCTTTGCGGGGTCATGGACTGATGTTGGATGGGAAGAACAGGATTGCAATCAACATTCAAATTTTTTCCAGAGGGGTTTAGTGGCGTTAACTGGGGCAAAACCTGGTGACCTCTGAGGTCAGGGTCTTTTTTTTCCATGTAAATACAAAATTGGCTGCGATGATGTTGACTGGGATGCTCATTGTGTTTATACACACCAGAGAATAGTGGGATGTTAATTGCTTAATTGCAGTAACAATGCCCAGTCAGACAAAATTGCCCTTGTGAGGTCAGGCACTGATGTTAGGTGGGAAGAACTGGATTGCAATGAATATTTCAGGTTATCCCAGAGGTGTTTAGTGGGGTTTACTGGGGCAAAACCTGGTGACCTTTGAGGTCAGGGTCTTTTTTCCATGTTAATACAAAATTGGCTGTGATGAGGTTAAGGTTGACTGGGATGCTCATTGTGTTTATACACACCAGGAAATCGTGGGGTGTTAATTGCTTAATTGCACCAACAGTGCCCAGTCAGTCGAAATTGCCTTTGTGAGGTCAGGGACTGATGTTGGATGGGAAGAATTCGATTTCAATCAACATGTCAATTCATCCCAGAGGTGTTTAGTGGGGTTTACTGGGGCAAAACATGGTGATCTTTGAGGTCAGGGTGTTTTTTCCATGTTAATATAAAATTGGCTGTGATGAGGTTGAGGTTGAGTGGGGTGCTCATTGTGTTTATACACGGCACAGTGGCTCAGTGGGTAGCACTGTCTTCTTAGAACTGGAAGGTCCCGGTTATGAGTCCCAGATGGATTGGTCCAGGTCCGTTCTGTGTTTCGTTTCCCCGTGTCTGTGTGGGTTCCCTTTTACACGCCAAAGACATGCAAGTGAGGTGAATTGGGGATTCAAAATTGTCCATGACTGTTTGACATTAAAACTTGAACTGATGAATCCTGTGTAACCAGTAACTACCTGTCCTGTCATGAATTTAGCCAAAGTGTGTAAAACATGACCTTAAAATCCTAATAAATCCATAAATAATATCCCAGAGGTGTTCAGTGGGGTTAACTGGGGCAAAGCCTGGTGACCTTTGAGGTCAGGTTCTTTTTTCCATGTAAATACAAAATTGGCTGGGATGAGGTTGAGGTTGAGTGGGATGCTCATCGTGTTTATACACGACACAGTGGTTCAGTGGGTAGCACTTGATTCCCAGGTGGAGCGGTCCGGGTCCTTTCTGTGTGGAGTTTGCATGTTCTCTCCGTGTCTGTGTTGGTTTCCTCCCACAGTTCAAAGACATGCAAGTGAGGTGAATTGGGGATTCAAAATTGTCCATGACTGTTTGACATTAAAACTTGAACTGATGAATCCTGTGTAACCAGTAACTACCTGTTTTGTCATGAATGTATTCAAAGTGTTTAAAACATGATGGTAAAATCCTAATAAATAAATAAATAATATCCCAGAGGTGTTCAGTGGGGTTAACCAGGGCGAAATCTTGTAACCTTTGAGGTCAAAGTCTTTTATTCCGTTTTAATACAAAATTGGCTGGGATGAAGTTGAGGTTAAGTGGGGTGAGGTTGAGTGGCATGCTCATAGTGTTTATACACACCAGGGAACAGTGGGATGTTAATTGCTTAATTGCAGTGCAAACAAGCTGCCTGAAAATGTGTTTCTTCATTTGTTTATTTAGGATTTTCATTTTGTCGTCTGTCTGCAACTGCAATCTTAATATTCACTCATTCATTTATTCATTGTCTGTTTTACGCCTGCTTTATTCTATTCAGGGTCATGGTGGGTCCAATTCACTAGGGGAAGGGTAGGAAACAACCTGGACAGGTTGCCATCACAGGGTAAATTTTGTATCTCCAATTAACCTGACTGCATGTCTTTGGGCTTAGGGAGGAAATTCACACAAATACTGGGAGAACGTGCAAAGTCCACACTGAAAAGACCCGGAATGCTCTGAACCCAGGACCTTCTTGCTGTGAGTCAACAGTGCTGCCCACAGAGCCACCATGCTCGGTTGGTAGAAGAGTATAAGGCACAATGAACAAAACAGTAATACAAGTCATAAATACACCGATCAGCATAACATTATGACCCCATACATTACATATGCCCCCTTTGACAACCTCTTCTTTTCACCTGCATGAGGTGGCTTCATATGGAGATCCGTATCGCGTATAGAGAGTCACACGCTAATCTCCATTATCCCCCGACTATGTGCAGCCATCATCAACCATCCAGCAGAGGTCATAATTGCAGCAGTTATAAGGAATCCCTATGGCTATCCCTCCATCAGATAATCATTGTCTGTGTAGGTGCCTGGTAGGCAAAACATTATGACCACCTTTCTAATATTGTGTTGGTCCCCCTTTTGCTGCCCCATCTGCAACAAACTGTGATGCACTGTGTATTCTGACACCTTTCTATCAGAACCAGCATTAACTTCTTCAGCAATTTGAGCCACAGTAGCTCGTCTGTTGGATCGGACCACACGGGCCAGCCTTCACTTCCCACGTGCATGAATGACCCTGTCGCCGATTTACCACTGTTCCTTCCTTGGACCACTTTTGATATATACTGACCACTGTAGACCCGGAACACCCCACAAGAGCTGCAGTTTTGGAGATGCTCTGATCCAGTCATCACAATTTGGCCCTTGTCAAACTCACTCAAATCCTCACGCTTGCCCATTTTTCCTGCTTCTAACACATCAACATTGAGGATAAAATGTTCACTTGCTGCCTAATATATACCACCCACTAACAGGTGCCGTGATGAAGAGATAATCTGTGTTATTCACTTCACCTGTCAGTGGTCATAATGTTATACCTGGTTGATGTATATATGTATATATGACTGAGCATGTGCAGTTATTCAGATGCATTACTGACTATTGCACTTCTGTAATGTATAGTCTGTATGACGATGTATTTTAAATGTAACCTTTTAGCGTTTAAAACGAGACTCGGGTAAATTCAGGTCCATTTTAACTAAAAGTAAAGTGCAGCAGTGAAATTGAATTTCGTTTTAAATAGACACATGTAGTCTTCAACGGCTTTTTAGTCCTACAGTATTGTAAAACCTTTCAAGGTAATGCACTGAAATATGGTTTAAAACATTTTTTCAGAAGCTACATCTTCAAACACGTGTTTAAAAAAGCGCCGGTGTTAGCAGAGTTTAGGTCGTAATGAATTGGTTCAGACTGTGAGTACTTTGAATGTGACAGAAATGCTTTTCTCCTGCTCTGTAACTTATAGTGCCAGATTTAAATGATCTTGTTCTAGGCAGAGCTGTGAATATTATCAGTCACACAGAGTGTATTTTTGTCTAAAAATCACACAAAATGTTTTTATCAAGGTAAAGCATGATGGGGGAGAAGGTAGTGTTGGTGCAGCTCAGATTCAGGGACCAAGGTTCAGCCTTTTACCTGTTCTATGTCATGCTGCTTAAAGATGACAGATACTGGCTGATTACAGCTGGTGAAGACAAAAATGGCATTTCCATCACTCTGCCCACTCAGCCTGTGGCTTGAGGCACCATTGATGGTTGAACTTGCAACCTCTGGACAACAGCGACACTGTTTTGCCAAGCTACTGGGCACTATTTGCGGGCACTAATTGTTCTGGGCTCTAATTGGCGCTCACGTGGCGCAGCTGTAAAGCACACTAGCACACCAGAGCTGACATCTCAAACTTATCGTTTCGAATCTCAGCTCTGCTACCGGCAGGCTGGGCACCTACACGAACAACAATTGACTTGTTGTTTTAAAGGGGTGCTAAAGGGGATTCCTCATAACTGATGCAATTACGACCTCTGCTGGCTGTTTGATGGTGCCTGCATGGGATCAGGGTGTGTCTCTCTGTAAACAAAGCTGATCCATATACGAATTCACCTCGTGCAGGTGTAAAGATGCAAGCGGCTACTTCACAAGTGTCAGAGGGGGCTTGTATTAGTCACGGCTCTCCATGGTCAGAGTAGGGGACAATATCAATAGAGAGGAAGTGTAATGCAATCGGATAGTTGGATATAACTAGTTTGGGGGGAAAATATATATGCATTTCCCCCCTAATTTTCCTACCTACCTATCTAGTCATATCCGATTACCCGATTTTGTATTTTTGTCTCTATTGCTGCATCCCCTACATGCCCCCCTTTGACACGTGTGCAGTATTGACTACTTCTTTTCACCAGCATGAGGCAGTTACACCAGCACGGAAAGTCATACACTAATCTCCATTATTCACCATCTCTGTGCAGTGCCACTGATCAGCCAGCAGAGGTCGTAATTGCAGCAGTTATAAGGAATCCCTATGGCCAACCCTCCCACGGATCAGCCAATTATATTCTGTGTAGGTGCCCAGCTGGCCGTTAGCAGAGCTGAGGTTCAAACTCATGCTTTTTGACGATTTCTTTAAAAAGCCACGGCAAAATTTAGCGTTTTAGTCTCCATCAAACTCAAAAATTATTACAAGATGACTGAAGATAATAATTATTAATCATAAGTGAATATATTTGCTTCTATTAAGCATAAAGCTTTTACATTGTAATTGTAAGGTTAGTTTAAATAATGAAACAAAAAAATACAGTTAGTGATTCTATGTGTCACAACCTCCCTGTTCTTCCCCTGTGTCATTCCCATGGCGAGTGCTCAGAGTGCTTTCTATTTGTTTTCGGTTCTGTTTCCTCTGCCCTGAGTTTGCCCCTTGTATCATTTGCTTGTGCTTATTGTTTTCACCTGCGTTCTATTGAATTGATTATTAGATTGTATAAATGCACCCCTGTTTGTGCCTTTGTTTGGGGCTGAGTATTTCCATTGCTACTGCCAATTGCACACAAAGGGTATTCTTGTCAAGTATCGTGCTTAATTCCAAGTCCTGTTAGTTTGTCTGTTCCGGTTCGTATATTACTATTAGGGCTGTCGAAGTTAACGCGATAATAACGCATTAACGCGATCTCAATTTAACGCGATTTTAAAAAATAGTGCCGATAACGCAAATTCTATACAGGAAAAATTTACCTATACAGGCAGTGAGTGCCATGTAGAATTACATCACGAAGACCCGCATTGTTATGTTTTGTACTTAGCCACGAAATACAAATGACACTAGTTATGTGGAGAACGTGTTGTCTTTATTGCTTACACACTTACACATTGCTATCACACTTAAACATAACACGCCGTTACACGCTGGTCACCTGATACACATATCAACTCAGTGACGTACAGTGGTAACGTGATACGCAGATCACGTAAATTATATATATCACACGCATGATAATAATAAGCTTTTTTCTCTCTTAATTTTCCCTGACAAGTTAAAAACCAAAATATAGCAACCTTAACATTATGAGGAAGAATTTCAAAGATATTCCTTTGCAATACTTTATCATTTCAAGAATATGATACAGACTGACCAACACTATTAAGCCAAATCAGCATTGAAAATTGACTTTACTTTTAATAGCCTTCTACAATGCTGGTGCTTCTTAAAACTGAATATTTTCTTTTAAACAGAAGTGTTATTTAAATGCTATTAAATTGTTTTCCAACAAAATCCGCCCAATTTGGTGGATAACCGCCCAATCTGGCAACACTGGAACGCGTTGTTATTATTATCGCGTTAACTTCCAGTTAGCAGCGTAGGGTTTATATAGCAGCAGGTAGAATAAGGTGAGAATAAGGTGCAAAAACAATGCAATATTGTGCAAAGATGCAAGTAATATAGTCACTAGTATGAGTTGTCAGAACCCAGGGAACAAGACTGTGTTGATTGTGAATGAGTTTTTGTGTATGTTAGTGTATGTACACCAATCAGCCATAACATTAAAACCACCTCCTTTAAGAAAAAAAAAAAGCGATTAATCGCGATTAACTATATGAAATTCTGAGATTAATCGCGATTAAAAATTGTAATCGTTTGACAGCCCTAATTACTATATTGTTGTATAGTCCTGTTTGATTGTGATGTCTGAGTAGTGTAGTCTAGTACATTTCTTACATACTTATTCTGTACATTCCAGTTTGTTTCTGAATCTCGTCTTGACTAGTTTATTATTTATACTCTATTTATCATTTACGTATGTAAATGGAATTACAAGTTATTTATTTATTTTATTAATTGTTATTTTCCCCCAAATTTCTCCCTCATCTAGTCCTATCCAATTACCCTGATTGCATTACGCTTTCTCTGTACCATACAACCCTCCACTTCAGACTGAGGAGCATCGCAACTGTCACACACACCCTCCAACACGTGTGCAGTACCAGCTGCATCTTTTCACCTGTTTTAGGCGAGTTCATATGTGGATCAGCTTTGTGTACAGAAAGCCACACCCTGATTAATGCATTATTCCTCGACTTTGTGCAGGCGCCATCAATCAGCCAGCAGAGGTCATAGCTGCATCAGTTATGAGGAACCCTGGTCTGGCTTTCCCACCCTGTGTGAACAACAGCCAATTGTTGTTCATGTAGCTGCCCAGCTAAGCAGAGCTAAGATAAGAAATGATGTGATTGAAATCACAGCTCTGGTGTGCTAGCGTGTTTTACCGCTGTGCCACCTGAGTGGTGGAATTACAATTTATGCTATACTGATATACTAAATTATGTACTGTATACTGAGCTCTTGGTCTTGACCTGTGTCTGTTTCATAGATTTTGGTTAGAGATTCTGTCCTAAATAAACTCGCTGATGTTATGCAAGTGTTCCCGACCTGTCCTACTCCATCTATCCTGTGTTACCTCAAAATAATTGCACATAAACTACTCGTCTGCAAAAACAGTTTGAACGTTTTTAGAACTTCTTATTTGTAAAAAAAATTGAATACATAAATAAAATAAAATGAAGACGACTTCAGCAAGCCTATAAAATAAGTTGATTGTTGTTCATAAATCTGCAGTAAGCTTATTTTTGGTAAGAGTCTATTTTCTGACCCAGTGAATTGAAACCTAAACTTGTTTGCCACTGAATTTGAACATTCCAACTGCTTTTACCCAAGCATCCAATGAACTAAAAGTCTGCTAGACCACTTCTTATACAGTCAGCTTTAGAATGCTAACATCTTGGTAACTGACTTATTAGCTCAATCGCACTCTTAAAATTCAAGATACATTTTACCTTTAATGAGGGTAAATTAATTTTAAAAAATTTATCAATAAAACAAAAATTTTACCCAAACCACGTTACAATGATAGACGCTCCTGCATTTAAAACCTTGTGCAGCCTTTTTTTTATATTTTGTTTAGTCATTTTCTCCCCTTTTTCTTCCGACTTTTAGCGCGTCCAATTGCCCAATTGCATCACACTTCCTCTCCACTAATGCCGATCTCCGCTCTGATATGAGGGCAGCAGCCGTATGCATCTTTTCACCTGCACTAGTTGAATGCTAATGCGGATCAGCCCTGTGTACGGAGAGACACACCCTGATCAACGCACTCCTTCCCCACCCCTGTGCAGGTGCCATCAATCAGCCAGCAGAGGTCGTAGTGCATTAGTTACGAGGAGTCCCTATCTGGCTTACTATAGCCAATCGTTGTTCATGTGGCCGCTCAGTCCCAGCCGGATGGCAGAGCTGAGATTCGATACGATGTATTTGAGATACCAGCTCTGGTTCCAGCATGTGGTTTTACCACTGCGCCACCTGAGTTTAGACCAAATAAGTGTATGACCTTTTTTTCCTCATAGCAGCCCCAATTAAAGTGTAAAAAGAAAGGAAATGTTTGAGTGTTTGATCCATGTTGATGTACGAACTGTACATGCTTAGGTAACCAGTCCATCACAGGGAACATACATACATATAAATGTGTTTTTTGATATTTGATGTTTGATGTGTCACTTTCTCTAGATTGACAGTGACCTGCACCTCATGAGAGTTAATTTATATCACGGTTTCTCCCTCTCAGTCTTGCCAGCTCTGTTGTTGGCACACTTGCTGGGCCACTTGGTCCAGTCTTCCGCTGACATGGGATTCCAGCATTCTTTAGCTTTCTGGGAGCTTATCCCGGTGTACTAGCGTTTTAGGCCTTACAGTGGGGAGAATTGCCTCAGTTGATGGATGACGTCTCTTTTCCAGAGCAGACCTCGTCTGTAAATCCAAGTTATGCTCAGGGTGTGCCAGTTGGTGGGGTTGGGGTGCTGTTCGAAAGGTTGCCTACGTTTTCTTTTTTCTAAGAAATGGCTTGTCGCAAATGGCATGAAGCAGCTAGTCATTTTAATGTATTTTATTCCTTTTTCTTTTAATTTTGCGTAATCAATTAGTGTTCCGCTGCTGGAGACCCTGATTGCGTCCGAGGAGGGTATATTTGTCTGACCCACACTCCCTCAGACTCCCTTCTTATTCGCCCATATTTCTGTGGATTTGCGTATGAGGTCAGTCTCGCACATGGAGAGTCACACACTGATTGCTGCATTCCTCCACTTCTGTACTTTTGCCTTGGGCTACTAACCAGGGCCCTTCCACAGCATCTAAGCTCCTTCCTCTTTTTATTCCGGTCTTTTCCCACCCAACAGGCTAGTGGCCAGTTTTGTCAGCTGCAGGTTGCCAATTGTGCCTGCTAGGGGACGTCCATCGAACCGGAAGCAGAGCTGAGGTTAGAATTCGGAAAGTTCACAATAGCAGCGCTGGTGTGGGATATATCCCGCTGTGCCACCTGGGTGCTCTGAAAGATGCTATTTCTGTTTTTAAAAAAAGCCCAGAATCAATGTCAGATACACACACAGAATACAGACTAAGAGTAAAAACTCCATATAATATACACTATATTGCCAAAGGTATTCGCTCGTCTGCTTTCACACTCATATGAACTTGAGTGACGTCCCATTCTTAATCCATAGGGTTTAATATGATGTCGGCCCACCCTTTGCATCTTTAACAGCTTCAACTTTTCTGGGAAGGCTTTCCACAAGGTTTAGGAGTGTGTTTATGGGAATTTTTGACCATTCTTCCAGAAGTGCATTTGTGAGGTCAGACACTGATGTTGGACGAGACGGCCTGACTCGCAGTCTCCACTCTAATTCATCCCAAAGGTGTTCAATCGGGTTGAGGTCAGGACTCTGTGCAGGCCAGTCAAGTTCTTCCACACCAAACTCGCTCATCCATGTCTTTATGGACCTTGCTTTGTGCACTGGTGCGCAGTCATGTTGGAACAGGAAAGGGCCATCCCCAAACTGCTCCCACAAAGTTGGGAGCATGAAATTGTCCAAAATCTCTTGGTATGCTGAAGCATTAAGAATTCCTTTCACTGGATCTAAGGGGCCGAGCCCAACTCCTGAGAAACAACCCCACACCATAATCCCCCCTCCACCAAACTTTACACTTGGCACAATGCGGTCAGACAAATACCGTTCTCCTGGCAACCACCAAACCCAAACTCGTCTATCGGATTGCCAGACGGAGAAGCGTGATTCGTCACTCCAGAGAACACGCCTCCACTGCTCTAGAGTCCAGTGGCAGCGTGCTTTACACCACTGCATCCGACGCTTTGCACTGCGCTTGGTGATGTAAGGCTTGGATGCAGCTGCTCGGCCATGGAAACCCATTCCATGAAGCTCGCTACACACTGTTCTTGAGCTGATCTGAAGGCCACATGAAGTTTGGAGGTCTGTAGCGATTGACTCTGCAGAAAGTTGCCGACCTCTGCGCACTATGCGCCTCAGCATCCGCTGACCCCGCTCTGTCATTTTACGTGGCTACCACTTCGTGGCTGAGTTGCTGTCGTTCCCAATCAGCTCCACTTTGTTATAATACCACTGACAGTTGACTGTGAAATATTTAGTAGCGAGGAAATTTCATGACTGGACTTGTTGCACAGGTGGCATCCTATCACGGTACGACGCTGGAATACACTGAGCTCCTGAGAGCGACCCATATGCTTGGTTTTATACACCTGTGGCCATGGAAGTGATTGGAACACCTGAATTCAATGATTTGGATGGGTGAGTGCATACTTTTGGCAATATAGTGTATTTACTTGTACAATTTTAATTATCTGTGGACCCATCTATTCCTAGACAAGCAGTAATATTTGACCAGACTTGTGTGTCTTATAACCATGTGTATTTAGACTTTTAATCTTTACTCTTCAGTCTAAATGTTCTATCTTGATAAGTCTTGCTAGGTGCAGAGAAAATTAAAGAAGCACAGCGATACTCTCCACAGCCTCTGCCTCTACAATAACCATTAGTCTTGTCACTCTCGGCGCTACCGTCTATCACGCAGAGACCTCACATAATCAGAACATATGAAGCATTTTGACAGCAGACCACATGTTGTGACACATTTACTCGCTCCTTCATAAGAACACAGCAGCAGTGCACTCTGGATGCTGCGAGTGTTCCAGGCTTAAAGAATGCAGACCCCGGTGGCAGCGTCGGGGAAGCCAGTCACACTGTCATATAAAAGAGAGGGAGGACGAGTCGGGCTGGCGGAACGGATGCGGAGCCGCTGTCACTGGCAGCGACGCAGCACGAGCCAGTCGTTTAGTCCCAGACAGGGGAAGATTAAACAGGCCGATGAAGATTTGTACAGAGGAAGCCAGACACAATGGAAGTGATAATGCTTGGCGTGCCTTTACATCACATAAGCGAGGAAAATCCCCTTTTATTTCATTCAATGGACACAAACTAGCTGACGAAATCTCTAACACAGTGTGTATGATTCTGTTTTTAGCTCTGACTATATGGAAACGTAAGGGTGGCTGTCAGACATTTCTGTAGTTGCTCAGGATTTGGACCAATCCTGAACAACTATAGTCAGATATTTATATGCACTTGTAAGTAATGCATGTTTTGGCTGTCTTGGGATTTCTAATACACTATATGGACAAAAGTATGTAGACGTCCTTCCTAATGATTAAATTTAGTTGCTAACAGATAAAAAATCATATACATAGGGCCCTACTAAAATTCACGGCAGTTATTAAATTAAATAGAATAAATGACTCGGCATTGCCACCGGTTGGCTGGGCACCGTCTAGCAGGCATAATTGGCAGTGCCTGCAGCAGACTCTAATTGGCTACCATGTCTGCTAGGGCGGGATGACCGGACTATGTGGGTGGGGTCTTCTGATGCTGTGCAAGGACCCTGATTGTCAGATAGAGGCGCCTGTGCAAAAGCATGGGTGAATAAGAAAGGGTCCGTTAAGGACTACGCATGGGTCGGAGGAGGCGTGAGCAGGAAATATACCCTCCTCAAATACAATCAGGGATCCCCAGCTGTGGAAAACAAATTGTCAATTCTAAATCGGTAGAAAAATGGAAGAAAATGCACAAATAAATAGGAAAAAAAATTATAATAATAATAGAATAAATGGAAGCTGCAATACACAGCACAGCTACCTTAAAGGTTAAATGTAAACCTGAAACATTCAGCGACGGTGCAAGAATTCTGAAAAGTCCATGTTTTGACACCCCACATCTGTGTCCACAGAACTGGTTAGTAGTTTTCCAAACTCAGTTGCCCGAGTCGTGTTTTTAGCTGCTTTACATCTTACACATTTTGACCAATTGATTGCTAACTGAATTGCCGTAGGATTGCTAGGACCGCCTCATAGTGCAAATTAACCAGTACACGCGAGTCATTTGAATGCTATGCGAATAAAAAACGTTAGATCGCTAAACACAAACCTGACATTTTGAATTACACAGCAAATGGCGTATTACACGGGAAACAGCTCATTTCACGATCCGTGACACGATTTTTGCGACAGTGATTAAGGTAGGGCCTTACATATACGGTAAATAATATTCCGCTTTCTCTTTTAGCATGATTGTGTTCTTGATTATGTTCAAAGCAAAGTCTATAAAGACATGGTTTGACTGGTTGTGTGCAAATGATCTCTAGTTGCCTATGCAAAGCCCCAACTAAACGCTTTTTTGAGAGCCAGGCCCTCTCATTCAACATCACTGCCTGACCACACTAACTCTGTGAAGCCCTGAATGGGCATAAATTCCCACAAACACACTCCAAAGTCTTGTAGAAAGGCTTTTCAGAGGAGTGTATGATAGTAAAGCTACAAATAAAAGAAAAAGCAAATCAGTATAAATGGTTTTGGAATGCACTGCAGTTTTGTTTGAAAAAAAAAATGTTTGTATTTATACACACATTTTTTTAAATATAATTTTTGTAGTTATATAATCTACACATTACTGCTTTCTGTCTCTAATATAATTTTACATATTACATTTTATATGTCCCAAATGTTCTAAAATTAAGTGGTTAAGTCGGAATATATATTTTTAGTTTATTGTAATGTGGCTCATCTGTGAGTCACATTAAGCATTGGCCATTAAAGGGTGCACGGAGGCACTTGTGTTTGATGTGTCAGTTTCTCTAGAATGACAGTCACCTGTGCCTCATGAGCGTTAATTTGGTCCAGGTGGACGTTTTCTTTTTATGTATCGTGGTTTCTCCCTCTCAGTTTTGCCAGCTCTGTTGTTGGCACACTTGCTTTTCTCTAAAGCCTTGATGCTGGGTTGCTTGGTCTGGTCTGATCCGGTCTTCTGCTGGCGTGGGATTACAGCATTCTTTAGCTTTCTGGGAGCTCATCCAAGTGTACTAGCGTTTTGGGCCTCACGGTGGGGAGGATTGTGTCTCTTTTTTAGAGCAGACCTCATCTGTACATCCTAGTTATGCTCAGGGTGTGCCAGTTGGTGGGGTTGGTGCTGTTTGTGCACCCACAGGTTTGGAAGGTTGGTTATCTTTCCTTTTCTCCAAGAACTGGTTTGTCACAGATGGTCGTAGCAGCTAGTCATACAGTGACATCCAGTTCTGCGCTATTCCTGTTCTATTCATTTTCTCTGTTGTGGGCTGCGGATGTTTGTGTTACATCGTACATATTAATTATCCCTCTTTTTCATTAGTGACTTTGTGGTCACAGTATTGTTTCACCTTGATTAAAGCATTTGCAGGCGTGTGTGGATTGGCTTCACGCCAGTCCTGTTACATTTCTGGTGACCACATGTGATCCTCAAGCCTTACAAAATACAACATAGCTAAATAAGAAATAAATTACCAACACAAAGTAAATAATGAAGTCATACTGTGATCTTTATACAATTTCACTTCAGTTTTTAAGCTGATTGCTGTTCTACTGGAGTCTGGCAGCACGCTGGGAGATTAAGTCTGGGAACCGAATTGGACGGAAATCAGCGGTATGAGGACGAGTGTCTGCATGTGGAGATCCAAACCCCTGCCAGGACCTAACACAGCAGCCAGCGTGTGCAGTCTGCCAACACTTTTATCAATCAAAATGGAGAAGAGTAGTTTGGGAAGAAATCAATATGGGGTAGGAGAGTGTAAACCAATATCTGTACACGATTTCTATTAGTGAAGAGGCCCTGGGACTCAGCAGGTTGATGACGGTCTGTCTCAGTTTGATCTGAACTAGTGGATTTGGAGGAGACTCATGAAGCGCATCCAGCTTCTCTGTTCTGGTGTTTTGGTCTTTACAGATCACTAATCTGTTGACTGCTGTGTACAGACAGACTAAAGTTTTGCTCTTTTGTCAAAAAAAAAAACAATAAGGGGTCATGAATGGTGCAGCGGTAAAGAGTTTGCCCCATTTTTGGGAGATTTCAGAGTCAATCCCAGATGATGCATTAACCCTCTGTGATTGGGAGTCCAAGAGAGCACAACTTGCCCTACTTTCTGTGTGGAAGGGTTGGGATTTCATTCTCACTATTTAATCAAAGTGACACTAAGCTTAAATAAAAAATAGGGGAGATGTTTTGCCCTTCAGGTGCACCTAGTTGCCCTATGATATTACATAACCAGCATATGTTTGAAAAGGATTTAGACTCTGGTAGTTTTGGTTGTCAATTCCAGGGTAAAAATGCAGATATTTTACATTTTAATATGTAATGCCATGTTTGCACAGCAACACGATGCATATGAGGGCAGCGGTAACTTAGTGATCAGAAGGTTGCCAGTTCAAGCCCCATCATTGCCAACTTAACCCTGAGCAAGGTCCTTAATCCTCAGTTGCTTGAATTGCATATGGTCATAATTGTAGGTCGCTTTGGATAAAGCTGTCTGCTAAATGATGTAAATGTAAAATTAACAGATTCATACATATATGTAGTATATTTATATAAAAATAAGATTCTGGAGTTTAAAATCAGAGTACACTATTCAAGTCCTCCAGGGTCCAAGATTTACCCCACAGTTTTTTAGTGTTCGGTGAGGTGACTACAATTGTCATGAGAAAAGCCTGATTCTGTGCTCATCAAACCTTTCAAACGTTCATGTGTCTCTGCAATTAGCAGCCAAATTTAATTTTAAATCAACCTACACTGACCATGCATTACATTATGACCACTGACAGGTGAAGTGAATAACACAGATTATCTCTTCATCCTGGCACCTGTTAGTGGGTGGGATATATTGAGCAGCAAGTGAACATTTTATCCTCAAAGTTAAAAGCAGGAAAAATGAACAAGTGTAAGGATTTGAACGAGTTTGACAAGGGCCAAATTGTGACGGCTAGACGACACAGAGCATCTCCAAAACTGCAGCTCTTGTGGGGTGTTCCCAGTCTGCAGTGGTCAGTATCTATCAAAAGTGGTCCAAGGAAGGAACAGTGGTAAACTAATGACAGGGTCATGGGCAGCCAAGGCTCACTGATGCACGTTGGGAGTGAAGGCTGGCCCGTGTGGTCCGATCCAACAGACGAGCTACTGTAGCTCAGATTGCTGAAGAAGTTAATGCTGGTTCAGATAGAAAGGTGTCAGAATACACGGTGCATCACAGTTTGTTGCGTATGGGGCAGCAAAAAGGGGGACCAACACAACATAATGTTATGCCTGATCGGTGTATAATTATGTTGTAGTCCTAATACCATGTCTGCTTTTGGATCTAATCTAGACTGTCTTAGTATCTCAATACAGTAGTACCTTGTAACTTAATGTCCCCTAAACTCAAAATCTTTGAAACTTGACGCCCTTCACTGAAGATTTGTACCCTTAAACTCAATGTGTGTGCGACCTTTGCTTTGTTCAGCGCTTGCCTTGAGCGGTGCAGTAGGACGTCGTCAAAGTGCGACTATAAGACGAATCTGCATTTGTGTGGAATTACCGTCAAATTTACTCTGAAAGCTCCACATGTATCTGTGTTTAGCTGGATTTTTCTCCTGTTTCACTTTTAAACTTGCGTTCTAGCTCAGGGTTCTGCAGAATTGTAAGAATCAGCTTTTCCGAGAGAGTCTAAAATGCTTATTGCTTATCAGGACTTAATATATTAAAAGAACGACAAAAACAACCCCATTGCTTTACATAAGCCTAAACTATATGCAGTTCCACGGGACCATGGAACCTGGGGAAAAAATACTTCGAAACTCAACGCCATTTAAACTCAACGCCAGTCCCAGGACCAATTGATGTTTAGTCTCAAGGTACCACTGTATTTAATGTTCATAATGTTCATTCTTGTGAGCTCAGTGTGTGATCTGCATGACTCTAACACTAAAATCCTGCGTTTGTCCATCAGTGACAGATGGGTGCTAGTCCTTTAGCTGTTAACTACCAGTGTCTGTAAATGCAGACTCTGTGGAGTCTGAACAGTTTTGTAGTTGAAATATATAGCAGGTAGTATTTTATGATGGTTTTATTTTATGATGCACTGTTATCATAATTAACAGCCAAATATGGGATGGCAGGTCAAAGGGATTCCAGTTTATATAGTCTTGCTTATTCAGATTTTTTGCTCTGCTTTATGAGAATAGAGGTGCACACAGGGATTATTTCAAGTAGTTTCTTGGGCATTTAAAATATATTGCACAATTTATTACTTAACAGTTATGATTTTTTAATGGTTTAAATTACACCATCTGGAATATGTTAAGTTTATGCTAATTACTTCAGTTACTTGCATTACCCTTAAACAAAGGGCCTGTGCACAGTTTAAGTGTTATTACTATTAAAATAAAATACTTAACTTTTTTATTATTATTTAGGCTCAGCAGTCGTTCAGTGTGGGGACACTTGGATAGCCAGACATCCATGTTTTAGGCCAGACAGTCCAGTTTTTAGACTCTCTTTGATGTCTGGCACAACTTTTTCCTTTGGTTTGAAGTGAACTGATTTCTTAATACAGACTGGGGATATGGGGGTGATTGGGACATTTCTGGGGCAGTTCATTGTTTTATATAGATTGTGTGTCATAATAAAATGGGCTACACTTGCAGTTAGCAAACAATCAATACAGACACAAGTGGAACACAAAAATCAAGTTTACTTAAACATAACATAGCCGCTCAGTTGGCGCAGCGGTAAAACATGCTAGCACACCAGAGCAAACTCAGCTCTGCCATCCGGCTGGGCTGGGCGGCTGTATGAACAACAATTGGCTTGTTGTTCATACAGGGCGGGAGGCCTGATAGGGACCTCATAACAATGCAATTATGACCTCTGCTGGCTGGTTGATGGCACCTGCACAGATTCGAGGAATAATGTATTGATCAGGGTGTGGCTCTTCATACACAAAGCTGATCCGCATATGAACTTGCCTCGTGCAGGTGAAAAGATGCAGTCGGCAACTGCAAACGTGTTGGAGGGGGCGTGTGTTAGTCTTGCTCTTCTCAATCAGAAGTGGGGATCAGCATCATTTGAGTGGAAGCATAATGCAATAATGGAGGTAAATTAGGAAAAATATAAAATAAAATAACATAAATGTGTACATTTTTTAATTAATGAATATATTCTATATCTTACACCGATCAAAACCTCAGGTCCACCGCCTCTTTCTTAACACTTGTGAATGTAATGGTGAGGGATATATTAAATATGTTGGGCAGATGGTTTTTTCTGTCATGAACAATGACTGGGTTGAAGTATTTCCAAAACAGCAAGGGGTGCTTACAGGCAGCCATGGTGAGTACCTTCAGACAGTGGTCCAGGGAGGAAGAAGTCAGAAACTGCTGACGAGTATACTGACGGGGGAATATTTATAAGTGCAAATGACAGTATACCGTCATAGAAAGGTAAGCAGGTGGCCATCTTGGGTTTCTCCTGGGACGCCCTGCCAGCTTACGTCACCGGCCGTGGGAGTACTGTGTCTCATGATGCAATGGTTGAATTGTGTTAGGAATGTTCGTGTAGAGTGAGATGTGTTCAGAGTGGCATGGTGCATGTATGAGTGTGTTGTGCATGGTGACGTGTGTGTTTGTTTTTACTTTTTTCAGAAATGGGAGGGATCTGCTATATATACAGATCTGTCCCCCTTTTCCACGCCCTCATAAGAGCTTTTTTTTCTTAATTAAAGAGCGTTGTGTTTCCTTATGTCTCGTCACAGTATGTATGTAAATGTAAATTGGGTATATGTACTGGAAATATATTAAATAACAAAAACAAGGAGTAAATAATTATTTCCCTCCACTGTAGGTCTGATTTGAATTTTGTGTGTTGTATACCCCTAACCTGATCATGTCCTCTGTGTTACGTTCTCCTTTTTGGGGTGTAATGTTATTTTGTCCTTCTCACTGGTAGTTTTTTACTGTTTTCATTTTGTGTATGAATTTGGTCTTTAAATCAGTGAGTCAATAGTTCTGTGTGTACTGTAGGGCTGCTCGACTGATGGTTTAGTCCTCTTTGTGTTCAGAAGAGTTTGTAAGTTCAGGCTGAATAACAGCAGAATAACAGTGACTGTATTCCAGTGTGTTTAGGATCTGCAGCAGTTATGACTGAGTGTAACACAGTGCCAGATGGCTTACGGCAGGGGTTTCCATGCAATCTTATTCTCAATGGGCTGGTGTGGCTACAAGTTTTTATGCCAACCAACCAGAAAATAAACCTGATTCCACTCATTTAATTATTTGATCCTGGTCCAAAGACAACTGCTTAACTGATTATCAGGCTTGTGCTTAGTTGGATGAAAAAGCCACAGCCAGACTGATGCTTTGTGGATGAGATCAGACACCACTGGCTTATGAATGGCATATGGATTATGATGGGTGAACTACCAGACTATTAGATGTATGTCATAGAGCTCTTCTAGAACTTCCAGTCATGGTTATGACAACTGTCTTTTGTTGCCTGATTTTCCTGACTGCTGTGCTGTTGCAAGCATATAGACTTTTGATAGCCTGGCATTGTCTACCATTAAAAGACTGGGACCAGTAATACCATGCTGATATGAACATGACTCATTTTTAAAAGATTCTTAAATGTGTCTGTATTTTATTCATTTACCAACATTAGCATAGTATAATGAGAAGTGTAAAATATATTGGTCTATACAGGATACACAGTATGGCCAAATGTATGTGGACACCCCTGCTCACTATTAATGACTGCTCAAATACACAAATCAAGGTCCATTAAACACCACTGGGATGAGTTGAAACATCAAATGTGAGCTAAGCCCACTCAACGTAAGTGTAAGTGCCAGACCTCACAAATGATTCAGTGGGGACAAATTTCCATTGGCACATTTCAAAATGATATGGAAAGCCTTTCCAGAAATGTGGTGTGGTGGAAAAAAAACCCTGAATTAAATACCTCAGAGACTGGGTTGTAAGAAGGAAAGGGCTTTATTCTAGTCTGCAGAGAGGGGTCACACCGACCAAGTCTCATTCAAACATCCCTTATGTCAGTTTACCTCAGTCTACGGCCTAGAAAGTTCTAGAATGTTCTGTGACTGGGCAGATAACTATGCTAAGTCCATGAAAGTTTAAAAAACAGGAGTTTATCGTTGGACCACAAGGTCACTTGATAAGGTCTAGTGAAACGTTAAGGCTAAAATATACATTTTTAAGCTGCAATAAATGGCTTATACACCGATGAGGCATAACATTAAAACCACCTCCTTGTTTCCACACTCACTGTACATTTTATCAGCTCCACTTACCATATACCAGCATTTTAATATTTTGGTAGAGACATAATACATTAAATGTTCTACAGTAGTTACTTTGTTTAAATGCTTAAAAATATAGGAAATAAAATAGGAATAGGAAAAAAAGCTGAGGTTAGTGTAAATAAATAAATAAACACATTATTAACTACAGTGGTGCCTTGAAACCCGACGTCAATTGGTTCTGGGAGTGGTGTTGAGTTTAAAAGCGTTGAGTTTCAAGGTATTTTTTTTTGTCATAAGGATGTATGAAAAACTTGTTAATACGTTTCATGGTCCATATATTTTAGACTAATGTGAAATAATGGGGTTGTTTTTGACGCTTATACACTGAAAATAATACAAGTATAATATGAAAACACTGAAATACAATTAAAAAACAGTAAAAAATCAATATAAAAATACAATAAAACCTGCACTTTACCTTTACTTCTTTATTGTTTCCTTATGTTTCTTAATTGTGGAGATGCTTGATCTAGAAAACATTGTATTCCATTCAGTTAAGGCACATTCACATGAGAAGTGGCACAACAGCTTTTGAGCTTTTCTGCTTTTTTCACCGTTTGTGCACCGCCTGTGAATGCACTTTTAAAAAGAAGTAAAGGTTGCAGGTTTTTACTGTATTTTTATATTGGTTTTTTTAACTGTTTTTCAGATGTATTTCAGTGTTATTGTACTAAAACAACAAGTGAGGAATTTCATTAGTGGAGAGAACTTATGAGCAGTAATAATTAAGAGAAGTTTAGTGTTCCTGTGTCGTTCTTTTAGTACATTAATCCACGTTAAGCTTTATTATTTTAGTTTTTTGATAAGCATTTTAAACTCAGAAAAGGTGATTAATAATAATAATAATAATAATACATCACATTTATATAGCGCTTTTCAGTAACGCTTACAAAGAACGATTGGTAATGCAAGGAACAATGAACGATAAACAAGCAGAAAACAATTATACAAGAAGTGGCATACAAAAAGTCAAAGTGACAACAGATAAAGAGACTTACAGAGTGATTCTCACAATTTCTCAGAACCCCCAGCTATAATGCAGATTCGTCTCATATGCGCACTTTGATTACGTTTCACCGCACCACTCAAGCAGAGCGCTGAAAAAACTGGCTGTTCATTGTTGATTTTAAATTAAATAAATACTTTTTGCTGAAAAAAGTGCTGAACACGTCGAATTTAAGGGAAACATCGAGTTTAAGGGTACAGATTTCACCAGTTTAGGGGATGTCAAGTTACAAGGTACCACTGTATTACATTTGACCAACTACAGAAAAAAACAGCTGCTAATAATAAGCATTCAAATTTGAGGTTGGAACAATTCACCTTGCTATTATTAATTTAAGTATGATAATGCAGTTATGTAAAAGTATGTTTAAGACTAATCGTTCATTTATCTATCTTTATTAAACACCTTTATACTTATTAAGGGTTGCTGTTGGTCTGGTGCTTTCCTAGAAACAATGGACAGTCCACAAACCCATCACTGAGCATAGTTTTAAGTAGCCAAAAAAAAGGACAATGTTTATTTTTATTTACGGCTTTTAAAAATGTCTAGTTTTTAAACACAGTCTGAAGCTAAATACAGACCTAATCTAATAAAGCTACACTAACTACAGCATCAGCTGTTATTTTGTGTTATTTCTGTCCTGTCCACTGTGGTTAACCTATACCACTCTGTACATTACTGCCAAGTTGGACAGGCAGACGCTGGAGACCGAAGCTAATCATTCCTATTTTAGGATTGGCTTTCTCCTATTGTCCACGCAACACTCTGAACACACCGAATTTACCATAGCAACCTCACACTCTCAGCAAAACAAAATTTAGAAACTATCAACTCTAATTTCATCATGATTACCGCACACTCTGAGCTCCTGTGCCATGCTCGACAGCCAGGGTGAAAGCAGGAGTGAAAACAGTCCCCTTTTGCATCAGCCTCAAATGAGCTGAGGTGCCATCACAACACTGTCACAGAAACAGAGCTGTGACAAACCTTTCAAATACCACAAAGGTACAAGCGACAGCAGCCAAATGCACCCGTACAGCGTTACGTTACAGCGAAAATGTTTGGTATTACCTGGATTCTGCATTAATTATTCAAAACATTATAATACACAAACATATTCTGCATAAAGTAAATCATTAATTATTCATTTATTACTCAGTCCAGGATAAATTGGATGTTTGGATGTTTAGTAACCAGTGGACTTTTATTTAGTTACCAGTATTTATTTCTCAGACAGTAAGAAATAACAGTGAAGATGATTTTTTGACACGTCAAGCCATGTAATTTCTTTTTCTATTTATTATTTTTGCATTTTCTCCTGATTTAGCAAAGCCAGATAGTCTTCCGCTGCCAGGAATCCCCATTGCATTCGAGGAGGGTATATTTGCCTCCTCCATGCCCTTTTTGACACATGCGCAGTCTTCAAACCCTTTTTTTTTTTTGCCTATGCTTGGTGGATTCGCACATGAGGCTCATCCACTTCTGCACAGGCACCTCGATCTGCTAACCAGGGTTCTTCCACAGCGTTTGAAGACCCTACTCACTTAGTCCGGCCTTTTCCCACTCAGCAGACATGGTGGCCAATTATTGTCTGTTGCAATCACTGCCTGCTAGATGGCGTCCAGCTGACAGGTAGCTTGGCACTGGTGTGCTAGCCGAATATCACGCTTAATTATGTTAAGGTTTGGCCTCTAACACTGATCATTTTAAACAGTGTGTAGTTCTAGGCCATTGTTTTTAGCTTTACCTTTACCCTTACCCTGACATTCTCCTGTGAAGGTATTTTGTATTGACTCTTCTCTTAATAAATGTAACCCAATCCATATAGCTTCCACCACCACACTTCACAGTTGGGAAGGTAGATATGGGTTTGATGCACGGTGCAATTATTTTCTCCAGACGTAGAATTACGTCCAACATCTTTGGTCAGTAAGAAATAACAGTGAAGTGCATTCGAGGAGGGTATATTTGCCTACTCCATGCCCTTTTTGACGCATGCACAGTCTTCAAACCCTTCTTTTTTGCCCGTGCTGACAGGTAGCAGCTGGCGTCCAGCTGACAGGTAGCAGAGCATAGATTCGAACCAGGGTGTTCAGAATCTCAGCGCTAGTGTGCTAGCCGAATATCACACTTAATTATGTTAAGGTTTGGCCTCTAACACTGATCATTTTAACCAGTGTGTTGTTTTTGGCCATTGATTTTAAATTAAGATGATGTAATCCTACCCTGACATTCTCCTGTAAAGGTAAAGATAAATGTAACCCAATCCATAAAGCTTCCACCACCACACTTCACAGTGTGGGAAGGTAGATATGGGTTTGATGCACAGTGCAATTCTTTTCTCCAGACGTACAAATATTCATGTCTGCCCAGCATCTTTTGTCTCATCTTTTTATAATACATTGTACCAAATGCTTGATGGGACGTTCAGTGTGATCTGCATCAACAACTGAAACTGAATCTTTCATAGTTGCCATCCTTTGACCTTTGCACTTTTGTAATGGGCAAATCAACTATGTGGTTATTCTCAAAAGACCCAACATTTCCCATCCCAACCCATTGATTTTTTACTCTTCTTAATTAAATGCAATTGGACCGCCCTTTAGGCTCAGAGGGCCTCGACCCCCTTGTTAAGAACCACTGTCTTAGAACAAATCATAACAGAAATTTAGATCATTTTGAAGGGTTACGAATGGAATAGCTTTCCACAAGCTTACTGCTAATAGTGGAGTATATCAGGGTTTTGACATCTCAAATGAAAGATTGAAGGCTTTCAGTTCTAGGTTAATGTGCATTCCTTTTATTAGTTAATTAATTTATCTGTTATAATGCTAATTATGTGACACAACTGACCTTGTTAAGTTCCACCTAATTAACTTAATGATACTTTTTGATGAACCCTGATGATGCCCTGACTGATTAAATTCAAAGCCGGATCCTCTAGGTTAGGGACATGATGCTCATAGGAGAGCAAGACAGATTTCTTCTCTCTCTGACAGATTAAGGTCAGATCACTTTGCAATGAAAGGCAAGAATGTCATGCGTCTACTTTGGAAAGGAAATATTACCCCTCTTACCCAGTTAAAGATAGGACAAGTGGGCCATTTTAAAGTTCTAGACTTATACTTGATAGGATGTAACTACAAAACTGTACTGAAGCACCACCATTTGTCATGTGAATCCCATTAAAATACACATTGTGACCGAAGGTATGTGGACACACGTTTTAAGTATAGGGTTGTTTAGGTGTTTTAGCTACAGCTCTGGCTAAAAGTTGTATAACATCAGTTATACAAAATACCGGGTGAGTCAAAATTATGTTAACACTTGAATGGCGGAAACCATTTATTCTTAAAACATACTTCATACGCCGACTAGACATAACATTTTGACCACTGACGGATGAAGTGAATAACACTGATTATCACCTGCTAGTGGTGGTATATGTTAGGCAGCAAGTGAACATTTTATCTTCAAAGTTGATGTGTTAGAAGCAGAAAAAATGGGCAAGCGTAAGGATTTGAGCGAGTTTGTCAAGGGCCAAATTGTGATGGCTAAACGACTGGGTCAGAGCATCTCCAAAACTGCAGCTCTTGTGGGGTGTTCCCAGTCTACAGTGGTCAGTATCTATCAAAAGTGGTCCAAGGAAGGAACAGTGGCAAACCAGTGACAGGGTCATGGGCGGCGAAGCCTCATTGATGCACGTGGGGAGCGAAGGCTGGCCCGTGTGGTCCGACCCAACAGACGAGCTACTGTAGCTCAAACTGCTGAAGAAGTTAATGCTGGTTCTGATAGAAAGGTGTCAGGATACACAGTGCATCACAGTTTGTTACGTATGGGGCAGCAAAAGGGGGACCAACACGATTTAAGGAAGGTGGTCATAATGTTATGCCTGATCGGTGTATGTGTAGGATGATTTACAGGTCTCAACCTGTTCGCCATCATGTTCAACACACAAAAACCAGTGAGTACCATTTAAAGCCCGGACACACATTTCGTGAGGAATAGATCCATTAGTGTTAACATAATTTTGACTTACCCGGTAAATACTATGGCATCAATTTTGTGTCAGCCTGAATAGACCTAAAGAACATGTTTCAGTATAACTTTGGGGACAATTTAGCTTACTTTGACAAGTTGACCTTGCATAAAAGATATACTACACACTACAAAAGCAAAAGGTTGTTCTGCAAGGATAAAGCATTGAATCCCATAGATAACACAGATAATATCAGAGTGGAAAAAGGATAATATGTTTATCTGTCATAAGGACGTTTTTGTGCCCATAAAGCTGTAACATTACCAGTCAAAACAAGACAGATTGGTGCAGCATCTAGCAAAGCACGGTGAATAAATTTAATATGGCTCTATATTTCCTGTATAGTACACTGTGGTAGTTTATGTCATGATATATTAGATTTTCTTCCTTTTTCAGTGCAATATACAAGGGATCTTCAAAAAGTTTCCACACTTGTATATTTTAGATGGAAACGGTGAGGGTGGGAGGAGTAGTAATTGGTCGTGTCTAAAAGACTGAGAGAGAGCTTATAGTCTGGATTTAGCGCCAGCTGATTTTTACCTTTTTGGATGCTCATAGAAGCTTTAAGGGGGAGAAGATTTTCATGTGATAATGTGAAAGCAGCGGTGCATCAGTGGCTACGCACATTTTTTGCTGATGGCATTAAAAACCTGATACGAAACTGGGAAAAATGCATTGGAAGGTGACTGTAGAAAAGTGATGTCATTTGTTTTTGAAATTCTTGTTAGTTAGTTGTGAGTTAAAAAAGTGTGGAAACTTGAGTTCCCTAAAATCATCAAATTCTAACCATTCAACCATTTCTAACATGTTCTGACATTTGTTGTTATTTATTAAGCAAAATCTCATCACATTACATGTACTTTTATGCACTGATCAGCCATACTAATAAAACCACCTCCTTGTTTCTACACTCACTGTCCATTTTATCAGCTCCACTTACCATATAGAAGCACTTTGTAGTTCTACAATTACTGACTGTAGTCCATCTGTTTCTCTTCATAATTTTTTTGCCTGCTTTTACCCTGTTCTTCAATGGTCAGTACCTCCACAGAGCAGGTATTATTTGGGTGGTGGATCACTCTCAGCACTGCAGTGACAATGACATGATGGTGGTGTGTTAGTGTAAGTTGTGCTGGTATGAGTGGATCAGACACAGCAGCACTGCTAAAGTTTTTAAATACCGTGTCCACTCAGTGTCCACTCTATTAGACACTTCTACCAAGTTGGTCCACCTTGTAGATGTAAAGTCAGAGACGATCGCTCTTCCATTGCTGCTGTTTGAGTTGGTCATCTTCTAGACCTTTATCAGTGGTCACAGGACGCTGCCCACGGGGCGCTGTTGGCTGGATATTTTTGGTTGGTGGACTATTCTCAGTCCAGCAGGGACAGTGAGGTGTTTAAAAACTCCATCAGCGTTGCTGTGTCTTATCCACTCATACCAGCACAACACACACTAACACACCACGACCATGTCAGTGTCACTGCAGTGCTGAGAATGATCCACCACCCAAATAATACCTACTCTGTAGTGGTCCTTGAAGAGTCCTGACCATTGAAGAACGGCATGAAAGGGGGCTAACAAAGCATGCAGAAAAACAGATGGACTACAGTCAGTAATTGTAGAACTCCAAAGTGCTTCTATATGGTAAGTGGAGCTGATAAAATGGACAATGAGTGTAGAAACAAGGAGGTGGTTTTAATGTTATAGCTGATCAGTGTATAGCTATTGTATTACTTTACTTTTGTAATAGTAGTTGGATTTTCATATTAGTTTTAGTCCACAAAGTTAACACTGTTGGATTATTAGAAGGGATTCAGCACGGTTGAACTGCTAGGGGAATGAGCAAAATAAACAACCATGCAACAGCTTTAATTAAAGGCATTATGTTTCATTATGTTTATGTTTAAAATAGAACGACTGGGTCATCTAGTGCTAGATTGGTCCCAAAAAATGAGCTCTTAAAGTGCTTCTTCGGCTAATGCTGTAGCTAGCAGGATTACAATAGCTTATGCATGTTAATATTATTAGCTGGAGATAGCATTGCTGTCAATGATTAGCTAGCACTATTAGCAGGCTTGCTGGAAAAAGACTAACATCAAACATAGCCTAAAGGAATAGCTAAAAGACTGGGTAATCCTGATCTTAATTAAGCACATTTGTAGTAAGTGAAATGAAAATGAGAGAGTAAAAGAGGTGGGTTTTTTATTTAAATTGTGTTGCTAGCAAGCTTTGATGCTGCCTTTCTCTCACCTTAAATTGAAATGTTTGTGACTTTTAACGTGTTAAGTTTAGAAGTGTTGCACTAAGAAATGAATACATTAGATGTTTGCAATTGCATGAGTGAGATATCTGATTTCATTTAGTGTAAAATATCCAGTGTTTATAACTGATTTTATTAACATTGACAGGATAAATTATATTCACACCTGCAGCATAAACAGAACATTTTGTTAAAAAATTTGGAGACAAAATTCCCCAGCTTTAGATCACAGTGCTTTTTATAGTTAATTATTAGCATTTTTACTATATTATAGTTTAACTTTTACTCTTGCATCCTATTTATTATTAAAATAGTGTTTTTAATTATCTTTAACCCTACCTCATGTACTTTTTACTCATTATCATGTACTGACCAACACTTGTCACTACTCTTGTGTCCCTTAATTACTTTTTAGATTAGAAATGTCTTTTTGTTTTTATTGTAGGTCTTTTTGTTTTTATTGTAGGCCTTTTTGTATTTATTGTAGGCCTTTTTGTATTTATTGTAGGTCTTTTTGTATTTATTGTAGGTCTTTTTGTATTTATTGTAGGCCTTTTTGTATTTATTGTAGCCTTTTTGTATTTATTGTAGGTCTTTTTGTATTTATTGTAGGCCTTTTTGTATTTATTGTAGGCCTTTTTGTATTTATTGTAGGCCTTTTTGTATTTATTGTAGGTCTTTTTGTATTTATTGTAGGCCTTTTTGTATTTATTGTAGGTCTTTTTGTATTTATTGTAGCCTTTTTGTATTTATTGTAGGTCTTTTTGTATTTATTGTAGGCCTTTTTGTATTTATTGTAGGCCTTTTTGTATTTATTGTAGCCTTTTTGTTTTTATTGTAGGTCTTTTTGTTTTTATTGTAGGTCTTTTTGTATTTATTGTAGGTCTTTTTGTATTTATTGTAGGCCTTTTTGTATTTATTGTAGGTCTTTTTGTATTTATTGTAGGCCTTTTTGTATTTATTGTAGGTCTTTTTGTATTTATTGTAGGCCTTTTTGTTTTTATTGTAGTCTTTTTGTTTTTATTGTAGGTCTTTTTGTATTTATTGTAGGTCTTTTTGTATTTATTGTAGGCCTTTTTGTATTTATTGTAGGTCTTTTTGTATTTATTGTAGGCCTTTTTGTATTTATTGTAGGTCTTTTTGTATTTATTGTAGGCCTTTTTGTATTTATTGTAGGCCTTTTTGTTTTTATTGTAGTCTTTTTGTTTTTATTGTAGGCCTTTTTGTATTTATTGTAGGCCTTTTTGTTTTTATTGTAGGCCTTTTTGTATTTATTGTACTGTTGTTTATTTGCACTGTGTACTGTACTGTCTTGCACTTTTTCTTCTGTGTTGCACCCTGGTCCTGGAGGACCGTTGTTTTGTTTCAGTTGGGGATGTCCCGATCCGATCTCACAGATCGGGATCGGGGCCGATCAAGGCATTTTTAACTGATTGGAAATCGGCTTTACTAATGCCGATCATAACCCGATCTTTTGTTTTACGTCAGCATGTCCGCTGTGTGGAAATACTTTAAATTGGAAAGTGAAACGAGTCCAACAGCGGTGTAATGTCTGTAATGCGAGCGTTTCACGAGGCGGTGGGAGCAGAGCTGCGTTCATTACTGTAGAATTTTACTGTTTATATGGTGTGTGAGTCGAGGATCACTCCGGTTTACAAAACAATAACTTTTAATCCGAGTATGAAAACTTCAGGACCATAACATACAGCTTTTACGAGTTTACGTGTTACAAGACTGAACGACATCTCAGTATCAAGCACTCTGATTGGCTTAGTTATGTAACCGAGCGTCGTAGTGATGCACTCGCTTAATAAAGAAATAAAATACATGGTATATTCACAAATTGTCGGGAGCAAAACACTTTATTAACTTATTCTGTTCCGAATAGCGAACAGCCAGAGCCGAGCACGCTATCCCATGCACTATGGAAGCCCCAAAGGGTCAAAACACACTCACTTTGCGTAGACCCGTCCATCAAACCATTGTCACAATACAAGCACTTTAAGAACTGGCTTTCCTTCATAACAAAAGAGTGACTTTCCATTTTATTTTGGTATTCAGGTTTTACTGTAATGCTGTTAAGTAACTTATTTGTTTTTTTATATTCAAGTTAAGCTGCTACACCACTTGTGAGTGGAGATTTTTGTTCATTTTTAGTGTATCACTGCATTAAACAGAATTATGTTCTTTGAATATAAAGTTCAAAGTGAAACTGTAATTAGCTCACTTCATTTTTACTACAATGCTGCACTAGGTTTGTTTACTTTTATTTTGTAAAAGAACATTAAGCAATAGCTTGGATGCAGGCAATTTTTTTCCTACAGCACTGCAGAGCTATTCAGTTGTTAAACATGTACATTGGATTAATTTGAATAACTGTAATGTACTTGAAGTGTGCACTGTGTAAACAGTGTTATCTAGTTCTTATCTAGACAATATCTAGAAAATACAAGTATCGGTTTGAGAATCGGTATCGGATCGGGATCAAAATTAAAGATCGGGATCGGGAACAAAAAAACGTGATCGGGACATCCCTAGTTTCAATATGTACTTGTATATAGCTGAAATGACAATAAAGCCTCTCTTAACTCTTGACTCTATTTCCCTTGCAAAAAAGTAAGTTTTGCAGTAATACAGATGTGATGTAAGAATCTGTGACTATTTTCTGGTTCTATTTCTGCACATAGGGACCCATGGACCATGGAGATGGGCATCAATGTACCCTGAGTGTGGGGAGAGGAATCAGTCACCTGTTGACATTCGCAGTGAAACCGCTCGGGTTTCTCAGGAGTGCCAGGAGCTCACACTGGAGGGCTTTGAGATCAAGTCGTCTAACAGAACTACTATGAAGAACACTGGCAAAACAGGTTAGAAAGCAGAAATGTTTAATACTAACATTAATATTTACCTGCTCAGTAGCAAAATGCAAGTATTTAAAATACATATTCAGAATACATCAATTAAGTACACATGTACAGTCATTTAAATGCATTTGTTTTGTAATTTTAAAAGTTTCTCAAATACCATAGGCTTACCCTTTCTTTAGAACGTTGGGGCATTTTGCTGCCAGATAAAAACAAGAATCTGTGATTTCCAATATTTTAACTGGCCAACTTTATAGTATTTTGTAAATCTAAACAAATTCAGAACTTCATGTCTGCAACACATTAAAATGTTGGAACAGAGGCGTGTTTAAAACTGTTACATCCATGCTTCCATGAATTACACTTTTTAATTGTTGGGGACTGAGGACACTAATTGTTGCAGTTTTTCATGTGAAATTTTTGTTCATTTTAGCTTGATACAATAATTAAGCTGTTCAAAAGTCCAGTTCTGTGGTTGCTGTTTTCTGATTTTTCTTTTTATAATGCACCATAGATTTTTCATCAGAAAGAGACCTAGACTCCAGGCAGGCACTTTCTGCATCTACGAAGTCATGCTGTTGTAGCTTTTACAGGATTGTCTTGCTGAAATAATGATGGACTTCTCAGGAGACGAGGTCACCTTTGTGGCAGCGTACTAATGCACGCTCATACCATGAAAAATGCTGGCTTTTGCATCTTTTACTATTAACAGTGTGGACGGTCCATTTTGTCTTTGGCATGGAGAACTTGACTTAAGTTTTTCCTGAAAGCTAGATAAAACATGAGCTCATCTGAACATGAGATGTATCTAAAATGAGCTTCTACAAATTATGGAATAAAGGCTCTAAATACTTTTCTGAATCAAGTCAAGTCAAATTTATTTATATAGTGTTTTTTACAATGGACATTGTCCCAAAGCAACTTTACAGAATCCAGGACCAACAGACAAAAAACCCCTATTGAGCAAGCCGAGGGCAACAGTGGCAAGGGAAAACTCCCTTTAAAATTACAGGAAGAAATCTTGAGAGGAACCAGACTCAGCAGGGACCCATCCACTTTGGGTGGCCTGGATGATACTTTAAATAAATAGGATTTACACAAATCAAAAAAACACAAAATTAAATTGAACTGAAAGTTGTAATTAGCAAAAAATAATTGGAGTTCTTCATTGTTCAGTCCAGTCTGTGATAAAGTCCGTTGTAAGTTTTGGACATTTTGGTGCAAACACGCCATGTTCCCATCCCATCTAGTAGGAGCAGCATTGTTGGCACTGCAGTCTCGACTTGCAGTCTTTAACCTCGAGAGGGTAAACAGGTTTCCGTGAATAAGAAATTTCAGTTTCAAAATTAATCTGTTAGTGTAACTATACTCACAATACTTTCTAAAGTGATCATGTTGCCAGTTTGACTGCCTACAAACAACAATACCTAATTTTGTTTATTACATGAGTATCAAAATGACCTTTTTAAGTGACAGAGTTTTTTCTCTTATTTTATTATTACACATAATTAAATTAAGTCTTTGTTAAAAGCATGTTAGGTTGCAATACTTCTCTTTTCAGATTAGAAGAAGCCCACATATATCTCAAACACAGGCCTACCTGACATCTCAGTTGTAATGCTGGTCTTTGCAATGTATAGGCTTATTATTACAAACACAAATCAAAGATCTCTGTGGATTGTTTTAATGTTCTGGTGAATCTCTAAGCAGCAGAAAGTGCAAATTAAAACAATCAACAATGATAATCTTGTAGAATATTGCTCTACACCTAGGCCTGTATACCACCCTCTAAAAATCTAATTATTAAAATAAAAGGTTAATTATTGTGATTAAAAGTTTTAATATAAAGAACAGGTTTTCTTTGATTATAGACCAACCAGCGTCAGTAAGCTGATATTGCTGAGAGAGAAGATTGCAAACTCTGTTGACAGGGCTAGATGTACTTAAATGTGTCAGCAAGTTCTCAGGTGCAATCATTATTACTGTCTTTTCTTTATTATTGTCTTTGTTTTATTGAGTTTATTTTATTTTACTTTATTTATTATTTTTATTTGTTTCATTTCTTTTTATTTCTACGCTTGTGTTCATCTTATAATCTTCTTAACATTGGGGTTTAGTTTGCGCTACCCACCACCCTATTACATTTTTAGATTTAATAAGTTATAATGTATTGTATTAAAATGTATTTTATTATTAAATCTATTGTTTATTATAAATAAGTTTTACATCTTATAATCAAGCAATGACTACAAAAACTACAACCCTTAAAATACCCATATTCTGCCACTTAGGTGGCGCAGCGGTAAAACACGCTAGCACACCAGAGCTGACATTTCGAACTTGTCAGTTCGAAACTCCGCTCTGCCTTCCGGCTGGCTGGGCGGCTACACGAACAATGATTGGCTTGTTGTTCATACAGGGTGCGAGCCGGATGAAACCTCGTAACTGATACAATTACGACCTCTGCTGGCAGAGTTGAGGGATAATGTCTGATCAGGGTGTGTCTCTTCGTACACAAAGCTGATTCACATATGATCTCACCTCGTGCAGGTGAAAAGTTGCAGTTGGCTACTGCGCACGTGTCGGAGGGGGCGTGTGTCAGTCTCGGCTCTCCTCGGTCAGGAGTGGAGGTCTGCATCAGTAGGGAGGAAGCATAATGCATTAGGGTAATTGGATACGATTAGACTGGGAGAAAAATTGGGAAAAATGCAAAAAAATATATACCCATATTCGTTTTACTTAATAATACTAATAATAAGGAAATTTACACAGATAGGCCAAAATATTATGAACAGCAACCTAATTTGCTGTAAAAAAAAAAACTGGCTAAACATCACAAATGTAACTGCAGAAAACCTCTTAAGGTGTCCCGTGCTGGTTTCAGGTGCCTAACATTTTTACCCATTTTCCAGACCTGTTCTGTTCTAACGGCTTTACTCTTTATTTGGGCACACATGCAGAACTCATGGAATGAAGCCACCACCCCACTAAATAAAATTATATTCTATCTTACACCACTGAAGTAATCTGAATGAATCTAAGTGCCAAGCAGGCTTAGGCAGCACATGGTACAGCTGGCAAATTGGATGATGCACAACAGCATGAGTCCTAAGATCCTGAGCTCACTGCATAATTTGGGTAATTGTGTATACTGCTTTTAATCCTCTTTTAATGCACAAAAGTGCTGTTTGCATTAAAGTTGCATGCAAATAAATTTCTCAGGAATAACTATTTGCTTATTTACACTGCAGGCTGTGTGGTTTAAGCCTCTACACCTCTTGGCCAAGCTTTAACAGTTCTCTAGTGCTTTTCTCTAGATAATTCATTTTCACAATTGTTTATTTTCACAACTATAAATTTTATAACTGCTTGCAGTAATATTGATAGAGCTGCCTACACAGTTTTCATCTTTCACCACTTGAATAATGCATATGCATTCAGGAGATTGGGAACAATAAAAAATAATATTGAATTGTGCGGTGAGAGGGTATTAAAACATAGTTTAAGATTGTCGAAAATTCTGTCAAATATTAGTATTAGCATGCTATATAAGAGACCAAGGCTGCATTTAGACATAACATTGAGCCTATGCTCCATTCTCAAAAAGGGGTACACAGCAGAGCCTAAAGATGATCAATACAAACACTGAAAACGTGTTATCGGCTTACTAAGGATTCACAGGCAGGTTTAGGATGCAGGCAAAAGTGTATTTAAAAGCAAACAAGGGTTGGTCAATCAACAAACAGGCTATAGTTAGCAGGAGGTGGAAATACAAAGCTGTGGTCAAGATCAGAAGCAGTTAATATGAAATGGTGCTGATACCTCACACTGGTCTATGGAAACAAACATTCTTAAATGTCTGTGCAGAAATTCATTAACAAAATTGGTGAAAAACTAAAAATGGGTGTAAGAATCAAAACAGGTGGAAAAAAAACTAAAACAGGTGTACATACCAAAATAGGCGTGAAATAAAAACATGGCAGGGACCAGCATGAGGTATTAATAACTGGCACATTTATCTTATACCTATTATTATGATATTATTAATAAACTACACCGACCAGGCATGACATTATGACCACTGACAGGTGAAGTGAATAACACAGATTATCTCTTCATCACGGCGCCTGTTAGTGGGTGGGATATATTAGGCAGCAAGTGAACATTTTATCCTCAGAGTTGATGTGAAGCAGGAAAAATGGGCGAGCGTAAGGATTTGAGCGAGTTTGACAAGGACCAAATTGTGATGGCTAGACGACTGGGTCAGAGCATCTCCAAAACTGCAGCTCTTTTAGGGTGTTCCCGGTCTGCAGTGGTCAGTATCTATCAAAAGTGGTCCAAGGAAGGAACAGTGGTAAACCGGCGACAGGGTCATGGGCGGCCAATGCTCATTGATGCACGTGGTTAGCAAAGGCTGGCCCGTTTGGTCCGATCCAACAGACGAGCTACTGTAGCTCAAATTGCTGAAGAAGTTAATATATATATTTTTTATTTTTATTTCATTTTTTTATTTACTGTTGGTGTGTAACTGTAGATATTTTTGAGGACCTTGCAGTACATCATGGTTCTAGCAGAATTTCAGACTTGATTGTCTTTACTGTATGAGAAATGATGTTTTTCAGCTTGTAGAAACTTTTGCACCCAACTAAAACCTCTTTTGCACTGCTGGCCTTTTGTGTGACCATTGCTATTTACAGGGACCACAGAGACTACATGTACAGTGTACCTTTCACCTTTTCCATGGCATTTTTTACACCTTTTAAGAGATATGGTAGGAACCTAAATCCTTGAGGTTTCCTAATTCATTTTTTACTTTCTATCATCGATCATTTCATAATATTACACAAAAAAGAGACAAAATTCAATTTAATCTTACTTTTTGTCAGAAAGAGCCAAGGCCTTGGCCGTGTCCCTTTGGATGCAGAGCAGTGATTTATTACACTCAAGAGCCCAATGTCTCAGTCATTTTAAAGCAGGGTTTAATCATTTTTCTGCAGAACATGACATAGTATCTTAGATTTATAGAAAATACATTGTGCAGTTACATACTTTGATCACAGGTAGTGTGTAGTTCTAACTTGCTCATTGACTGAAGAAGCTTTAATACAAACTATAAACTCAAGTGGCTTCCAATCCTATAATGGAAACATCATATTCCAACCCCAAACTTAAGCTTTTTTATATCAACCAATCAATAGAAGAGGATTTGTCTGTACTGTGGTCAATCAAATATCAGCATCCTTCCTTGCTAGTGGTGAGTACCACTCTTGTTCTCTTAGTAGTCCTGATGTCAGGCTGATGGTCAGTTTCAAGAGAAAGCACTGAAATGCCAAAGCGTGATGCATGATGTTTAAAAATGCATGATGTTTAAAACCAGTCACATTCTAACCATTTGAGGGCGGCTTGTAATATTAGCACTGGTGGTTGTTAAAAAGATTCCCAGTATAAAAATACCCTAAAAGAAAGAAGATCAGTTTAAAAGGTCATGTATAACCTCGAAAACAGCTTTAAATATATCATGATGCTTAACAGGCTTGTTAATGACCCTTCTGTTTCACAAATAGCTCAACAATGTTCTGATTTACAAGATTAATGAGTTACATGTGAGCTTTATTTATGATTTTCATGTTTTGATTTTCTCTTGCCTGTCATTGCTTTAAAAACCACATTAATTATAATAACATTGACCTCTGTAACACTATATGTGATGGATAGAGAAATATAACTTAATCTTTTTAGGAAACAATTTTTTGTGCCAAACGGGAGCAAATGGATAACAAGATTTAAGTTACGATGGACTGGCTTTGACTCTTAAGCATAAAATAGCATTAAGGTTTACAGTTTTACTTTCTACAACACTATTTATTTACTAGGTTCAGTTCCACTCCTCTTAATTCTAGAAACTTAAATGGGATCTGTTATATGACAAACCATTCAAAATGCATCAAGTTTTTTTAATACAGCAAAAAGGCTGCTTTGAAATTAGCATTTAAAGCACAAAAACACAGGATCTGAGGTAGTAAGTATCCTTCCTAGGTGTTCATGGAGTACAGCTAAAAGACTCCGGACAAGCTGTGTGAGCACTCCTTTTCAGCTAATTAAAATTTAACTTAATATGTACTGTCCAGTATTTTAAAAGGCTGTTAAAACACTGTGCTTCCTTAAGAATTCATAAAACTACCCCAGTACCATTAACCTTGGAACCCATCCAAGCTTCCAAATTGCTTTTGACTGCTAAGTCATTATAAAGAAGATACAAAACAGTCTAAACCACTGTTCCATGTGCTTGGTAACTGATGCAGATACACTCGCCTTAGAAAAGTTGCTGTATGCATATCCAGCAGATTTTGTCATAGTTTTAAAAACTCCACAATGATTCTAAAAGCATTCAAAGTCTTTGGTTATTTTTTCCCTTAATTTTTTACTTCATATTCAGGTAATTTAACTTTTATACAGTGATGCCATAAAACAGCTGTGTTATCAACAAGCTTCATATCATACAATAACCTAGTTTAATGTGCCTACTTTTATATATATATATTTAGGACTAATTCTTTAGCTAAAAAATCTTTTCATAGCATATAGCAATGTATTCAACATTTTCCCCACAATCTTTCCACTCACTGTATCTGTGAGGGATTTCTTCATTTTTGCCCTTCCTCTTTTTTTCCTCCTAGTCTCTATTCTTTTGAAGAATGACTACTTTGTGAGGGGAGCGAATCTACCTGGGCGCTTCAAGGCAGAGAAGGTGGAGTTTCACTGGGGCCACAGCAATGGATCAGCAGGATCAGAACACAGCATTAATGGAAAGCGGTTTCCAGTTGAGGTAATGCAAATAATGTTGCTCATTTGTATTTACATTTTAAACATGATGTGTATTTGTCTTGTTTTGGTTCAAACTTTCAAGCTTTGTGCTGAAGACCTTTCAGAGCTTAAACATCATTGGCTTAATGAGTCTTGCTGTACATAGATTTAGGCCACGTACACTATACACATCAGGCACATATTGACCAGTTTTATGTCTCTGAACAAATACACTGACTTAATGACAATAGGGATCTGATAATATAATATATTAATATAAATATTATCAAGTCATTATTGACGAAGTCAGATGAGGAAGTTCACCTTTAAACAGCTAAAAGAACACTGGAGTGGCTTCAGGGCAAGTCTCTGTACGACCTTAAGAGACGCATCTAAGAGACCTGCAGCAGTAATTGCTAGCAAACAGGCTTCGAGCGAGTATTTAATAAAGGGTCTGAATACTTTGTGAAGTGGTTTAATTTTTCATATTTTTTTACTGATTCTACTTTTGCTATGTCCTTATGGATATGGATATGGATTGATGGGGAAAAACGGAAATTCTATCCATTCAAAATGTAATTCACATCACAAAGGGGTCTGAATACTTTTATAGTGTAATTACCTGTAAACAAAATAAGCATTCAGATGTGTCTAGATAAACAGAATGCTCTTTCTGATAGATCATCCACAGCAGAACTGAGAAAATTGTAAATAAAAATAAAATATTTAAAATTTTTATGGCGCCCAGGTGGTGCAGTGGAATATTCCGCTAGCACACCAGCACTAAGATTCTGAACTCCTTGGTTTGAAACTTGGCGTTGTCACCGATCGGCTGGGCGCCATCTAGCGGTGCCTTTAGCAGACACTAATTGGCCACCATGTCTGTTAGGGCGAGATGACCGGACTATGTGGGTGGGGTCTTCAAATGCTGTGCAAGGACCCTGATTAGCAGATAAAGGCACCTGTACAGAGTGCATGGGCAAAAAAGAAGGGGTCGGCTAAGGACTGCACATGGGTCAGAGGAGTCGTGTGCAGAAAATGTACCCTCCTCAAATGCAATCAGGGATCCCCAGCAGCGGCAGACAAATTGACTACGCTAAATCGGGAGAAAAATGGGAGAAAATGCATAAATAAAATAGAAAATGCTTTGAAGTGGTAAAGTTGAAGTCTTTTTTTTGCTTGTGTTACATTGATAAAGGTGTATAAAACCCTCACTTTTAAAGAAAATGTTTAAGAGTTTTTACCATGTTTTTATCTGAAAAATCTGTTGATGAATATATATTTTTTGCTCTAACCATGGTTTGAATGCACGGTGACAAATTTAAAAGCACTTCTGACTGACTTACATGTTTTGGTTTGGAAATAGTGCGGTGTGTGATTGGGCAAAATTGCAAAAATTGCCTGGACTGGTTGAAGTAGTGTATATTTTGCTATTGCAAATGCCTAGAGACTTGAAAGCTTTTGGTTTAATATGGTAACAACTATCGACACAGAGCCTTCAAAATCTGTCGCCTATAAAACTGTGTGCACTTCAGAAGATTAAACAGCAAGAGAAATCAACACATAGCAAAGAGTGAGCAAAGAAAGTGGTAGTCTTGTGGTGGAAAGGACTTGTGGTGGCACAGTCAGTAAAGTGGGTACTGCATAGCAACATGGGTCACTGGGTCTTGACTTAACACTATATGTGACCTGTTCCTCATTACATATCTATTACATGAGAATATTTGTCAAGTGCTTTGATTTCATCCAACCTCCCAAATATGTCAGCAGGTGAATTGGCTTCTTCAAATTTGCCCCCTGGGTGTGAGTAAATGCTGCCATGAGATGGATAGGTGCTCTGTCCAGGGTGTTTTGCTCTGGGCATTTCTGCTCTGGGCACAGTGTATCAATTTGACGCGGGACTGTATGGCCAAAAGTATGTACACACTTGACCATGAGCTTGTAGGACATTACATTCCAAAATATTAGCATTATTGTGTAGTTACCTTTGTGATCTCCACAACAAACTGGTCAAACCTTGCTCCATGCAAGACAAGACTCACATTTAAATTTATCCAGACACATTTGGAGTAACTCATAGTTAAGGGTCCTGGGAGGACTAACCAGTGGCTGGTTGCCAGTAGTAGGACATAAATCTATAACCGTCTGATTAACAGTACCATAACTGCTGAGCAACCACTGCCTTACACACTTTTAGAAGTCATTTTAAATGTTTTGTGCCCCCATTTTTCCAGACATAAACATCTCTTACCTGACTCTAATAATCTTGGTGGCTCACTACTAGAAATACCTGTAGTTGGTACAAAATTTAGCCTGATTTTGCTGTCACTGACACACTGGACATTACCAGCAGTTCGGTAGTTGGGAGATGAGTAGTCCTACAGTGCATCCTGGAGCCATCTTTTCCACAGCAGCTGAACAATGCACACATGCCCATCTGTCCACATGATCTTGAAGAGAACAGGATTCGTCCGACAAGTCATCTTTCTTCTATTGCTCCAATGTCCAGTTCTATCACATTTCAAAAACACAAGCATTACTATGTAGTTTCCTGTGTGATCTCCACACAAAACTGGTCAAACCTTGTCTTTATGGACCATTCTCCATTCTTTCTGGTTTCTTACATTGTTTAATATTGTCATACTTATTAAATTAGATACATCTATCTGGTACCTGCAGTCATTAAAAGCTTAACCTACCATACACATGAACTTGGGCATGAAATTAGTGATGCTGGCTCACCGTTTTCTTTGTCACCCCCCTGTACCTCATTTTCAGTTGTAATGGAACCAACATGGGACCCCTACTGACCATGTGATATTTGGGTGGTAAGTTCAGCACTGCAATGGCACACATACTGTATATACAGTATATACACATTCACTAAGCATTTAATTAGGTACCCCTGTCTGGTACCTACAGTCATTAAATATTTTATAAGCTACACCCACCATAAACATAAACTTATGCTTAAAATTACTGACGTTAGTGACTGTTGCTCTGTATACTTTGTCAACCCTAAATCTCATTTATCAGTTGCAACTAAACCCCCATATGACTTCTACTGAACATGTGATGTTTGGGTATACATACTAACTGAGCACTTTATTAGGTACATCTATCTAGTACGTACAGTCATTAAATATTTTATAAGCTACACCCATCATAAACATAAACTTATGCTTAAAATGACTGTTGCTCCACATACTTTGTCAATTCTGAATCTTATTTATCAATTGCATTGAAACCTTTATATGACTCCTACTGTACAGGTAATGTTTGGGAGGTAAGCCATTCTCAGCACTGCAATGACACTCATATATACAGTATACGTATTAACACTTTATTAGGTACATCTATCTGGTATGTACAGTCAATAAAAATTTATAAGCTACACCCACAGTAAACATCAACTTGTGCATAAAATTACTGCTTTTAGTTCACCTGTTGCTCTGTTTACTTTGTCAACCCCTGTACCCCATAATTAGTTGTAATGGAACCAACATAAGACCCTATACTGACCAGATGATGTTTGGGTGATGGAGCATTCTCAGCACTGCAATGACACACATACAGTATATATACAGTATACGTACTAACTGAGCACTTTATTAGGTACACCTATCTGGTATGTAGAGTCATTGATTATTTTATAAGCTACACCCATCATAAACATAAAACCATGCTTAAAATTACTGATGGTACTGACTGTTGCTCTGTATACTTTGTCAACCCTGAATCTCATTTATCAATTGCAATTAAACCCCCATATGACTCCTACTGACCAGGTGATATGTGGGTGGTAAGCCATTCTCAGCTCTGCATTGACACTAACATGGTCGGATAGTAGTGTGTGTTGTACTGGCATGAGTGTATCAGGATTAGCAGTGTGGTTGGGATTTTCAAATCGATGTTCAAACTTAATGGCTTCTTTACTAGGAATAGATACCCTGATAGCACTCACTGTAGGTCTACAGTTACAGACTAGAGGTGTTTTTTTTCATGCAGTGTGTGTTATTATTCCTCTCGTCTTTTATCAGTAGGTACTTTCTGATATCAGGGCGCTGTTGGCTTTATATTTTTGGTTGGAGCACTATTGTACTTCAAGCATTGACATTAAGACCTTACAATATTGACAACACTGCTGTACTCCATACAGTCATACCAGTAGAACACACACTGCCATGCTGTTACCATGTGACACTGTAGTGCTGAGAATAATCCACCTCCTAAATAACCTCTGGTGAATAGAATAATAAATGGGAATAGATTAGCTAAGGCCCCTAGCTCAAACCTGTAGGGGGGGCAATTAGAATAAGTGCTCTGATTCCGATTACATGGGACACAATTAGCCCAAAGACACTTGCTGTCTAGCTAGGCTTGATTCTATTCTCAGTCCATTTGGCTCCAGCCTGAATGTGTTAATTCAATAAATTAGCTTTGCTCAAGCATATACACTTAAAGTTAAACTGCTGGTTTTAAATGAACTCTGCAGGGTTCAGATGAGGCTGTTCTGCCTAGAGATGGCCCGTCTGAACTGTGTAGGAGTTTTAGCTCTCTGGAACTAAGCTTGTGTTTACTGATATATTTAAATGTGTTATGCTGAATTGGAGAGAGAAATCATAATTGTTGTGTTTATTGTGCATCTGTTTTGACTTGTACCTTCCATTATGTATAAACATCAGCATATAAATTTGAGATTTCTACCGTTTTAAATTAACCTTATCTTACTTAAAAGTAACGTGTCATTTCCACATCTGTCATGGATTTCTTTTTACATCTAGCCCGTTTTTTCTTTTTAATTGCAAATTCCAATACTGCTATTTTTCCTACCTGCTTTCAGGAATATGAAGCCATTAAAGTTAAATAGCACAGTGGGTGTTTCCAGTTCTGACTTAAAATGCCTCTAATTTATGTTTTTTAAGGCTTGCTGGAGAAAAAAGGTAATGTGAATAGGGTTGGATTTTTACTGTTACACCCAAGAATCCTGCTATGAGTAATGCCGGTTTACACTACATGACTTTCAAGGTGTTCAGATCACTGTACAGTTCACACTACACAACTTTCAAGGTGTTCAGATCACTTTACAGTTCACACTACACAACTGGACCTCTTGTAATCTGGATTCATTAAGTCGGTGTGGTTTTCACACTACACGACTGATCAGCTATAGGGGGTCACACACTACCTATCTATCATCATGAGGAACCTCAGACAAGTCTATCTGGTCTCCCAAACTTTTTTTTTCTCAAGTAAACACACACGAGAACTGACGAGGTGTTCAATGATACCCTGTCCAAAAAGGCAACCCAGCAATAAGCAAGCGATCAAAGTTGTTTGAGGGCTGATGTGCAGTGTAAAAGCAAAGGGAAAAATAAATGAATCTGGGTGAAGGAGTGGAATTGGCTATGCGGCCGGCAGGGATTGTCTGTTCTGAAGAGAGAGTGAGAAATCAAATGAATATTTTTTGCAATGCATCATTGGTATTATGTATTGGCGTGTAAGTCACAAATACTGTAAAGCTTGTGTGTTGATGTATTTTGACTATCTCCTCCCCTAGGGTTTCCCTTTTGCATTTTGCATTTATAACAGTCACAACCTGATTGCAACACCTTTCACACTACATGATTTTAAATCGCGACAGGTCCATTTTTTTAACATAGGCGAGCACTTGGCGAGCTTCTCGAATTGATTTGTTGAACAGTTCGCGCATAGCGATCGAGAGCCGTTTTTTGAGCCCCGAGCGAACACCGAGTCGCTTCCGATCGGCCGCATCTAACTGCGACCTGTCAGCGAGCGAAAATCAGGGCACAAATTGTGTAGTGTGAACTAGGCATAAGGAACATCTTAGAGTGCTCTCTAGAGCAGCGCTCCCCAAACTTTTTTGCACCACGGACCGGTTTCATATAAAATAAAATTTTTCCGGACCGGCAGGCGGGAGGATTCAAAATAGAATAACTACACTGCTCACAAATTAGCTTTTTTTGCTGCAGTGAGACGCTGCTTCCACCTGGGGGTGATAGGAGATGATAAACACCCGTGTGTTGGAAATGGAAGCAGTGTTTTCATTGCTGATGTAGCAATCTCTAATTATTTATTCTTTCTGTGCGGCCCGGTAATAAATGACCGGTCCGTGGCCCTAGACTACACGGCATGGCCGACAAATCAGTAATAAACTAGTTTGTTTACAGTCTCTAAGGAGGATCTCGCTGCCTCCAAGTCCAATTCCCAGAAAGTTGATGCCAGCCCTCAATCTCAGAACCAGACCTTGCTAGGATCCTTGGGCTTTTCATTTTGTGCAGACATAGAAATGTCTTCTTACCTATTTTTGGCGAGTGCAAGCATCAAACTTTATTCTTCTTGCTGTTTGGTTAGTTAGGGCATTATTTCACAAATTCTTAGAGTGGTTATCAAAGCCCTTTAAAAAGTTTTTGATGTAACAATTTGATGTTTTATCAAGGTCACGACTTAGATGATGTCAGTAGTCTAAGAGACATTTATGCAGACACTTATTTAAGGGTCTTGGAAGGACTCACCTGTAGCTGGTTGCCAGTACTAGGGCGTAAATCTGTTACGTCTGATACTACTGCCTTACACACTTCTAGAAGACATTTGAAATTAATTGTGCCCCTGGTGCCCAAACATAAACATCTCTTTTCTGACCCTAATAATCTGTTTAGCTCTCTACTAAAACGACCTATAGTTGGTACAATATTTACTCTGATTTTGCTCTCACTGACACACTGAACAATGCTTATATGCCCAGCTGTCCCACCATGATCTTGGACAAAAGAGTATTTATCTGTCAAGTTGACTTTCTTCCAATGGTTTAATGTCCAGTTCTAATGCTTGTGTGCCCATTGGTGGTGCTCCTTGACTGACCTTCTATGCAGCCTCATAACCAGGAGGGTTTGATGTTGTTTGTGACACATTCATTACCAAAATGCAAATACCAGTATTGGCATTTTAAGCCACAGTAGTTCTTTGGTTTGTCTGTACCAGACGCCATAGCCTATATGTCCTTTGGCTTTGCTGAGTCTTGGCTGCCCAACAACCTGGTGGCGGTTTATGGCGGGGGCACTTACCATGATTGGCACTGCTTGCTTTTGCAGAGATGCTTCAACCCAGTTTCCTAGCCATAACAATTTGGCCCTTATCATAGTCATTTAGTTTTTTATGCTGCCCATACTATCATCAGCCCAACATTTAGTATGCACAGTGCAATGCAAATATTTAAGGGATGGTCCTCATCATCGTATTATGAAGCAGTTACACTTATATCAGTATACAGTGTATCACAAAAGTGAGTACACCCCTCACATTTCTGCAGATATTTAAGTATATCTTTTCATGGGACAACACTGACAAAATGACACTTTGACACAATGAAAAGTAGTCTGTGTGCAGCTTATATAACAGTGTAAATTTATTCTTCCCTCAAAATAACTCAATATACAGCCATTAATGTCTAAACCACCAGCAACAAAAGTGAGTACACCCCTTAGTGAAAGTTCCTGAAGTGTCAATATTTTGTGTGGCCACCATTATTTCCCAGAACTGCCTTAACTCTCCTGGGCATGAAGTTTACCAGAGCTTCACAGGTTGCCACTGGAATGCTTTTCCACTCCTCCATGACGACATCACGGAGCTGGCGAATATTCGAGACTTTGCACTCCTCCACCTTCCGCTTGAGGATGCCCCAAAGATGTTCTATTGGGTTTAGGTCTGGAGACATGCTTGGCCAGTCCATCACCTTTACCCTCAGCCTCTTCAATAAAGCAGTGGTCGTCTTAGAGGTGTGTTTGGGGTCATTATCATGCTGGAACACTGCCCTGCGACCTAGTTTCCGGAGGGAGGGGATCATGCTCTGCTTCAGTATTTCACAGTACATATTGGAGTTCATGTGTCCCTCAATGAAATGTAACTCCCCAACACCTGCTGCACCCATGCAGCCCCAGACCATGGCATTCCCACCACCATGCTTGACTGTAGGCATGACACACTTATCTTTGTACTCCTCACCTGATTGCCGCCACACATGCTTGAGACCATCTGAACCAAACAAATTAATCTTGGTCTCATCAGACCATAGGACATGGTTCCAGTAATCCATGTCCTTTGTTGACATGTCTTCAGCAAACTGTTTGCGGGCTTTCTTGTGTAGAGACTTCAGAAGAGGCTTCCTTCTGGGGTGACAGCCATGCAGACCAATTTGATGTAGTGTGCGGCGTATGGTCTGAGCACTGACAGGCTGACCCCCCACCTTTTCAATCTCTGCAGCAATGCTGACAGCACTCCTGCGCCTATCTTTCAAAGACAGCAGTTGGATGTGACGCTGAGCACGTGCACTCAGCTTCTTTGGACGACCAACACGAGGTCTGTTCTGAGTGGACCCTGCTCTTTTAAAACGCTGGATGATCTTGGCCACTGTGCTGCAGCTCAGTTTCAGGGTGTTGGCAATTTTCTTGTAGCCTTGGCCATCTTCATGTAGCGCAACAATTCGTCTTTTAAGATCCTCAGAGAGTTCTTTGCCATGAGGTGCCATGTTGGAACTTTCAGTGACCAGTATGAGAGAGTGTGAGAGCTGTACTACTAAATTGAACACACCTGCTCCCTATGCACACCTGAGACCTAGTAACACTAACAAATCACATGACATTTTGGAGGGAAAATGACAAGCAGTGCTCAATTTGGACATTTAGGGGTGTAGTCTCTTAGGGGTGTACTCACTTTTGTTGCCGGTGGTTTAGACATTAATGGCTGTATATTGAGTTATTTTGAGGGAAGAATAAATTTACACTGTTATATAAGCTGCACACAGACTACTTTTCATTGTGTCAAAGTGTCATTTTGTCAGTGTTGTCCCATGAAAAGATATACTTAAATATCTGCAGAAATGTGAGGGGTATACTCACTTTTGTGATACACTGTATATCTTGAGAATATATTTGGTAGTGTATGCCCCTTATGTTCAGTGTCCTATTATACATTGGCTAAACATGTGTAAGTGAACATGTGTAGACCTCAGGTCAGCACTAACTGAGTAAATTAAACACTTCTGTGAGCACAGTTTGGCTAATGTGAACCTTATGAAGACTAAATATGTGACTGCAGAGACAGGCAACAAATGGCACCATTAGGGCTGCAGTCACAGAAAATCTTAGGGAGACAGATCGGTTCTCATTAGCGGGATTCTGGCTCTGTTGCTTCTATTGTATTAAAGGTTTAATTCCTTTGCAGCATTTTTATTCTTAAATGGTTTTGCTCATGTTGTTTGATAGTGCTGGATGGTGTTTAGCTGCTCCTGCCTGGATGCTCTGAGGTGTTGTAATAGGAACCTACCACTGTTGGTCTTAATAGCAGGCCAGTCTCTAAAATTCACTTGTACATTAAGGGTCTAAAGAACTACAAATGTAGAGCACTTAAACTACAAATAGAAATGTTTATTGTTTTGGATTTTAACATTAATTCAAATTAAAGGTATCCGGACTTGTGTTACATGGATGCATTAGTTAATTATTTTGGGCAACCTACAATTACAATTCTTGAAGTACCTTGCTTGAAGTTTATGACCCCAGTATTCTCAGTTTTTTTCAGTTGTCTATTTTTCCCAAACTGTCACTTGTTTAAAGCATAAAAAATAAAAAATGTACACTGACAATCTACTAGTAATGGAATCAGCCATCAGCATAAACTGGCCAGTTTCTGGGCAAACGACACAATGAGTCAATTGCAATAGACTTGCAGGTCTTGTGACTTATTTTCTTAACCCATCACCCAGCTTCTGAGTGGTCATTATCTTGTTTTGCCTGGTTTCTGAGTGGCTGTTGCTAAGCCTCTGTCGAGCCACCATCATGCCTCTGCTATTATGTCCAGTGGCTGCCACTGTGACGTCTCCCGACATCTACAAGGATAGCTTCACTGCACCAATTGACCCTTCAGTCTGGTTGTCGGGCCCAGTCGGCTGTCTGGTCCTGTCACTGATCCAAGCTGGTCCTTCATTCCCAAGGCAATGACCCATGTGCTTCACATCTGTATCTCTACTCCCTGTTCTGTTCCTTGTAATCATCTGTTTTCTACTAACTGGAGAATTAGTGTTTATTAGTGCCCTGCCGAGTTTGTCATCATATATGCGAACACCCTGGTTGAGGAGAGCCAAGACTGACACACGCCCCCTCCGACATGTGTGCATCTTTTCACCTGCACGAGGCGAATTCATATGTGGATCAGCTTTGTGTACATAGAGCCACACACTGATCACACACTATCCCTCAGCTTTGTGCGGGCACCATCAATCAGCCAGCAGAGGTCGTAATTGCATCAGTTATAAGGAATCCCTGTCTAGCTCCCACCTTGTATGAACAACAGCCTGCCTGTAGCAGTGCTGAGATTCGAAACGACAAGCTCAAAATGTCAGTTCTGGTGTGCTATGTTTTACCGCTGCGCCACCTGAGCGCCTTGGATTCAAGTTCTTGATTTTTGTCCTTCTTCCTGACTTATGTTTGTGTTACTGATCAGTGTTTTCTGGTCCTGTTTCTTTTTTCTTCAAATAGTGATCTCCTGGTTTTAATCTCTGCCTGTTTTTGATTTCTTTCTGATTGTTCTGACCCCAAATTAGTAATAGAAGTCATGCGAGGTTTGCCAGTGTTGTGTTAACATATAATAAGGGATTAAGAAGCAGAATTAGATTTTGCCTAAATGCGACTCAAAGCAAGTAAATGGCGTACTTCTTTTTGAGAGCCCTGAACAAACGTCTTCCATTTTACATGGTGTGTAAACACAAAGATGGTAAGGGAATTATGCTGAAAGATGATGGCTTGCCAGAGATTAGTTCAGTCAGAACATGAGTCACAGCCAATGCTAATCCCATCATTTTACCAATCTCTGTCTTTATCTCTTCTTTTACTTTGTGCACATTTTCTGGAGCAAATAGTAATTTAAACTGTTCTTTTAAATATCTGCACTGAGACAATATTCATAAGGAACAGACACAATGTTATATTTGATGTGAAGCTCTGCATATTCTTCTAATCCTTTCTCAGAGAAAATGTATAATCCCTAATTGTCACAAACGTCAAAAAAGTGGCTCGTCTTCTAAATATGGATACGCATGAGAGACTGTTTATTCACTTTAAGGATAGGAATGGGATTTTTTGCATGACAAAAAGCTGTAAATCAGTCAAATAGAATTTCCTCACAAATAGCAATTTAATAAATACTTTTTTTTGCAGTTATTGCAAAGCAGTGCATAAGTATAAGCTCATCTGTGCTATGTCAGTTTATTAAAAGGCCAAGAGCCAATCACATTTACCTGTGTGTGCTTACAGATGCAGATTTTCTTCTATAATTCAGACGACTTTGACAGTCTCAGCACTGCAATAAAGGACAGGAGAATCATCGCTGCCATGGCTGTCTTCTTTCAGGTGAGGGGCTGCTTCACACCCACACAGCTATAAACAATCATTTTAATCAATTGTTAGCATAAGCAACAAGCGTACGTCAAATCAAAACTGGTTGCAATGCCCTAAACATGTCATTTTGAACCAATACAATAATAAAGGAATATTTGCAATAATAAAATGGTCTAGTAACATCTCTATGTCCTTAACTCAAATAAAATACCTGGATTCATAAACATTCATGAATATGCAGATTAAAAATTCCATCAGGTATTCTTGCCATTCTATCACAGCAAGCCAGCTAAATGCTTATCAGATTGCTAGCTCACACATATTACAGACAAACATAAGTAGGATTTCAGTATCAGACTTCTAATTTGCATCAACATTTTCTCAGCTGTTTATTTAATAATTTACATGTAAATGTGGGGATAAAGCGGGGACTTAACTGTCAGCATGACAGGTGGATGGATGGATAGAAAGATAGATGGATGGATAGATAGATAGAATGATGGATGGATAGAAAGATAGATAAATGGATGGATGGATAGATAGAAAGATGGATAGATAGATGGATGGATGGATAGTTAAAAGAAAGAAGGATGGATGGAAGATAGATGGATGGATGGATGGATGGATAGATAGATAGACAGATTGAATGATAGATGGATGGATGGATAGATAGATAGAATGATGGATGGATGTATAGAAAGATAGATAAATGGATGGATGGATAGATAGATAGATAGATAGGTAGAATGATGGATGGATAGAAAGATAGATAAATGAATGGATGGATAGATAGAAAGATGGATAGATGGATGGATGGATAGTTGAAAGAAAGATGGATGGATGGAAGATAGATGGATGGATGGATGGATGGATGGATGGATAGATGGATGGATGGATAGATAGATAGATAGATAGATGGATGGATGGATGGATGGATGGATGGATGGATAGAAAGATAGATAAATGGATGGATGGATAGATAGAAAGATGGATGGATAAATGGATGGATGGATAGTTGAAAGAAAGATGGATGGATGGAAGATAGATGGATGGATGGATGGATAGATAGATAGACAGATTTAATGATAGATGGATGGATGGATAGATAGATAGAATGATGGATGGATGGATAGAAAGATAGATAAATGAATGGATGGATAGATAGAAAGATGGATGGATAGATGGATGGATGGATAGTTGAAAGAAAGATGGATGGATGGATAGATAGATAGAAAGATGGATGGATGGAAAATAGATGGATGGATGGATGGATGGATGGATAGATAGACTGAAAGATGGATGGATGGATAGATAGATAGACAGATTGAATGATAGATGGATGGATGGATGGATAGATAGACAGATTGAATGATAGATGAATAGATGGATGGATGGATGGACTATAGCTATAAGGTATTATGTCTGTACATACTACATATGTACATAGTAATATATACATAGTAGTAATAACAATAATAATAATAAGCATATGAATAAGCACAGATCCTGTGTGTAGTCCGGGGTGTTGGTGGTATTAACACGCTACACTGTGTTCAGTAATGTGATTGAGATGGGAAAGAAACTTTTCCTGAGCCGACTGGTCCTGGCACGTATTCCCCTGTATCTCCTCCCAGATGGCAGATTTAGATTTGCAATGTCTATTTGCTTGGAGTTTTTGTCTTCTGATTGCTCATTAGATGTGGACGTGTGTCTCCTCCCAGAGTTTTTCACTTCTTCTGAACCTAGTGCTGGCACATCTGAAGGCTTCTCTAACCATGGGAAGAGTGGAGGCTGGTATCCCAGCACACACTAGAAAGACTGTGATGAAAAGTTCTGCGCTTACTCAGCCCATGGTGGAAAGCAGCTCCAGTCTTGCTGATTTTGTTAATGCAGTATATTTGGAGGAAATGTCTGATCTCCTGGTTCACTCTCTTTACCTGCCCATTAGATTGTGTATGCTGTCTTGAGGATAAATTAATCTTGATTTGTATTAACCAGTGAGCCACCACTGTATTCAGAACCACTTTATGAATACCTTTAGATTAGTATTTTTTGATAGACTCTCTTATCCAAAGTAACAGAGGTGCATAAACACACAAAATAGTTGTTGCCTCCCAATTACATACTACACATTTTACTTGCAATAATATTGTTAGCATTCTGAAATACTGTGAATACATGATGTATGTGGTTAAAGATATTGCATCATACATCACAGCAAAGACAGCGAGTAGCTGGCGTAGATCAATAGTACACATGTGGGATCACAATCTTGACATTTTGTCATATTTCAGTGATTTATCTGATAAAATGCTTATTAAAACTCCGGCTGGGCAGAGCAGCCACATAAACAACGATTGGCCTGTTGTTCATATAGGGGTGGTGTATTAAGCCAGAGAGGGACTCCTCGGAACTGATGCACTATGACCTCTGCTGCCTGGTTGATGGCGCCTGCACAGAGGCTTGGAAAGAGCGCGGATCAGGGTGTGTCTCTCAGTACACATATATGCACTCACCTAGTGTGGGTGACAAAATGCATACGGCTGCTGCCCACGTGTCGGAGGGGCCGTGGGTTAGCTTCGTTCTCCTCAAATCAGAGCGGAAGTCGGTATTAGTGGAGAGGAAGCATGACGCAATCGGGCAATTGGACATGCTAAAAAGTCGGGAGAAAAAGGGGAGAAAATGCATAAAAAAAAAAAAAAAAAAAAAAAAAAAAAAAATATATATATATATATATATATACAGTATATATATATATATATATATAAGCTATTAAAACATATTAAATATCTACAAATATAGAGTGGGCAACAAAAGTCCTTGTATCCTCTAAGAAAATGTTTCTACTAGGCTTTTTTTCCCTTTTTAATTTGCACCAAGACACAAACACACTTTTCTCATGCTGCCCCACTGGTAACAGGTCTATTTCTCAAAAAAATAAATGTGGAGCACAGGTGTGTTGAATGTAGGTCTGTTGTCAGGTAGTAAAAAACTGTAAGGATATGGAGGTAAGTATGTTATGTTTTGACAGCAGTGAGGCTTATTGTTAGTAGCGCACAAATGAATTACAGTTAAAATAGAAATATAAAGAACCGTTAACTCACTACTGCTTATCTAACATCAACTGAGCAGAATTGCTTTATACTATTTCATGAGAGATATGAGGAAGCATGGGGGATGTGATTGTATTCACAATATAAAAAAGAAAATACATAATTACAGATTGTATTTAAAAGAACACTAGATCTGATAACACAAGCAATCTTCTACTATGCATTTTTCTCAAATTTAATCTAATATTTTATTACAATATATATGGTTAGCATAACAATTTAAGTGTTGTTATTTCAAAATATTGTAGCATTTGGAACTAGTCACAAGCAGGAAATTTTATTGTGTTTGTAGAATAAGCCATGTCTGTGCTGTTGTACAGATCAGATTCTTCAGTCTAATAGTTTCCATTAAAGAAAATGTTCAGATGACTGTTGGCATGCTGATTTGTTTTACTCAATACATTTGCAGACCTTATTTACCTATTATATATATATATATATATATATATATATATATACTATATATATATACAGTATATATACTGTATATACACATACCAAAATAAATTCCTTTTCTAAAGAAACTCTTATTCTTAATTGCATAGCTAACAGACTGGAAGCTAGCATGCTTGGAACTTACATGCTACTGTGTCATGCTCTAATAATTTGAATATTTTATTTATTTATTAGAATATTAATGTCATGTATTACACACTTTGGTTACATTCATGACATAAACGATAGTTACTCATTACACAAGATTCGTCAGTTCACAAGTTTAATATCAAACACAGTCATGGATAATCTCCAGTTCACCTCACTTGCACGTCTTTGGACTGTGGGAGGAAACCCACACAAACACGGGGAGAACATGCAAACTCCACACAGAAAGTACCCAGATCGCGCCACCTGGGGGTCGAACACAGGACCTTCTTGCTGTGAGGCGATAGTGCTACCCACTAAGCCACTGTGCTGTGCAATAACTTGAATATAAGATGTTATTGGTGTTTTTGTTTATGTTTGTTAATGTTACTCTGTTGTGTTTCCTCAAGTACAAGCTTCCTGATCCTGATTATGAAATAGAACCCAAGTGTTGTTTTGTTCTTATAAGTCTAGTTGGCTTGTTATTAGATGTCAATAATAATGCCGTAGGAATTGACTTGCTATCAATAGTCTGAAAAAAATAGCTTTTATGGGGCACTAAAATCATTAGTCATCAATGAATTACTGTATTTTAATAAGAAAATTCCCAATAAGCTTTGCTGCCTACTATTCTAAGCTAACACTGCATATTTACTTTCATGCTACTCAGTAGTTCATAAATTCCAGTGCCCCCCTAGTAGGAGAAGTATCACAAAATAACAATAAAGACCGACTAAATACAGACATCGGTTAAAAGCCATGGCTTATAATACTTCTTTTAACTCTATTAAGCACAATTTTATTCTCTCTAAATCGAGATTCCAGTATTATTAATTGCACAATATAGTTTGATTAATATTGGATATTATCAGAGTATTCTGTTTGTTGGTAGTTTCATATTGTTGGAATTTCCATATTTGTTTGTATTGGTATTGACTACCACAACTGGCATCTTGACAGATGTACTATGTCTTCCTTCTTCTCCACCTCCTCAACTTTGTGTGTGCCATCGGGCACGATGTATGTGGTCAGTTGATCAATATGTACACATGTGGGATCACAATCTTGACATTTTGTCCTAGTTCAGTGACATATCTGATAAAATGCTTATCAAAACATATTAAATATCTACAAATACACAGTTGGCAACAAAATCTGTATCCTCCAAGAAAATGCTTCTGGAGTTTAAATGTTGCAATGCTGCCCATGTCTGTGTGGGTTTCCTCCAGGTGCTTTGGTTTCTTCCCACAAGTCCAAAAACATGCAGTTAAGGTTATGCAGTTAATTGGACAAGCTAAAGAACCCTTAGGGATGAGATGTGTGAATATGTGTTGCCCTGTGATGGACTGGAGACCTGTCCAGGGTGTTTCCTACCTTTCGCCTTGTGAATTGGACCCACCGTTAGAATAAAGTAGAATAAAGCGATGGTAAAAGGGCAGGGCAGTGATAGCTCAGTGGTTAAGGTACTGGACTAGTAAACAGAAGGTTGACGGTTCAAGCCCAGCCACCACCAAGTTGCCACTGTTGGGTCCCTGAGCAAGGCCCTTAACCCTCAAATGCTCATCGTGTTCAGCTCATCATGTAAGTCGCTTTGGATAAAAGCGTCTGCTAAATGCTAAAAATGTAAAATGTAAAACAAACATTAAATGAATGATCTCGTACTGCTCCATAGTGCCCCCTAGTGATTCAAATGTACATTAGATGTAGTTGTTTGAAATGATTTCTTTTTAAATAAAAAGTGCCTTTTGCAACAAACCTGGTCCAAATTACAATCTACAGGGGTTGGACAAAATAACTGAAACACCTGGTTTTAGACCACAATAATTTATTAGTATGGTGTAGGGCCTCCTTTTGCGGCCAATACAGCGTCAATTCGTCTTGGAAATGACATATACAAGTCCTGCACAGTGGTCAGAGGGATTTTAAGCCATTCTTCTTGCAGAATAGTGGCCAGGTCACTACGTGATGCTGGTGGAGGAAAACGTTTCCTGACTCGCTTCTCCAAAACACCCCAAAGTGGCTCAATAATATTTAGATCTGGTGACTGTGCAGGCCATGGGAGATGTTCAACTTCACTTTCATGTTCATCAAACCAATCTTTCACCAGTCTTGCTGTGTATTGGTGCATTGTCATCCTGATACACGGCACCGCCATTGGATGCACATGGTGCTCCAGAATGGTTCGGTAGTCCTTGGCAGTGACGCGCCCATCTAGCACAAGTATTGGGCCAAGGGAATGCCATGATATGGCAGCCCAAACCATCACTGATCCACCCCCATGCTTCACTCTGGGCATGCAACAGTCTGGGTGGTACGCTTCTTTGGGGCTTCTCCACACCGTAACTCTCCCGGATGTGGGGAAAACAGTAAAGGTGGACTCATCAGAGAACAATACATGTTTCACATTGTCCACAGCCCAAGATTTGCGCTCCTTGCACCATTGAAACCGACGTTTGGCATTGGCACGAGTGACCAAAGGTTTGGCTATAGCAGCCCGGCCGTGTATATTGACCCTGTGGAGCTCCCGACGGACAGTTCTGGTGGAAACAGGAGAGTTGAGGTGCACATTTAATTCTGCCGTGATTTGGGCAGCCGTGGTTTTATGTTTTTTGGATACAATCCGGGTTAGCACCCGAACATCCCTTTCAGACAGCTTCCTCTTGCGTCCACAGTTAATCCTGTTGGATGTGGTTTGTCCTTCTTGGTGGTATGCTGACATTACCCTGGATACCGTGGCTCTTGATACATCACAAAGACTTGCTGTCTTGGTCACAGATGCGCCAGCAAGACGTGCACCAACAATTTGTCCTCTTTTGAACTCTGGTATGTCACCCATAATGTTGTGTGCATTGCAATATTTTAAGCAAAACTGTGCTCTTACCCTGCTAATTGAACCTTCACACTCTGCTCTTACTGTTGCAATGTGCAATTAATGACGATTGGCCACCAGACTGGTCCAATTTAGCCATGAAACCTCCCACACTAAAATGACAGGTGTTTCAGTTATTTTGTCCAACCCCTGTATATATTTAAAACTTGGAATATTTTTGATTAAAGGAAAGGGCTTTATATCGTTTGGTAAAATATCATTGCACTGAATTACAAATGTACAGGCCAAACAAAACAAAAAGGCAGCAATACCTAAGAACAACAAAAAGAGAAGCATGTTGACCAGCTGACACTTTTAGCCATTATCTTCTAAAAGTAGAGCTGCTTTTTGTTGGTAGCTATCAAATAACATAGACAACAAGACATGATGCCTCTCAACCTGTTCCTGAGGCAAAGTGTGATGTGATTATTTGTGGTTGTATTTATTCAGTGAAAAGTACAGAACATGATGCCTTTTTCATTCTTTGAATAGGCTTGATTTGATTTGTACTGTCAATTAGCTCGTGTTTGTGATTAGAGTGACGATTATAGCAGCAGCTTCAATGAATTGCCTTGGTTAAAACACATCTGTGATATGAACATGCAGAGTGTGATGCGCACTGTGTGGGGTTTTTTTTTTTTTCTTTTTTTAATTCACACAAAGACACATACACACTTTTCTCATGCTGCCCCACTGGTAACAGGTCTATTTCTCAAAAAAATAAATGTGGAGCACAGGTGTGTTGAATGTAGGTCTGTTTTCAGGTAGTAAAAACTGTAAGAATATGGAGGTAAATGTGTTATGTTTTGACAGCAGTGAGGCTTATTGTTAGTAGTGCACAAATGAATTACAGTTAAAATAAATCTATAAAGAACTCCTGTTAACTCACAACTGCTTATCTAAAATCACTTGAGCAGAATTGCTTTATACTATTTCATGTAAGAGAAATGAGGAAGGATGGGGGAGGTGATTGTATTCACAGAATAAAAAAGAAAATACATAATCACAAATTGTATTAAAAAGAAACACTAGATCTGATAACACGAGCAATCTTGTATTGTGAGATATACAAATCAATCAAGACATTAGGACCACGCCATACAAACGTGCTTGGGAATGCCAGTTTTGTAACACTTAAGTATGTAATTATCAGGGATATTAAATGTTGGCCTGATGGTTTTTACTCATAGTTCATGTATTGAATGCAGCAGATATGATCAGCATACAAACTTGAGTGACTTTGACAAGGGCCAAATCGTTATGACGAAACAACTGTGTTGAGGTGTCTTCTAAACAGCAAGGGTTGCCTCCAGAAAACCAAAGTTCAATAGTCTGAGAAGGACAAGCCATGAACCACTAAGAAGATGTTGGGCAGCCAAGACTCATTGCTGCCAGAAGACGTGAAGGCTATGGCGTCTAGTACGTACCAACAGAAGAGCTACTGTGGCTCAAACTGAAGATAATTTGTATACTGCGGGTGAGGTATTTGCGTCACAATGAACAGTGCCTTACATCTTTCTGTGTATGGGGCTGCATAATCACATCACAGGCCAGTCAGAGTGCCCATGTTAACTCCTGTTCACCGTCAAAAACATCTACATTGGGCATGCAAGTATAAGCCATCTGGACATTAAATAGAAGTTTCCTCAATGTTATGTGGTGACACCATGACACACTGTAGGTCCGTCCACCTTGCAATGTACAGAAGTTAAATGACCTGCTGGTATTGGACAGATGTCTTGTGGAGTCTATGTGTTGGCGGTTCATTGATTATTTGACAGCATATTACGCAATGGTCCTGATGTATTGCTTTTACTTTGCTAATTAATAGCTAACTAATAGCTATACTAAATTATTCTATATGATAATTAGATGATTCTATACTAATGATTCACCTGTGGCAGTAATAATGACTGAACTATAATAACCTGTGTTAGCATATGTAAGTTTTCTTTTCTGTTTGACTTTTTAGGTAGGCAGAAAGAACAATCCAGCAGCTGAGCCCATTATTTCAGGTCTCAAACGGGTTGTTCATCATGGTAAGTTAAAAATGCTGAAATGTTACATCAATGTTACAAGTTTCAATACACTCACTCACTCACTTTCCTAACCACTTATCCACTTAGGGTCGCGGGGGGGGGGCTGGAGCCTATCCCAGCTTTTCACTAGGCACAAGGCACACAGTAACACCCTGGACAGGGCGCCAGTCCATCGCAGGGCAGACACATACACACACACACACACATACTCATACACACACCCATTCACCTATAGGCCAAATCAGTGTCTTCAATTAACCTGACTGCATGTTTTTGGACTGTGGGAGGAAACTGGAGCCCCCCGAGGAAACCCATGCAGACACGGGGAGAACATGCAAACTCTGCACAGAAAGGAGGACCCTGACCACCCCGCCTGGGGATCGACCCCAGGACCTTCTTGCTGTGAGGCGACAGTGCTACCCACCATGCCGCCCTAGTTCCAATACATGTTATATATAATATATTAAATATTTGGATTCACTACTTAAAATTACCCTAAGGGTGAGTTTGTGTGTGTGAATGTGTGTGTGTGTGTGTGTGTGTCTGCCCTGTGATGGACTGGCGACCTGTCTGGGGTGTTTCCTGCCTTTTTGCGTAACGAATCAGATCCACTGCGACCCTGACCAGGATAAAGCAGTGAATGAATGAATAAATGAATGTAGAAAATGGCAATGTGAGCCTGAAATAACTGAGAGCTAGGCACTCATGTGTCGCAGTGGTGTATTACGTTAGCCTACCATCTCAGCAATGATTTTGGCTGTACGGGCGTCAACACAGGGACGATTGGCTATGACATGAATGGCCGAAGCTCTGAGATGGATTGGCGCCGCATGATTACAGATAGAACAGTGAAAAAAACAAAAATAACAGGGTTTTATATTTGTTGTGTGTTTCTTTCATTAGAAAAGGAGACGAACCTTGGACCTGTCATACTACGGGATCTGCTGCCGTCCTCTTTGGGGAGCTACTATCGTTACACTGGATCCCTGACTACTCCTCCGTGTAGTAAAGTAGTGGAGTGGATCATTTTTAACCGACCAGTTTATCTTTCCTACCATCAGGTAACACACTCATGCATGCATAAGCACCTACACTATCTCACTCAATCAGATCAGCACAGTATCATATAAAAAACAAACACAACAGAATGAAGGTGAAGCTTTAGTAGAACTTTAGGGTTCTACTGGTTGTTTATTCAGATTAAATGTCTATACAAACCATGATTTATAAAACCCAAATTTCAAGAATACTGGATGTACTGAACGTAGAAAAGCTAAACAGTGTGTGTCTATAAATGTTTTGTTATTTCATTGTTACATTGGAGTCTGCGGGTCTAGATGAATATAGTAATCAATGGGTCTGTTGGAAAATCTAGTGAGCTGCCTTGCTGCCTACTACCTACCTAGGCAGCTGCCTAAGTAGAGAGGATTCTAATAAGACATCGAACTTATAAGGCAGGTTATCTAGACGCACTACTTAGCGATTACAACACCAGAGTTTTTGCTTACTAAGCTAACACAGAATTTGCAAATAAAGACACTTGTACACCTTTATACAAATAAAAAATCAATAAGAATTTTTTTACAATTGAAAATAACTCCGTTTGTTGTTCCGTATTTGTCCGCAATATTTGTAATTTTTTGTGAAAAAAAGTTGTGCTGCACTGAATGCTGGGATTGCCTTCAGTGCTAAGGAGGCATCAGATGCTCCCTTGTTATTTAGTCAGATTATTACTTTGATATAATAAGGCACCTTAGTAGGCAGCAATTTAAGGCATCTAAGAATTTGAACAGCCTTCTTCTCAGAGCGTGCATAGGACGACGTAAAATGCGTCTATGTAGCTCACTAGGTTTTCAGACAGACCCAATGCATATTAGATCAATTAGGGACCTGACTACGGCAGTTAACCTGACTGCATGTGTTTGGACTGTGGGAGGAAACCGGAGCACCCAGAGGAAACCCACACAGACACGGGGAGAACATGCAAACTCCACACAGAAAGGACTAGGACCGCTCAACCTGGGAATTGATCCCAGAGTTCCTAGTATCAAAATCAACAAGATAATATATTTACCAATGTGAAATTTGTAGGAATGCAACCCTACAGTAAATATTATTTAGAGCGGCACAGTACAAACACACACACACACACACCTGAGAACATTTTGCATGGATCACAAGCTTCACTAAATCATTCTCTAAAAGGCCATGTGAAGAATAAAGGGCCACAGATTTGCTCTCCAGTGGGGATTATCACTGTACTTTATTCAAGCACTTCACTTAATCAGTCCAATCCATTCTTACCCAGCATGCTTTCTGTTCTGCCCTCATGGTTGGGTCTTTCACATCGGGTATCACTTTACTCAGGCTTGTCTGGATGATCTACATGCTCACACTCAGCTGAAGAAATTGTGATATTTTTCTTGACGTGTGCACTTAATAGCTGATGCGCTGTTGGTTGTCAAACGCTGGCTGCCTTGTCATAACACAAGCTATCAGTTTCCTGATACGGCCGAGGAAACTGACACTTGGAGAGTGAGAGATTGTATGTTCATTATAAGTCACTAAAAAGTCACAACCACGTTGGTCGCAGCTCATCAGCATTTCTTTTTTTTCCTGTCTTTACTACAGTTAGAAGCATTCTACTCCATCTTCACTACTGAGCAGCAGGACCATGTAAAGTCGGTGGAGTACCTCAGAAACAACCATCGGCCCATTCAAGCTCTGGATAATCGACTCATCTTTAAATCAGCAGTGAAGGATGCCTGGCTTCCAGACCCTATGGCTGATGGACACGGTCCCACAGACACAGAGACCTCCAGAGGTCAGAGTAAAAAACTTAATATTGAATTAATATATACTGTATATACATATATATATATATATATATATATTTATATATATATATATATATACACACCATAACATTATGACCACTGACAGGTGAAGTGAATAACACTGATTATCTCTTCATCACGGCACCTGTTAGTGGGTGGGATATATTAGGCAGCAAGTGAACATTTTATCCTCAAAGTTGATGTTAGAAGCAGCAAAAATGGGTGAAAGGATTTGAGAGAGTTTGACAAGGGTCAAATTGTGATGGCTAGACGACTGGGTCAGAACATCTCCAAAACTGCAGCTCTTGTGGGGTGTTTCCGGTCTGCAGTGGTCAGTGTCTATCAAAAGTGGTCCAAGGAAGGAACAGTGGTAAACCGACGACAGGGTCATGGGCGGCCAAGGCTCATTGATGCACATGGGGAGCAAAGGCTGGCCCGTGTGGTCCGATCCAACAGACGAGCTACTGTAGCTCAGATTGCTGAAGAAGTTAATGCTGGTTCTGATAGAAAGGTGTCAGAATACACCGAAAGCGCTAATAATGGGCATGTGAGCATTGGAACTGGACCACGGAGCAGTGGAAGAAGGTGGTCTGGTGTGATGAATCACGTTTTCTTTTACATCACGTGGATGGCCGGGTGCGTGTGCGTCACTTACCTGGGGAACACATGGTACCAGGAGGCACTATGGGAAGAGGGCAAGCCGGCAGAGGCAGTGTGATGCTTTGGGCAATGTTCTGCTGGTAAACCTTTGGTTCTGCCATCCATGTGGATGTTACTTTGACACGTACCACCTACCTAAGCATTGTTACAGACCATGTACACCCTTTCATGGAAACGGTATTCCCTGATGGCTGTGGCCTCTTTCAGCAGGATAATGCACCCTGCCACAAAGCTAAAATGGTTCAGGAATGGTTTGAGGTGTTCACTTGGCCATGTCTTTTTAGAAACACGTTTTAACAGTTTCCACTATTGGTCTATTTAAGATTAGCTCAGGCCCAGAGAATTTGTGGCATTTATCTGCATTGAATTAATATGGCTTGTATACTAAAGTTTCAGGATGGATATCTGTTAGATGTTAGTAATATTTATGTCCATATGCTTATGCTATTAGGCCAAGTATTTGTCCACTCTGCACAGCTTAAGAGCTGGGCATGCAGTTCTGCACATTGTTTCGGCTAGTTTTGTTTTTGTTTATCAGTTTGTTAAAGCAGTGGCGAGCTGTGTCAAGTGACAATGGTTTTCCAAAGTGCTTCTAAGCCCATGTGGCTCTATTTATCACAGTAGAATGACTTTTCCTCATGTACTAAACCTATGACCAGTTCACCTGTACTGTAGTGGATTGTACCATGAAGTGACCATTCCTCCCCAGAGCAGCTTTTCTAGGCCACACAAAGCAAATGACCTGGATTGGATTTGCTTTTGCTATAACTGATGAGCGTTGTTTCTGTTGCTTGCAGAGGGAATTGATTGCTCTGGGCGATGATGAATAGAGACCATGTAAAACAGTCTGTGCAGAGTAATCATCATTTATATTCATTCTAAAAATAAACTTAAGCAAATGATTACTGTGTGGCAGAAATAAGATGCAATTTTGCCGGACTGATTTTTGGCAGAATCAATTTTAAAAACCCAGCAGTGAGAGAAATTTCTGTCCTGTCAGTTTTTGTTTTACTCAGACTGTAAATCTCTGTCTGTCACATTTACTCTGGGTCTTTGCTATCAGTTTGTGTTACCGTAAGCTGTTTGTCTCAGAGTGTGACTGTCTTACACTTACAGCCTGACAAGCTGTATTATTTACTTTAAAAATAAATCTGTGCTCGTGAGTGTGTGTTCAGATCTGTGGTCCCCCCTTGATATAATGGTTGGGCAGCGGCAGTAGGGCTGATTAGCATGCCGCTGATTGAGCTGATGAGAGTAATGGTCTCTTGCTGAGTCACTCTGACGTACCTATTAAGTCTAACTTCCATTGTTGATGTCCTTTTTCTAATCACTCCCTGTCCTCCACTCAGTCTGTCGTCTCTTCTCGCTATCTGCTTTCCTCCTCCGTCCACACACGCTTTTTTTTTGTTTCTGGATTGTTGAGCAGTTGCTGGTGCTGATACGCCCATTAAAAAAGCTTTTACAATAATGACCTTATCAGGTATTACATGTACCGTCCACCCTGCCTGATGAAAGTGCTACGTGCAGAGAACATGATGAGGAATTTTAAAAGCAAAACAGCCGTTAAGATTGTTTCTGTGATGGTTTCAGTAGCTTACTCAACCAATACGTCTCTGTTTAAAACCAATTAAACTAGTGTCTAGGGTTTTATTTCTGCTTATTATTATTACAAATCTGAGGTTAAAAGACTGGTACTGAGGCTAAATTGTGTTGCATTATAAGCTGAGGCTCAGTGACAAGCTAAATATAAGTATGGCTTTATTTATCATTATTTTTAATGCATTTTCTCCCTTTTTCTCCCGATTTTTTAGCGTGTCAAATTTTTACCCAATTGCGTTACGATTACTCTCTACTGGTGCTGACCCCCGCCCCGATTTTAGGAGAGCGAACTGACACACACACCCTCCGACACGTGTGCAGTAGCCGACTGCATCTTTTCACCTGTACGAGGCGAGTTCATATGCGGATCAGCCTTGTGCATGGAGAGCCACACCCTGATCAGAAAGTGCATTGTTGGTGTGTTTAAACACAACAGTGAAAGTGTAAAGCATGCTTAAAGATTGTCATTTAGCTTAGGGACTAAAAAAATACTTGACCAACTAGAGGGCTACCTATCTACTTTGGTGCCTGCTCTATTTACTATTTTATTCATTTAAAAAAATAAATATGAATAGTTCGATAATGTCATATTGGCCGCTCAGGTGGTGCAGCGGTAAAAACACACTCTGGCACACCAGAGCTGGGATCTCGAATACATCTGCCTGCCGGCTGGGCTGAGCAGCCACATGAACAACGGTTGACCTGTTGTTCATGTAGGGGTGGGCCATTAAGCCGGATAGGGACTCTCTCATGACTGATGCAACTACGACCTCTGCTGGCTGGTTGATAGCGCCTGCACAGAGGCGGGGAAAAGAGTGCGGATCAGGGTGTGTCTCTCCGTACACAGAGCTGATCCGCAGCTGATCTCGTCTAGTGTAGGTGAAAAGATGCATACGGCTGCCGTCCATGTGTCGGAGGGGGCGTGGGTTAGCTTCATTCTCCTCAAATCAGAGCCGAGGCCGGCATTAGTGGAGAGGAAGCGTGACGCAATCGGGCAATTGGTTGTGCTAAAAAGTCGGGAGAAAAGGCAAGAAAATGCATAAACAAAATATATTTTATATATATATATATACTGTATATACAGTGGGGGAAATAAGTATTTGATCCCCTGCTGATTTTGTAAGTTTACCCCCTTACAAAGACTTGAACAGTCTATAATTTTTATGGAAGGTTTATTTTAACAGAGAGAGACAGAATATCAACAAAAAAGCATTTCTCTGCTCCCAGCTCCCTTGAGATCATTGACAAGCTCCTCCCGTGTAATTCTGAGCTGACCTCACCTTTCTCAGAATCATTCTTACCCCACGAGGTGAGATCTTGCATGGAGCTGCAGTGCGAGAGCGATTGACTGTGATCTTGTATTTCTTCCATTTTCGAATTATCGCACCAACAGTGGTCTCTTTCTCACCAAGCTTCTTGCTGATGGTCTTGTAGCCCATTCCAGCCTTGTGCAGGTCTACAATCTTGTCCCAGACGTCTTTTGATAGCTCTTTGGTCTTGCCCATGGTGGTCGAGAGATTTTAATGAAAGAAACTGATTCTGTGACAGGAGTCTTTTATACAGGGACAGGACTAATTTGTGTGCCTCATGGGCACATAACCGGTCTGTGGGGGTCAGAATTCTTGCTGGTTGGTAGGGGATCAAATACTTATTTCCCTTAATTAAATACAAATTAATTTATAACCTTTATTTAATGTTTTTTTTTCTGGATTTTTTGTTGATATTCTGTCTCTCTCTGTTAAAATAAACCTTCCATAAAAAATATAGACTGTTCAAGTCTTTGTAAGGGGGTAAACTTACAAAATCAGCAGGTGATCAAATACTTATTTTCCCCATTGTATATATATATATATATATATATATATATATACAGTGTATCACAAAAGTGAGTACACCCCTCACATTTCTGCAGATATTTAAGTATATCTTTTCATGGGAAAACACTGACAAAATGACACTTTGACACAATGAAAAGTAGTCTGTGTGCAGCTTATATAACAGTGTAAATTTATTCTTCCCTCAAAATAACTCAATATACAGCCATTAATGTCTAAACCACCGGCAACAAAAGTGAGTACACCCCTAAGAGACTACACCCCTAAATGTCCAAATTGAGCACTGCTTGTCATTTTCCCTCCAAAATGTCATGTGACTCGTTAGTGTTACTACGTCTCAGGTGTGCATAGGGAGCAGGTGTGTTCAATTTAGTAGTACAGCTCTCACACTCTCTCATACTGGTCACTGAAAGTTCCAACATGGCACCTCATGGCAAAGAACTCTCTGAGGATCTTAAAAGACGAATTGTTGTGCTACATGAAGGTGGCCAAGGCTACAAGAAGATTGCCAACACCCTGAAACTGAGCTGCAGCACAGTGGCCAAGATCATCCAGCGTTTTAAAAGAGCAGGGTCCACTCAGAACAGACCTCGCGTTGGTCGTCCAAAGAAGCTGAGTGCACGTGCTAAGCGTCACATCCAACTGCTGTCTTTGAAAGATAGGCGCAGGAGTGCTGTCAGCATTGCTGCAGAGGTTGAAGACGTGGGAGGTCAGCCTGTCAGTGCTCAGACCATACGCCGCACACTGCATCAACTCGGTCTGCATGGTCGTCATCCCCGAAGGAAGCCTCTTCTGAAGTCTCTACACAAGAAAGCCCGCAAACAGTTTTCTGAAGACATGTCAACAAAGGACATGGATTACTGGAACCATGTCCTATGGTCTGATGAGACCAAGATTAATTTGTTTGGTTCAGATGGTCTCAAGCATGTGTGGCGGCAATCAGGTGAGGAGTACAAAGATAAGTGTGTCATGCCTACAGTCAAGCATGGTGGTGGGAATGCCATGGTCTGGGGCTGCATGAGTGCAGCAGGTGTTGGGGAGTTACATTTCATTGAGGGACTCATGAACTCCAATATGTACTGTGAAATACTGAAGCAGAGCATGATCCCATCCCTCCGGAAACTGGGTCGCAGGGCAGTGTTCCAGCATGATAATGACCCCAAACACACCTCTAAGACGACCACTGCTTTATTGAAGAGGCTGAGGGTAAAGGTGATGGACTGGCCAAGCATGTCTCCAGACCTAAACCCAATAGAACATCTTTGGGGCATCCTCAAGCGGAAGGTGGAGGAGCGCAAAGTCTCGAATATCCGCCAGCTCCGTGATGTCGTCATGGAGGAGTGGAAAAGCATTCCAGTGGCAACCTGTGAAGCTCTGGTAAACTCCATGCCCAGGAGAGTTAAGGCAGTTCTGGGAAATAATGGCGGCCACACAAAATATTGACACTTCAGGAACTTTCACTAAGAAGTGTACTCACTTTTGTTGCTGGTGGTTTAGACATTAATGGCTGTATATTGAGTTATTTTGAGGGAAGAATAAATTTACACTGTTATATAAGCTGCACACAGACTACTTTTCATTGTGTCAAAGTGTCATTTTGTCAGTGTTGTCCCATGAAAAGATATACTTAAATATCTGCAGAAATGTGAGGGGTGTACTCACTTTTGTGATACACTGTATATAGATAGATAATGTCATATTAAAGTTTAATTCCTTTCGAGATTGGCAAAGCAACTCATTTGTATTAGTAACTCAACAGAACGTGTTTAGAACGACCAAACCTTTGCTAACATATATATGAGCATAAACGCGCATGCATGCATATAGTCACGTACACCAGCAAAACCAAAGACAAGCACACAAACAGAAGCGGCGGCTGACTTGAAAGCTTTAAGGCAGCCTCAAATGAAATCATGTATTATTTGGCTTATTTTGAAGCGTTTACTGCTGGGAACACTTTAGTGAGTCAGACTGCAATAAAAGATTTAGACTCACCTTCCGGCTGTAGCCAGGGACCCGAGCGCCCCAGAACATGGTTGTGCTCCCACCATAATTTACCTCGTTTATCCACAATCACACCATCCCTAATCAAATGAGAGCAATGCTCTAGTTTTCTCTTCTTCTTCCTGATGTGAGCAGAGAACCGAAGTTACATGTTTCGTCTCAATTATCTCTGCAGTCTGCAGCAGCATCCCTGACAACATGAAGGCTCATCCGCTGAACCGAACGGCACTGGTGCTGACCTGGGATCGACCCTCGATCGTATACCACCCACCCCTTTTAGGCTTTCTTGTCTCCTACAGCTGGGATAAGGACGGCATTGCCTTTGAGAAGACCTTCACCCAGACCAGTGAGCAGCACCCTGTAAGTGTCCAGCGGCAGACCTAAGAGAAAATAGCATAACTGTATCAGTATATTAATACACACTATTGTTTATGGCAAATGGTTTTTAATAAATCAGAGCATATTACACCATAATAATAATTAATAGCACACGTAATAAAATCTGACAGTAAAAAAATAATAAATATGTTTTATTAATAATATATGTATACGCTGAGATACAAATTCATTGATAGATTTTAAAACTGTACTAAAAGAATGAAACCCCATACTCACTCTCACTCACTTTCTAAGCCCCTTATCCTAATCAGGGTCACAGGGGTGCTGGAGCCTATCCCGGCTCTCGGTGGGCACAAGGAAACCCACACGGACACATGGAAAACATCCAAACTCCACACACAAAGGACCCTGACCGCTCCACCTAGAAATCAAACCCAGGCCCTCCTGGGTGGCACAGTGGCTAAGTGGGTAGCTTTGTCGCCTCGCCTCATAGCAAGAAGGTCCTGGGTTCGATCCCCAGGTGGGAAGCCGTAGCCTAGTTGTTAAGGTACTGGACTAGTAATCAGAAGGTAGCTACTGCCAGGTTGCTGCTGTTGGGCCCTTGAGCAAGGCCCTTAACCCTCAATTGCTCAGACTGTATACTGTAACTGTAATGTAAGTCACTTTGGATAAAGGTGTCTGCTAAATGCCAAAAATGTAAATGTAAGGTGGGACGGTCCGGGTCCTTTCTGTGTGGAGTTTGCATGTTCTCCCCGTGTCCGCTTGGGTTCTTCCGGGTGCTCCGGTTTCCTCCCACAGTCCAAAGACATGCAAGTGAGGTGAATTGGAAATATTAAATTGTCCAAGACTGTGTTTGATATAACCTTGTGAAGTGATGAGCCTTGTGTAATGAGTAACTACCGTTCATGTCATGAATGTAACCAAAGTGTAAAACATGACGTTAAAATCCTAATAAACAAACAAACAATCCAGGACCTTCTTGCTTTGAGGTGACAGTGCTACCCACCGAGCCACTGTCCCACCCAACACCATACTTCCAGCGAATATTTATTTATTTTTTCTCTATTTATTCATGCATTTTTTCCCTTTTTCTCCTGATTTAGCATAGCCAATTAGTCTTCCACTGCTGGGAATCTCGATTGCGTTCAAGAAGGGGAATTTGCCTGTTCTATGCCCCTTCCAATGTTTGCACAGTCCCTCAACCTGTTCTTTTTCCTAACCAGGGTCCTTACACAGTGTTTGAAGACCCCACCCACTTAGTCTTTTCCCACCCAGCCAATTGTACGCACTAGATGGCACCAAGCTGACTGGTAGCAAAGCTGAGATTCGAACCGGGGTGTTCAGAATCTCAGCTCTGGTGTGCTAGTGAAATATCCCGCTGCGCCACCAGATGTTCAGTTGGGTTAAGATCTAGTGAATGTAAGGGTATATGATTTTCATTATCATTAAACCATTTAGTAACTCATCGTGCCATGTACATGGCTGCACTGGAATCCTGGAGGGGACCAAAACTCTTTGATCATATTGATCAGGTGATCAGCCAGAATACCTTTTTATTGATTTCTAGTGACCCTTCCCTCTAAAGAGACAAGTGGACCCAAACCACCCCATCAAAATGCCACCTTACAGCATTTGCAACTTCTTAGGGTTGCCAGGCTTTCCACACTGCTACCTAAATCCATATTTATACCACACACTTACACTGTACCTAAGGGAATCTAGAGTTGCACTAGATACCTACATGGAGATTAGGAGGACCAGTAAGTAACCCAGTAAGTAATCTGAGCTCTGGATTCGACCCAGAATCATGAAACTACCTGCTGTGCCAGCATTTTCATCATTTATTATGCTTGGTTGTATTTCCAGGATGGATTAACTACTAAGAAGTAATATCAGCTCAAATCATATACGGTTACTCTGCTAAAGCTCCAGGAAGCAGGCAAAGAATCGGAAAGTAGCTCCTCAAAACCAGTGTCTGAACCCCTGAACCCCTAAAGAATTTGTGGGGTTTAGCGATATAGACAGGATGTGCTTTGTCTTACTAGGATTCTAATGAATGAGAGCCCCAATCTCTCCAGACTGTCAGTCACTCCGCCGGATTGGTCTTCTACATGTGGTTTCCATGACAACATAGAAGGGCCCAGCAAGCCGAGGATACTTCTCTGATAAAAACCTGCCAATCTTTTCTTCTGGCTCGACCGAATTACATTTGGATTCAATTGGAGAAATCCACCCACCGCCGCCAAAGCCCAATTACTGCTCCACTCCAACACATTCTGCTTCCCTAATCGTCTTTGCGCCACATTTACATTTTTATTTCAATTTGGGGGTAGAATGCATAAGGGAGTCACGTCCGATTTTATTATATGAGATTCTCCTGAGCTCCTCCGATTCTGAGTGATGGGATGTAATTGAATGAACGAGAGATTTCAAGGAATAAATCTAATTTTAGCCTGCACAATGCTGACATAAATTTAATTTTGCGTCTACGTTTCTGTCTCGGAAAATTACACTTTACAATTTGTGTCACAGTAGAAAAATTTCAAATTGATACAAATTTAAAATCAGTAACCGCTGTTCATGACTTTTCTATTATCATGGATTTTTTATCCTGACTTATTTGAAATCATGAGCTACAGGTGGTGGACAGAATAAATGAAACACACTATTTGACCAAAAGTATGTTGACACCTGACCATTAGCTTAATGGACATCCGATTTCAAAATTTTGGCTCTTTACATGGAGTTCCCCCATAAAGTACGGCCGTGGGAGTTTTATCCCATTTACTCAAAAGACTGACTCACAGTCCAGTAGTGTGAGGTCACAACACCATGTAGTTTGTCCACACCAAACCACACAGCAAACCCTGTCATTTTCCCCCAATTTTTCTACCAATCTAGTCGTATCCAATCACCCTTTTGCATTACGCTTCCTCTCTACTGGTGTTGATCTCCACCCTGTTTGAGGAGAGCTGTGACTAACAAATGCCCAGCAAACCATGTCATGATGGCTCTCACTTTGTGCACAGGGTCAATGTCATGCTGAAATATAGCACTTGCCACAAACTTTATATATATATATATATATATGTAGACTTGTTTGTGCTCACCTATTCATCCAGCTCGGGTCCTACCCCAACTCGACAACCAGTTCCCCCCACTTCAGAGCTGTCCAAACCTAAATATAATCCTCTACCCTCAGAAGAGGGAGCGGGAACCAAAGAACCGGATGAGGAAGAGCACAAACGAGTCATATATAACATATATATATATATATATATACAGTGTATCACAAAAGTGAGTACACCCCTCACATTTCTGCAGATATTTAAGTATATCTTTTCATGGGACAACACTGACAAAATGACACTTTGACACAATGAAAAGTAGTCTGTGTGCAGCTTATATAACAGTGTAAATTTATTCTTCCCTCAAAATAACTCAATATACAGCCATTAATGTCTAAACCACTGGCAACAAAAGTGAGTACACCCCTTAGTGAAAGTTCCTAAAGTGTCAATATTTTGTGTGGCCACCATTATTTCCCAGAACTGCCTTAACTCTCCTGGGCATGGAGTTTACCAGAGCTTCACAGGTTGCCACTGGAATGCTTTTCCACTCTTTCATGACGACATCACGGAGCTGGCGGATATTCGAGACTTTGCGCTCCTCCACCTTCCGCTTGAGGATGCCCCAAAGATGTTATATTGGGTTTAGGTCTGGAGACATGCTTGGCCAGTCTATCACCTTTACCCTCAGCCTCTTCAATAAAGCAGTGGTCGTCTTAGAGGTGCGTTTGGGGTCATTATCATGCTGGAACACTGCCCTGCGACCCAGTTTCCGGAGGGAGGGGATCATGCTCTGCTTCAGTATTTCACAGTACATATTGGAGTTCATGTGTCCCTCAATGAAATGTAACTCCCCAACACCTGCTGCACTCATGCAGCCCCAGACCATGGCATTCCCACCACCATGCTTGACTGTAGGCATGACACACTTATCTTTGTACTCCTCACCTGATTGCCGCCACACATGCTTGAGACCATCTGAACCAAACAAATTAATCTTGGTCTCATCAGACCATAGGACATGGTTCCAGTAATCCATGTCCTTTGTTGACATGTCTTCAGCAAACTGTTTGCGGGCTTTCTTGTGTAGAGACTTCAGAAGAGGCTTCCTTCTGGGGTGACAGCCATGCAGACCAATTTGATGTAGTGTGCGGCGTATGGTCTGAGCACTGACAGGCTGACCCCCCCACCTTTTCAATCTCTGCAGCAATGCTGACAGCACTCCTGCACCTATCTTTCAAAGACAGCAGTTGGATGTGACGCTGAGCACGTGCACTCAGCTTCTTTGGACGACCAATGCGAGGTCGGTTCTGAGTGGACCCTGCTCTTTTAAAATGCTGGATGATCTTGGCCACTGTGCTGCAGCTCAGATTCAGGGTGTTGGCAATCTTCTTGTAGCCTTGGCCATCTTCATGTAGCGCAACAATTCGTCTTTTAAGATCCTCAGAGAGTTATTTGCCATGAGGTGCCATGTTGGAACTTTCAGTGACCAGTATGAGAGAGTGTGAGAGCTGTACTACTAAATTGAACACACCTGCTCCCCATGCACACCTGAGACCTAGTAACACTAACGAGTCACATGACATTTTGGAGGGAAAATGACAAGCAGTGCTCAATTTGGACATTTAGGGGTGTAGTCTCTTAGGGGTGTACTCACTTTTGTTGCCGGTGGTTTAGACATTAATGGCTGTATATTGAGTTATTTTGAGGGAAGAATAAATTGACACTGTTATATAAGCTGCACACAGACTACTTTTCATTGTGTCAAAGTGTCATTTTGTCAGTGTTGTCCCATGAAAAGATATACTTAAATATCTGCAGAAATGTGAGGGGTGTACTCACTTTTGTGATACACTGTATATATAGAGAGAGAGAGAGTTACATTATTATGACCAGCTAATATCCAGAGTAACCGCCGTATGCAGCACAAACAGCAGCTAGACGGGCTGGCAGTGACTCAATAAGATCCTGGTTGGTTGTCACAGGTATCTGAAGCCATATTGACTGCAGTGCATCCCACAGCTGCTGAAGGGTACATGGGGGAGGATCCATAGAGCGAACACGATGATCGAGGTGGTCCCACAGATGCTCAATTAAGTTCAAGTCTGGGGAATTAGGGGGCCAGGGTAGCACTTGGATGTCTTGGTCATGCTCTTCCAACCAATGTCAGACATTGTCCAACCATAGTCGTGTGACATGTCGCATTGCCTTGCTGGAAGATCCTATCTACCCCTGGGAAGACAATTTTACCCATGGTACTTTTACCCATGAGGAATGAGGGATATATGTGCAGACAGCCTTTCGCACACCTTATATACCCACCATGCCAGCTCACGAGACATGACTTCCTTCATGAGCTACCCGACAGTAAGTAGTGATCATAATAATGTGACTCAACTGTATATATAAATACAGTTAATAATATTATGGTCAAAAGTATTAGGACACCCATCCCAATATTTTATTTGCTTTTAGGTGTCTAAAATTATGCATGTAAAGTTTTTCCACTTTTGTGGGAACAGTTTGGGGAAGGCATAGACTTTTCTTTAGAGAAGTTGGATGTGGAAGAACTTTTGTGGCCTGTTTAGAGTTCTGATTCCACCCCATTGCCTATAAATGGAAACATTTATACAATTATGCCTCACAAACACTCCTTTGACTAAACAGGCACAGATTCCCACAGACACTTTCTTTATTAATGCTCATGACTTTGGAATTAAATGTCCAGCATGTCCAGCAATTTTATAGTCAAGGTCTTGACATACCTTTGACCACATTCTGCCTAACTACAGTATGTATATTTGTGTCTTTTTTAGAGAGCAGTGATCACACGCATGTCCCCAGATGTGCTGTATCTCTTTAGAGTACAGGCTTTGTGTCAGAAAGACCAGCGCAGTGACTTCAGCCAGACACTTTTATTTAGAGGTGAGTTTGTACCCTGTTTTACCTCCCAAACATTGATTTAATCGAATTTTATTTATTATGCTGTAATTTACCCTGTACTGTTTCAGCTAACACTACACGGATATTCCAAGGGACAAGAATTGTAAAAACAGGAATGGTAAGTTGTGTGAATGATGAATAAAATGGTGTCTGACATAAGTACAACCTAAAATAACCCCTGTCACTTTCTCTCTTGTCCTTTTTTAGCCTACGGTGTCCCCGGGTTCCACTGCAGACATGGCTCCTATTAGCTCCGGCTCCTCCACCTGGTCTTCCTCCGGCCTCCCTTTTTCATTTGTGTCTATTGCGACAGGCATGGGTCCTCCATCCAGCGGTGGGCCGACCACAATGGCATCTCTGGTCACTAGCACGCTATTGGCCGGCCTGGGTTTTAGTGGCGGGGTGATTTCTTCCCTCCCGGGATCTCTTTGGCCCACCAGCTCGGGTCCTACCCCAACTCGCCAACCAGGTCCCCCCACTTCAGAGCCATCCAAAACTGAATCTAATACTCTACCCTCAGAAGAGAGAGCGGGAACCAAAGAGGCGGATGAGGAAGAGCACGAACGAGAGGGAGAAGAGAATGAAGATAACAAGGAAGACGGGAAGGAAGAAAAGAAAAAGAAAGAAAAGAATGAAACTGTGGTTACAGACCAGGAGCAAAGTGAAGCTCAAAACACAACTGTTCCTGCGTCGGCCCCACCGGCTACAGAAAGAGGCAGAGACGATGGGATTGTGAACACTGAGACATACACAGCGCCTCCTGGTGGCACAGATGAGCGGATCTCCACTGTTACTCTCAATGCTTCAGTGGAAGAGGCAAGCCAACCATTCTGGCTGCCGGAAAATAACACGGCCGATATGCAGCTCGTCAGCATCCCAACACAGTCCACAAAGCCAGCTAATAAAGACAGAGGTCACTGGCCTTCCTACATTCATACTGGTAGGTCAGCCACACAGAATCACTCATGATCCAACAAAAAACAAGCTGTATTTAGATTTTAGTTTTTCAGTGCACGGGTGGTGCGGAGGTAAAATATGCCAGCACAAAGAGCTGACACCTCAAACTCATGAGTTCAAATTTTAGCTTTGCTTTTTTAAATTTTTTGTGTGTTTATTTGCGTGTTTTATCATCTGTGTAATATCCTGAGTAAACTACCCACAATGTGCTTGAGTAGCACAGCGCTGTAATGCGCTAAACACCACCAATTATAAATCCTAAGAGTCTCAGTGGTGCCACCGGCCTGGCTGGTTGCTGATTATGCAGATTTGTATTGTTTGTTCACAGTCTTGGTAATCCATGGCTTTAGTTGTAAAAGGTTTTGGTCTCAGAGGTAGATCTTACAAAAATCTATTTCATTTTCTGCTGATTTGTAGTGCTGCCACTAAAAGAATATGACTTTATTAGTGTTTTAACTTCTGGATTTGTTTCCTGTTTGTATGGATGTTCAACACTCAGAACGAAACAACATTGCCAGGGAGCCTACATCTTCATCGACTAGGACGGAATGGATCATCCCTGTGATGGTGGTATCAGCTCTGGCTCTCCTGTGCCTCATCGTTCTGCTGTCTGTCCTGGTTTACTGGAGGTAAGCTCTTGTAATAGTTATCCAAAGTCTTTATGCATGTAATATCTATGACAGAGCTAGAAATTTGTGTCAGACATATTATTATTTACCGGGCTGTACTTATTTAAACATGGTCCATAAAAGACAAATAATTGATAGATAGATAGATAGATAGATAGATAGATAGATAGATAGATAGATAGATAGATAGATAGACAGACAGACAGACAGACAGACAGACAGACAGACAGACAGATAAATACATAGATAGATGGATGGACGGACGGACGGACAGACAGACAGATAGATAGATATGTATTATGTATACACATTATGATAATCCAAATATATAAATAATTATTAATTTTTAAGAGTAGGTATTATTATGGTGGTGGATCATTCTCAGCACTGCAGTGACACTGACATGGTGGTGGTGTGTTAGTATGTGTTGTGCTGGTATGAGTTCACTGTCACTGCTGGACTGAGCATAGTCCACCAACCAAAAATATCCAGCCAACAGCGCCCCATGGGCAGTGTCCTGTGACCACTGATGAAGGTCTAGAAGATGACCAACTCAAGACTTTCTCGTTATTTACACCCTTACAAGGTCGTGCAAAATTTTACCCTTAGCTCTATAACAATTTATGCAATAAATTGTTAAAATTAAAACCTTATCCTTGGAGAGTGATGATGAAAATGATTGTGGCTGATGCAGGCAACAGTAAATCATCAGCAGAAGTTTTGCATCCTGCCCTGTCACGTGCTCAATCATTCATAAGAGTGGAGGATGCCGAGCCCCAATGACCCGTGAGATTTCGGGGGAGAAACCAAGCTGTGTTCCAATCTGCGAGGAGTACGCACCAGCCGCGATGACTTGAGCGTGCTATTAAAGTGCAAAGAAATGTAGAATATTAAAACCAGGCGTGCAGAGCAATGATGAATTATAAAGTTGAGATTTTGAGAAGATTCATTTTTATGTTTATTTAAATGGAAATATTTGTCAAGTTTGATAAGAAGGACATTGATTTAGGGGAAAATAAATAGGAAAGTGAAAACACACTGTTTTTCAACAAGTAATCAACAAGGACAACATTTTCTACAACCTTGGGGAGATCATGCAAACTCCACACAGAAAGGACCCAGACAACTCCTCCTGGACCTTCTTGCTGTAAGGTGACAGTGCTACCCACCATGCCACCCACAAAATAAACCAGTCAGCACTAAAATATAAATGAATGCTATAAATGATCACCATAGGGACAGTGGTAGCCTAGTGCGTAGAGCTTTGGGCTATCAACTGAAAGGTTGAGAGTTCGAATCCCGGCTCTGCCTTGCAGCCACTGTTGGGCCCTTGAGCAAGATCCTTAACCCTCTTTGACTATTCCATGGCATTTTATTTTTGTTTTTTAGTCTTTACTAAGGAATTATAATCAGATCTTTTTGATATATAAAATTAATAAATATCTCAGGTTGTGATGTGATCATCATTAATGTGAGGAGAGATGAGACATGAATAATGCATTTAATCACATGTAATCATGTGAAATCCACTTTCTGGTTTAATGATACTACTCAGGAAAAGTCCTTACACAATAAACAATAAGAGGCGAGAATTCTGTCATTATCTGTGTGCACGTATTTTGGCAGCCTCATCTCTGTAATAGGCAATAGACAATCTAACCAGTGGAAGGAAGTTAATAGTGAAATGAATGAAATTGTGATTTACTTTATAGGCTTTTCAGGATTTAATGAATAATTATGTTATGAATGAGCGGAAGAGCAGGAGATGGGGATTTGGCTACACCCTAGACAGTGTGGAATGCATTTAGTTTGTCATTAAAATATCCTTAGCGTTTTGTGTTGTATGAAGCGTTATTGCATATCAGCAGGCACGTCAGCATGCTTAAAACAAGGAATGTGTCTGAAAAACCAACTACTACTTGATAGAGCCTATTATAAGTATTTTATTTATATATGCAATTAAAGAAGGCAATTAGGTTGCACTGCTAGCAAAAAAACATCTGTGGGGCGCTCAGGTGGCGCAGCGGTACAACACACTGGCATGGCAGAGCTTGTGAGTTTAAATCTAAGATCTACTACAGGCCGGGTGCCTATATGGACAATGATTAGCTCATCTGCTGGTGGGAATGCCGGAGGGATTTCTTATATCTGTTGCAATTACGATCTCTGCTGGCTGGTTGACCTCTGCTGGCATATACACGGAGACTTGGTTTAATGGAGATAGGTGCATGACTTTCAGTGCACGATACTGAGCCCCATATAAACTCAACTTGTGCAGGAATCATTTATTCATTGTCTGCTTTACCTCTTTTATCCTGGTCAGGGTTGCAGTGGGTCTGATTTATTGGGCCAATGGCAAGAAACACCCCGGACAGGTCAGAAGTTCATCAAAGGGCAATGTGGAATCATATAAAAGGACAATATAAAGAAGTCACATGGTTAGATTTTTTAAATGCTCGCAGTGGAAAAGGAAAAGTCATTCATTCATTGTCGGTTTTTATCACCGCTTTATTCAACTCAGGGTCACAGTGGGTACAATTCACTGTGTAAAATGCAGGAACCACCCTAGACAGGTGGACAGTCAGTCACAGGGCAAACACACACACCTAAAGCAATAGTGTTTATCCAGTTAACCTCACTGCATGTCTTTGGACTTGTGGGAGGAAACTCACACAGACACAGGGAGAACATGCAAGCTTCACACAGAAAGGACCCAGATCGCTCCACCTGGGAATCAAATCCAAGACCTTGTTGCTGTGAGGCAACAGTGCTACCCACCGAGCTAATGTGCCACCCAGAAAGGACAAGTGTTAAAGTAAAATAAATTGAAATAATATCATTAAAGGACCAAGACTGAGATAATAGTCCATGCCAGAAATGAGCAAAAAGTACAATAGTGAATGAGGGGTGTATTTGTGAGGCTGTGTATTTTTCCAAGGTTTTTGGGTAGACTAAATAGCATCTGCTGTCATTACTTATTTTCCATTATTTACTGCGTTGTAATTAAGTGTAATTGATTTTTGTTAGTGACCTTCGTCAACAGATCTGCTGTGGGTACCATACAACTCCCAGGTCCTGGGAATGTCAGTTTGAGCCTCGTCTTTGTTCACTGTTTGTTTACTGCAATAGGTTGGTACCCTGCCCCAGGTGTATTTTCATATAGTATCCAGTATATAAGAAATAGACAGAGCTTAAAATTAAACTCAGAGTCCTTTGAGTTTTTCAATTGATTGCTGTTTGAAATGACAAATTTCACACTGTCTGCGTGTCTTTGGACTTGGGTGGAAACCCACACAGACACAGGGAGAGAACATGCAAACTCCACATAGCTGCACCTGGGAATCGAATCCAGGACCTTGTTGCTGTGAGGCGACAGTGCAACCCACCGAGCCACAGTGCCACCCAGAAAGGACAAGTGTTAAAGTAAAATAAACTCAAGTAATATCTATTAATGACTAAGACTGAGATAATTTTCTATGCTAGAAATGAGCAAGAAGTGTAATAGTGAATGAGGACTTGCAGCAGGGGTGTTTTCTGAGGCAGAGTAATTTTTCTAAACTTTATTTGTAAACTAATAATTTAATTTTAATAATTACACATTTTCCATTATTAACTGTGGTGATATTAAGTGTAATTCACCTTCGTTACCAGATCTACTGTACTGGGGGTACCACACAACTCCCAGGTCCTGGGAATGTCAGTTTGAGCCCTGACCTTGTTCACTGTTTGTTTACTGCAGTAGGTTGGTACCCTGCCCCAGGTGTATTTTCAAATAGTATACAGTAATACTATAAGAAATAGACAGAGCTTAAAATTAAACTCGCCTTTGAGTCCTTTGAGTTTTTCTATTGATTGCTGTTTGAAATTACAAATTTCACACTGTCTGTTCCACTATTTGCCTTTATATTGATATTTTGCTGGTATTCGGTTGGATTTTTTATGTATATTTGAGTTCCTAAACAGTCTTTAATTAACAATGTTTACTTTTGTGACTGTCCGTATCCGAGAGAGAAAACTTATATAATTGCAAATGCAAATTCACCATCTTGCTGTATTGGCTGAAAAGAAGCTCTAGTGTGGCCAAGGTTAAAGGCTAATGAGGATTTATGTGGGCTGGAATCCATCTGGATGGTTTAACTCGCAGATGCTGAGAGACACAGCACTTGGCATCTCGTGTGCTTGTTTTCAAGCCTGTGTGCTTGATTTCTTTTGATGTGAATATTGGATTTAGGAAAAACAGATTAACCCTTTGAAATCACAGGCTTTGTGGGTAATAAAAAAGTCATTTGTTGTCAGTTACGCGTACTGTGTATCTCATAGAATAAAATAGGAGAAACACAGCTTCTCAAAAGCTTTTGCATAATACCATGAATATAATGATATCCCTGAAAATGATATAAAACATGCCTAGATTTATGAGCAAGGCTTTGTCCTAAAAACTCATTTTGGGTGGCACGGCTAGTAGAGTTGGTGCCAGAGAGCAACAGCGGTCCTAAGGACATGATCTAACACTGCCTCTCCTCAAGGAGCCTGTTTGTGTGGAGTTTGGCATTTTCTTTTTGTGTCTGTGTGGATTTTCTCCAGATACTTTGGTCTTATGCCAGTAGGCTGATTAGCCCTAACTATAATTTTGGGTAGCGCTGTCGCCTCACAGCAAGACCGGCCTGAGTTTGATTCCCTGGTCGAGTGGCCAGAGTCCTTTCTGTGTGGATTATGCATGTGTTTCTTGTGTCTGTGTGGGTTTCCTCTGAGTCCAAAGACATGCAGTCAGGCCAACTAGAGTTATTAAAAATTGCCCCAGTTGGGCCGCTCAGGTGGCACAGCGGTAAAATACGCTAGCACACCAGAGCTGGGATTTTGAATACATCGTATCGAATCTCAGCTCTGCCATCCGGCTGGGCTGGATGGCTACCTGAACAACATTTGGCTGTTGTTCATACAGGGTAGGGGCCTCATAACTGGTGCAATTACGACCACTGCTGGCTGATTGATGGCGTCTGCACAGAGTAGAGGAATAATGCTGATCAGGGTGTGGCTCTCCATGCACGAGGCTGATTCGCATATGTACTTGCCTCGTGCAGGTGAAAAGATGCAGTCGGCATGTGTCAGTTCGCTCTCCACAATCGGGGCGGAGGTCAGCACGAGTAGAGAGGATGCATAACGCAATTGGGTAAATATTGGACACGCCGAGAAAAAGGGAGAAAATGCATTTTTAAAAATTGCCCTAGTTGTGAGTATGTGTGTGTGTGTGCATGTTTGTCTTGTGTTTGTGTGGGTTTCCTCTGGGAGCTCCGGTTTCCTCCCACAGTCCAAAGACATACAATCAGGCCAACTAGAGTTGCCCTAAAAATGACCTAAGCGTGAGTGTGTGTGTTTACTCCCACAGTCCAAATACATGCAGTCAGGTTAATTTGAGATACCAAATTCCCCCTAGATATGAGTGTGTGTGTTGCCCTGTGATGAACTGGCAACCTGTCTAGGGTCTTTCCTGCCTTTCGCCCAGTGAATCAGACTCACCACGGCCCTGACCAGGATAAAGTGGTGGTAAAACAGACAATAAATGTAAATATTTGGTACCCTGCGATGAAATAGCACTCTGTCTGGGTTGTGTTTCTGCCTAGTGCTTGTGGGTGGCTTCAGACCTTCTTTGACTCCTACCAAAAATAAAACATTGTTTTTAATCACTGCATCATTTCTACAAGTATGTTGGTCTGTTTGTTGGTAAAATCTGGCATCCCTACTGAAACATCCTAATTTACACCTATTGTATAGTGCAGGCAACCCCACACAGACACAACAATAAATCGTTTTATAGGGAGAGTTGTTAGGACTGATGAGGTTTAGGGGGTGATCCCCAGGGTCCTCGTCATTTGACATACCACCCTCTCCTTTCTCTTAGCCCTTTCTTTCTCTCTTTTTCATCTGATCTGAAGGATGAACTGTATCTGCTCTGCGCTCTGCATTAGGTACAGGTATGATGCTGTTATAAAAGCTTTTCTGGTGTACTTTAATGCTTCTAAAATATGCTGGACTTTAAGATAATTATATGTGAGTGCTTAGAAAAGAGCCATGTGACCCAACTTGCTTCAATGAGTCACACACAGGGATGAAAGTTATTTCTGATACATGGATTTAAAATGCAAAATACAGTTTTTGTATATGTATTTGATGCTTTTATAAACATCAGTATGTATAATGTATATTGTGTATCTGTACTGCTTTTTCAAAACAACATTTTTTAAATTATTCATCCTATTCAAGGTCATAGTGGGTCTGATTCACTGGGCAAAAGGCAGGAAACACCCTGGACAGGTTGCCAGTCTATCACAGGGCAAACACACACACACACACACACACACACATTCACACACACACACACTCATACCTAGGGGGACTTTAGTATCTCCAATTAACCTGACTGGATGTCCTTGGACTCTGGGAGGCCTTAAATGCCTATCTTTAAACATATCATGTTCCCCCATACAAAATGTGTTACAAATAAATACTGTATATTTATTTGATACTTTTTTACTTACTGTATTTTGTACTTCATTTTAATCAATTTTTTTTGGGTACCTTATCTTTAATCTAGGGCTGTCGAAGTTAACGCGATAATAACGCATTAACGCATTCTCAATTTAACGCGATTATAAAAAATAGAATATATAACTCAAATTCTAGTTCATGTTGAGACTTGACTGGTAGAACAAACGTTTTAATGTCGGACTTGCCACATAATGTAACCGAGCGTCGTAGTGTCGTAGTAATGCACTTGTATAATAAAGAAGCTGCCAGTCCTCCATTCACGTAACGCTAGGATGGACACTTCAAAATCCTCCTTTTGGAGTGAACTGGTTTCATTTTTGATCAATATTATTTGCCATTGGCTCAGGTACATGTCAAAACAAATGCTTTGTATTTCATTGGTTTAACAGCCTCATTTCACTGCTTACAGCGCTACCACTGGCCAATCGGAGAAGGTCCGCCCTCTAAATGCTAGTCTGTGATTGGGTGGTTGAATTTCGCCCGCCCTCTCTGTTTTGTAAACACTCAGCTCTCATGATCAGGAACGCGGTGAAAATGCCAAAAAGTAAACTTTTGAGGCAGCGATGAACGGACCTAAATATGAAAAGACACAACATTTAGTGAGTAAAACAGTCATTTGTTATATAATTCTTGCTTAAATTGGTCATAAATATGTTATATTTGTTATATGGGTTCTGGATTCATTCTGTGTGTTGCAGTAGCATGTCCCCCTGTTCCTAATATGATGTCCGGCTTTTTGGGGTGTTATGTCCTCCTTTTTGTTACTATGAATCTGGCCACCCTAGTCAAAACACACTCAGTTCGTGTAGAAACGTCCATTAAACCACTGGATAGTATTACTGCCTATGTGAGTGAATAAAACTCCCTTACAGTTTTCTCTTGTCCCAGCAGTTTTTAACATCAGTACATTTAGCATAAAATGTGTTCAGCATTGTAATTGTAACATTTCACTTAAAAATCCTTGTTTTCTATAACATTTACACAGATTTTTTTTAATGCGATTAATCGCGATTAACTATATGAAATTCTGAGATTAATCGCGATTAAAAATTTTAATCGTTTGACAGCCCTACTTTAATCACAAACCACCCAGTGTTTTTTCACTGTAGCTAACATGGGATTTGTTCATTTTAAGTTTCCTCTACAGCACAGTAAGATGGAACAGCTCTGTTCACACTGCCAGGTTTAGAAACTCGCAGTCTATTAACCTGAATGCTATCTGTCTTTGTTAGGAGAGTTTTCCGGACTAGTCATCTGTACCTAGAGGACTGGAGCTCTCCTCGAGTAATTCAAAATGAAAGCTTACCTGCCCTCTTCATACCTGGTGAGTACAAAACATTCACGCATACGGACATTCTGTCTGTACACTCAAACTTAACAGAATTCAGGTATGTAAAATAAATAATCAGAACTTGTTAACAGTACAAAATACATTAAGATTGTTTTAAAAATAATTTGTCATCTCTATATTCTTTTTGAATACATTTTTCTTAAACACACTCACACAGCATCAAAATAAATAAACACATTTACCACACCAGTACAACGAAATTCTTTCTTCACGTATCCCATCTTGTTTGGAAGCTGTGGTCAGAGCGCAGGGTCAGCCATTGTACTGCGCCCCTGGAGCAGAGAGGGTTAAGGGCCTTGCTCGGGGGCCTAACAGTGGCTGCCTTGGTAAGGCCCTTAACCCTGTCTGCTTCAGAGGAGCCATACAATGGCTGACACTGCTCTCTGACCCCAGCTTCCAAACAAGATGGGATGTGCGAAGAAAGAATTTTGTTGTACTGTGCACCTGTATATGTATATATGACAAATAAAGGCATTCTTCTTCTTCTAACATTAGCCAAATTAGCCAGTAGCCAAAACTGTTAACGCAAGGCAGGTTTGGTCCATTTATACATGCTGTTTACATAAATTCTGATCCCACTATGTGCAAGTTGCAGCAGAATTTGAAGATTCCTGTTGTTTTGCTAACAGGAGTGTAACCCATTGTGATTTTCATCATCCACACGCTATGTTTTAGAAGGCGCGTGCTTGTCTGCATCCATTTTTGGCCAGCAGGGATGTCATGCAAACCAGCACAGGTTGACAGAGTGCACAGGGTGACCAAGTACATCCAAACTGTGACAGTTATTAAAGGAGGGGTCTCTTCTACAGAAGGTGTTTAGCCAAGATTCAAAGTTACTGATTTTGGAGCAGTGTCTTTTTTTACCGTAGACCGTGTCACCCAGGATGTAATTAATGTTTTTAGATTATATCTCTTTATCCAGATATATTTATTTTCAGCATAAGTCAACTGTTTTGTTTTTCGTTCTGACCTTGACAATAAAACCACTAGTCACATGGACTTTGCACTCCTGGACAGTTAATCTAATAATCTTGACACCTGAAGTTGTTTAGAAACACCTTGTAATTCATCTATGAACTTGCTAGACTTTCTCATAAAATGCATGCAGCTTGGTCTAATGAGCACAAACTAATCCCGTTTGTATTTAAAAGAGAAGTCAGTAGCTGTAGTGAATTTCAGTCATTAAGAAGGGATTAGCTTGTGTTTAATTAGCAGTGTTACATGTTATGCTACACATCCAAATTATTCATCCAAGTTGCTGTTTAAATTGTTAATCCAGCAGAAAAAATCTTAACAAACTTATGAGTAAACATTTTTCATTCATTTATTCGGTCAGAGAAAATAGACAGTAGCAGATTTGTCATTTTTTTTAATTATATGTTCATGTTTTTTACCTCTTTATCCTGGTCAGATATACTGTACATTTATATGTTATACATTTTATAGTTTTAAACGCAACCCTGATTTTACACACATATAGAGGAAGCATATTTTAATTTAAAACAGGGGTGCCCAATTCGGCGATCGCGATCTACCAGTAGATCGCACAGTGCACACTTGTAGGTCGCGCCTCATTCAAACAGGTCAGCGTGATTGACATGAAATGTGGCCACTGTTTCTTTTTTAATTTGCGGTTTGTTGCCATAGCTACGCCTCAGCCCGCCTAAAGCACTGCAAATCTAGAAAGTTTTCATTCATCAGTAGCCAGTCTGCATTTAACCTACACTGTTTGTGAAGATGAGTCAGCAACCAAGCACAAAGAAACCAAAAACTTTTCAATTCGGGCAAGAACACTGCAGAGACGGCTGTTTCATTCATATGTGGAATAAGCTGACGGAGAATATTCAGATCTCGTTACACAAATTTTAACTCTACAATCTGACATTTATCTGAAGTCAAGGGCCTCTGCTGGACAATTTTGGAACTTGCTGGCTAAGGAAAAATATCCAAACAAACCTACTTGTGTGAAACAGCCTTTTCCCACATGAAAATAATTAAGTATCTGTCCACTCTTACTGATAAACACTTGGAAGCCTGATTGAGAATTGGTATCAGCAGCTATTGTCCAGACTACATAAACTTGTCTGACACCATTCAGAGCAAATCATCAGAATAAGGTTAGTGTGATTTTTCAGTCACTTGCCCTGTAAAGCTGATTATCAATATAAGCAACTGAAGCACATTTAAAAAAGCTTCAAAGCTTTTTTTAAAAATGATGAGGCCAACCTTTTTAAAAAGTAGATCGCGATGAGCTGTCAACTGAAAAAGTAGATCTCAAGCCACGAAAATGTGGGCACCCCTGATCTAGAAGATGCAAAGCCTAAATATTTAAATATTGAATCCTCATCCTGTGTTCTAATAAGTTCAAATATACAAATATTTGAAGCAAACACCAAGGTAAAGCGCCATTTGTTTGATTGTCCAGTTAGGTAATAAAAAACAGTATCCAGTCACTGACTTAGTGTATGACAAAACTGGAAATACCTTATTTGAGTGATGTAGAACAAAGAACAACATAGGCAGTTTGCAGTGGTGTGTTTTCCTTATATATAATATTAAAATCAGAGATGCAACATTAAGTGTTAGAGGTATCAAAGTTTGCAACTGGTCACTGAGTGCAATGCAGTAACACACCCAAGACAGGATGCCAATCCATCACAGGGCCTCACCCCTTCTTCCCCGACATAGCCAACCATGTCGGTATGCAGACACCTGACCAGCCGGTAGCACCACTGGGGACTCGAACCCTGGATCCCAGTGGCAGTGGGCTAGCACAGTTATCCCTCGTGCCACCTGAACACCTGACAGTTTCAGATATCATTGACATTTCAAGTCTCACCTGCCATACAACTCCCAGACAGGAATATGTGCATTTTTGACATCAGCTCTCTGTTTCCGAATACATTTAGGATAGTGTATTCAGTCTTTAGCCATCAATATTTTAGCTGTATTTTAACCACCCCTGCTTTACACACATGCAGAGGGAGCATATTTAAATGTAGAAGATGCAAAGCATAGCATGTTTTATAATATTCCTAAATGCAAGAGGTTTTTAATTTGTGCATTCATGCAGTTGATGGTGTTGTTAAATTGGACAGCTGCTGCTGGTATGAACCTGCTATCTATCCTGCTGGGTTTTTTTTGCTCTCGCCCCTGTCTTTTCTTCTTACTCTCTTCTATCAGCACTGACAAGCTTATATAGCTGTGCACTTGCAGAGTAAAACAAGCCATTAAGTTTTACAAGTACATCGTTTTCAGGTGATAGTTTAATGTCTCCATAATAAAGAACCTATCAAACCAGCACTATTAAACTAGCGGTGTGTGTGTGTGTGTGTGTGTGTGTGTACTTACATTTAATGGCCTTAAATGGCAACTTTGTTGACACCTGACATCAGACACTTAATCATAAATCTTTGCATAAACAGTGAAGGTTGAAACTAAAGGCAGCATCTATGCTGCTATAATAACTGTTATACACTGAACAGCCATAACATTAAAACCACCTCCTTGTTTCTACACTCACTGTTCATTTTATCAGCTCCACTCACCATATAGAAGCACTTTGTAGTTCTACAATTACTGACTGTAGTCCATCTATTTTTCTACATACTTTTTTAGCCTGCTTTCACCCTGTTCTTCAATGGTCAGGACCCCAAAGGACCACCACAGAGCAGGTTTTATTTAGGTGGTGGATCATTCTCAGCACTGTAGTGACAATGACATGGTGGTGGTGTGTTAGTGTGTGTTGTGCTGGTATGAGTGGATCAGACACAGCAGCGCTGCTGGAGTTTTTAAATACCGTGTCCACTCACTGTCCACTTTATTAGACATTCCTACCTAGTTGGTGCATCTTGTATATGTAAAGTCAGAGACAATGCCTTATCTATTGCTACTGTTTGAGTTGGTCATCTTCTAGACCTTCATCAGTGGTCACAGAATGCTGCCCATGCACTGTTGGCAGTGCCTGCAGCAGATACTAATTGGCCACCGTATCTGCAGGGTGGGGGCCGGACTATGTGTGGGTGGGTGGGTCTTCATACGCTGTAAAAGGACCCTGAATGGCGAAAGAGATGCCTGTGCAGAATGCATGGGCGAGAAGAGAAGGGCTGTGCACATGTTGGAAGAGGCGTGTACAGTGACGTGCTCTCCTCAGATGCAATGTGGTATCCCTCAGCAGCGGAAGACAAAATTGAGTGCGCTAAATCGGGAGGAAAATGGGGAGAAAATGCATTTAAAAAAAAGAAAGTGAACCACAAATTTCTATGATGTGGATCAATTCAATAATTAAATAAGGTAGGGTTGTATTGTCTTTTTGAAGTAAATATGTAAATCAGCAAAATTGCATCATATGTATAATGTGCAATATAATGTTAATTATATTATTTTACCTTATGAAGAGCTTTTGCAATGGTTTATGTGCGAGGGTTGAAGTGTGTGTAGGGGGGGGGCAAAAGTTCAAGGTCGACACACTGAAGGGGCCGTGTCCAAAAAGGTTGAAAACCCCTGTCCCAGACTGTCACCACAAGTTGGAAGCACATAGTTTTCAACCATGTAATTGTACATTGTAACATCGACATTTTATTTCACTGCAACTAAGACCCACACTAAATCTATTCAGGAACATTACTTTACATTCAATAAATGCATAGTTGCTGGTATGGTAGTGTTTTGGCATTCACCAAGCCAAGATTGGTGGGTGCAAGACATACTGCTAAAGTGTAGAGCCAGTGGCAGTGTGCTTCACATCACTTTATCTGACACTTGGCACATAAAGATGTAATGTTTGTGTGCAACTGCTGGGCTGAGCAATAGAAACACAATCCTTGAAGCTTCCAGTGAACCGTTCATATGTTAGCAAGGCCACCAAGGACAGATGTCTTTTTTTACACTGTTTGCACTTTAGCACTTCTCATTACCGTCCTCTGAGCTTGTTTGGCCTGTCACTTTGTTGTTAAGCTGTTGTCACTACATTTCCATTTCACAATTTCAAAAAAAAACATGGAGGACCTTGGCAGATTTAGTAAGGCAGAAATTCTATCAACTGGCTTACAGACTGCATTGATGCATTGCAACATACACAGTTTGCAGTGGTGTGTTTTCTTCATATATAATATTAAAATCAAGGATAATTGAAATGTCAGATGTATGCAACAATACATATTTTGTTTATGTATATGCCAGTTAGAAGGAATCATGCATAAATTGGGAATTGGATGGAAAAGATATTGTGGGCATGGCTCATTAAGGGCCTCAATCCATCACAGGGCTTCAGCCATCCCCCCTCAGACATAGCCAGCTGATAGCACAGCTGAGATTCAAACCCTGACCTCAGCGGTAGTTTGCTAGCATAATAGACTGTTGTGCCACAGCGCGTCTGCCAGTGATTGTAATTATTGTTAGGTATTGTAGTGTGTGTCGGTGTGGGAGGTAAGTATAAGTAACACACTAGTTTCATAAAGTAAAATATAAAAAAAATATTATTGAAAACACAATGCTGGATTTATTCTCATTGCACTCAGTGCTTGGTTTCTAACTGGAGCCAAATTAGCTCAGCTGTTTGTTGAGTATAGAAATACAAATGTGTATATGTTTGGACTGGATGAAGTAAGCAGTAAAAATTGAATAAATATCCATAGCAATGGCAAAAAGTCAAACATATCAGTGCTTTCCAGTCTTTGTTCAGCCTGATCATATGACAGGCTCAGCTGTGTTGCTCCCCAGTCAGTAATGAGCCTCGTCTTCATGTGGGTCATTATGTATAAAAACGACCAGTGTACCAGAGCTCTTTTATTCAGGGGTAACTGATGAGGTTCACCACACACAGATGCTCCCCTCAAAATATCCCCATTACTCAGTTCCTCCTGTTATTTAACTGTGAGATACCGAGCTACAGTGTATCACAAAAGTGAGTACACCCCTCACATTTCTGCAGATATTTAAGTATATCTTTTCATGGGACAACACTGACAAAATGACACTTTGACACAATGAAAAGTAGTCTGTGTGCAGCTTATATAACAGTGTAAATTTATTCTTCCCTCAAAATAACTCAATATACAGCCATTAATGTCTAAACCACCGGCAACAAAAGTGAGTACACCCCTAAGAGACTACACCCCTAAATGTCCAAATTGAGCACTGCTTGTCATTTTCCCTCCAAAATGTTATGTGATTTGTTAGTGTTACTAGGTCTCAGGTGTGCATAGGGAGCAGGTGTGTTCAATTTAGTAGTACAGCTCTCACACTCTCTCATACTGGTCACTGAAAGTTCCAACATGGCACCTCATGGCAAAGAACTCTCTGAGGATCTTAGAAGATGAATTGTTGCGCTACATGAAGATGGCCAAGGCTACAAGAAGATTGCCAACACCCTGAAACTGAGCTGCAGCACAGTTGCCAAGATCATCCAGCGTTTTAAAAGAGCAGGGTCCACTCAGAACAGACCTCGCGTTGGTCGTCCAAAGAAGCTGAGTGCACGTGCTCAGCGTCACATCCAACTGCTGTCTTTGAAAGATAGGCGCAGGAGTGCTGTCAGCATTGCTGCAGAGATTGAAAAGGTGGGGGGTCAGCCTGTCAGTGCTCAGACCATACGCCGCACACTACATCAAATTGGTCTGCATGGCTGACACCCCAGAAGGAAGCCTCTTCTGAAGTCTCTACACAAGAAAGCCCGCAAACAGTTTGCTGAAGACATGTCAACAAAGGACATGGATTACTGGAACCATGTCCTATGGTCTGATGAGACCAAGATTAATTTGTTTGGTTCAGATGGTCTCAAGCATGTGTGGCGGCAATCAGGTGAGGAGTACAAAGATAAGTGTGTCATGCCTACAGTCAAGCATGGTGGTGGGAATGCCATGGTCTGGGGCTGCATGAGTGCAGCAGGTGTTGGGGAGTTACATTTCATTGAGGGACACATGAACTCCAATATGTACTGTGAAATACTGAAGCAGAGCATGATCCCCTCCCTCCGGAAACTGGGTCGCAGGGCAGTGTTCCAGCATGATAATGACCCCAAACACACCTCTAAGACGACCACTGCTTTATTGAAGAGGCTGAGGGTAAAGGTGATGGACTGGCCAAGCATGTCTCCAGACCTAAACCCAATAGAACATCTTTGGGGCATCCTCAAGCGGAAGGTGGAGGAGCGCAAAGTCTCGAATATCCGCCAGCTCCGTGATGTCGTCATGGAGGAGTGGAAAAGCATTCCAGTGGCAACCTGTGAAGCTCTGGTAAACTCCGTGCCCAGGAGAGTTAAGGCAGTTCTGGGAAATAATGGTGGCCACACAAAATATTGACACTTCAGGAACTTTCACTAAGGGGTGTACTCACTTTTGTTGCCGGTGGTTTAGACATTAATGGCTGTATATTGAGTTATTTTGAGGGAAGAATAAATTTACACTGTTATATAAGCTGCACACAGACTACTTTTCATTGTGTCAAAGTGTCATTTTGTCAGTGTTGTCCCATGAAAAGATATACTTAAATATCTGCAGAAATGTGAGGGGTGTACTCACTTTTGTGATACACTGTATAAAGAGATCACACACCAGCGTTACCAGTACAGTGCTTACACAGCCTTCTAAACGTCTACATCTGTAGTCTGTTAAAATTGCTTTGATCTATTCATTTGTCTCTTTGGTAAAACTTCAAAAGACTGTTCATGTTTTTGTATTGTATAAATATGCCTCTGAGAATCTTTTATTGTTTTGCTAAGGGGTTTGCAAATCATTTACCACATTTACTATTTTTACACGTTCTTCACAGCAACTGCAGCTTAAACGTTCCTGTGAATGTAACGCACGCTGTTAACTACATCTTGTCCTATTTTTACAATGCAGAATGTGTGATTAATGTGTACAGTCTGTACACAGACAATATTATCCATTACTTGGACAAACATGCTTGGAATTAGACCTACTAAAGGCCAAAATAACTAATACTATTTGTGCTGTACTTGGTAGTTGCATGTGGGGTAATTAAATAATAGAAATTACTAATTTGCAGTAAAATGTCAAGTTTAAAGCTTTACAAAATGCAATTTTTGTAATTCTGTACAAAATGCTCAGTTTGTTTAGCTCTTAAAACTCCATGACTAACACCAAAGCTGAGATTTCAAACATGTCATTTCGAATCTCAGCTCTGCCATCCAGCAGGCTGGACGGCTACATGAACAACGATTGGCTGTTGTTCATACAGGCTGGGAAGCCAGACCAGGGACTCCTTATAACTGATGCAATGATGGCCTCTACTGGCTGACCAAAGGCGCCTGCACAGAGTCTAGGAATAATGCAGTGATCAGGGTGTGGCTCTCCGTACACAAAGCTGATCCGCATATGAACTCGCCTCATGCAGGTGAAAAGATGCAGTCGGTACTGCGCAGGTGTCAGAGGGGGCATGTGTCAGTTGCAGCGCTTCTCAGTCAGCAGTGGAGGGTAGTATCAGTAGAGGGGAAGCATAATGCAATCAGGGTGTTTGGATACGACTAGTATAGGGAGAAAATTGGGGGGGATTGCAAAAAAAAAATCCCCATGACTAAAATTGCATGCATATATTTAATATATTTAATGTGTTTTAATTAATAGAATTTTAGATAAATAAATGTGTCAACATGGAAAAGCCTTTTCCGTTACACTAGACATTTGTAGTTTTGGAAAATTATGCATTAATGTAAAAATTATATTAATATAATTTGCTAAAAACTGAATACACATTTAACATAGATGCTTGAATGTGTTTATAGAGGGTTCAGCTGGTGTGTTGCAATAAAACCTGATGTAAATTCAGTTGCACAGCAAAAACATGTGAACAGATGTGAACAGATGTGCAGAGCATGTCAAAAAACTGGTCGTGCCCTTAATTACCCATACAGTGTAGAATCTAGAATGCTGTTTGGGAAGCTACTTTACAAATACCTTATTAGTAATTATTATTAGTAATTATTGTAATTAATTATCATTAGTATAATTAATTATTAGTTTTTAATCTAATTACTTATTAGAATTAGAATTACCTTAGTAAGCTTAGCATACTAGCTTTAGAGTTGATTTATTCAAACCACATGACTTTATGCACACTTAGTTGTGTTAAAAATATGATAGGTTATAATCCTATTTTTCTTTAGGGGTTGAATACTTCTGCAACTAACAATGACAAAGAAAATGAATGATGTCGTATTTTAGAGTAGCAGGATATTTTGTCAGCCCTACATAATATTACTGATCTTTCAACCTACTGCTAGTCTGTTTGACCTAATGTTAGGTTACAACATGATTAAACCGTTGGGACCCAATAACGACCCTTAATTTGCTTCAGCCAGAGATTCAAGTGTTTAAGGTGTGTTGCAATCATGGTGAAAACTAAAGAGCTGTCACAAAAGCTGAGAGAGGAGGTCATATTATTGCACCAAAAGAGCCATGGGTGTAATTAGATTTCCAAGACCTTAAACATTCCTAAAGACACCATTGCAAGTATTGTCCGGAATTTTTTAACCTACCTGGCCGTGGTAGTGGAAGACCTAATTCAAAATGATGTAGTATTTTAGAGTAGCAGGATATTTTGTCAACCCTACATAATATTGCTGATCTTTCAAACTACTGCTAGTCTGTATGACCTAATGTTGGGTTACAACATGATTAAACCGTTGGGACCCAATAACGACCCTTAATTCACTTCAGCCAGAGATTCAAGTGTTCAAGGTGTGTTGCGACCATGATGAAAACTAAAGAGCTGTCACAAAAGCTGAGAGAGGAGGTCATATTATTGCACTAAAAGCGCAGTTGGTGTAATAAGATTTCCAAGACCTTAAACATTCCTAAAGACACCATTGCAAGTATTGTCTGGAAGTTTTGAACCTACCTGGTTATGGTAGTAAATGACGGGGGCTTTTCAATTGGCGCAAGGCACACAGTAACACCCTGGATGGGACGCCAGTCCATCGCAGGGCGCACACACACCCATTCACCTATAGGGCAATTCAGTGTTTCCAATTAACTTGCAAGTTTTTGGACTGTGGGAGGAAGCCCACACAGACACGGGGAGAACATGCAAACTTCACACAGAAAGGACCCGGACCGCCCCACCTGGGGATCGAACCCAGGACCTTCTTGCTGTGAGGCGACAGTGCTACCCACTCAGCCACCACTGAGCTGGCAATTTCAGTGATTGTGAATTCTGTTATTACTTGTTTCCATAAAAAAAACTCTTTAAAGTTTACAAATCCACAAATCCAAAGTCTCTGACAGTTATAGATGCCTTAATTGTCGTGCTCACTCGACTCCTGTAAAGAGCAACAGAGCAAAAAAACCTATTAGAATGTACATTCATTTATAGACTTGGAAAATCATTTATGTATATTAAAAACACTCATTTAAATTGAGCCCGATAGTGAACTGATCTTGTGAACTACAACTATTCATTTTTTTAACACTGGGTTAAATTGCCCATTAGATTAGCACACAGCAGGTGCTAAATGAATGCATTTGCATTTGCTTAATATTGTATTAGTACCCTTTAGTGGAAACATTCCAAATTGCATATTAATTATGGCAAACATAACATGCTTGTTTCTTTTTTAATAGAGTATTTTATTTTTCAAAAGTAATAAAGACAAATACAGAGTCTCTGAAGTTTTACTATATGGCTGTTTGTATGTTGCAGATTACCTGGAAGCCGTCTCAGTCAAACAGTTTATCAAACACATCATGGAACTCTACGCCAACAACCAACAGGGCTTCTCTAAAGAATTTGATGTGAGTATGAACTTTTTTAAGTAGTTGTGTGTTAATGCTTCAGTTTTCTTGCTAACACAGATGGCTATGAAAAATGGATAATTAAAGACAAGGCTCATTAAATCCGTCCTAAGCTGCTGAAGTGTGTGCAGGAAAAATGACTCTATTTCAGGCAGCTTCCTGCTAACAGGAAACATTTACTCTGACACAAACCTTCAGTGCAAACGGGTGGTGCAGCAGTCTGTTATGCTAGCCCACCACCGCTGAGTGTCTACACAGACTTGATTGGCTATAATTGAGGAAGTGGTGGCCAAAGCTTTGAGAAGGATTGTCATCCAGTCCAGGGTGTTCCTGCCTTGTGACCTTGTGACCAGTGTTTCCCCCTGGAACCAGACATGCCACGACCTTGACCAGGATAGTCAATAGTTTGTTGAGTGGTGAAGCCTAGAATTGTAAGCAGCCATAGACATTTTATATGTGATATTAAACAAATATAATACACTGATTAGGCATAATATTATGACCACCTTCCTAATATTGTGTTGGTCCCCCTTTTGCTGCCAAAATAGTCCTGCAACTGTGATGCACTGTGTATTCTGACACTTTTCTATCAGAACCAGCATTAACTTCTTCAGCAATTTGAGCTACAGTAGCTCATCTGTTGGATCGGACCACATGGGCCAGCCTTCGCTCCCCACATGCATCAATGAGCCTTGGCCGCCCATGACCCTGTCGCCGGTTTACCACTGTTCCTTCCCTGGACCACTTTTGATGAATACTGACCACTGCAGATCAGGAACACCCCACAAGAGCTGCAGTTTTGGAGATGCTCTGACCCAGTCGTCTAGCCATCACAATTTGGCCCTTGACAACCTCGCTCAAATCCTTACGCTTGTTCATTTTTCCTGCTTCTAACACATCAACTTTGAGGATAAAATGTTCACTTGCTGCGGAGTATATCCCACCCACAAACAGATGCCGTGATGAAGAGATAATCAGTATTATTCACTTCACCTCATAATGTTTTGCCTAGTTGGTGTAATTATCTACAGTGGCAGTGACTTTCTAACCCTAGAGGTCCTTAGCCTGGATAAAATAAGGAGGGTTGCATCAGGAAGGGCATCCGGATTTAAACTGTGCCAAGTCATTATGTGGACTAGATGATCTGCTGTGAGCCCTTATGTGGGACCTGTGGGAAACAAAATTGCCCTCTTGGTTACTACAAGGGTGTATTCCTGGAGTTTCCAGGAGACTGATCTTTCTGATTTCCTCTATTTTGGCGTAGTTATCACACTTCATTGTTGTGTCTTCAAACAAAATGTAACAGACAACGTCAAATAAAATACATAAAAAAACAAATCCAATTTCCAGAAAATTTGAAACATTTTTGTGAAATGCAATAAAAAGAAGAATCTGTTAATATTTAATTATCTTAAGTTTTTATTTATTAGATTAAAAAAAGGTTTTCAATGTGACATTGAGTTCTCTGTGGCAAAGATGAAAAGGACCTTCCAGACTGTTATTGGTGAAAGGTGCAAAAGTCAACTTCTGTTATGGCATGGAGATGCATCAGTGTCCATGGCATCGGGGACTTGCATATGTGTCAAAATACTATTGATCTAGAGGTGTATATTTGAATTTTAGAGAGACACTGCAAAACTGCAACAATTAGGGTGCATTCACATGAAAAGCGTCAAAACCGCGAACCTCACCGCAAATCGCCGCTTTGCTCAGCGCTTGGCTTGAGCGGTGTGGTAAAACGTTATCAAAGTGCACAATGACATGAATTTGCACTTGTATAAAATAACTGTCACATCCAATCTAAAAGCATTCACATAAATCTATGTTTAGCTGTATTTCCCTCACTGTTTCACTTTTAAACTTGTGTTATAGCTCGAGGTGCTGTGAAATTGCAAGAATCAGCTTTTCCTAGAGATGTTTACCTTTAAAAGGTTAACGTGGTTTATTGTACTAAAAGAAAGACACAGGAACACTAAACTTATCTTAATTATTACTGCTCATAAGTTCTCTCCACTAATTCCTCTGTCATTATTTTAATACACTACGTCACCTTAAGTTTTGTTCACGTTAAGCGTTGTTCGTACTGTCCGAGTCATTTTTACTACGTCATATCAAATAGTTCGTCTTATTGGAGGCACTTTGAAAAGGTCAGCGTCAAACTGGGTCAAAGTTCAATCTGGAAAGCGCAGCTGCAAGCTTAACACCCCATGGGAAACAATGGCTCAGCTGGCGCAAAAGCGGTTTTGCCGCTTCTCATGTAAATGCGCCCTTAGTGTCCTCAGTTCTCAAACCATTAAAAACCTTTTGTAATAAGAAAGGTTAAGATGCTTCCTTCCCATTTTTTGAGTGTGTTACAGGCATCAAATTCTAAATGTGTTTACAAAACAGTTAAGCTAAACAGGGAAAAATTGGATATCATTTCTTTCTACTCTTGTAAATAAAGTAAATAAAGATTCAAGTGAATTAACAAATTACATATTTATTTTTATATTGCAATTTACAAAACATCAACTTTTTTGAAATATTATTAAAAGGTATAAAAAAAATTTAAATATGATTTCACATTGGCTACTCAGTTAACTATAGACACACCCAGGTGGTCCTGTTAAATCTAAACATTAAATACTTAAATACATTTCCAGTAATGTAAATACATTGAATGAATAGTGCAATGTATTTATACGTAGGCTCATATCAGCCACCCATACCTTAAACACCAGGCTTGATTTAAGATTTAGGGATAGTTTAATCCCTCTGAGATTTCAAACAGACTTGTTCAGAAAAAATCTGTTTATGTAAGACATCAGCTGTAACATCCCAGTTAGGACAAAAGAAAAACTATTAGCCATATGGTTAGAGTAATCTCAGCCCTGTCACTGCACACCAGGGTGGTAATTATAGTGATGGTGAAGAAAATATAGTAAGCACTGCTTTGATGTGATAATTAAAGGATTTGGCCAAATAGGGTGATTTATGTAAATTGCTATCAAAAGTGTGGCTAATTAGGGGAATAACGACAAAATGATTTTCTTGTAAGTGCTCAGTCTTATCTTTTTATGAATTTGTCAAGTATTAATTAATTTTCTTTTGCCAAATTAAAGGCTGAGGATTTTTAGCATGTAGTAGCAGACACCACAGTTTCTCACAGTTTTTTTCTTCTTTTCTCTATAGGAGGTTCAGCACTGTACAGGTGAAATAAAGATTGCAGCGGAGCACTCCAACCACCCAGACAACAAGCACAAAAACAGATACATCAACATAGTTGCCTGTATGTCTTCTTATTTTTCATCAGCTTATAATTTATTAAATGTGGTTTTGCAATGCCAACATTGTTTTGTTTAGGATTTGAATTGGATTTTTATGTTTTACATTCATGACAGAATCGGTAGTTACATTAAACTATCAGTTTAATGTCAAACACCATGGGTCATGGGTAAATTTATATTTCCAGTTCACCTAACGTGCACGTCTTTGGACTGTGGGAGAAAACATGCAAGCTCCACACAGAAAGGACCCAATTGCTCTATTGGGAATTGAATTCAGTACCTTTTTGCTGTGAGGCAACAGTGCTACTCTCCGAACCACCTGGCAGCTAATAAACACAAACGATAAATTAAACAATAATTTATGTATGCATTTGCTCCCCTTTGTCTCCTAATTTAGCGTAACCTATTAGTCTTCTGCTGCTGGAGACCCCAATCAAGTCCAAGGAGAGTATATTTGCCTGGCACACGCTTCCTCTGACTCGTGCGCAGTCCACCAACACCTTCTCATTTGCTCATACTTCGCGCATGAAGCCTCTGACCTCCGTGTTTCTCCACTTTTGTACAGGCACCTCGGGCTACTATCTAGGGTCCTTACACAGTGTCGAATACCCTGCCCCTTTTTAGTCTGGTCTCTTCCCACCTATCAGACTTTAGTGGGCAATTTTTGTCTGCTACAGGCACTGTCAATTGTGCCCACTAGGGGGCGTCCAGCCAGGTAGCAGGGCTGAGATTTGAACACAGAGTTCAGAATTCCATTTTTTTTTTTTAACTAAATAATCATTGCTCCTCTAGGCTGGAAAATATATGTAAGCTCTTGTATTTAATCACTGGCAGAAGTAACTTTTCCATACATGCTAATCAGACGCATAATATTGAGGAGTATCTCAATATGACTAATATTTGTAATCTGATTTGGTCCTTTTAAACACGTATTTTCAGCTTCAGGTAATAGACTTCATCTTCTGTTAAATTTCTTGATACAATTTTAATCCCTCAATGATTATGAGCAGTTCAGGCCATGATGATTTTTTTTTTGCAAACTTGAGATATTTATGGTAGTGTAGTGGTTTTCATTAGTATTTCATTATAATTAATGAACAGAAATGTGAAATTTGTACAGACTTGAAATTCAGCAGGATTTACTGCAGGATTTGAAACTCACTAGTTGTGATTTATGCAGAATCACTCATAGCAAGAGTAGCAATGGTATTTAATTTATTCTATTTGTTGACAGTTTGTCTTATTATGTAGGCCTTCTAATAAACAACCAAGTCCATGCAGATCCATCAGTTTCTATGGCTGATCATTAAATATATGGTAATTAAATATGTATATGTTAATTACTACATCATTTTAGTATTAGTTGAATAGTAATGTTGAATATTTTCCAACTATATCTAAACATTATTAAACTTACAATCAGTCATAAGTTGTTATTGTATTTATATGGCAAAGAGGTACAATTGTCTGCTTACTTGCCATAATAGGGGACTGTGACTTGTAAAACATTTACAGGTAAAAACAATTGCTAATACAAATACAGAATATTATAATTAAATCTAACAGTGATGATCTGACACTAATAAATGTATAGAATAGAATATATTTGTGTGGGACTTAAAATCAGCCACCCACTACCTCAGAATTGTTTAAGGATTACTTCGTTAAGAATCTGCATCATGCAAAAATTTTATTGTTAATGGTACATTATTTCTATCTATTGTGCAAAACAAAGTATGAGTTCTTACCTGTGATCTAAAATTATGGTTGCATTTTTTACTTCTCATTAGATGATCATACTAGAGTGAAGTTACATCCCCTACCTGGAAAAGATTCCAAACACACTGACTACATCAATGCTAACTATATTGATGTAAGTATGTGTGCTATGTAATTGTATGCATTTGCATATATGAATGTGTTTGTCTTTATACTTATGGTTTAACATGTTGTTTTTTTTCTCTCTCTCTTAGGGATATAACAGACCAAAGGCATACATTGCTGCTCAGGGACCTCTAAAGTCCACGTTTGATGATTTCTGGAGAATGATCTGGGAACAGAGCATCAGTGTTATTGTTATGATCACCAATCTGGTGGAGCAAGGCAGAGTAAGTTGCCAGCAGCATTGTTCTTGTGTTAGGTTTTAATTTATATAACATTATACCACAAATTCTATGTGTTTCTATATTCTAAATAGTCAGGAGATATTTTTTTTTACTTAACTTTACTTAAGTTTACTTGTGTTTTAACATCCTGCGTTTAACAGGTAGTGTCACCTGCATAATAAATCACAGTATATATTGTATGGTTTTTAATATGGGATAAGACAACCACGACTGAGCAAAATACTGTGCTTTTATATATATAGATATATATACTGTATATATATATATACAAAAGCACAGTATTTTGCTCACAGTATTTTGCTCAAATATATATATGTAGTCATAACCTAATGCACTGTGGTAAAGATGTTCTTTAAAATATTTACAATACAGAATATATATATATACAGTGTATCACAAAAGTGAGTACACCCCTCACATTTCTGCAAATATTTCATTATATCTTTTCATGGGACAACACTATACACATGAAACTTGGATATAACTTAGAGTAGTCAGTGTACAGCTTGTATAGCAGTGTAGATTTACTGTCTTCTGAAAATAACTCAACACACAGCCATTAATGTCTAAATAGCTGGCAACATAAGTGAGTACACCCCACAGTGAACATGTCCAAATTGTGCCCAAATGTGTCGTTGTCCCTCCCTGGTGTCATGTGTCAAGGTCCCAGGTGTAAATGGGGAGCAGGGCTGTTAAATTTGGTGTTTTGGGTACAATTCTCTCATACTGGCCACTGGATATTCAACATGGCACCTCATGGCAAAGAACTCTCTGAGGATGTGAGAAATAGAATTGTTGCTCTCCACAAAGATGGCCTGGGCTATAAGAAGATTGCTAACACCCTGAAACTGAGCTACAGCATGGTGGCCAAGGTCATACAGCGGTTTTCCAGGACAGGTTCCACTCGGAACAGGCTTCGCCAGGGTCGACCAAAGAAGTTGAGTCCACGTGTTCGGCGTCATATCCAGAGGTTGGCTTTAAAAAATAGACACATGAGTGCTGCCAGCATTGCTGTAGAGGTTGAAGACGTGGGAGGTCAGCCTGTCAGTGCTCAGACCATACGCCGCACACTGCATCAACTCGGTCTGCATGGTCGTCATCCCAGAAGGAAGCTGACGCACAAGAAAGCCAACAAACAGTTTGCTGAAGACAAGCAGTCCAAGAACATGGATTACTGGAATGCCCTGTGGTCGAGACCAATGCCCTGTGGACGAGACCAAGATAAACTTGTTTGGCTCAGATGGTGTCCAGCATGTGTGGCGGCGCCCTGGTGAGAAGTACCAAGACAACTGTATCTTGCCTACAGTCAAGCATGGTGGTGGTAGCATCATGGTCTTGGGCTGCATGAGTGTTGCTGGCACTGGGGAGCTGCAGTTCAATGAGGGAAACATGAATTCCAACATGTACTGTGACATTCTGAAACAGAGCATGATCCCCTCCCTTCGAAAACTGTGGCCAATTGAGCACCTGTGGCGCATCCTCAAGTGGAAGGTGGAGGAGTTCAAGGTGTCTAACATCCACCAGCTCCGTGATGTCATCATGGAGGAGTGGAAGAGGATTCCAGTAGCAACCTGTGCAGCTCTGGTGAATTCCATGCCCAGGAGGGTTAAGGCAGTGCTGGATAATAATGGTGGTCACACAAAATATTGACACTTTGGGCACAATTTGGACATGTTCACTGTGGGGTGTACTCACTTATGTTGCCAGCCATTTAGACATTAATGGCTGTGTGTTGAGTTATTTTCAGAAGACAGTAAATCTACACTGCTATACAAGTTGTACACTGACTACTCTAAGTTATATCCAAGTTTGATTTCTATAGTGTTGTCCCATGAAAAGATATAATAAAATATTTGCAGAAATGTGAGGGGTGTACTCACTTTTGTGATACACTGTATATATATACATATATACTGTATATATATTCAGAATATATTTTGAATACATTTAAAAAAGAAACGGATAAGTTACACTATTTCACAGTGTGACAGAGGAGCCAGCGTCACTGTGTTAACAACCCCACATATCACAGAAAAACTAAAATGGATATTTAAAAAAAATTAATGGAGAAATTTGCATATTGTAATTTTCTTAATGAAATGAACGTTGAATGCGAAGTATAAAAGGCCTGTGTGAAGCAAATAGACTGATGTTTAATTAAATGAGTCCAGCTGACAAGCAGCTATTCTAAATACTGCCTTCACCAAACTGGAAAAATCAGTGTTTTATTAATATTATTATAATCAGTAGTAGTAGTAATGGTAGTAGTAGTAGTAGTAGTAGTATTAAGGTGGTTGTAGTAGTAATAGTGGTGGTAATAGTAATGGTAGTAGTAGTAATAGTAGCAGTAGTGAAAGTAGTAGTAGTACTAGTAGTAGTAATAGTAGTAGTAGTAGTGATACTAGTAGTGGTTGTAGTGATAATAGTAGTTGTAGTAATAGTAGCAGTAATGACAGTAGTAGTGGTAATAGTAGTTGTAGTAATAGTAGTAGTAGTAGTAGTGATAGTATTCATTAGCAGTAGTGATAGTAATAGTGGGAGTAGTGATAGTAGTAGTGGTAGTAGTGATAGTAATCTTGGTAGTATTAAGTTGGTTGTAGTAGTACTAGTAATTGCAGTATTAGTGGTGGTAGCAGTAGTAAAAGTAGCAGTAGTACTAGTGGTATTTGTAGTAGTATTTAAATACTAAGGGAATTAGTCTGAAAATGTGCTGACAGTATAATACATTCATAAAATTTTAATCTAATGTTATTAATGGCTTTTTAGTGAAAACAGCTCTGAATGTCATGCATGTTGTATTTTAAGCAATTACTTTAAAAACATGTCTCTCCTCTACAAAGAAATTACAAAATGACACAATCTAGAACACCAGTATCTTGTCCTATAGAGTTTTTTTTACATAAAACAAACTGAAACACTGCCAGTAATTTGCAACAAAAAATGTGAACCAAAACCAGAATTAATCATTTTATTAAAGCACAATATTTCTGCCATCCCTGCTTAAAATAAATTAGCATCTTGCTGATCTTAGTTGGTTTTTGCTGCTCAAGCCAGCTGTGGTTGGTGTTCAGAACACAGCAAATGCTGGTTGGTCACTAGCAAAAAAAAAACATAAACATGTTCAAAACATAACAAATGTTGCTCATTACCAATACCTGCTGATGGAACCCTTTTTTAGCAGTGTTCTCAGTTATAAGAAGAGATATTTTATTGATGTTATGGGAGCCACCTTGGCTAATTTGTGTTTTAGGACCATACCTACCCTGCAAAAACCGGTGCTTGCTTACCAGCATAAAACCAGTTCTGTCGGTATTTGGCAGCAGAAAGTAGTGTAGAGCAGCAACCAGTTCTTATTCACATTGTTATTTTTATTATTAATATTAATTTTAAAATTTTAAAATATTATTTTAATTCGATTTTTTTATTTATCAATTTATTCATCCATTAAATGTTTTTTTCTATTGTTGCCTTAATTTCTTTCAAACAGAGAAAATGTGATCAGTACTGGCCCTCAGAGAACAGTGAGGAATATGGAAGTATAGTAGTGACACTAAAGAGCACCAAGATGCATGCATGGTACACCCTACGCCACTTTCACATACGCAACACCAAAGTCAAAAAGGTCAGTAGTTGAATTTGGAGAGGACACCATAAGCTTGTGTTGTATATATGCAAAAAAAGTATGTGCACATTTTTTATCTGGCATAAAAATAAAAATGGATACACTACTGCTCCTATTATTATTATTATGCCAGATGCACAATTTGCTCTTACTTTGCAAACTGTGTATTGTATAGATACACATTGTACATTCGCTACACCCTACTTCTTCTTATTAGTTCTTCTTAGTTTTGCTTGTTTAAATACTGAAGAATAATAATTTACCCTGGGATAAATAAAGTATCTATCGGTCTGTCTGTCGATCTATCTATCTATCTATCTATCTATCTATCTATCTATCTATCTATCTATCTATCTATCTATCTATCTATCTATCTATCTATCTATCTAACTGTCTATCTGTCTATCTATCTATATCTATCTATCTATCTATCTATCTATCTATCTATCTATCTATCTATCTATCTAACTGTCTATCTATCTATCTATCTATCTATCTGTCTGTCTGTCTGTCTGTCTGTCTGTCTGTCTGTCTGTCTATCTATCTATCTATCTATCTATCTGTATGTCTGTCTGTCTGTCTGTCTATCTATTAAGTTACGGTCACTCAATTGTCCTTATTTTCTTTTCTCTTTCTCCCAGGGGCAAAGGGGAAGACAGAATGAAAGAATAGTTGTCCAGTACCACTACACACAGTGGCCAGATATGGGCGTGCCTGAGTACACATTACCAGTGCTCACATTTATCTCCAGATCTTCTGCAGCTGTGGCTCCAAACTCTGGCCCTGTGCTTGTGCACTGCAGGTACTGTGTACTCTGGAAATATAAGATGTTTTAATGCGAAGTCAGTATGTAAGAGTGTGAATTTTCTCTTCTCTGTGTTGCTTTTCTTACTCTCTAATTTTTTGTGTAGTGCCGGAGTGGGGAGGACAGGCACGTATATCGTAATTGACAGCATGCTTCAGCAGATAAAGGAGAAAGGCACAATCAATGTGTTGGGCTTTCTCAAACACATCCGTACCCAGCGCAACTACCTTGTGCAGACAGAGGTTAGTATGCTGGGAGAGAATTCTGTGTGTGTGTGCAGACCTGTCCTTGGATGTGTGGGCATTAAGACATCACAAGACCAGAGAATGGCTTTTTTAAGCAATTATGTGTGTTAAGAAAAACTGTTTAAATTATTTGAATTGTTCTAAATCGAGTCAAATTAGAAAGTCAACAACGCCCAGGTTAATATTGCTGACAACCTTGTCTTAAAGGTCTTTTGTTGTCTGTGTGTGTGTGTGTTCTACAGGAGCAGTATGTGTTTATTCATGATGCTTTAATGGAGGCTGTGTTTAGTAAAATTACAGAGGTCCCCGTTCAGCAGCTGCACAGTTATGTGAAGAGCATCCTCACACCGAGCTCTAATGGCACTACCCACCTGGAGAAACAGTTTAAGGTAACACACTTCCCTCTGGCACTCATCAAAATAACTTTTATTTATATTAAAAATAAATTAATTCATTCAACTTTACTAAGCTTCTAAACCTGGTCAGAGCTGTGGTACACCCTGTACCATCCGGAAACACTGGACGCACACAGTACAGTGCAGGACAACACATCAACTTCACTCACTCACCACTCACTCATTCACACTATGGGATGTAGGAGGAAACCAAAGTACCAATAGGAAGGGTACACAGACATTTGAAGAACATACAAAGCTCCTTACAGGCAGTGTCCTTATCTAAGGATTGAACCCAGGGAGCATGACAGTCACTAGCTGCACCACAGTGTAGCTTCAAAATAAACAACATAAAGAACCAAAAATAAACAATAATATTAATAATAATTCAATACAATAATAACAATACCTGTAATGATAATAATTGTAACATGATAATAATAATAATAATAATAATAATAATAATAAGCTATAATGATAATAATAATTATTATAATACTAATAATAATAATATAATAACAATAATAATATATAATAATAATTATAATACTAATAGCAACAATAATAATATAACAATAATATAATACATAATATAACAATTATAACTACAACTATAATAATAATAATAAAATACATAATATAACAATTATTAACAACTATAATAATAATGATAGCAATACTAGCAATAATAATAATAATATAAAATAATAATTCAATTCAACTTTATTGTCATTATACATTACAGGGTTGTATAACGAAACACAGTCAGGTTACATCTCCAGTGTAGACAACGAAAGACAATAGTGCAAGACAAAAGACAAAAAAAAACAAAGGTGCATAAATAAAGGTGCATAGACAATGTGCATAGACAAGGCAAGGTGCATAGACAGGTCTGAGGTAGTGGATTAGCAGCTTAGGTTTAAGTAAACAAAGTCCCAATAAAGTGCAGGTGCAATTAGAGGTATGCTTATGAATAATAATATTGGGTTGAGCTTTGGAAAATCAGTTAAAAGGTTGAGAGTTTTGAATCCCAGCTCTGCCATGCTGCCATTGTTGGACCCTTGAACAAGGTCCTTAACCCTCTCTGCTCAGGGGCGCCGTACAATGGCTGACCCTGCGCTCTGACCCCAGCCTCCAAATGAGCTGGAATATGCGAAGAAAGAATTTTGTTGTACTGTTTACATGTATGAAATAATTAAACAGCTCTAGCCAGTAGAATTAAACTGAGCTAATCAATGTCAAACAAATATCTTTAGACTCTGCACCAGCTGCTGGCTACTGTAATGCAGTTGTTAAACAGATAAAAAGTAGGAGTTGCTGTGTTGTCTTATATAGGTGGAACCAGGACAGTGCTAAAAAGGGGGCTATACCGAGCCTTCCTGCTATGAAATTTATATAGGGGGACTATATAAATGTAGAACTATATGTAGAAAAACCCTGATCTATGAATCAATCATGTGGAAACATGTCAATTTACTTAATTAAAAATAACTAGTGAACACGTTATCCTAAAGATGAAAAAGAATGAAATAGTTGTTTGGTTTAACACTAAGATAAAGTGTGTGTGGGGGGTGTTTGGGCTTAAGGAGCCCCGAAAATGCCTGGTTATTGTTCTGCAAGCAGGGTAATGCACACTGCTTGTGTTCATGATTATCACTAGTCAACAAAAAGCAGATATAAGATGCAATTACCCCAACAGTTTAAATGTCCTTAATAGTGTATTACAAATAAGTGAACACACTAAATTGTAAATCAGCATAGTGGGTATTCTTGTACTTATTATCTTCATAATGATCTGCTGATAACCACTTCATAATGGAATTCATTCTAACTTCCCATCTTACTAGCTGCCAGGCAACATTAAGAATTAACAACCACTAACACTGGAACAAAATTGATAAAAATTAAAATGGGGGCAAAATAAAACAGTTCCTGAATTTAGTTCCTGATTCAAAGCACAACTGTGCTTAAAATGATTCACACTTGGATGATAGTTTTGGGTCTGTTGTGTTATAACAAGAAATGATAACAGATCTATGTGTACAACTTGAGATATAAAGCTCTATTTTCTAAAGTAAATACAGCTGGTCAGGGTATTTAGTAGGAAACATTCTGGACAGGTCGGCCGTCCATCACAGGGCAAACACACATGCACATACACTCATATTTAGGGCAATTTCTAGTAGCTCTAAATAACCTGGCTGCATGTCTTTGGATTTGTGGGAGGAAACCAGAGCACCGAGAGGAAACCCACACAAACACAGGGAGAACATGCAAACTACACACAAAGAAAACCTTGGGATATCAAACCCAGGCGTATTATGCTGTGACAATGCTACCCACTGCACCCTGTGCTGCCCCTGTTTAAAATATCTGTATTTAAAATAAACAGTTTTCTATGCCAGAAATGTGGTCACATAAATACGTAACTACTTAAATAAATAAATGAATGCCGTGCTAATGCTGATTTTCTTTTTGTTTCAATATTTTTTGATATACACTTTATTAATATAGTCTTGTCCTATAGGATATAAGCTTACCTTACATAAAAGTAATAATAATGACGATGATAATAATAATAATAATAATAAAGTGAAATAATACATAGTGAACTAGCTACAAAACTAATGAGATACTCATAATTATAAAACTAGGTATTATAGCGTATAGATGTGAATTGGTATACTTGTTTATTAAGTACACAGTGTTTATTAAAGGCACTGACGGTTGTAGGTGTAAATTGTTATTCAAAAATAAACTTGGAGAACTTTTACTATTACTAAATAAATGGAATGATAAAAAGAAATGTGTGTGGTCAGAACTACCTGTTGTATATCTTGCTTTATAACACTATTTTAAAAGAACAGCATTTCAGAATTGTTACTGTATGGTACTTGGCACAGATGCACACCTAACTGGGTTTTACTGGCTGTTTAACACATAGGTTTATAAAACAAACCAGTCAGTAAACTAAAAAGGTAACTTATAGGGTTGAGACCTAGTACAATTGCCGAGTAAATATCAGGTTAGTTCATGTATAAATAAAAGCCAAAACATGACCAGTTTAAAAACGTGGGCAAATATTTAAACATTAACATGCTAACTGCTTATAGCCTAGTATGAGGAATCATTTTGTTAGTCAATTTCAAGTAAATCAATTCAGTAATCGGCAGTTAAACACCGAACAAAAAGCTTTGTGAAACAAAGTGTTATTCATGTTAACATGTTATTAACAGTGTTATTCATGTGTGAAATAGTTTATCCCGACACAAAGCTGTGTCAATCACAGCTAAATTAATCATAGCTTTTATGTGTACAAGGTCCTTACATTGTCACGACTGTGAGTCTTTGCTCAGTTTATTGTTAGGTTGCTCCCCCTGATGGTCAGTTTTGATATTTCCTCAGATGTTAATGCAGGGTAATGCTCAGGACTGTTTCACTGCTCAGAAAGACTGCAACAAAGAGAAGAACCGCAACTCTTCAGTGGTGCCTTGTGAGTTTTAATGACCCTAAACGTTAATGACATCATTATAAAGTTGTACACTTGAAAATCATGGAAGAGTCATAGTTTGTTATTATTTTAACAGCATTACAGGGTTGTAATGAAAAATGTATTGTATTGTTGTATTGTTGGCTGAATAATGAATACACTGTCCTTAACAAATTTGGTAGTGTTCCATTAAAATACACTTAAGCAATAGAACACGAGAGGGAGTGTGTTTTCGCGAATAACATCACAACCTTGAGTGTTCTATTGCTTTTATACAACAGTTTTTACAAAATAAAGAAAGAAAATAAATCAAAGAAGCCCTGAATTTCATATTAAATATGCTTTAATATTGACAATACCTTCCGCCAAAAAGTAGTTCCACAACGAATATAAAGTTTAACACTACAAAGCAGACATCCCAAGTTGCAAAAACTCATTTCAGGGAGGTAAGAACAACAAGAAGAAGAAGGCAAGAACCTCCGAAGGGAAAAAAAGAAATAAAAAAACCTCTCGCACACATCAAAGGCTATGGATGAAAACAGAACTACTAGGAGCTGCTAACTGGGCTTAACTAACTGTTCGTGTTACAAACACATTAATGTTCCCTACATAGTGCACTAGATTGTGTATCAGATCATGGATATATGTTCCCTACATAGTGCACTAGATAGTGAATTAGACAATTGGTTATGTTCCCTACACAGTGCGCTAGATTGTGTATCAGATAACGGATTTAAAACGCGACCGGGAAATAAAGTCTGTGTCGCCTGCGTGTGTGTTTGTGTGCATGAAGCTTGTCGTTAATGGCAACGCGTCAGCGGAGTTGACAGTTGTGGTGTGAAAAGACCGTGCTGTTATCACGAATATCAGCACGTTTAGAACGCTCCTCAACCAATCAGATTGTAAGGTCGGAACTACCTGTTGTATAAAAGTGTAATATATTTAGAATGCATTTAAAAAAATTACAAAGCCACAAATGTTTGGTTATTAGTTTATTAGGATTTTAACGTCACGTCTTACACTTTTGGTTACATTCATGACAGGAAACGGTAGTTACTCATTGTGGGAGGAAACCGGAGCACCCGGAGGAAACCCACGCGGACATGGGGAGAACATGCAAACTCCACACAGAAAGAACCCAGACTGCCCCACCTGGGGATCGAACCCAGGACCTTTTTGCTGTGAGGCGGCAGTGCTACCCACTTAGCCACCGTTCCCGCAAAAGCCACAAATAAGATCAAATGTAATGAAAGTCACCTAGTCATTATCAAGAATGGCTCTGGGGAGACTATGGGTGTCAAGTGCCACCATGCCAAAAATCTGACCTATTTTGGCGGCATAAAGGTATGTTAATGATTCAGATTTTGCAGTTTGTGAAAGTTCACGGACACACTGGACAGGTCACCTCAATGATGAAAGCCAAAAATACAATCCAATGGTCAGTTCAATAAGGAACAATTCCAAACTGTGCATTCATCACTGCATGCAGAGGCAGACTATATGGCATTTAAACTGTCTGGAGTGCTGTACCAAAATAGCTATTCATTAACCTCTGTGTACTTGGTGTAATAGTGGAAATCACACTGCTCCAGTATATCATTATACAGCATTTAACTTTAACACATAAGCTTATACATGCACTGTAAACCCTGACAAAGAGAGTTGTTGTGAAAATTTAACCAATCTATTTGTTTGATGAGTATTCGTGGCGACATATAGTGTTCAGATATGGGGAATCAAATCCCAGACCAATGTTTTAGGTAAACTAGAAGTTACAAAGACCTGTGTTCTAAAACTAAAGTCTAAAATTACAAACATTTTTATTTAACAGACGTGACAAATATCTTATATAGAACAAAAGCCACTTGTATCATCCAAGTTGCTTTATAAGTTACTATTCACCGTAACTTAATATACCTTGCAAACTTTGCAGCAGTTTTTTTTTTTTTCAGTGTAATAAATCAGATTTTCTTTGCACAGCGGAGCAAGCTCGAGTCACACTCTCTCCTCTCCGTGGAACAAAGAGCACAGACTACATAAACGCTTCTTACATAACGGTACAAACACTTTACAATATCATTTATGTATTTTGTGTATTCTAACCCAATTAAATGATATTCTGGTTTAATCCATTACAGGGTTACTACAGGAGCAATGAGTTCATTATTACCCAGCATCCCTTGCCCCATACAACTATGGACTTTTGGAGGATGATCTGGGACCACAACGCTCAAGTCATTGTCATGCTGCCGGACAACCTTAGTCTAGTAAGTAGAGAGAGTTAGGGTTAGAAAGTTAATGTTTTACATAAGGAACAATTAGTATCATATTTTTTTACATATCTTTTAGTAGATATTTCAGATTTACTTATTTGCTTCAGTTTTGTTAATTGCCAGTTCATTAAAAATAAATGACTTTTGTATAACAGAATAGAAATCACAATAGTCCATAAAAGGGGTGAATATAACAGACATTAGCAATGTTGTCAGGTTATTGTAGCTGCTTTCAAACCCCTAACACTCACTGCATATTTTTTTCTTTTTCTTTCTGTTTTTCCATTAACAAAACTGCATGCTTTCAAATCAGATAGGAAAAAGTAGAATTACTTTTATTGTAATATTTTGTAATGTTTTATTTGAAAAAAACTCAAATATGCAGGAAAGTGCGCAAAAATTAAGATATTTATTTATTAAATTTTTATAAAAAAATTTAACACTAAAAAAATAACATTTTTATTTCTGTAATTTTAGTATTTTTTATTTGGTTTTATTTCATTGAAATTGTCTTGAACTAAACTTGACATATGTAGTAAAAGTGTCTAATGCAGTCAGTATTAGAAATATTTGGTGGAATGCTGTATGCAGGGTTCAGTTTCTGTAGTGCATGTCTGATTACCCTCATATGTATATTCATCTTAGCACTAAGCTTCAAGTCATGTTCATACTACTAAATGCAGACTGCATATACGGCCTTTTAAATAAAACAGGATGCATTGTTTACACTACATCTACAGTCTCAAGAATACTGCATTGTGATTGCTAATATGGCTTGTTTGTTCCCGCAGACAGAGGATGAGTTTGTGTATTGGCCGAGCAGAGAACAGGCCATGAACTGTGTGGCGTTCACCGTCACACTCATCAACACTAATAAACTGTGTCTGTCTAATGAAGAGCAGCTCATCATCCATGACTTCATCCTGGAGGCTACACAGGTATGTTATACACCTTTATCAGTTTAAGCACCTGTATCATACTTAAGGCCTCTGTACACCAAAACAAATAGGATTTATTCATTAACAAATAAAGAAGACGTAGGGATGTTATACAGTGCTGTGAATAAGTAATTGTTTCTTCTGATTGTTATCGTCTGTTTGTTACACTAAATGATTTTACACTATAAAAAAAAATTCTATTACATAAAGGAAACTTAAGAGTAACACAACACACACAAGTTTTTCAACACCCATATTAACTTTTCGGTTAATAATTGGCTGTCCTGGCGCCCCGGTGGCGCAGCGGGATATTCCACTGGCATACCAGCACTGAGATTCTGAACATCTCGGTTCAAGTCTCGGCTCTGCCACTGGTCGGCAGGGTACCCACTAGTGGGCACAATTGGCAGTGCATGCAGCAGACATTAATTAGCCACCGTGTCTGCTGATATAGTGGGTGGGGTCCAGTGTTAATTTTGACAGCAAATTTTGATTTAGTTTTAGTCATAGTCTTTTGACTAAAATGTAATTTAGTTTTAGTCATAATTTAGTCATCTGAATTGTTTTAGTTTTAGTCTAGTTTTAGTCGACTAATTATCATAAGAATATAGTCGACTAAATCTACAGTCGATTCAGTCGACTAAAATACATATTTGTTTGTTTATTAGGATTTTAACGTCATGTTTTTACACATTACATTCATGTTACATTCATGACAGGAACGGTAGTTATTCATTACACAAGTTTATATCGAACAGTCATGGACAAATTTAGTATCTTCAATTCACCTCACTTGCACGTCTTTGGACTGTGGGAGGAAACCGGAGCACCCGGAGGAAACTCACGCAGACACGGGGAGAACATGCAAACTCCACACAGAAAGGACCCGGACCGCCCCACCTGAGGTTCCAACCCAGGACCTTCTTGCTGTGAGGCGACAGCGCAACCCACTTAGCCACCGTGCCGCCCTAAAATAAATGTAAAGGGTGTAAAATGTAAATGCTTTTTTATCACTTCCCTTAAATTATTTAAGTCATTATATACACTTACACAAAATGAAACATTTTTAACCAGTTATGGAATATTATTAATGTTTGAATGTGCAATACACACAAAACCAGATTTAACTTATTTCAAACATCTTTATTTAACTGACCTTGCTTATTGAGCATAACAATAACAAAATATTAATGACCAGTAAGCCTGCTCTGCCTGAAAAATATATGCATTGTTCATAACAAATTGCATATTACATTCTTTATAAAACTGAGTACCATAAAAGCAGCTGTGACATTATGTTGCCATTATACTGCCAGCGGTGCCAGATGTTTCAGATGTGTTGTGTTTTTACCCTAGATCGCCCCACATGGTTTACACATCGTCTTGTTTTTTTACGACGTGAAATGAGAAATGTGTCCAGATATCGACTCTCCTCTTTCTCCCTGTTGACATCGTGGAGTTAACCTAGTTCCATGCGTAAAGAAAGTTCACAGGCTAGTCTGGTCTTCACGGGTTTAGATCAAACTTGTGCGAGTGTGCACTTAACGCGGTACTGCAAAAGATTAGTACTGATTGGATGGCTACCCGGCTTGTCCCGCCCCTCCACATACGCTAAAGTAGTTCTGATTGGATCTCTTCCTAACTTGTCCCTACCTTCCACAAAACTAAATCAGTTCTGATTGGATGTCGTCCCTGCCAAACATTTTCGTCTCGTTTTTATTCGTTGACGAAAGTGTCGTTATTTCGTCATAGTTTTTATCTTTTTTTGTAGTTTTTATTTAGTCATCGTCTCGTCTTCGTCATGAAAAAAAGGTTCGTTGACGAAAACTATGACGAAAATCATTCGTCAACGAAATTAACACTGGTGGGGTCTTTAAACGCTGTGTAAGGACCCTGGTTAGCAGATAGAGGCGCCTGTGCAGAAAGCATGGGTGTTGTCTAATTTAGCTAGAGTAAGTAAATGTTTACTAATGCCTAGTTCACACTACACAATTTTTGCCTTGATTTTCGCTCGCCGACTGGTCTGCGCTAGATTTGCTGGCTCGGGAGCAACTCGGTGTTTGCTTGGTGATCGAAAGTCGGCTCTCAATCGCTATGTGTGAACTACTCAACAACTCCATCCGAGCAGCTCGCCGAGTGCATGGCGATTGAAGAGAGATATCTAGCATGTCAAATATCTGGATCTGAGTCGCCCAACTGGCAATGAGTGCTATGTCGAACAGCCAGTGAGAACGCAAGATACGGTGTGAGTGGGAAACACAGGGGAGGAGTTGTAAAATGGTGGGACAGGGGCATAATATAGTTTATATCAGAATACATCGGCAGGCACACACACAAGTTTTACAATATTTCTGACCTTATCGTTTTTGACAAAACATAACACCAATGTTGCACTGCAAAAAATATTTATTAACCTCCACCTCACTATAGAACAATCCATGCTGCTCGCGTAGCCAAATCCACTCAGATTCATTTATTAATTCTCCTTGATTTTACGCTGCACATCAGCGCACAAACTTTGAATGCTCACTACTTGTTGACGTGCATTTTTGGACGTGGTATCATTAAACCTCTCGTCACTTCTTGCATTTGTTTTCATGACAAAACGTAGTTTGGGAGACCAGAGAAGCTCGCCTGCGATTCCAATTGGTGATAGATCGTGTATTGTCAAACCCCCTATTGCCGATCTGTCGTGTAGTGTAAAATACACACCGACTTGAAAGACTCCCGATTACAATAGATCCAGTTGTGAAGTGTGAACTGTACAGCAATCTGACGACTTGGAAAGTCGTGTAGTGTGAACTTGGCATAAGGAAGCATGTCTGATACGTCTGCTAAATACTGAAAATGTTAATGTAAGTGTAAATTTAGTTTCGAAAGTGACACACGGTTACAGATGTTTTAGATGTGTGTGCTGTCAAACTTTCTGTTACTTACTCTACCTCTGCATTATTCCAATACCAGTCTGTTTTTTCTAAAAATAGTGAAATGCTACTAGAACTGTCAACCTGTGCAAATTCAAACCCTGCTATGAGCATGTTTAAATAAAAAAAAACTTCATTGTATTGGTATATACTGTATCTGGTTAACAATTGTTAATTTATCGCTCAAATATTTATTATGGACTTTAAAGAGAACGGTTGTTTAATAAAGCTAAAATTTAAATGGAAAACATCTTCCTGACAGTGGTTTATGGGCTGTGTTTTTTCTGTATTTTTAGGATGACTATGTGCTTGAGGTTCGGCATTTCCAGTGTCCAAACTGGCCTGACCTCAGTGCTCCTGTGAGCCACACACTGGAGCTCATCAATATCATTAAAGAGGAGGCCATAAGCAGAGACGGTCCCACTGTTGTACATGACGAGTACGTGTCTGCATGTTCTCTAGAGAGAAGTGTCAGAAAATGGGGTGTTCAATTAAAATGGATGATTAGGATTTTAACGTTATGTTTTACACTTTGGTTACATTAATGACAGAAACGGTAGTTACTCATTACACAAGATTCATCAGTTTACAAGTTTAATGTCAAACACAGTCATGGACAATTTTGTATCTCCATTTCATCTCACTTGCATGTCTTTGGACTGTGAGAGGAAACCGGAGCACCCAGAGGAAACCCACACAGACACGGGGAGAACATGCAGACTCCACACAGAAAGGACCCGGATCGCGCCACCTGGGAATCAAACCAAGGACCTTCTTGCTGTGAGGCGACAGTTCTACCCACCAAGCCACCGTGAAGCCCCGTTTAATTTAAAAACAGTTCTTTGACTTGTGTTCAGTTGGAATTACCACTTAACATTTTGCAATGCATCAGGCTGACTTTAATCAAGTTTGTAGTGATACTTCATATCCAGGACACTGGGAGTTTTGCTACTCACATAATAAACGAGGAAGACTGAAAATAAAATCACCATGGGTAAAAACGTTTCTTCAAGATTTCAACAACCCTGCTTCTCTAAACGTCAAGCTGGACAAAGACAAAACACAAACCACCTACCTCTAACAATCAACAAAATGCCGACAACACTCATCAGTGACGAAGCTGTTTGACTCCACAGCCTCCGAGAAATGCAAGTGTGCAGAGAAAAGAAGAAGACAGAGAGCCATGATATAGGAAACCTTCCACCTGAAGCAACTTATCGCCTATGAGGGCAGGTGACTGTCAATAAGGAGAGATTGACAGATCACATGCAACTGTGCCTCTGTGCCCCATCTACCAGCCAAACTAGGCAGCGCAGAGGGATAGAATGCACAGGTGATTGTCAACTGAGAGAGGTTGACAGCTGAGAATCATTGACATTTGAAAAATTGGCATTTGAGAATAGTTGACAGCTACCATTTGCATCACCATAGTGACCACACTAGAAGTTTCTAGAAGTAACTTTAAGTAATATTTTAATATTTAAAGTGATTATTGCTTCTAAACATGTTCAGTTCTTGACTCCCTTGCTTTTGTTCTCCAGGTTCGGTGCAGTTTCTTCAGGAATGCTGTGTGCTCTCATCACCCTGTGTCATCAGCTGGAGAATGAAAATGCTTTGGACGTCTACCAGGTGGCCAAGATGATCAACCTCATGCGACCTGGGGTTTTCACGGACATTGTAAGAATTATTTAATGTTGTGCATTTACATTGATTTGACATTTGCATGCCAGACAGATATTTACAGGCCGCTCCATAATTATGGTCTCTTAGATAAAAGTAATTTTTAAAGCTTATATAAATATTAATTTCTTAAATCTTACAATAAGTTTAATCTTACCTTTTATCTAATCTTAATGTGCCACCCTCCTTTGCCAAATAACAACACTGGGTCTTCTCCTTTAATGGTTGGAGCGGCACAGTGGCTCAGTGGATAGCACTGTCACCTCACAGCAAAAAGGGTGGATCCCCAGGTGGGGCGGTCCAGGTCCTTTCCGTGTGGAGTTTGCATGTTCTCCCCGTGTCTGTGTGGGTTTCCTCCCACAGTCCAAAGACATGCAAGTGAGGTGAATTGAAGATACAAAATTGTCCATGACTGTGTTTGACATTAAACTTGTGAACTGATGAATCATGTGTAACGGGTAACTACCGTTTCTGTCATGAATGTAACCAAAGTGTAAAACATGACGTTAAAATCTGTTAGGAAATTAAAATAATAGTGAATTGTTAAGAAATTAAAATTATAGTTGTTGGGAAATTAAAATAATACCCTCTACTTTTAGGCTCTGATTGACCGTGACAGAGAGTGACAAAAGATAGTAGCTGTACGTGCTGAATGCACACAATGTTCCACAACCATAGTTTTTGGTACGTGGTGATTGCTTAACTATCAAGGCCACTAGAGGCAATTGCAGATTGTGAAAAACATCTCCGTATATCATAATAAATTCCGCTCTCCCCTGAACCAAGAAAGGGCTAACTGATAAAAGATCATGCATTCTGCTCGGGGTCAGTTCTCCTTTTTCACTCGCTGAGACAGGGAAAACTACCCGTGGCCACGTAGAGACTGGGATTGCCTTTTCTGTTTTTAAAAATTCAGTAAATGACTAAACTAAACTTTTGTGTTGTGTGATCAATCAAACCAAAGATTCGTCGTTGAAAAATCCTAATAAATAAATTAGGGCTGTCACACGATTAAAATTTTTAATCGAGATTAATCACGATTAAAGAACCAAATTAATCGCAATTAATCAACTGCAAAAATAACTAAGCAAAATTTGAAGTTATGCACATTTTTAATTTGTAACTCACGAAGGCAAACTGGAAAAAGACCCGTGTTATCATTATACAGTATAAACACAATGTTGCTGTGTTAAAGCAGCACAAATTACTACAGTGATGCATGTTTAAAGTAGTACATCATAGCCCAAAAAAATCGTTTGATTAAACATTTTAATCTCGATTAATTTAACGCATTAATCATGTTAACAACAGCCCTAGTTAAAATCCTAATAAATAAATAAATAACCGTTAATGGTTGATAAGACTGAAGAACCCAAAGGAAGAAATCTAAAAGCATGCCCTTCTGAAAGGAGTTCGACGTGATCTTCTTATGTCCAGATGTTTTTGGGGGTTCTTTGGTTTCCTCTCATCTTATAGAAACATACAAACAGTGAATTGGCTGCTATATGCCCCTGTGAGTAATTTCCCACTATTACATTAGGGTGACACCAGACCCACCACAATTGTTTTCAATATAAAGACGTTATTAAAAATAAATTGATGAATAATCTTTGTTTCTCTGCCTCTTTTTCAGGAGCATTATCAGTATCTTTACAAAGCAATGCTCAGCTTGGTCAGAAGTAAAGACACTGGACTTCAGTATCGCTATATGGACAAAAATGGGAAGATTTCAAAAACAGACAAAGCCAATGCAGCTGAAAGCATGGAGTCCCTGGTTTAAGGACTTTGCAAACCAAGAACAGACAAGCTCATTGGCAGACTTTCCTTGAGGCCTTTATTTTTGCCACACTCAATGGTGAAATGAAAAATAAAATCGAGACATTTTGTATACTGATAAAAATTCTTTTGATATTTATTTTTGCTGCTTTTTGTTATCCTGCTGGGTGTCACCTCTATTTCAACAGACACAAACACAGAACAAACTGCAGCTGTCTACCTTGCACTAAACTGTCAGTGTTACTGCCTGATGCACGTTGATTTCTACCTGTTCTGACTGTTGAGCTTTGCTCACTAGCTCTTTAGTTCTACTAGGAGGGTGATCAACACTGCTTCTCGACTGAAGTCAACTACAGGTCAACATCGAGATAACACATTAGCACATAGATAGCTGCATCACACATGCAAGATGTTTTCAATAAAGCTTCTTATGTTCAACTTATTACCTGCCATGATGAACCTTTCATGCTAGAAATTACTGTATTAACGTTGGTTTTATTTATATGTTATAGAAATGCCATTTTCAGTCTTATTTAGGGGTGCACAGCAACAGTCCTGGAGAGCCGGAGCAGATGCTAATGTAGTGGGGTCATGGTGGCACAGATGATATACTGCATTATAGCAAAATGGGTCCTGGAGACCTGGGTTTAACCCTAGTCTGGGTCACTGTCTAAAAAAATATATCTGGCTTCTGTACCTCCCACCTTCTTTACAAACACACAGAAGGTACATTGGCTGCTCTAAGCTGCCCTTAAGTTGGTGAGTGAGTGAGTGAATGAGAGTGAGTGAGTAAGTGAGAGGGTGAGTGTGAGTGAGTGAGTGAGAGTGAGTGAGAGGGTGAGTATGAGTGAGTGAGAGGGTAAGTGAATGTGAGTGAGTGAATGTGAGTGAGAGGGTAAGTGTGAGTGAGTGAATGAGAGGATAAATGTGAGAGTGTGAGTAAATAGATGTGAGTGAGTGAGTGAATGTGAGTGAGGGGCGTGTTTCCCTGCAGTAGATTGAAAGCCATGTACGTACATGGTGCTTTTCTGCCTAGCACCCAGTGTTTTTGTATGGTAAAAGGCTTACTGTGACCCTGACCAGTGACCAGATATGAATGGATTAGTGAGTGAATAAATGGAATATTAATAAATAGTTATATTAAATAAATATAGTTAAAATCTGGCCAGCAGAATTCTAAATGACTTCTTGTATAGCTACAAAGTGCACCAGTTAAGGTGTGAAAGTCATCATGTTGTAACCTATGTAGTGCACAGAGCAGAATGTAGGAAACCATTTGGGATTCCACCTATGATAGAAGTCAAACCAGACTAGTATGAGTAAGGAAGAAACACACCAGGGGCATGCACCGAGTTATGTCTGGTTGGCTAAATTTGTTAATTTTTCTGATTAAACAATATAAATAGCGCTTTACAGATTAGTCACAGCTAATAGGTGTGGTTGAATAGGAAATGGACAGACTGTGCTAGTTCTCCAGGACTCATCATTTTGTACACCGGGTGTAACTTATATAAATTTTAATGTGGTATCATAACAGCGACTGTGAATATATGTTATTAGTAGAATTTTTATTGTTTTGTAAAATATATAAATATATTGATCATAAAAGTGTCTGTTTTTTGTCTCAAAGCAGGGATATTAGAAACCTAAGCAGAGTCATATTAACTGACCAAACAACACAAAGCTGGCTACTATTTTTGGTCTGTTATTTTGGTCTTTTTTACCTATTGTGTGCATACATTGTAAATAATTTACAGTATATTTTGACCAATTGGAAAGGTGCCTAAAACTATTAATTTTACTGTTTTTTTTACTATTAAAATGTCATTATTTCATAGTAAGCTACTTTGCAACTATCACAAGTACACATATAAATCAAATACAGTATCTAAAGCTGACTCAATCAGTATGCACAGATGTTCAGATATTTTACAACTCAACATAACAGACATATCCACAAATTAAAAAAAAAAAAGTGTTAGATGCTTTGAATACATCTCACAAGCAAGGGTCTGACTGTGATTATTAATTAGGTTTTTGATCGATTCATACTCAAATTTGCCACACTATTGTAATTATATAATAAACTTGCAATGCATAAAATTGTATTATTAGGCAACCCTAAGTCCCCACCCCAATATTGATTGATACAGAACATAAAGCCGTTTCCTTTTCTATGTGGCATTGTTATCACTAGATGGCAACAAAGAGCTAAAGAATAATGCAGCAATTGTTATAAACACTTATTTATGCGATTTATGTTGTGAATATTTTTTATTGTATGTTCTGTTTATTAAATAAAATGATGTTTTAATGTGTTAGTTTAGTCAGACAGCATTACATTAAAGATACACGCTGTGATCGAAATAGCCTACTACATACTACTCGCGTACTGTAGGGCCCCAAACCAGTATGCAGTATACAGGATGTGACGTGCTACTCCGGCCAAAACTTCTAGTACACGGCCAGAGCTCTATTATTGGGGTGCAGCATCCCGTCATGCAACGGGGCCAGCTTCGATAAGCCACTCGTAAGGTTCGAATTTGTACTTGAAACTACACGACATACTACTACGGAACCAGTATGCAGTATCTAGGGTGACCATATTTTGGTTTTCAAAAAAGAGGACACTTGGCAGGATGGCAGCATGGGTCAGACGGACACCTGCAAAGGGTGGAAGGTTTAGTCCAGGTGGGGTTCGGGGTGTTATGTGGCCTCGTTGGATTGGTAATTTCATGTAATTGGTGCCACCATGGCAATGTGTATAAAGTAGAGGTTTAAGTATTTAACAAATGCATCAATAACCATGCAACTATGTTATTGAACTTAAATAAACAAACAGCTGCTTTTTAACAATACAACTAACAAATGTATTTATGGTTAGACAGTCTTTCAATTCAGTGTTAAGCCCTAAACAATAATAATAACTAATAAAATAGTCTATCAGTAACTTTTTTTTTCGACAGAAGGTGTCGAATCCTGAACATTTTTGGTGATTTAGGAATCTTGGTTGGACGCATTTTTTAGGTCCAAAAAAGAGGACATGTTCGGGAAAAAGGGGACGTATGGTTACCCTAGTATATAATGAGAACAGTATATACTGAGAGCGGTATACAGTATATATTGAGTGCAGAGTACAGTATATACTGAGTGCAGTATACAATGTCTACTGAGTGCAGTATACAGTATATACTTAGTGCAGTATACAGTATATACTGAGTGCAGTATGCAGTATATACTAATTGTAGTATGCAGTATATACTAATTGTAGTATACAGTATATACTAATTGTAGTATACAGTATATACTGAGTGCAGTATACAGTATATACTAATTGTAGTATGCAGTGTATACTGAGTGCAGTATGCAGTATATACTAATTGTAGTATGCAGTATATACTAATTGTAGTATACAGTATATACTAATTGTAGTATGCAGTGTATACTGAGTGCAGTATGCAGTATATACTAATTGTAGTATGCAGTATATACTAATTGTAGTATACAGTATATACTAATTGTAGTATACAGTATATACTGAGTGCAGTATACAGTATATACTAATTGTAGTATGCAGTGTATACTGAGTGCAGTATGCAGTATATACTAATTGTAGTATGCAGTATATACTAATTGTAGTATACAGTATATACTAATTGTAGTATACAGTATATACTGAGTGCAGTATACAGTATATACTAATTGTAGTATGCAGTGTATACTAATTGTAGTATGCAGTATATACTAATTGTAGTATGCAGTATATACTAATTGTAGTATACATATGATCACAGTAGTTGGGTGATGGTGAACGCTGGCGCATTTGGCTGCCGCTGCCGTTGCTGTATTTTGTCATGTTTTGCTGTGTTTTGTTGTATTTTTGTCATGTTTTGCTGTGTTTTGTTGTATTTTTGTCATTTTCTTTTGCTTTCGTCTTTTTGTGTTTGTCGCCGCTCCTGTTGCTCTGTTTCTTTTTTGTCGGATGGTCTCAGCGTCTGTTGGGTACTGGATGGCTGGCGTGTGCTGGATAATTTTGAAAGATGCGGACGCCGATTGCTGTGTGCAGCAATGGAATTGCTTGGACTCCGATTCCGGCTTCCCTCCCGCGGGCCACCTTCGGCTTTGTGCTTGCATCGGGATATCGCGTTCCTCCCTCGTGGGATCTCGTGGGAGTTTCGGGTTTGATGGCACTGGTGATGTGCTGGCTGGGTTGACTATCATGAAACTCCGCTTTGGATTACTTAACATCCGTTCGCTATTCGGCAAGGGTCCTCTGGTTTATGATATCCTGAAAGATCATGGACTTCCTTTGCCTGACGGAGACATCGCAACAACCTGCTGATTTCTCCCAGCTGAATCAGTGCACTTCACCTGAGATTGTTTACATCTAAGAAGCTCGTGTCACAGGATGAGGAGGGGGTACCGCGATTCTCTTTAGAGAGAAATGTAGGATTCCACAGCATCTGTTCCTGCTTACTCTTCGTTTAAATCAACTATTGATTTCCTCTCCACCTTTAAATCACACCTAAAGACTCACTTATTCAAACTATCCTACAAGTAATTTACTTGATTGTTCAATATCCTATAAATAAAATGCATTATAATAATTATTATTATTATTAACTTTTTAAGATCTGCAGATTCTGTAGATTCTTAAAAAAAAAAAAAAAAAAAAAAAAAAAAAACTAAAGACTTATCTTTTCAAGCAGGCATTTGTATAATGTTGAATGAATTATTTTTTTATTTATTCATTTATCTATTTTATTTTATTTATTTATTATTATTATTGTTAAATTTATTTTATCTTGTGTTTTATTATGTAGATGTGTGTGTATATTTTGTCATGCAATGTTTTTGTAAAGCACTTTGTGATTCTTATCTGTGAAAAGTGCTATATAAATAAATTTTACTTACTTTACTTACTTACAGTATATACTGAGAGCAGTATACAGTATATACTAATTGTAGTATGCAGTATATACTGAGTGCAGTATGCAGTATATACTGAGTGCAGTATGCAGTATATACTAATTGTATTATACAGTTTATACTAATTGTAGTATGCAGTGTATACTGAGTGCAGTATGCAGTATATACTGAGTGCAGTATGCAGTATATACTAATTGTATTATACAGTTTATACTAATTGTAGTATGCAGTGTATACTGAGTGCAGTATGCAGTATATACTGAGTGCAGTATGCAGTATATACTAATTGTATTATACAGTTTATACTAATTGTAGTATGCAGTGTATACTGAGTGCAGTATGCAGTATATACTGAGTGCAGTATGCAGTATATACTAATTGTATTATACAGTTTATACTAATTGTAGTATGCAGTATATACTGAGTGCAGTATGCAGTATATACTAATTGTATTATACAGTTTATACTAATTGTAGTATGCAGTGTATACTGAGTGCAGTATGCAGTATATACTGAGTGCAGTATGCAGTAGGCGTAGACGATTTTGGTTTAACCCCCCGCCCCCCCCACCCCGTTTCTGTAATGAGCTGGTCCTCTGATGACGTATTTCCCGTATGACTTCGGTAATGCCATTCTCAACAACAAGCGCGAGGTGGATGGAAATATAAAGTAAACCTTGTGAATGATATAAAATGGATAAGTATTAAGATAATATTAAGTTTGTGTATTTACCGTTACTACATATAGTTGGTGGTGTTAGTTGGACGTTATTTGAGCCGTTAGTTTGAAACAGCTGCTAGGTTTGTTTCATTCATTTTTGAGCGGCACGTTTGGACACGAAGCTAACAAAGGAATAGCAAGAAGCTGAACTCCTTTATTCAGTATTGCAGGCGTTTTTAACACCCAGAGTACAAAACCAGCGTGTTTTTACTACAACGGTTTATACTGTATATATTTTGGAAAGAGTACTCTTAAGTTTTTTTTTTTTTAAGGATTGCGTTATTAGCAAGGTTGCTAGTTAAGCTAAGGTTGCTAACTAGCTAAGGTTTGGAAACTCGCGACTAGCTGTTGATATAGAGTAAAGGAGCAGACATGGCGGACATGTACATTCGGGTGGCTGAGGAGGAGAACGAAGAGCCGATGGAGATTCCCTCCGAGGATGATGGTACCGTGTTGCTTTCTACAGTAGCCGCTCAGTTCCCGGGCGCTTGCGGCCTACGCTACCGGAGCCCGATCTCTCAGTGCATGCGCGGTGTGCGCCTGGTGGACGGTGTGTTGCACGCGCCTGAGAATGGCTGGGGCAACCTGGTCTTTGTGGTCAATTACCCCAAAGGTTTGTACCCACATCACCTTAAATAATCAGTATACTAGTCATTTTTATTGTCAGGTTCTCTTTTTCTGTAGTGTAAGTGCACTAGTACACCTACCTTTGTTTTTAGGAACGTTTACCCAAAGTGTAGCACAAATCAGTTGCAGTTCACCACTTAAGATCATCCACCTTGTAGCTAAATATATCTGTGACTTTTTAAACCATGCAGCAAACCTGTTTTACATTTATATTTAATACATTTAGAAGCTGCCTTTATTCAAACAATTGTTTCCAAATACAATGCGAGCTTGTAGGTGTCCTGTAGTATTTAGTGACATTTTGCTGGTAGCGCCATACTGTAAATTCATTAAAACACTAAATATTATAGCTTTAAATTTTTTATAACTGTTAAATATTTTAGGGAAGCAGTTTTTTAAAACCATTAACATCATGTCATTAGTCGGCAGTTAACCAATACTTGACATTAAAATATAAAAAAAAAAATTCACTGAGTTTCATATCAACCATTCTTTATGCTTTATTAATAGAAATCGGTATAGCGTTAATGTAGAACTGGCACGTTTTTACACTGGATTCCCTTTTGGTGCAACCCTCCTGCTTTTATCCAGGCTTGGGACCAGCACTGTGAGCGCACTGACAATTGCACTTCCCAATGGCTAGACTGTCACACATTTAAACCTTATTTTCCTGTGTTCTCATTTTATAGAATCTGTCCTTCCGGACAATAAACGTAAGATGGATGAGATAGATGCCTCATCAGCAAAGATGAAGAGAGGGGATCAGAAGACATCTGATCTGATTGTGTTGGGCCTGCCATGGAAAACTACAGAACAGGATCTTAAAGAGTACTTTGCAACCTTTGGAGAAGTCATCATGGTTCAGGTAAATATTTTATGTTAACTCTTTAAATTATGCACTGCCTGTCTGCTAGTCAAGTGTTATGTGAACAGTGAACTTGCATTCATAAAGGTTCATATATATAAATATATATATTATTTGCTTTCCTTCCCTCACAGGTGAAGCGTGATGCAAAGACCGGAAACTCAAAGGGCTTTGGCTTCGTCAGATTTGCTGATTGGGAAACGCAGACTAAAGTGATATCCCAACGTCACATGATTGATGGGAGGTGGTGTGACTGCAAACTACCCAACTCAAAGGTCAGTAACTTTTTGGAGGTTGCTTTATTAAATAGTTAATGTTTCCCCGATAACAGTAGTACAAAACTAGCCATTTGGCAGATGAGTGGATTTGTATTTCATTTGTATTTCTGAGTTGCAGCGATTGTAGCTGAGCAAAGGGTTAGTGGGTGCATGTCTGGAATGTGGCTTGAGGAATGTAAACAATTCAGCCCAGCTTGACAGTTGCACATTTTAAAATTTAAGGATGCACTTCTCCAGATATTTCCACCCCAGTCGCTATAGTAAAAACTTTTATATTAACCAGTGCACCAGGGTCAGCTTGGAGATAACTTTATTTTTTCATATGATAAGGTTATGATATTCATATAATTAACCTGTTTATGTTGTCTAGGATTATATTTTTGAGCCCAAGTTTGCAGTTGTTTAGAGTTTTAACAGAGAAAACACAGATAATGAAATTTTGAAATTTCTGCTAACATTTGGTGCTGCTTATGTTAAATCAACTGGACAGAACTTTTTTCCCATTTTATTTTTGTTAAACACTTTATCCTGGTTACCGTTGTGGCAGTTTAGCACAAGGAATACCCTGGACAGGGTGTAGCCAATAGACACCACTCTCCCTAGTTTAGACATAGCCAATCATGTGTGTAGACTCCTGGACAGCTGATAACACCACTGAAATTTGAACCCTGTTTTCAGCAGTGGTGGGCTAGCTTAATAGAGTACACTTACTAAGCAGAACTGCTTTATATTATTTACATAGAAATGCATAGAAATTTAATACATAAGGAAATGTGAGCACATTATTCCACATGTCTGACAGCAGGGTCCTGATGAGCCCATGAGAAGCAGAAAGGTGTTTGTTGGTCGCTGCACTGAGGACATTACTGCCGATGACCTGCGCCAGTTCTTCATGCAGTACGGAGAGGTCACAGACGTCTTCATCCCCAAGCCTTTCCGTGCTTTTGCTTTTGTTACCTTTGCTGATGACCAGGTAGGTGATGGTTCAATAAAAGAACAGGTCAGTCTAATGGCACATGTGAGGTTGAACTGTTCTCAATCTAATTTATAGTGACTCTTGGATCAGTATCTCACAAGCTAATGTCAGACAATTACAGAGATCTGGTTGACTATGTTGACAAGTCATGCATATTGTCAGTCTTTATGACTGGCTTAAGCACAGTTTGGTCTCAGTGTTCATGTACATAATCAGTCTTGTCTAAAAAGAAATCGACCATAACACACACACACACGTCACTTTCTTTCCCAGAATTTAGATTTAGAATTTCAAGCAGCTATTGTCCCCTTCAGTCTACCTTTAAAAAGTCATGCTTAGTCTTTGTCAACTAAACCTTATGGTTCTGTGTTCCATCTCCCTTCTTGTGCAGATTGCCAGTTCTCTTTGTGGGGAGGACCTAATCATTAAGGGAGTGAGTGTGCACATCTCCAATGCTGAGCCTAAGCACAGTGCCAGAAGCCAGATGATGGACCGGGCCCGCTTCGGGAATGGTTTCGGTGCTCAGGCATTCGGAAGCAGCAGCAGCAGCACCACCACTCGCAGCACCTCCAGCAGCCTGGGCAACTTCGGCAACTTCAACCTGAACCCGGCCATGATGGCTGCTGCACAGGCTGCCCTGCAGAGCAGCTGGGGCATGATGGGAATGTTGGCGCAGCAGGGTCAGTCAGCTTCGTCTGGATCGAGCACGAGCGCAACAACCCCGGGTCGCGACCAGGCACAGTACAGCTCTGCAAACAGCAATTACAGTGCCAACTCAGCCGCACTGGGTTGGGGTGCTAACTCGGCTAGTGGTGGGAGTGGCTTTAACTCAGGCTTTGGCTCTGGTATGGAGTCCAAGTCTTCAGGGTGGGGTATGTAAGTTGTGGGGTTGTTGTGTTTGAACTGTTGGTGTTCTGTGTGTGTTTGGTAAGTATTTTCTGAAGGACTTTAGCTTTTGTGCATTTTGGAATTGGGAGTAGGAGAAAATAAGAAGTGTGGGGAAAAGCTAATTTTTTCTATCTTTGAGCAAGAGATTGACTGTAGTGTTTGAACAGGGTGGATTATTACACAAACATCAGCTTTTGTTTTTTTTTTACTCATTGTATTGGTTGATTGGGAGTGGGGAGAAAAGCTATTTTAACTGGATTCTTGAAAATGCATGCATTATAATTTGTGGTCACTAAAAAGCATGTTTTACAGACCATCAAATTTGTACTTCTACAAAGCACACTTTTACAATCTTGCATTGGTAAGAATCTTGTTGAAACTACAACTTTTTGAGTACATATTTTATTTGCTGTGAGATGCATTTAAAAACCTGCATTGACATCTCTTCTGCAGTTGCCATCTGTAGGTTTTGCCTGGAAAGAAGGCCCTCTGTGGCAGCACTGTGTGGCTGAGATCATATTCACCTTGTTCCTCATGTCTAAAAGCTCTCATCGCTCAGCTCATTGACATGGTGGGTGTCTCTTTTTTTTAAAAAAGAAAGAAAACAACTTTTTTCTGATTGACAAGAACTGCTAAGAAAAACTGAACATTTTTAACAACAATGGAGTGCGATTGGTGGTGGTGGAGTGAGAAAGCTGCGAGTGAGCGAACTGAGAAAGAAAGGTGTGGAAGCAAACATGAAAAAGACTGATGCGAGTTCGATAAGAGCTCAGATGTGACTGCAGTGGATGGCTTTTGTGTGTGCGAATGAAAGTTGTTGACACTTCCCAGCTTCACCTATACACAAGCTGAAAAATGGACATTTAGCATACCTGTACCTAAACATCTGTTTGTTTGGTTTTTTTCTCCCCCTAAGGCTGCCCATTTTGCTTTTCTCTTATAGTATACTGATGTGTTTTGAGTAGCTATTAGAATGTTTTGATGAATACCTGTCTTGCTTCTATAAACTGATCTGAATGCCGTATGGTGTGTGTGCTTTTCCTTGTAACTTGACCCGTGAGTGTGAACTTAATGTGGATGACATCTTCAGTGGACCCTGAGGGGGGAGAACAAGTGATGTGTAAGTGTGACCTGTATGTTGAGTGCTGTGAATGTTTGTGGAATGAATCCTTCTGAATAATGTTTATTGAATGTTTTCAGACATTTTATATGGCTTGTAAAAAGAAGGGAGTGCTCCAATAAAACAGTTTGAATAGCTATGTGTTTTTTATACTGGATTTTACCTCGTGTTAAAATTGCAAAAGAAAGCAGAAAACTAACTGACTTCACACATTTAGGGGCCTGGAAAATGGCTGGCAGCGGGTTGCATCTGAACCCCCAGGTGGAAAGTCCGTTTGGGGATGGAGGAAGATGGAGGAGTGTCTGGTTTCCCTTTTCATCATTAGCGTCTCCGGTAACAGAAATACAGTAGAATGTATTGTAGAATGTAGCTAACAACCACCACCTTTATGTTCATGTTCCACATAAATGAAATGCGGCTTGTTAAAGTTCCAGAAATAGTGATCTGGTGCACATTTATTTAACCAGTGTTTTATACATTACAATACATTACAATAAGTCTTTTTTGATGAATTATTGGTCAACACTGTGAAAGTTGTTAATAACAGACCACAATTTCAGTTGTATTATCCAAGTATGTCAACAAAGTCACAATGTTTAAAAGTTAATTTCTTACAGGCAGTGAGTGTTTTGGAAGTTCTATATTACAATAAAATTTAAAAACGATGCATGTCTGTGAGTAATTCATTGAAAGACTTGTTGGAAAAATGCAACTGTTCTTCACAAAAAAAAAAAATAGTCTGTCATATTGCATTGTCCAAAATCCATAATTTTGACCTGTTCGACAATATTACCATGGCTACATTAATTAGTTATCATTTTCCATTGTCTGCACCTCTGCTTCATTACCCTCCATGTCTTTGCTTTTTCTCTTGGTGGCATTCTTCTTTCTTTTCTCCTTTAGCTCCTGGTTGTTTGTAGCCAGTTCTTCACTTTTTTGCTCGATGTAGCTTGACTAGTAAAGAAACGACCACACTGACATGTTTGCATGTACAAATATATAAAATGTGCCTTGATGAGTCAGTCAGTAATTGGAGTTCTTTCTGACTAAAAAAAAAGGTATAGTTTAGGTATCATACCAGTGCTGTGCTCCTTCTTGCCAAAAGTTTGACGTCATCAGTGGTGACTGTGTGTCGTTTCGCATGTCTAGAAAAAAATGTAACATTCAAAAGTTTAGTTAGTGTAGGTCTGTCAAGATGCAATCATTTCCGTGTGGTTTTCCCATCCTAAACCTGGAGTAAGCCAGCCTTAATTAAATGTTATGAACAGAAACTGCATTTCTGTGTGTACAGTTTGTCTGTGGCACCACAGGTTGGGTACAAAACAAAAAGCCAGAATCCAGTCATGTAAAGCTTGTAAGCTGTAAATTGCTCCCAAAGGGGCTTCTACAAAGTGTTGGATTAGGGGTCTGAGATTTAAGTTTCTGACTTAATTAATTACTATTAAAACATGTTTTCACTTATTATGTGTAAATAAGTATAGATTAATGGGTAAAAAGGCAATTATATCCACTAAAATCAAATCTACAAAACAGTTAAAAGTGTGTAAACCCAAGGGGTCTGACTACCTACTGTATCCAGCATGGATGTGTACAGATATGTATACAGGTCCTTCTCAAAAAATTAGCATATTGTGATAAAGTTCATTATTTTCCATAATGTAATGATAAAAATTTAACTTTCATATATTTTAGATTCATTGCACACCAACTGAAATATTTCAGGTCTTTTATTGTTTTAATACTGATGATTTTGGCATACAGCTCATGAAAACCCAAAATTCCTATCTCAAAAAATTAGCATATTTCATCCGACCAATAAAAGAAAAGTGTTTTTAATACAAAAAAAGTCAACCATCAAATAATTATGTTCAGTTATGCACTCAATACTTGGTCGGGAATCCTTTTGCAGAAATGACTGCTTCAATGCGGCGTGGCATGGAGGCAATCAGCCTGTGGCACTGCTGAGGTGTTATGGAGGCCCAGGATGCTTCGATAGCGGCCTTAAGCTCATCCAGAGTGTTGGGTCTTGTGTCTCTCAACTTTCTCTTCACAATATCCCACAGATTCTCTATGGGGTTCAGGTCAGGAGAGTTGTCAGGCCAATTGAGCACAGTAATACCATGGTCAGTAAACCATTCACCAGTGGTTTTGGCACTGTGAGCAGGTGCCAGGTCGTGCTGAAAAATGAAATCTTCATCTCCATAAAGCTTTTCAGCAGATGGAAGCATGAAGTGCTCCAAAATCTCCTGATAGCTAGCTGCATTGACCCTGCCCTTGATAAAACACAGTGGACCAACACCAGCAGCTGACATGGCACCCCAGACCATCACTGACTGTGGGTACTTGACACTGGACTTCAGGCATTTTGGCATTTCCTTCTCCCCAGTCTTCCTCCAGACTCTGGCACCTTGATTTCCGAATGACATGCAAAATTTGCTTTCATCCGAAAACAGTACTTTGGACCACTGAGCAACAGTCCAGTGCTGCTTCTCTGTAGCCCAGGTCAGGCGCTTCTGCCGCTGTTTCTGGTTCAAAAGTGGCTTGACCTGGGGAATGCGGCACCTGTAGCCCATTTCCTGCACACGCCTGTGCACGGTGGCTCTGGATGTTTCTACTCCAGACTCAGTCCACTGCTTCCGCAGGTCCCCCAAGGTCTGGAATCGGCCCTTCTCCACAATCTTCCTCAGGGTCCGGTCACCTCTTCTCGTTGTGCAGCGTTTTCTGCCACACTTTTTCCTTCCCACAGACTTCCCACTGAGGTGCCTTGATACAGCACTCTGGGAACAGCCTATTCGTTCAGAAATTTCTTTCTGTGTCTTACCCTCTTGCTTGAGGGTGTCAATGATGGCCTTCTGGACAGCAGTCAGGTCGGCAGTCTTACCCATGATTGCAGTTTTGAGTAATGAACCAGGCTGGGAGTTTTTAAAAGCCTCAGGAATCTTTTGCAGGTGTTTAGAGTTAATTCGTTGATTCAGATGATTAGGTTAATAGCTCGTTTAGAGAACCTTTTCATGATATGCTAATTTTTTGAGATAGGAATTTTGGGTTTTCATGAGCTGTATGCCAAAATCATCAGTATTAAAACAATAAAAGACCTGAAATATTTCAGTTGGTGTGCAATGAATCTAAAATATATGAAAGTTTAATTTTTATCATTACATTATGGAAAATAATGAACTTTATCACAATATGCTAATTATTTGAGAAGGACCTGTATAGCCTTTGTACTCAAGACACATTCGGTAAAAAACAAACAAGGTTAGCTACTATTTACGAGTATTTGATACTGTTCGGCTTTTAAAGCCAATGTAGTAAGCATGTATTTACCATTTATACACATGACAATAAATGAAGGACTGTATCAGAGGCTGTTATAGCAGTTTTTATTGGATAGTTTTTTACTTGGCAACCCAAGGTGCACAGCTACAATAAGTTAGGGACTGAGGAAAAACTGCTGTAAAACTTACTTTGCGAAAGCTTCTAGATCTTTGGCAAATATTTCTGCAATTCAAAAACAAAGTGATTCATATGTTAAACAAATTTATATTAATGCCAAACCTGTGACTACAAAGACAAATCAATCGTACCACATTGTCGAAACGTGGTTTCAGCAATTGCAGCTATAGCCTGTCGACTTATCTGTTTCTCGCACTCTGCCGCTGTGCTTTCACAAAGTTTTCCAACTGTGTAGTGCACAGCAGCCTTCAGTCTCTGAAACAATAAAACAACAATGCATGAAAAATCACAGTATGGAGGTGAAAGTGACCACAACATAGAGAAAACAACAGAAATAAACTACCATGCTAAACAAATGGTTATGGTACAGTTAGAGTTAATGTAGGTTTTTGTTTCTTTATGGATGATATAAACATACACAGATGTGCCAAAACATTCAAACCACCCCTTAAAATGTGCATGGCATCTTTTAGCAATTGTGCATGTGATGTTCAGGGATATATTTAATGTTAGGCTGATGGTAGTAATCTGTGGTTCTTGAGTTGAATATAGCAGATCAGATCAGACATAAAAACCTTTGTGATTACAGCCTGTTATAAGGGCCAAATCATTTTTGCCAGATGACTGAATTCTCTTTCAAACAGTAACTTGTGCTCACAGGCCACTGTGGCGAGTACCACAACAGTGGTTTGAGGAAGGACGATCCACTAACCACCAACAGGCAGCCAAGACTGGACATAAAGGCTGTGGCGTCTGGAATGGACCAACAGATGGGCTCAAATTGCAGATAATTTTAACACTGGTCACAACACTGTGCATTAAACCTTTTTGAGTATGGGTCTATAAAGTCGCAGACCAGTCAAACTCCTGTCAGCTGCCAATAGCACAATGCTAATGCAGGCATCAGCACTGAACCGTGGGGCAATAGAAGATGGTCAACTGCTCTGATGCTGTTGATCCTGTTTTTTCTAATATCACATGGTCAGTCGTGCACATGCGCATCATTTACCCACATAAGTGATGGCACTAGGATGCACTGTTGGACGATTACCCTTACGACTACTGGATCCTTTCAGGTACAAGATACCACAGGACTCCTTAGATGTCTTGTGGAGTCCAGGTCTTCACAGGTCACAACTGTTATTACACCAGGTTTTGGCTTCTTGAAGAGAAAATTAAATGTTTGGCTATTTTCTAATATGAAAATGTAATTTTAAGGATTTAACCCCTAAACAATTTCTGATAAAGAAGGCAAAGGAACCCAAAACAGAAATCCTTGGGGTTGAATAAACAACCCACTATTATACTACCATAACCCATTTGTACTGGATATTTCTGCCATTTAACCTATTAGTAATAAGATTTTATGACTTTCTTTATTGTTTTCTATAAAAACAATTTCCAGGAATGTCAACCATATGAGCTTTAATGGATTACTACAATAACAGTGTTTATTATAGCTAATGGATACAGAGGTCTACAATAAGGTTTCAATAGTAAAACTATCATTCATATTTTAGAATGTTTTGGTTTGAGTTTGAATTATTTAAGTCACAGCGGGTTAATATTGGTTTGTAACTTTAATAAAACTTGAAATTAAACAAATAAGGGTTTTAATTGCAGATAGGACATTTCCAGGATTAGTGACACCACTTTTCTTGTTGTTGCAAACACAATAACGTGTAATAGAAAAAATAATAATAAAATAAAGCAATAAGCCACTCGAGACTCGCAATTTTTATCATAGCAGTAACGCACGGTCTCGAGTGGCTTATTGCTTTTATAAAACGGCGGTGAACATAAAATATAATAAAATACAACAATGTTCAATTTATAAATGTTTTTATTTACAAAAACACTTACAAAAAGCATTCTTCCGCGAAATCAGGTAGTCCGTTAACAGTGTTGCTAGGCAACATCAGGGCTAACATAACATTCGCAATAAACATTCCTCCACAAACACTATTACACTATTTCTTGGACGAAACACCCGCTTAATGATTAGGATTACTGTTTATATTAATCTGGACATTTCCATGTATAGTACATGACTTCAAATAGTGTTCAAACAAGTTTGTACTTTTTCTTTTCAGTGGCGTATTAATATGGAATGATGTGAGGTGGTCATAGGTGTGCGTATATTGGGGGATTTTACAAAGGCTTCCAACGCGGCTCAGCCAATCAGATTTTAGGACCGGAACTATCCGTTGTATAATAGAGACATGTATAATGGAGACGTGTAAGAAACAAACTGACACTGCGTTATCGTGTTCAGGAAAAAAAAGTTGAAGCATTAAAGTGTTTTTAAGTTCCACAATCAGTTAAAAGCTGTTAGCTGTTAGAGGCGAAGAGAAAAACAACAAAATAAACTTTCATGTGGAAGTGCTGCAGCTACTCCAGCCGGTCGGTGATGTTCTTACCTGTATATTCGCTTCATCCTCATCCATTGTGATCTTTATAAGCGTTCTCAGCTTCTTATACAAGTAACTACTTTAGATTTAGATTAGAAAACGAAACTAGCAGCACTTTTACGATCAGATGGTTAAAAATTGCGCGAAACGAGGCGTTAGTTTGGAGCAGCTCTGTTACTGAGTAATGAAAGCAGCGTCCTCTGCTGATGAGGAGTCAAACTTCTTCAGGCTCCCATCGGCTGAACAGATTCAGGCCAATTCCAAAATCTCATACTACTCTAAGATCAGATAATGGACATACTGTACCCTGAAACCATAAAGTACACTCATCGTGTGTGGGATTTACACACAGTCTGAAACACTGCTGGAAATTCCTACAGGCTGTTGGTGAGAGCATGCCTATGCCACCCTAAAACAGTAACTACACCATTGATAAGATGCCATTTACTTGTTGGACGCAGATTGGAGGAAACCATCCGGCGCAAACTCAAACATGAAGAGAACTTTGTTTTCAAAGGTTATGACCTGTGCACCTTTAAATAGGACAAGGGTTACTAAAAATTGAGATTTAAAAATGTTTCAAGTCTTTCGGAATAGTAATTTAAAAATATTTATTCACAAAATGCATTAAAACACCAACTTTGTTAGTAGTTTTTATTTGCCTTATCTGTAACACCATCTGATATTTCATTTATTTATTTATTTCCGTAACATATTTTACCAGATAGATAGATAGATAGATAGATAGATAGATAGATAGATAGATAGATAGATAGATAGACAGACAGACAGACAGACAGACAGACAGACAGACAGACAGACAGATACACAGATACATAGATACAAGTGATGTATTGTAGAGTAATGTGACGTCATGTGTTTAAATAATAGACTTTGACACAAAAATGCATGTGACTAAGTGTTGTACTTGTATCACCCATACCACACATTTTTTCTGACATATACACTAGATGTGTTAATAGTGTTAATAATAATTCTCTTCAATGTTTGGAGTGCTTTGAACAATGAGAAAACATAATGGTTAATGTTAGACATTTGTTTGCACTCGAATAGTGTAATTTATTTGGTCTTCACTGTAAAACCTTACAGTATTGTTACAAAATATTTGTCATTATAAAACAGTATGCATGTGATAAAAATGTATTCTATAACAAAATATTAATCACAATAATTGCTAGTTTAGGTCCAAAACTCGAACATGTCTAAACAGAATTCACATTAAGCTGTTCTTTTATAGGTTTGCTTGCAGATTTGGTCTTCACATCTGAGCTCCTAAAAGAATAAAGATACAAAACAGGTAAGTGAACTGTATAAAATCACTGCAACATTGTTTTAAGTTAGAAATATGAATATACCAGGTAGAGAGTATCTCCCTCTATCCAGTGAGTCCATCCCCTGTTTTTCTTTTCTCCTTTTTGTACACACACAAGCTTATTACCGTCCCAGTTCACCACCGTCTGCAAATGAACAATAAAATTATCACTGGTGTCACAACTGATCCTGAAACCTCACTCATGCTAGTATAAAGGCTAGACTGCAGGCTTACTATTTTTCACTAGCTAGCTGACAGTGAATCAGATGTGTATCATTACATGAATAAAATTACATTTTATGAAATATTTTATATAGTTTTATATTAATGAAAATATTTTGTGTGAGTAGTTAGGTCAGGACTGTATGACTAGTGTTACGCATTGCAGTGTTGAGCTTGTTTAAGTTAAGATTTGGCTGCTGGTAAATAAATTGCTCTGACAAACATAAGCTAACCTAAATTCTTAGCAGTTAACCAGCCTACTACTATGAGACAGCATAAAGACAGATGATTTATTTTCAAATCACATGTTCCGACAACTGAAAAATATACATTTAGATCCTGATATTTATGATGTTTCTATGGAACTTGTTGGATATAAAACAAAACATACTAAGCGAAGTATTATTCTGCATAAATTATCCCTCTCATAGTGTGTTAATGTGTATGTTTGTGCACCGACCTGGCATTTTCTGTTGTCCAGACCTTTGGTAACCTCCTCGAACTGTTCACCAACTTTAAATACGCATGAGTAATTCCTAAAGCTGGTCAGAGTTCTGATGTTGAAAGAGTCTCCATCTTGCTCAATCACTTTCTGTGGCTTTAACACCCCAGCTATTTTTCGTGTAGCAAAGTCAATCCCTGTATTTAAGTGGAAAAAACACATTTGGTTTTTGTGATGATTTATTCATCTTTAATAACACGAGTAAGGAGAAGTATATTGACTGCAGGGCATCACATATCTACTCTTTTACTTATCTACACCTAAAGGCAAATTATAATCACAACAGACATGTACAGTAACCAAAAATGAGATTTGAATGCAGGGATCTTGGAGCTGTGCAACATTCACACCACCTGTTACTCTCTCCATGGTGCCACTAAAGTCCTAAAATACTATTTATGGTTATCGTGGTTAAAAGAAGAAAGACTTACAACACTACCAAACTGAATTTAAGTACAAGAATGTAAATAGGTTTAAAACAGTAAATGTAATGGACACTAACAATAATAATAATAATAATAATAAAAACTAAAATCAGATGATTCTAACCTATTAAAAACTGTAATCAATACTGCCTTATTACAGATTACTACAAACAAGCAGGAAAAGGGTTGGCTACTATTAACTGGGCTTGTGTTTAAGTAATTAAGTGTTTGTTCACTGTGATTGTCACCTTGTCCAAAAAATCATCTTAGATTAAGAACAATCCTTTGGTCTTCTGTGTAAAATTACTAAATGTATTTACTAAATGTATTTTTCTAAACTGATTTGTTTTGCGGATATGTTACTATAAGACTATAAGACTGTGATCATTTCTTTTAAAAATATATACTGCTTTGTTTATGTCTGTGTTCCATACAAATATTTAAATTATCCTACTCACCAAGAGCAACCATGTACGCTTCAAAGTTCTCATTTTCCACAATGTCCCATGTTCCATTATAATTGGCTGGCATTCTTGAGATTCACTGTGAACAGTCAGAAGCTGTTTCAGTATCTGCACACTTACGGACCCACCAGCTGGAATTTAAGCTAATTTAAGTGTGTAAAAGGGCACAGATGTAATGTGTCATATTTCAGTCCTGTGCTTGGTATGTAGTAATTTGGGGCAGGGGTGACCCCTTCTACACAATGTCTGTTTTAAATAACTGGTTGGGCCATTGTGCTGCTAATTGCAACTATATATAAATACTTTCAGGTCCCTTTTTTCAAGGATGTTTGGGGAGGAACAATGGGTTTGGCTGTGGACCGAAAATACAATGTGTGCAAGTTGAACTGTTTAAGGTATGCAGTTATTGTATTGCTAAATGTTTAGCTTTTTTAAATCAACTCACCATCTCTTTGACAAAATAGTCTTGATACACAGTACCAATATTGTGACACAACAGTGCTGGCAGTAAAAAAAAAAACAATAGCCAACTTATATGGAAAGTTATCAATGGGTTTGGCACATAATTGAGGGTTAGTTTTACATCATCATCTGCCTTTCACCTATTGTTGGGTTTTAGAGGAGGCTCGCAGCTGCACTCACATCGACTTTTTTTGTCGGTTGTCTTTGGTCGCAGCAGAACTAAATCGGCCACCGGTGAGCATGTCACAGCAAAGATAACAAAAGTTATTGTTTTCTTGTTTATGTGAAATTTGCTGAATCAATGATGAAGGTATATAATCTTGGTATTTTTTAATTTGGTTGATGTAGTGGGTTAACAGGTTAATGACGTAGGCTATAGGCACTTTAAAATAGATTGAAATAGATTATCACAAGGAATCTTTAATATACAAATATCCGATTGATTTTCCTGTCCCATCAAGTGTCATTCTTTTTTACTGTTCTTAATCAAATGCAACAGATCCCCGCTCTAGGCTCCCTGGTTGAGAACCACTGGCATAGACTACATCCCATCAGACAAAACCAGATGATCATGACGTTGTTCCAACCACAAGTTTAGATATTAATCATATATTTAAACACATTTATAACGACTTATAATGTGACCAAATACAGTCCAAGCAATTGAGGACGGACCTTGACAAACAGTGGCAAGCTGGCTGTTGAACCAGGCTTGAACCCGTGACCTTACAATTAGTCTAGTACCTGAACCGCTGACCCAACACCAACCTTACTGCTTTAGCAGTTATGCAAGTTATTTTACACTTATCCTTATACTAAGTGATGGAGAGGCATACCATGCAGGACAGGGATGTTCAATCATATTCACACAGGCTGGATTGGCTGCAGGTTTTTATACCAACAAAGTGGAAGCTACATTTGATTCCAGTTGTCCAACCAGATAATAAAATACCAAATTTATTGTTAGCTGTATTAGATAAAGTCCCAACTTTAGTCCCAAAGTACCAGTGCTAATAAAAACCTGCTGCAACACCGACCATTTGTATTTTTGTATTTTAGTTTTTTGGATATATTCTGGATCAGTTACAGTGAATGGATAAATGCATGTCTTATTACAGTTTATTGTGTACATTTCTACACTGTTTTCATTGTGTAATTTAAAGATTACAAACACAATAAATTATTAATATGTGCCTTTTTAACTAATTTATGTACACTATCTGGCCAAAAGTATGTGAACAACCATTCTCATTATTAAGTTCAGGTGTTTCTGTCACATCCATTGGTAAAAGGTGCAAAAAAAAGACACTGTTTGGTGTAGAAAATCTCTAGTGGCCTACACAAAAATAAACTGGGACTTAGACTGTAAGCCTCGATTAACATCAGTGCCTGACATTATGAATGCTTGTTTGACTGAATAGATACAAATTTCCAGTAGCAATTTTGTGCAAAGACTGGTGACTGTTTTTGAATAAATGTCACGTTCAAATGTCCACATACTTTTGGCTATATTGTTTGCATTAACATAGACCCGATTGATTCAGCTACCAGTGAATAACAGTGAATATTTTGCTGTGTAGTGTTCAGTCTGTCCACTGGATGGTGCAATCCTGCAGTGCTCGTGTGAAACGGCTTACATTTTACTTCACAAGAAAAACTGCACTTCTCTCTGGTGGGTGGAATTACTATTTTTCTTATTTCACCTTCATTAATTTGTTCTTTTAATGATGTCATTTAATGTAGGACCTTCTACATGTATGACCTTCTGTGTCTCTACAGCTTTTCTCAGCTTGCAAAAGAAATGTTTCATCACTTTTTGGTTCATGCAGCTTTTCAAAGCAGCAGGCGGCTTCCACCAGACCAAAGGCTACGATTGTAAGATGCTGAACTGGAAGGATTTTGAAATACTCTGCTTACAAAACACATACAATTGATACATGATGCTAAATGAATTTTTGTATGTTCTTTCAACTAACATGAAATATTTAAATATTTGTATATCTCATCTTAACTTGCAGTCAAATTGTTCTTTTTATCTTCGTGGTGCTTTTCCTGACACCCCAGATCTATGTATTGACAAGGCAAGTGATACAGCATTTATAACCCTTAACTTTATTTAAAGAGGAACGGTTGGTCACCTAGTCAAATAGTTATACAGCACATCGTTATCCACCTCAGGAAATGTAAGTATCTAAAGGTAACCTAGATGGCCAATGGAAAAACATGAAAAACTCCTTACAGTCAGTGACTGGAGGTCAGGATCAAACACAGGTTCTCAGGTCCAGTGTTGCTGTGTGGCAGCCACTCCAGTTAATAAAAGAAACACATTATTAAACAGAGGAATAACATGTTTAATAAATACATTTAAATGTCAAGCCAGTTACTAAATGTGTATTTATGGTATAAAAGTGATGATATTAAGATATTTACAATATTATGACTCATGATTAGGTAGGAGTAAGACAATTTTTCACAAACTATTGTTAGTAACTGCACATTTCTTTGCATGTTGCCAGACCCAAGTCTTCCCGCTTCTGTGAAAAGCCACTTCTGAACAATCTTATAGCCATTATCGTGTTCTCCTTTATGGCTACAGGTAGTCATTCTCTGTTACGTAAATAATACTACTTAATGAATATTAAATATGCATGTTTATGGTGATACTTTCTGTCTCTGTTAAAGGGTTAGCTGTGACTCTTACTCTCACTGACCCTGTGCCCAAGAGTATCAGGGCAGCTTACCACACATTTGGAGTGCTTTCATTTACCCAGGGACTTTGTACCATCTTCCTGACCTTCACTGCCCACCAGTGTGTAAGTAAATTACATGACTCAACAGTTCAAACATGTAGCAGTTACTTCTACCCACTGCCTTAATAGAGGTTTGTATTTAGAAATAATAAAGATGATGTGTTTTAGGAGAAGACCACTCCAGAGCTGTATCTGGTTTCAATGGTATTTTCATGGGCTTGCATTATATCAACAGGTAAATTAGCTGAAACCAGTTTAATTCTCATTAAACCATTAAAAAAGACAAATGTATTTAAAGCAGTATGTCACTTCTTAGTAATTTAAATTCACTTTGCTTGCAAATATTTAAATTGGATAAGGCATATGGGAACTTTTTATTAAATTAAACTTATTATATATCTTAAACTTGTACATGTCTATACCAATGTTACTTTTTTATTTTTTATTTATTTATATTGTGTTTTCGGATGTGGGCACTCTGGTGGTACAGATGTAAAATAGAAATAGACCATTTATTATTTTTCATATATACATATACACATATACAGTACACCTGAATTCTTTTTCCACATATCCCAGCTTGTTTGGAAGCTGGGGTCAGCCATTGTGCGGTACAATTGGAGCAGACAGGGTTAAGGGCTTTGCTCAAGGGCCCAACAGTGGCTGCATGGCAGAGCCGGATTTGAATCTAGAATCTTCCGATTGCTAGACCAAAGCTCTACCCACTAGGTTACCACTGTCCCAAAAATCAGACTAGCTTACTAATAAACTGCTGTCGGCTCTTCGGGCATCTACACAGACATAATTGGCTTTGTCTGAGATTAAGGGGAATGGCTGAACAGCCTAACTATTTGGAGGTGCACCTGTTGCTGTGCTCTCAGTGCCAGTCCCAAGCCCAGACATAATAAGGATGGTTTCGTCAGGAAAGACATTTGGCCTAAAAACTGTCAAATCGGCTGTGTGGACCAGAATGATCCGCTTTTGCGATCCTTAAATACAGGAGCAAAAATAAAATAAATGTATTTGGATATTTTTTAACAACATTTGTTCCATTTTGTGTATTGCAGTAAAACAGCATTGTGTAGAAACATTTGTTATTTAGTTTTATTTACATCTTTAGTTGTAGTTACAGTATTTTAGCTCTAAACTGTTAGTTGTTTCGCTGGTCTGTGAGCAGGAATGTGTGAATACAGACTGCACACCATAGGGAATATTAAGTGTATGGATATTTTAAAATAGTGAATAGACCATAATACATTGGGTTGCATGTTTTGAAGACATTTTAGTGTATTGTTATGTTTCAGTTTGCATGATTTATTCTTTTATTGTTTGTGAATTTACTAATTGTAATAACCTGGTCTTCACATAGTGTTCTTCACAGTAAGAGGATTCCTCTGGATGATCTACAGAATGCATCCAAACTGGTTCAGAGAAGCAGCATGCCTCTAGGCTGGTGAGTGAACTACTGTTTGTCTCACATACAAAACCATCTATTATTTAAAGATCCCCAGTAAGCTTCAGATGGATATTTAGCTGAGCTTGGTTGGCTCCTGTTACTGAGGGTATTTTGTTACAGTACTGACCATATGCAGGGAAGGAAGTGAAATACTATTCATAGCCACTTAGCCAGAATTAATCCATTCAGTTGTTACGAAACAGGAGTTACCAGAACACAGTGACTAGAACACAGAGTATTGTTTGTATTTATGAGGAAATTACCCCACCTCTTTTCTTGTCAGTCTGTATGATTTACTTTATCTAAATATAAAACTGATTAATACATATTTGCAGGGGCAGTTGTAGCCTAGCGGTTAAGGTACTGGACTAGTAAGCAGAAGGTTGCTGGTTCAAACCCCACCACTGCCAGGTTGCCACTGTTGGGCCCTTGAGCAAGGCCCTTAACCCTCATTTGCTTGGACTGTATACTTTAAGTTGCTTTGGATAAAATCGTCTGCTAAATGACAAAAATGTAAATGTAATACATATTTAATAATATATGTAGGTACTAATACCTACGTTGTTAAATTTTAAGTTTAATGTATATATATTTTTTTATACTGGGGTGGCACTGGTGGCTAGAAGGTAGTGAGGTCCCCGCAAAGCATCAGGACCTTGGGCACCTTAGTTCAATCCGCAAATTTAGTCACAGACTGATGAATTTAGCATGTTGCCTCTATACCTGCGTGGATTTCCTGTAGACACCCTGGGCGCAAGAATAAATTAATGCCTCACGCTGCATATGCTACATATTAAAGCAAATACAAAATATTTATATCAATGACAAAACTAACCGATCCTGGTCCTGATCAGAGTTTATGGGTCCAAAGTCTATCTATCCCATGAACACTTGTAGAACGACCAGGCTACACAGAAGCTTTTTTCCACAATACATTATGCTAATTAACTTTTGAACACTACAGAACTGTTAATCCTCTTGACATTTCGACAAATTACCTATTTAATGTATACAATGACACACAACTTTCTATAGTTCCTATTGCACAAAAACTGCACCTTTTATCCAATAATGTGAATTGCACATGCTAATGTTTACAGGTGTGAATGTGTGTGGTACAGAAAGAGTGAGTTGTGTGTGATATGAATGTCTTTATTGTATTTTTCGCACACTGTGAGCATCTGTGTAACCCAAAACTAATTCCTTGTATGTGTGAGCATACTTGGCCAATAAAGACTGATTCTGATTCTAAGCACAGCACAAAAATAGACCCTAGACAGGGCATCATACGCTGAGTGTGATGGGGAACCTGGAGTGCTATAAATTCAGACACACAGGTTAAGATTTTAAACTACTAAAATGAAGGTCGAGAGGTTCAATCTGTTACTCAGTTTCATCTGCACGCTGGTTTCCTCCAATCTCCTTAAATATAGAGGCACGTGCATTGACCCTAAATGTGAGGCAGGGTGTGATAACATGCTCATAAAGCAGTGCTTACTTTTGTGATCTTGACCAGTACATTGTTGTTAGTAAAGGTAAATTAATGAATACAATCACGAATAACACACATATTAATACACAGATAACAATATCACTCATTCATATAAAATTTATTTTTCCTTTTTCATATTTTGCACCACTGTAATGGATAGTCATCTGTGTAACATTTAAACCACAACATTCAAACATTTAAACTTTCTCCCTTCTCACCCAAGTTGTCAACAAAGATTTATTTTTACTCTCAGGTTTAAAATAAATTGGATAGTTTATCATTTAATTAATGAAAACATTAAGGCATTTGTGTGGTGTAAACAGGTCCTTAAACACGAGTAACAAAACCAGCAATGATAAGGCACTTTTTCTAAGGAATGTATCTTGAATATACCTGCTACATTATGGGCATGTTTGGAATGTTTGCCTTTAAAGCCAAGGCAGTGCTGCCAGAAACCTACCTTTAGCTACAACTGTAATCAAGGGTAACCAACAATAATCAACCACTTTTGTTTTTGTTATTTCATATGTTCCAAGTACATACATCTCCAAATGTACAAACAGATTTTAACTCCAAATATCCAAATATTAACAAAAAGTATGTAATTATAAGTTAAAAAAAACAATAAAAAAAAAAACAATGATACATTCAAAACCAACTGGCCCTCTGTGAAAAAGTAATTCCTACCTTAATCTTTAGCTGCATTTGTTGCTTCTTCTTATAATTGAACTTCAGTTCATGGACTGATGACCAGACATCATGGTCCCAGCAAATGTGTCAAACTGTCTAGGCCCTCAAGCATCTACACACCAGCACATTAGCACCACAGGTCACAGTTAACTCAAAAAATGACTGTATGGACTTCACTTTGTGCACACACCTGGTTAAAAAGGAGTTGGAAGCATAAAATGTATTATTTTTATTTTATTTTATTTTTTTGCAATTTCCTCCCAATCTAGTCATATCCAATTGCATTTTTTCACCTGCACAAGGCGAGTTAAGCTTTGTGTCCAGAGAGCCACACCCTGATCAACGCATTATCCCTCGACTCTGTGCAGGTCAATCAGCCAGCAGAGGTCATAACTGCATCAACAAGCCAATTGTTGTTCGTGCAGCCGCCCAGCCAGCCAGATGGCAGAGCTGAGTTTCGAATCGACAAGTTCAAAATGTCAGCTCTGGTGTGCTAGCGCGTTTTACCGCTGCGCCACCTAAGCGGCCTGCATAAAATTAATTTTATGTAATTGACTTCATACACCTGTTACTATAGAATGGGTGTGAACATATATTTTAACCATACAGTGTGTGTGAATGATTGAGCTATTACAGTATAGTAATAAGCTCATAGTGCTAAAGTATATGCCACACTTCTGTGTCATTTCTGGGTGCCACTACCAATCTTATAAGGCAGAAATAACCTTTTATAACCTTTTTAACCTAAATACAGCATATATTGTACCCAACTTTATTTTAAAAAATTATATTTCTTTAATCTTTTTAGTAATTAAGTGCAAAAAAGACTATTTAATTTACAAATTCACAGTAAATTTCCCTTGCAACCTAACCGAACAGCTACAAAACATCCCTGAAATCTGATAAATGTGTGTGTGTGTATGTATAGGGGGGGTACTTGAGAGGCTCAGTGGTCTGTTATGCTAGCCCACTGCTGCTGAGGTCGGGGTTCAGATCTCAGCAGTGCTATCAGCCGGCCAGGCATCTAAACAGACATGAATGGCTATGTCTGTTGGGCGGATGGCTGAAGCCCTGTGATAGACTGCCACCCTGTCCAGAGTACTCGTGTCTTGCCCCCAATGTTTTCCTTGTGTGTGTTTATATAAATTTTTCTTTAAATCAATCATTTGAAATATTTCCTAATTTCCAGCCTAGCATCCTTTTCATCCTAAAAGTGCATCATAATCTAAATACCATGTTAGAGTTCCATTTTTTGGCTGTACACTTGTGACTGGGTACCTTTCTGTTTTACCCTTAATTCTACTGAGCTGAACAACAAGCTCGTGTTTTCTCTTCCCCATCACTAAAATACCAACCCTGTTTGCTTTGTTAATGGCACTGAAAGTAAGGCTCATACGCTGGTGGGGTTTAACTGGACTTTCGGTCAAGGTCACCAGTCTTTCCTCACTATCGTCCAGTTTCGTGTCCTGGAACAGTGAAGCAGTGTGGCCATCCTCACCTACACCTAGCAGTATATAATGGAACCTGGAGCCGTTAACCAGTCTGCTTATTTCCTTTTCATAAATCAGTGCGCCTCCATCTTCCTCTACACACAAGCGCTGGTTGAGCTGCACTGGCATAGGATGGATGTTGAAGTAAGGAATGCGGATATGCTGCAGCAAATGGCTGTAAATGGAATTAAAGTTCGAGTCCATCTCAGTTGGTGGCACGCAGCGTTCATCAGCCAGCCATACATGAGTCTGACTCCATGGAAAGGTATAGTGGTGCGAAGCCAGCTCAAGAAACAGTGAAATGGGACTGGAGCCACCTGACAAGGCCAGATGGAACTGACCTTCACTCTGAACGACCTCCTCCGCTATGTTAAGCAGGTCGGAGGCCAAGCGTTCCACCAGCTCCTTGGACCAGGCCGACACCATTTCAGCGCTGCGGAACTTCCCTTGCATGACCTGAAAGTTCTCCTCTGGACTTTGCTGAATCACATTAACCTCCTCCTCACTAATGAAAGCAACCTTCCGACCTTGCAGCTTGAAGTTTAATAGGTCACCGTTGGCATTTCCACCAGGGTAAAACCGAGGAACAGCCCTGAACAGGCTTTCTAACAGTGGTGTCCAGAAAGCCCATGATGCCATGAGGTTCTCGGTGCTGATGAAGCTGTCCTTACGTGCATGGAATATATTAGAAATGAGTGTGTAATAAGCCTCTGTCGTCACTACTGGAGACTGGACGTAATAGTCGGAGAGTGGTGACCCCAGCACAGAAAGGTCTTTATGCTCAGTAACTTCTTTCCAATCACTGTGTACCAGAGCTGGTTTAAACAAGTTTTTGCTGACAAGAATTGCAGGCTGCTGGAGTTCTCCATGCCCCAGATAGAATACAATCTGTTTGGGCTTGCAATGGATGCTGTTGTAGTCCTGAAGGCAAAATATATCATTTTTAAAAACAATGCGAGCATATCCAACACGTTCTTCGAGCATTTTACCCGATGACATGAATATGGGAATGCCATCGTATTGGGGAGAGTCACCAGTGATGACCACACCTGAAAGCACAAATATGTACAGACAACTTTAGAACTAGGATTATTATATAATTATAATTATTATATAATTTAGCATAGTCAATTTGTCTTCTGCTGCTTGGGATCCCAGATTTTTTTGCAGTTAAAGAGGGTATATTGCTGCTCACACATCCCCCGACCCGCGCGCAGCCCTTAACGGAACCCTTTTCCACCCATGCACTCTACACAGGCGCCTCTATCCGCCAATCAGGGACCTTACACAGAATTTGAAGACCCTGTCTACATATTCCGGTCATCCCTCCCTGCAGGCACTGCCAATTATGCCCTCTCAATGCCGAGTTTCGAACCAAGGAGTTCAGAATCTCGGTGCTGGTGTGCTAGCGGAATATCTCGCTGCACCACCTGGGTGCCAGAACTACGATTTTAATGGCAATCTGCAATAAACCGTTTCATTTGATATTTGATAATTAAACTAACCCAGCCTAATTTGGTAGGGGTGGACAAGTCATAAATTCATTTGCCAGTCCACTGCCCCACTCTGTCTAGTCCTTTTTTTTTGACCAGTCATACATTACCTATTATGCTACATACAAAGCAGATGACATTGGTGAAACTGAAACCCTCCTTTTTAATATTTGAGGAAGGATTACTTTCATTTTCACAGTACTTCTGTAATACTATAGACCCTAGACTAAAATAATGACAACAGGTGATAACATTTACAATATGTACAATATGTGCATAATAAAAAGGAAAGCACCTCCGATCGTGCATTTACTTCTCTTGAATGTTCAGGTGTTCAAAATAGACCTAAGTAGGTGGTTAACATAACTAAATTTAACTGAAGCTTATATTGGAGAACAGTTTGTCCTCACCTAGTCATTTGTAACATTGTCATCTAATTATGGCAAATAAAAAAAGCAGTTAGTTTGGAATATATATTCTGCATCCGTATTACATACTACATTATCAAAGAGAATGCGTAAGTAGTAAAGAAGTAGTTATTATTTTAATAGCTATTTAGTGTGTAGCATGCAGATTGGGACACAGAGCTTTGCCTTTGAACTCTCAGCAACCAAAGCCTTCAGAATAATCCATGCCAGGGAGGATTATGTTCAGAAGTGCTATCCTATCCAAATAGGGTTTCTACAATCCCAAAGTCTTAAGTCTTCCAGTCAGCAGCTTTAAAGATGTGAAATGTAATAAAAACTCCTTGTAAATTCTTTGGAAAACTCCTAAAATGTACTTTTCTGTATATATAAAGTAGATGATAATGAAACACTTGTCACAGATAAACAGTGGAGATAAACTCACCAGCAAAAGTAGGGGTGAAGCTGAAGTGATCCTTAGTTTTGTTAAGTTCCTTCTGGACCTCTGCAGTATAATCCAGGTACTGACCTATAACCACACTGTTTCTGTCAAGCGGCTCAAGCCAATCGAAGACCTTCAGCTTGTTTTGAAGGATACTGTTACTGTTGGAGAGTTTATCAGGTATATTCATCATTAAAAGAGTCATGATTTCTGTGAGGTGGTTCTGGAGCATGTCTCTGATGACTCCGTATTGATCATAAAACTGGATCCGGCCTGTAAAATGCAAGCACAAAAAAAGCACATTGCTTTAGTTGTCTGTAAAACCCTGCTCATTTAATATAAACCAAAAGAATGGAAACCAGTTAAACTTTGGGTTCTAGGTAAAGTACATTTTCCATAAACTTCAACGTTTCTAAAGGTGACATCATCCCTAGATGGCAGAACAATGCACCGACATTGTTTTTAAGAGTTTGTGGACACTATGAGGTTTTAGCCCAAACACAAACTATACCAGACTAGACTTTTCGGTGTGCTAACCATTACCGCTATGCTTGGCATTTAGTCATGCAAGTAAGCTGCACAGAAAATGTGGGTAATGAATTTGCCTTATAGGCAAAACGACAGTGGAAATCAGTAGCTAATGATTATCAGTATCAGTTCAAGTAGTAAAGCAACTGCATTACTTTATAAAATTATGTTTTATGAAATTTGAGATGCAGCTTGTTGACAGCCGTGATGCTTCTATTACACTCCATATGTGTTCAGTGTACTACTTTATGACCTTCATGCTCCCTTTCATTAATATTTTCACTTCCTTGACTACTTTATTCACACTTAACTTGTGCTATAAGAGTGTAAATAAGACAGTTTTGCATTTATACTGTACAATGCAGCCAGTTTAAAGAAGTTGTGGTAGTAGATCTGATGTACAACCCAACCTTTGCAATCCAGCGTTTCTTTCACCACAATCTCTATTCTTTCAATGTGGTTCTTGTTCCAAATGGGATCCAGAAGTTTATGATTCTTTTTTCTGAATGGTAGCATCTGGGAGACGACCTGTAAACAGAAAACCACATTTATATTGTAAATAGGACAGGATAGGATGTGAACAAAGACGGAACTGTGAACACAATTATCTACATTAAAAAAAGTATAAACATTAGACATTTTAAGCAATTTAGCAGTAAATTTGTTTTGGGACATTTGGGTGGTGCAAGCTGACATCTCGAATCGTGAGTTCGAATCTCAGCTCTGTTATTGACAGGCCAGACACCTATACCAACAATGATTGGCTCATCCGCGGGTGAGATTGCCAAAAGGAAATTCCTCATAACTGCTGCAATTACAACCTCTGCTGGCTGCTTTATGCTGCCTGCACAAAGATGAGAGATAATGGAGATCAGTGTGTGACTGTGCACAATACTGAGCCCCTAAACTCGCCTCATGCAGGTGAAAAGAAACAATGAGCTACTGCACACGTCAGAGAGGGCGTTAATCGCAGTTCTCGGTCAAGAGTGGAGGTCAGGGGTGCCCAGGTGGCACAGCAGGATATTTCGCTAGCACACCAGCGCTGAGATTCTGAACTCCCGAGTTCGAACCTCAGCTCTGCTACCGGTCGGGTGGGCACCATCTTGCAGGCATAATTGGCAGTGCCTGTAGGTGACAATTGGCCATTTGAAGTCTGCTGGGAGGGTTAAAGACCAGACTAATGTGAGTGGGGTCTTCAACGCTGTGTAAGGAACTTGGTTAGTAGCCCAAGGCACCTGTACAAGAAGTGGAGCAGGCGAATACTGGCCTCATACTGAATCATACTGCGAATACTGGCGCAAATTCACCAAATGTGTGGGCGAATAAAAAAGGGGTCGGTGTACTGCGCATGCGTTGGAGGGAGCGTGAGGCAGGCGAATATACCGTCCTTGGATAAGACCGGAGTCTCCAACAGCTGAAGACAAATTGACTGTGCTAATTTGGGAAAAATGGGTAAAATGCATGAACTAAAAAAAAAAGAGAGGAGGTCAGCAGAAGCAAAATGTGATTGGGTAATCGAATATGACTATGGGGGGGTACATTATATAATGTGATGTTTTGTAAAGGTGAATATGTCTATAAACAAAACTGTTGAAGCAACTGGTACCATGTATGTCTGATAGCTCGATGTGCAGACTTTGTTATGACTTAGCTGTTTACCCAAAAGCTAAGCACAAAGCTAGTTTACAGATTTATTTCTTTGCATTTTCCCTCAGTTTTCCTTTCAATCAACTCCAATTACCCATATAGGCACCGGTAGCAGAGCCGAGATTCGAACTCACCAGGTTGTGATGTCAGCTCTGGTGTGCTAGTAGAATTTAATAGTAAATAAAAATCTAAAAATCTGAATAAATATAATAGAACTTATAGCATATAACAAAACATATTTCATAGTGACCTGCTTTCCTAAGTAGTGATCAATCCTGTACATCTCCTTCTCTTTTAGAAAACTGGCCAGTTGACTAGCGAGGAGCTGGGCACTGCTGAAATCGTGGCCAAACGGCTTCTCCAGAACAACTCTGAGCCAGGCTCCTGCCGGGGGCCGACAAGTGCTGTTGATCTTATCTGCTATGTCAGCGTAGGCAAAGGCTGGAACAGACATGTAAAACAACCTTCCTGCTTCAGTCATTCCTTCCTGCTTCAACTGCTGCTGGATCTGCTCACTGAGCTTCTCATAGTCCTCCTTGCTCTTTAGCTGCAGGTACTGTGATAGACGCAGGAACTGTTCCTTAACCAGTGCACAGCGCTCTGCAGTGAGTTCTGATGGACACTTCAGTCCCTTCAGGATCTCAAACAGCAGCTGAGTACCATTCTCAGCCGGGGAAAGACCCCCTCCATAGAACGAGAAGGTGTAGCCTTTGTCTACCTGACTAGCATAAAGATGGAAAAATCCATGCCAAAGGTATTTTTTGGCTAGGTCACCTGTGCTACCCACGATAACCACAGAGATGTGCCCTGGGCTTTGAGAATCCTCACTGACTTTGGTTTGGTCGCTTTGCCTACATGTCGTGGCCAGAAGAAGCAAACACCAGGTTGTCCTCCACATGGTTTTAGCAAAGCCTGCACAATAAAACAGAATAAAAATGTTAGTAACACCTTCTGAAAATAACAAAATGTGTTCACAAATTTTTTTTTGCATAGAACTCAAAGCACTGTTACCTACATCCAGAGACTCTGACCTCTGAACAGGCAGTCATTTATGGTAGAAAAAAATTAATTTACTAACGGCTAGTGTTATGCTAGATATGGCACCATCCAGAAACACCTGGCACAGGGCTGGAACACACCCTGGACAGGATGTCAACTTATTACAGGGCACAGCACATCCCCCTGTTTACACCTATTCATACTTGTGGGCAATATAAAGTAGCCAATAATCCTCCTGTTTATTTTTTAAAGGTGGAAAGAAACTGGAGTACTCCAAGAAAAATCACATAGTTATGGGAAGAACATGCAAAACTTCTCACTGTGAAGGACTGGAGGAAAGGATGGACCAGGACTCCACTCGACTATCTGTGCCACGCCATTAAAAACATAAACATGCAATCAAAGCTGTTATCTGTGATAAAAGGCAGCTAACATAATTTCAGAGCAGGTACCTATTCAGCCTGTTATTATGGGATAGCAGGGGGATATTGGCCATGGCTGTTTCCAAATTATATATTCGTGAACATTCATATAGTTTTTATGGTTTTATATAACCCAATAAACTAAATAATAAAACATATAGAATAATGTTTTTATAATATATGTAAAGCATAACATATTAAGATATGCAATGGATAAACAGAACAAAAAGGAAAGTTCATGAACACATTATGCACAAATGCAATACACTATAAAAAGAGCAAACACGGTAACTTAGTGGTAAATGTTCCTTGTACCTAGTTTCATCTGGCATCCCAAAATAAAGTGAACACCTTAAACAAACAAAAACTGATGTTCTGTTAATCTGTTTTAAACTGACTAATCTGGGTTCGATTCCCAGATAGAACGGTCCAGGTCCCTTCTGTGTAGAGTTTGCATGTTCTCTCTGTGTCTGTGTGGGTTTCCTCCAGATGCTCCATTTCCTCCCACAGCCCAAAGACATGTAAATTAGATGTTTGACATTGAGCTTCAACTGATGAATCATGTGCAGAAATGACTATTTTAATAACTTTTTAAAATTTCAATTATCAATTAACTTAGTAACTAGGGGGACAATTACTTTTGACACAGGTCTGGGAGTTGGAAAACATTCTTCCTGTAACAAATGAAAAGATAATGTATAAATATTGTATTTTGTGTTTACTCAGGTTGTTTTTGGTCACATTAAGCTTTTCCTAAAAATCTAGAACAAATAAGTGTCACAAAAATAGAATATGCCCATAGTCTAAGTCTCTAACACATACCCATTGATTGCCTAAGTACTGTCTAAAAACTATCAACTTTAGTTTGGCAATAGTTTAGTAAGATCAACAGTCTTTAGTCTAACTAAGATACTAATTGTTGGATGAATCTGAATTTCAATACCACTGTCATGTAGATCATAGAAGAAGCTCAGGTTAATGATCAACACTGTCCAGATGGATGAAGTGTAGATAAAAAAGGTTAAGCCAACAATTTTTAGATAGCCTATGAGCTTAGCCAACAACTTCTCCGAACTTTAGTTAACCAAAGCACTACGTCAGATACGGTAAATGTCTTTTTGGGAGATGATGCAATTGTACATCAGAAAGGTCAGTATACATTGAGAGCAAACAAATATGCAATTCCTTGTTTTATTATCACTATGCTTTAGGATATATATCCACTTCATAGTTACACTTAATATCTTTTCTTTTCTTTTATATAAATATGAACAAAATGAAAATGAACTAAGTATTTTTGCAAGCATTGCAATTACACTGTTGTCTTTTATTGCAATACAGAATTCATTCATTCCTTTATTATCTGTTTAACCAGCGTTTTATCGTGATCAGGGTTGCAGTGGGTCTAATTCATTCGGCAAAAGGCAGTAAACACCCTGGACAAGTCATCAGTCTATCACAAGGCTAACACACACACACACACACAGACTCAAACTTAGGGCGATTTCTAGTAGCTCCTATTTTCCTGAGTGTATGTCTTTAGACTTGTGGGAAGAAACTGGCAAAGCCTTTCCACACAGAAAGGACACTGGCTGTCCAGGTATTCGAAGCCCAGGTCCTTCTTGCTGTGAGGCCATGTTGCCCGGTGTTACTAAACAATATAAATATTCTACAGTAAAAAGTACTATATAGAATACTTTGTTAAAACAGGACATTCTAGTTCTAACAAGTGTGTTAGCTATAACCAATTTAACTAATCTTAGAGTTATACAGTATTGAACTGTATTAGTATAAATATTCTTATAAATAACTTTTTACAACTTGACTAAGAATGTATTGAAGTTATTTATCATAAATATTATGTTTCCTGGGGTGTTTTGCAGGATTCTTCCATTTTACGATCAAGGCACATAGTTCCAATAGCTGCAATCAGACATGTTTAATACTTAAGTCTGTCATGATACCGACCAAATATAATTTTGCACATGTAATATGCTGATGGACAAAATAAATAATTTGTTAGTTGGATCTTGTCCAATTGGCTCATCAAAACATCCACCAGTTAACTGAGATTGGTCTGGTTCAACTAAGTAACTTAAAGTCAATATCCTCTGTACATTTTGAATTGATTTCTCAGTTTTAGCATCTACATGTCAGTATAATGACAAAGCAACTGTATTTATGGTGTCTAGTTCTGAGGTGGGGACTTATCAGCATTCGAACCCATTTCATCTGTGAATGTAAAATAAAGTACAATATCCACTGGCTGACTCGCTACCTGAAAGATATACCAACAGCACTGCTATAAAGCACTGCATAATCTTTGTTCTTTTTTATAACTCCATCATAAAGTATCATTAGTAAGTTTCTTCTCTATCAGTAACTATCAGCTTATAAAACAACACTGATGAGATAATCGTCCTGCAGTCATACAGCAATGCAGAGAAGAGCAGTTTTACACTTACAGCAGCTCTACTTTACTACAAGTTCACTTTAATGTATAAAATAAAACTTAAAAGAGTTAGTAACCCATGTATGAGCAACAATACAAACATACTAAAAATAAGAATAAATGTGAGAGAACTTCAAAGCAATCTTACCTGTACTTTAGTGCACAGCGTGCCGACTGCAGAGTGGCAGCTCTGTGACAGGAGCTTCCGCGTGCGTGGTCACGTGACAGCGCGCGCCACACTTGCTGCAGTCCAATCCAGTGGTCCAGCACAGCCGCGTGTAGTTTCGTTTTACACTGAATTGAGAAATTCATTTACTTTATGTCTTTGAATCAATAAAATGTGATTGCGGCGGCGTATATTGGGTTTATTAATGAGTTCAGTTACAGTATTACAAGTTTGAAAATGCCATCAACAATGTGTTTCAATGTAATTTTTAACTTTGTTTAGTTAGTCCATCTGACTCCACTAGAGAGGGTAAACAGAGATCATTACTTTCCCTGTGAACAGCAGGCTTTATTTGAAATAGGATACTACACACCAACATACTACCCTACCATACTACACACCAACATACTATATACTATCATATACTACACACTGCTATTGCGGCCTCTGTGATGATGAGGAAAGATGAGGAATAATGGAGGGTAGTCCATGAGTCTTTGATCTAATGTTGTAAAACAACATTTTAAAAACCTTAATACCAATCATTCATTTGGTGACCTGCACTGTGCTACCATTTACTAGGCAGGTTAATTAAGAACAGAGTAAAAGTTAACTGTTGTCTTAAAGGTGCCGACAGTTAAAGCGATCCTAACGAGTAGAATTTACGTGAGAAAACGTCGCATGTACTACTACCCACCTTTCATTTCAATGCTTGTATTATTATTATTGCAGATTCCATACGCCTATAAAAGGCTGCACTTTTCTGAGCAGCCTTTCTACAAGATTTTGGTGTACGAGCTCATCCACACACCGAACCATGTCTTTGTATAGCCTATCACATTGCATGCACAAGGACATAGTACATAGTCATCCTGAAACAGGAAATGAACCTTCTTAAACTGTTGTCAAAAAGTTATAAGTATATAATCAATTGTATGTAGTTAGAAGAGGTGTCCACATACTCTTGGCCATAATGTGCACTCTGTTTAAATATAATGGAAGAAGTTTTTTTCCAGATAGATTCCAGACTTTTTGAGATAAAGCAGGCAAGCTGTTTGTGGCCGATATAAAAATGGATTTAGAGAAATTGCGCCATCTAGTGGTTCTGTATCTCGCATTTATCTCCAATGAAGTTAGAACTATTGTCATGTTAAGAAACGTTCTACTCGGTAAGACTTTATTGCAGTTAAAATGTGACAACTATGGTTATTCTCGTATGGGTTTCTTATTTTTATTGGTCAGCTTTTGCCAAATCCGATGTTACTTATAAATAATGCAAAACATGGTGTTTAAATATTGTTCTGTTTAAGCTGGGTCCACTTTATCATTCAATTTATATTATTGTTGTTCCATATTTAAATTAAGTGCTTTTTCTTATGAACATTGGGTTGGGCGGCAGCATGAACAACGATTGACTGCTGTTCAGGGTTAGAGGGTAGAGAGTCGGATCATAGGTCCTCATAACTGGTACAACTGCGGCCCCTGCTGGCTGACTGATGGCGCCTGCACAGGGCTGAGGAATAATGCTGATGGGGTGTGACCCTTTGTACACAGCGTCCATTAGTGTATGAACTCGACTCGTGCAGGTAAAAAATGCAGTCTGTACTGATTGCGTACCGGAGGGGGCGCAAGTCAGATGAGAGGCGTCCTCAGTCAGCGGTGAAGGGTCGAACCAGTATAGAGGACGCAATCAGGGTAATTGGACACGACTAGAATAGGGAAGAAAATAGATAGGGGGGATAGATAATAAAAAAAAAAAAAACATTGTTACTGTCTGGCTAAATTTCTGGACAAGAAAGGCCTTGGTCAGGGAAGTAAGAAAGAACCTATCAGTCTCTTTAAAAGAGCTCCAAAAGCACACACCTGAATTTTTTCCATTCTTTATGGCAGATCCTGAACATCTGAGAACTGCCATATTCAGGTCTTGCTACAGACTTTTCATTCTCAGCTGTGCCAATGACCAGCCAGGTGCTTACACTGACATGTTTGGCTATGTCTGTTGGGAGAGGTGATCAAAGATTCCTTATTACTTCTGCTATTGCGGCCTCTGCTGGCTGATTGAGAGTGCCTGCACAGAGATGAGGAATAATGGAGTGCAGTGCATGACTCTTTGTACACGATACTGTCCTATGCAGGTAAAAAAAAAGCGGTTGGAAACTGCATGTGTGGCGGAGGGAATATGTTCTAGGTATGGTAGCGGTCTGCCGCACTGAGAAAAGATACAACTGTGTAATTGAATACAAATACAAGAAAGTAAAAAATGCATAAATAGTATTTATAAAAATGGCGTGCAAAACCTATTTTTATTTAACCACATTAATCCATTTAAATGTATTTATTTAAATAAATAATTTGATTACTTGATTATTCATTAATTCATTTTGTGTTTTTATCCTTGTCAGTATCATGGTGGGTCCAATTCATTGGGCAAAAGGCAGGAAACACTCCAGCCAGGTTGACAGTCCATCACAGAGCAGACACACACACACATACACACACAATTTTAGTGACAGCAGTTGACCTGGCTGCAGGTATTTGGACTTGTGGGAGGAAACTGGAGCACCCAGAGGAAACCCACTTGGGCCAGGAAATCAAACCCAGGCCTTTCTTGCTGTGAGGTGACAGCGCTACCCATTGCACCACCGTGTTGCCCATTTACTTGATTAGGATTAGGTTGCCCATTTACTTGATTTTGCTAATAAATGCATATACACCTAGGGGTAATCTAGAGTAGTCAGACTACCTATTGGTCTGTTTAGAGCTAGAAGAACTTACAGACTTAGTGAGTAAATTAGCAAATATGTAATTCACTCTGTACACCATGCACCCAGTATTCAGGGAAGACCTTTGAACTCAATACAAACCTGATCAGAATAAAGAAATGACTGAAGAAGCTGTCTGTTAAGTCTTATTAATAAACTGTTTAACACATACTAGACACAAACAAATAATAATTTCAAGACAATGTGGTAATATGTGGTCTAAGCCCAGACTTAATTTATTAATAAAGTTTATAAGCAAAAAATGACTATCTATACCTTTCCTGTTTGGACTTATGAAGGGGGTGGATATACTGATTTTGTAAACATCATACTTTTGAACACTGTTCCTCTTGGCTGTTCAACCCAATTAGAATCAATAAAAAAGTACAAAACAAAACACAGTACTCCGTATGAATCATAAGAAACTCTTAAGAACCTAAAACATGCACAGAATAGAATCAGATCCGAACCTTTCTGTAAATTGCCTAGTTTGATTTTGGTTTATTTCCAATATAAGATCAGATACTTCAGTGTAGTTGCGTCTCTTGTGTGAAATCAGACAGGAGTAGGTGAGATCCTCTTCCTACTGAAGTTCACCACCATCTTCTCTGTCTTTTTCATGCTAATCTACAGGTGGTTCTCTCCACACCATTCAGCTGTCCACCATGTCTCTCCTGCCAGGCCCCACACGACCAACAAAAGCAGAATCATCCGAAACTTCAACAGGTGACATGACTTCAGGTTGTACTTAACACTTGGAAGTGTTAGGACTCATCAGAAAGAATAAAAGGAAACGGTGCTGTGTTTCTCACTGCCTGTGCCTGTATGTGGCTTCTTTTATAGTTTATTGTTGGGACAATCTAACTACAGATAATGAAAATAGAGTATAATGATTAATATGATGGCTGTAATAAAGGAAATGCCAGGTCTGTTTTAATTGAACACTTTAGACCCAGCTTAAACAAACATTAGAAAACAATATAGCCATAAACCTGGCTATCAAGGCAAATCTTAAATAATCTACTATTGACTACAAAGAGAATGGCATTTCATTTTCACGTGTTTATCACCATTTTATCCTGGCCTTGAAAATCCAGACCTAGCCAGTGTCGTCTGTATGTCGACATCCAACTGGCGGATAGCACTGCTGAGATTTAAACCCAGCATCCCAGCATCCCAGCACCCCAAAAGCAGTAGTGCCCTTACATTGAAAATACCCCAAAAGGATTTTTTCAGATCTTGATAAACACATTTTAGTTGCCTTACTGCAACATTATACGTATTATGCATATATACGTAAACTTATTAACAGCTGGTTTCCATTATTAATTCAAGTTTAGGTACCTCAGCAGTAACTAATATTAAGTTTAATTGAAATCTAAATGGGACTTTAAGACTTAAGCTACCTTAATAAATCACAGAAAACTGCACTAGCACAGTCTTAATAACATACGTAATTTTTCATATCAGTAAATCTAATTCCCCTAAATCATCCCACTGTATCCACTAATGCTTATGTGTATACTCTGTATGATACACTGTTACCAATAAAGTGGACAAAAGCATTTACAGAGCTTGGATCAAAAGTACTGCTGGCCTTTTTGAGGATCTAAATTGGCATAAGCATCAGTGGTACTATGTACTGTTGGTCAGTAATGTTTAAGTCAAGTCAAGTCAAGTCAACTTTATTTATATAGCGCTTTTTACAATAGACATTGTCTCAAAGCAACTTTACAAAATCCAGGACCAACAGATACAAAAAACCCCTGTTGAGCAAGCCGAGGGCAACTGTGGCAAGGAAAAACTCCCTGAAAATTACAGGAAGAAACCTTGAGAGGAACCAGACTCAGCAGGGCCCATCCTTCTTCGGTGGCCAGGAGGATACTTTAAATAAATACACGATTTACACAGAGCATACGAACACAGAATTAAATGATCTAAAATTTATAACTGGTAATAAATAGATAAATAATAATAGAGTTGTTCTTCGCTGTAGTCTTCAATAATGTCTGTAGTGATTTCTTGTCATTCTTGGTGCAATTACTCCAGACCAGTCACATCCGGCAGGAGCAGCATAGTTGTCACGGCAGTCTCGACTTTAATCCTTAACCTCGGCGGGTGAACAGGTTTCCATCAGAACGCCTTTGGAGTAAAACAACAAAGAATGTAGTTAATAATGTACAATGCTAGTTGAGTAAAACAGTTTTACAGAGAGTTTTAGACTCCGGCAGCCCTAATTATTACAGCATAACTAAAAGGGAGAGCGAGCAGGTAACAAGGTCATGAAGGCTTTCACAGGACATCAGCGCCCACCTCTCCTACCCAAACCGGAGTGATTGGACAAGAGAGGCAGAACGACAGCAACCCAACATCCCTGATCACCACAAGTTTCTATGACCAAGAACCCCCAAGCTCTGCGCCTTTGTCTATACTAATCAAAAGCCTGAGAAAATAAATATGTTTTCAGTCTAGAGGCATGTCATGATTGTTTAAGCAAATTGTTTGTATCAAAATGTTTATTTGGTTTATATATCTTTAAAATTTTTTCTTCTTAAAACTTAAAATTCTGCGTTTCATTGAAAAAATAAGGCAAAATTTAGACAGGACACATGCTTTGGCTTATTTCAACATTTTAATTTGGTCCTTTTTTTGTACCTGTTGTAGCTGTTTTTTAACCAAGCATAAATGCATAGCACTAGAATTACCTTTTGTGCTGACTGGTTACATTTTGCATGCCACTTCAATTTTATTTTTATTTTTTCACCTGTTATTCTTGTAAAGCATTGTATCTTTGTGGGAAAATCTGTAGCACACACTGCAAGGATCTCCACCTTCTTTATCCCTCAAAGAACTGGAAGATTTTCTTTTTAAAAAAGGTTGAACAAATCGCATATAGTGCTTAACTTGTAGAACAGCATTCCAAAAAGAAAAATGCTGTTGCAGAGACAAAAGCTGGTCATATCCTTTATTAGCAGTGTTACCTTTTTATTTTTGTAACCTGACTGCATGTCTTTGTGGGAGGAAACCAGAGCACCCAGGGGGAACCCTCACAGACGGGGAGAATAGAACCAGCCGATCTATCTGCATATACGTATATATATATATATATATATATATATACGTATATATATATATATATATATATATTACACACTAAAAGCTAAAATTTGTTAAATCACTTTAACTTTTATTTAAGTGACTAAAGTACAAAGAAAACATACTTAGTGCTGTTACTGACAAACCTTAATGTATTCTGTAAATATAAAAACAATAGAATTAGACGCCTGCAGCACACATGAAAATTTGGGACAAAGGCAAAAATACTACTAAGGTTATACAAGTAACACTGCTTTGGAAGGTTCCACAGTTAGCAGTTGGTAACAGGTGGTAATAGGTGAGTTCATCAAAACTGAGTAAAAAAACGAGCATCCACCAAGTATCAAAGTTCAACAGAGAATTGTCAGTCAATTCAAAGACACTGTTTTTTAGTGTGAGATTGTAAAGAATTTGGGTCTTTTATCATATACTGTTCATAATGTAATGAAAAGATTCAGGGAGTCAAGGGATATCCTAGTGAATAAAGGCCAACAGCTGCTGAATGTGCATAACCTCTGAGTCCAAAGTCATCTGAGATGGACCGACAGACAAAGGCAACGTGTGCTGTGGACATCGGATTCTGTGTGCCAAAGATGAAAAATTCCATCCAGACTATTATCAATGAAAAGCTAAAACCAGCATCTGTGATGGCATGGGTGATCTGCATATATGTGCAAACCATTGATACGGAGGCTTATATTGCTATTTTGGAGAGACCTGCTGCCGTTATATGACATATAACATCTTTTTCCAGGAATTTCATGTCTAATTCAGCAGAACAATGTCAGGCCTCATTCTGCATGAGTTACAACAAAATGGCTTTATTGAGTGTGTGTGCTTGACCGGCCTGCCTGCAGGTCTGATCTGTGTCTTATTAAAAATTTATAAAGAAGAGAATCAGACACAACTGTTGAGCAGCTCAAGTCTTGTATACAGCAAGAATGGGTCAAAATTCCACCTGCAAAACTGCAACATCTTTGGTTTTTAAACAATTTAAAAATTTTAATAAAAGAAAAGATAATGTGACCCAGTGGTAAACATGCCTCTGTCCCAGGCACTGGAAAACGTTGTCCTTTTGTCTGTTAGGGTTCAAGTGAATTGGTGTTATTTTTAAAGATGGAAGGGTTTCTTTTAATAAAACACCACCCAACTTGAGCACTGCTTGAGGTCAAAGTGAGAAGGCAAACAATAAACAGGCTTTCCTGTTTGTGTGTCAAGTGTTTCTGATGCAGTGCATGTTTGTGGGAGGTGAAGCCACTGACAGCTGGGTTTATGAGTCCAGGATCCACACACTCACAGTGATACATAATTTTTTATCATTATTATAATCATCATCTGTGGTCTAGTTTAATGCAGATGTATAGTTATGCATAGTTGTGTTGGTTCTAAAACCTCAGTCTTGAATCTTCTTAAATATTTGTGCCTTGCTGACTGAATTCTTACATATTTGCATCCTGCTATCTGATTGTTATGGAACTTGAAAAAGAGAAGGCGAGCCACAAAAAGCTATCAACATATTTTTTCTGCATATAAAGTTTTCTTTCTAGTTAGAGTATGGTTTGAGGTCAAAGTGAGACACAAACAGTAAACAGAGTTCTTGTTTGTGTGACAATTCTTTCTGTGTGGTGTGTAACAGAACCTCTGAAGAACCAATGAGCCCAGCTGTCACACAGCACCAGAAAGCTTGGTGTGAGTGACTGTGCGTGTGTGTGTATGAGTGTGTGTGAATGCTCAGGGCACCAGGAGGTCCATTGTGTTGAAGATCACCCACACTTCTTGCTTTAGTCCAATCTCCTCTCTTCCTACTGCCACAGCAACACTTGTCTTCCTTCCTTTGGGGCTTTGTTCCAGCTCCAGTGTGAAATTCCAGTCAAGCTGAGTACACAAACGTGCGCATATGAATGTGTGCTGTCATCTATCGTGGACCTCTTTACCAGTACTTGTTACATTTGACAGGCATTACATTTGCAATTGTAAGCCAAGGCTTTAAGCCTATAATATAATTCCACACCAATTTGATATGAACATGTAACGTGCAACGTTCAAAAATAAGTAATTCCTGCAAATCTAGAAAATGCATTTTCATATGTTTTCACTGGACATGTGATAAGAATTGACTGTATTCAACTGTATCGAAACAAGTAATAAGGTTCTCAAAATTGTGTCTTTTAAAGTTCCTTAAATATTACACTCTGTGTAAGTCACCTGCCACAATCTTTTTTACCACCTGTAACAAATGTACGTCACACATTGTTTTGAGTGGGTTCACAAGCACACAAATAATCAGATAATTATTATGACCTGATCTGCTCTTACAGTGCAGTAAAATACCCCCCCCCCCCCCCACCTGATTCCCTTAATAAAATTATTAATAATTATTCTTTTAATAATAGTCCTTTTAATAGTCCTAAAACAAAAGATAATATAGAACAAGGAGAACATGAGAAAACAAAAAACACTACATACAAATGATGACCCACTTGTTTAAGGTCATAAGACATTATCTTAATCTGATACAATCTAGGACTTTTTAGACTGAGCCAAAACCCAGTCAGTGGTGGACTTGAGTTTTGAACAGCTAATGACAGTGACAGGCTACTTCAGAGCATTTTAGGACAGAGCAAATTACCACATTATGTCAATTATGGGAAGTTGACCAGGCCATAAAGCAGCTCAACATCCCAACATAATCACAGTAGCACCGTCATGTTTGACTCTTCAAAGTTTGTTCTTATTGTTGAATGCCCGGTTATATTTATGCCAGCTGAAATTGGACCCATGTGACAGAAAATTTTAAAAAAAAAAAGCTTAGGGCTGAAACCTTCTAAATGATTCACCACTGTTTTTTTCATTTGGTGATAACTGCATGATTTGCTGGAGTTATATTGCCTTAGAACTGGAACCGTAACTTTCCAGCCTAATATATGTTTTCATTTTTCTTTTTAATGTTTTTAAAAATGTATTTTTAGCATAGCGTAGTTTCTAAAACAGGTATGGTAATTTAATTTAAAAATACTTTACTCAAAACCTTCAGTCATCTTTATATTACCTCCCTATATCTCTCCCTGGATCTCTAAATCTAAATGGAACTGAACCCTAATGCCATTATTAACATCTGAATTTATCCCATGTCATGTCAAAATAACTGCTTTGTAAAAGGTCTAGTACTCCAGGTTTATTCAAGACATGTGTGAGTTTAATTTATTGAAAGCTGACTAATATAATACCAACGTTTAATCACATAATGTCATTCAAAATACCAAAGATCACGTATTTGACAGACATAAAATCATAATTTTGCATCAGCAAGGTCACTCTCAAAGAGAAATCAGCAGACAAACTGAATATTCAAGATGTGGTACTTAAGCAGTGAAGGACAAAAAAAGGACTGCAAGGCCAAACAAACTTTCAAGGACCTTGCTCTGCATCTGGCAGCTTCATCAGGATGCCAAGTTGCCCCTTTTACAGTTCAAAGAAGCTTCATCAGGATTGGTCTTTTTGGGAGTGTGGCTGCCAATAAACCACTTTTATGGAAGGGGAACAGGGTGAAAAGGCTAAGATATGCTAAAGGTCACAAAAATTGGTGGACAGTATTATAGAGTGAAAAATTTTTTAGTCTAATTGTCGACAATATGTGAGAGGAAGTGTTGGACAGAAATAGAAGAATGAGTGCTTGCGGCCTTCATGGTGGAAAGTTTCTCCTATTTTGGGGTTGCATTTCTGCTAGTGGTCAATTGATTAATTTTCATTTTCATTTTCAGCATTTAGCAGACGCTTTTATCCAAAGCGACTTACACAATGAGCAGAACACGATGAGCAACTGAGGGTTAAGGGCCTTGCTCAGGGACCCAACAGTGGCAACTTGGTGGTGGCGGGGCTTGAACCGGCAACCTTCTGTTTACTAGTCCAGTACCTTAACCACTGAGCTATCACTGGCCCCCAATTGATGGAGTCATGAATGCTGAAAAGTCCAGACAGGTTTTACTTAATCATACTATTTCTTCTGGACAGCATGTGATTGTGGAATGGTTTAATTTTTTATCATGATAATGATTCCAAGCACAATGTTAATGCAGGGAAATGAGAAAATGGTGAGAAAAACAGCCAATAAACCACTGACAGTCATGGACTGGCCATGGACTGAGTCCATTTTGTTCTAAAATTGTGTTTTAATAGTATATACAGTGTATCACAAAAGTGAGTACACCCCTCACATTTCTGCAAATATTTTATTATATCTTTTCATGGGACAACACTATAGAACTAAAACTTGGATATAACTTAGAGTAGTCAGTGTACAACTTGTATAGCAGTGTAGATTTACTGTCTTCTGAAAATAACTCAACACACAGCCATTAATGTCTAAATGGCTGGCAACATAAGTGAGTACACGCCACAGTGAACATGTCCAAATTGTGCCCAAAGTGTCAATATTTTGTGTGACCACCATTATTATCCAGCACTGCCTTAACCCTCCTGGGCATGGAATTCACCAGAGCTGCACAGGTTGCTACTGGAATCCTCTTCCACTCCTCCATGATGACATCACGGAGCTGGTGGATGTTAGACACCTTGAACTCCTCCACCTTCCACTTGAGGATGCGCCACAGGTGCTCAATTGGGTTTAGTCCATCACCTTTACCTTCAGCTTCCTCAGCAAGGCAGTTGTCATCTTGGAGGTTGTGTTTGGGGTCGGTATCCAGTTTTCGAAGGGAGGGGATCATGCTCTGTTTCAGAATGTCACAGTACATGTTGGAATTCATGTTTCCCTCAATGAACTGCAGCTCCCCAGTGCCAGCAACACTCATGCAGCCCAAGACTATGATGCTACCACCACCATGCTTGACTGTAGGCAAGATACAGTTGTCTTGGTACTTCTCACCAGGGCGCCGCCACACATGCTGGACACCATCTGAGCCAAACAAGTTTATCTTGGTCTCGTCAGACCACAGGGCATTCCAGTAATCCATGTTCTTAGACTGCTTGCCTTCAGCAAACTGTTTGCGGGCTTTCTTGTGCGTCAGCTTCCTTCTGGGATGACGACCATGCAGACCGAGTTGATGCAGTGTGCAGCGTATGGTCTGAGCACTGACAGGCTGACCTCCCACGTCTTCAACCTCTGCAGCAATGCTGGCAGCACTCATGTGTCTATTTTTTAAAGCCAACCTCTTGATATGACGCCGAACACGTGGACTCAACTTCTTTGGTCGACCCTGGCGAAGCCTGTTCCGAGTGGAACCTGTCCTGGAAAACTGCTGTATGACCTTGGCCACCATGCTGTAGCTCAGTTTCAGGGTGTTAGCAATCTTCTTATAGCCCAGGCCATCTTTGTGGAGAGCAACAATTCTATTTCTCACATCCTCAGAGAGTTCTTTGCCATGAGGTGCCATGTTGAATATCCAGTGGCCAGTATGAGAGAATTGTACCCAAAACACCAAATTTAACAGCTCTGCTCCCCATTTACACCTGGGACCTTGATACATGACACCAGGGAGGGACAACGACACATTTGGGCACAATTTGGACATGTTCACTGTTGGGTGTACTCACTTATGTTGCCAGCTATTTAGACATTAATGGCTGTGTGTTGAGTTATTTTCAGAAGACAGTAAATCTACACTGCTATACAAGCTGTACACTGACTACTCTAAGTTATATCCAAGTTTCATGTCTATAGTGTTGTCCCATAAAAAGATATAATTAAATATTTGCAGAAATGTGAGGGGTGTACTCACTTTTGTGATACACTGTATATATATACTGTATATAAACCCTGTTTATTGTTTAAGTATAAGCCAAATTGCTATATCACTGTTCGGATATGTGTATTTTTTCAAATATATACATACTATTTGTGACCATACTATAATGCAGACATACAGCACATCTCTAAAAGAGAAACTTTACAATCTCTTCAGTGCTCACACATGGAATTAATCCACCGCCATGGACCTTGAAAGCAGTCATGTTAACTGTGTAGTAAAAATGTGTTAACTGCTCTCCATATGTCTTTTAACACATATCTCACGCCACCGCACTAGAGTTCAGTAGTGCGTCATGGCCGTTAACAAAGCCTTTGAGGAGCAGACAGTCAGTGCTGCCACAATAGTGTGTGAATCGCCTAGAGCTTCTGGAAGCAGGAGACAAGTGGTAGAGAGGAGGGGTGGGGGAACTATATGACCTCGCTGTGTCGGTGCTAGTGCAGTTTCATGACCCCTTAAGCCTGAGCCCAGCCCCCTAGCGCGGACGCCTTTGTAAGGGTGGATGCATGGCACAGGGTGCCGCCGAGGGGAAGAAAAGAGAAAAATCCACCGCCCTGAGAAGAATAGTGGGAGTGAGGCAGAAAACCCCAGGCTCCTGCTACACACATGGCTCTTGAGTGAAAAGGGGACCTCTGCATTGTCAGCGTGTCTCAATGGCGGTGGCACCTCATTTGCTGAAGACAAACGTCCTTCGTAACATGAGTGTTTTGCCCCCACAAACCAAACAGACTCCAGTCATTAATCATTCATTTTGCATGGGCGTTTGTGCAAGACCTGGATCTGAGGATTACTTCTAAGAGCCACATAAAAATAAGGAGGACAAAAGTCACCCATTAAGGGATATCTGAATATAAGGTGGACATTTTGGTGGCCTTTATCTAAGTTGGCATATTAAGCAAACAAAGGTTTGCATATTAAATGCACCTTCACTCCTGAATCCACAAAAATGTCTGCGTGTTTGCCTTAAAGTATTGGGGAGATCTGTTATTCAGCGTTGTCTAATGAATATTCATAGTGATTGGCACAATGCAGGCAGCCTCCTAAGCTCTTAAGCAGAAGTCAGTTCCCTTTGACTCTCAGGTCAAGGGACTCTTGACAGACTGCGGCACAAAAAAGCTCTGACTTGAGAATTCCATCTAGTTGCCCGGCGACACTATTGTGTGATGTATTTTAGTGTCTACATATTCATAGCTACTGAATTAGCGGTGATCCATTCATGGCTGCACACCCGTTCGACCCCTTCCACTTTTATCGTGGGAATGCCACAGGGAGGCCACATTTTCAACATGTTTAAGGAGACCATATACATACAACTCTCACTCCTCTTGAACATGATATTGCTGTACAGAAATAGTCTGAGTACAACAGTCCAAGATTAAACCTGGGGTTCAATCCTATACCTTCAAAGTTAAGTGTCCAATCCTCTACTTTAATAATGTGCTTTTGTTTTACAGTTTACAAAAAGTTTTATATTTAATTTAAATATACTTGGTGTGTACTACCATGTATATTATACTGTATACAGTATAGTATATTATATATATTATGTATGCTTTACAGCACTGTTAAATGTATTTGCCTCTCATCTATTTTCTCCCAACTCATTTTGAACATGAGTAAACACAAAATACAGTGTCTAAATTTAAAATCTATATCACCCATATAAAAAAGTAATCCCTCAACCTAATAACTGTTTATGTCACCCTTTGCAGTAACAACTGAGAATATGCTTTTGTTTATGAGTTGGCGAAAAGCATATTTTATATCAATTTAAATACTATATAAAATATTATGTTAGAAAGTATTTGTCTCTTACCAGATTTAATCTATTTTTGCTAATTTGTCACATTTAAATGTTCCAAACCTTCCAACTCATTTTAAATGCAAGATGAATACAAAAAGTGAACACTAAAGTATCTACAGTATCTAAATGATTTAATTTATTAAAGATTTATATGAAATCTATATCACCCATATAAAAAAGTAAACCCCCCCCCCCCCCCCCAACCTAATAACTGGTTATGTCACCCTTTGCAGTCACAACAGATAATGTGCTTTTATTTTGGGGTTAGCAAAAAGCATATTTTATATCAAATTAAAAAAACTATCCAAATATTGTGTGTGCTTTACAGCACTGTTAAAAAGTATTTGCCTCTCACTAGATTTCTTTTATTCATTTTTGCTAATTTGTCAAACTTAAATGTTACAAATATTCCAACTTATTTTAAATGCAGGATAAATACAAAAGAGTGAACAGAATAGTATCATTTAATCATTTGTCATAGTCTGCAATAAGTCATTTATATTGATCTGAAGAAAATTTGGCCCAATCTTTTATGCCTAATTTTTTTTTTTTTTTTAATTCAGCTACATGAAGGGTTTTTGAGCATGAGCTGAGGTGGTCTTATTTGTGTGGTTTGGATCATTGTCCTGCTACATAGTCCAACTGCACTTAAGCTTTAGGACATTCAGGATTTTCTGATAGAGACTACTATCAGAGACTACCACTACCATGTTTGATTGTTGGTATGATGTTCTTATGGTGGAATGCAGTGTTAGCTTTACACCAGATATAATGGAACCAATGTATTTCAAAAAGGTCCACCTTTGACTCATCAGTCTACAGAATATTATCCCAAATGTCTTGGGGATCAGTTAGATGTTCTGGCAAATGTGAGACAAGCCTTTTGTGTTTTCATCAGTGGTTTGTAACTTATAATTCTCTGATGGATGCAGTTTTTGCCCTGTGTCTTTCTTAATATGCAATTGTGTACATTTACCTTAACTGAAACAAGTTAGACCTGCAGTTCCATCGAGGTTTGTCTGGGTTCTTTTGTTACCTTTTAGATGAGTCAACGATAAATTCGTTATTGGTAGGCCAGCCACTCCTGTGAACGTTCACCACTGTTCCAAGTTTTCTTAATTTGTGGATAATGGCATTCTCTGTGAATTGACAAAGTTTCAAAACCTTAGCAATGGCATTGTAACCCTTAACAGACTAGTATATTTGAATTACCCTTTTTTACATCTGTATTTGAATCTCTTTAGACTGTGGAATCATGTTCTGCTTTTTAAAATCCTTCTGATTTGGGTGTTCCTGCATTGCACCAACCATTTACTGGTAGAACCAGACCCACTGCAAGCCTGGCCAGAATAAATCAGCTGATAAAAGTGAAATTAAATTGATTAATTATGTAGCAATTTCACATTATTTTGAGTATATATTAAGTGTAGATAATTCTGTGGCTTAAAATCCCATAATATAATACTAATAAGTGTGTATATTTTGCAGGTATTAAAACATTAATATTAGAATACCATGTTATTTAAAACATAGCATTAGACTATTAGACTATCTGTACTAATATCTGCTGTATTGAACCCATGCCAGTATTTTTTTCACTAGTTGAAAATGACTCTTTGCAAGCATGCAAGTTTGCAGGTGTGATGGTGCTTTATTTACACTATTATAGCCCTATATTTACATGGATGATTTATGTTGAATCAGTCAGTATCACACACATACAGTGCAAATAAGGCCAGTATCACCCCTGTTACTGATACTAAACCTCAGATAACTACATTGTAATTTAGGATACAGACTAACCTTTATAAGGACCTTTGTAACTTTGCCTGCAGTAAAAGCAGCCAAATGTTTTTATTATTTCTCCTTTACTGTTTCCGAGTGCTACATAAAATGCACAGCTGTAAAACTATAAACAACACATAAACTACTTTACTTTAGCCTAAGTGGAGACATTCAGGAGTTATTGTTTTATCATATAGCACTTGAGTTTTAATTTTGAAGATCACAGTTAGCTAACAAGAAACCCATCTAGTGCACAGACATCCACACAAAAGAACTGCATAATGCATAATGTTTATATAGTATTTATACTTTAGCGTAAGCCTTATACATAGCATTAGACTACAGTTTAGCATGATAAATAATTGGTTTCTATAGATCACCCTTCCCTTTTAGCTGTGAAGTTTCACTGCACAGGCCTTTTCTCTAGCCTAAATACAGCATTCAGAATTAATATGCTAATTGTACAGGTTAATTATACAAACACTTTCTTTACCTTTGTTTCCTTTTTTAGCTTTGTTTTTAGTAGAATATATACAGTTTCACAAAAACACTCTGTGCCTACGAAAATGCACAATACCATACTAAATTGTATGTTACAGTAAAATGATAATAAGATCGTGTATCTGGCATGTGGTTTGGAAAATAGGTTAGAAGAGTAGTTTCGCCTGCAAAAATGCACATTACCATACTTAGCTTTATCCCAGTATTCAACCTCCATGCAACATTGTATTTAAGCTTTGAATAAGTTGGTGCAAGTGTTACATGACATCCACTAATGATAACCTTGCAAATGTGGTACATTCAGGTTGGTCACAACATAACATTGTGTTTACTTCATAACAAGACATGATGAAAATATGATATATTTGTAGTTATGTTTCCTGTGGGACAGTGTCGACATTTGTGTTCTGAAACATTTCAAGAAGTTCTAATTTTCAATGAGCTAGAGAGAAACTTTATTTCTTGTCTGTTAGTGAAGACAACAGTTTGGTCACCTTTAATTAGCAAACGTTTCAAATGTCAAAATTAGCAGTTGTAACAACATCATGGCTACCTAGTTGTGTTTTTGTTGAGATATTAGCTATTGTTATAAATTAATCTAAGCTGGAAATAATAATTTGGTAGCATAGTGGATGAAAATATTATACATTTGTAGTTATGTTTTCTGTGGGACAGTGTCAACATTTGTGTTCTGAAACATTTCAAGAAGTTCTCATTTTTAATGAGCTAGAGAGAAACTTTAATTTTGTCTGTTAGTGAAGACAACAGTTAGGTCATCTTTACTTAAAATTAGCAGTTGTAACAACGTCATGACCACGTAGTTGTGTTTTTGTTGAGATATTAGCTATTGTAATAAATTAAGCTAAGCTGGTAATATTAATGATTTGGTAGCATGGTGGTTGAGACAAAGTACATGACAATCTAATATGTATGTAAATAGATTTTAGTGAATGAAACGTCCTTCTTTTTCGCTGGTTAGTTTTAAATAAAACAGATACTGCATACAGAGCTTCACTCCTAGCTTTAAGAAGTGACCGAAAGCAGACGCAAATATCCGCGTGCACTTCATAGATGCAACAAGCACGAGCGCTCACGGTAGGTTATATAACCCCGCCCACTCCTAATATGGCATTAAGGCGACATTCCAATGGGCGGGGCTAACGTCATTCAACTCCTCATGAATGAGCCTGGCTGACACAGTGTGGAAAAGTTCAGAACGCGTGTCGGAACTACCGGCTAACTAACTAACGACTAATGTTCAGAGAAACATAGGAAATATTTACAAGACATGGATTACCAACGTCTTCACAGTCACTTTTTCTTCTTTTATTTATTTACTAACTGCTTATTTATTTTACCTCAAGCCAAGGGACGTAAGTATCCATCCTGTTGAACTGTACTATGTTTTAAATACTTGTGTAGCCTAAAGAATCTTTTATTTGAGTTGTTTGAGTAGAAATTATATTTAACATTTTTTATTTGAAAGAGTTAAAAATATGAAACATCTTAAAAGTGGGTAATTAAGTTATATTTATCAATTGAAAAGTTGATATTTAACATTATATTGCTTGTAAAAGGCCCAGCCTATGTAACAAATGTGAAACTACACTTGAATTTCCTTGCTTCATGTCACATATATGAGCAAATATATATATATATATATATATATATATATATATATATATATATATATATATATATATATATATATATATATATATATATATATGTTTTTAAAGAAATGTTTTACATTTGTAATGTTAGTATGGTTTATTTCAATTTTATTTATTAATTTAAAAAGTTCCAGTGATAAAGTTGATTTAACATGTGTAAGCTTACTAACATGTGAATTTAGTTATACTACATGCTTTTGTTATTTTAATGACCAGTTTATTTATTATTTTAGCTTAAAGGTGCCACTGACATTTAACACATTATCCTTTAATAATATAATGTTGCTTTAAAGTTACATGTAAATGTATTTGTGTCACAAGTACTATGCTATTCTTTTAACAGATTCTAAAAAGTCACTAAAAGTACAGCAAATACCTTACACACCACAGTAATCTTATGTCTTATATCTGTTTCTAAATGTGACGTTTTTATTTTTTAGATATTTTGCTTGATATGAAGGCATCTGGGGGAGAGTTGGGCTGGCTGACACTACCAAATGAAGAAGGGGTGAGTAGGCTGCGTGTAAAACTGAATTCTTTTACATTTTCATGGTGTCGTATCAATGACTCAGTAATGTAGTCAGCTTGCCAGCTGTTCATATTAAGTGTGGTTTATACTGTAGGCATTTTGTTCTTGCTTTGTCTTTTTTTATTAACATGACATTAACATTAATAACATTTGAGCATTATGGACTATTTTTAAGATATTCTAAACTTGTTTAAGTAATATGGGTGTATATTCTTTGCCTTCTAATTTGGTTTAATTCATGTTTAAAGTTATATATATAAAGGTACATGCTTTGTGGTTTACATGCCTTACTTAATCCAGTGTAGAGGTTTAGGATTCAAAGGATACTGTTAACACTATTATATACAGTAAGAGAAAGTGAGACACCAAGGCCAGTGGCGTAGGGAGTGAGTGGCCAGTCCTCTATCTTTAGTCATGCTGTTTCCTTTCTGAGGGACTGGAGGAAATGGAGACGTGGTCAAAGGCGGCGAGTGAGTCGTTTTTACCTCTGCGAAGTACTGGGATTAGAAGAATATTCCATAGATTTTTTTGTCCCCCTAGGGCCCCAGAAGGGATATACCCTTCAAGTTTGTTCCCCTCAGGAGATTGTTGTATGGGTTTAAGGGCAAGTACGAGACATTTACACTCCTAAGGTGGGGGTTTAATTACTCCTTTGCAGACTAGTCCTGTCATTTTCCTGTTCAGATGTTGGAGGTCTTGCCTTGAAACTTTGAGCTCTTGAGCCACTGTGTCCACACAAGGCCTTTGAGGTCTGCATGCCAAGCATGATCTGGTGTTTAAGAAAAAGAGTCAGAAGGAGGGATGAAGGAAAGAGGAGTCTTAAACTAATGCATTATATCATTAGGGATTGCCGGTCCTCTCATGCACCTTTAGTGAGGCTTTGGGAATAGATTTGCCTAGACATGTAATTCCCACACCCACATTTCTCACAAATGATATGCAACCCTGTGAGAAACTGTAAAATCTATGAGTCAGTGAACTGATATAACACTTATTACTTCTATATTACATTATTATAAAATAGTAACAAGTCTTGGCCAGCTGGATGGTGTCAGCGTTTTTCTTTCCTACCCATCAGAACTGGTATTTAAGTACTAATTTTTTTTGCCTGTTTTGTGTTTTCTCTGTGTCTTTCCCAGTGGGAGATAGTCCAGACGGTGGTGAATGGCTCCCTTCTATACACATACAGTGTATGCAATGTAGCCAGTGATACAGAACAAGACAATTGGCTTCGTACTACCTTTATCCAGCGCCCTCTCGAGGCTTCACGCGTTTCTGTGGAACTACGTTTTGTCGTCCGCGACTGCAAAACTTTTGAAGAAACAACTCTTTCTTGTCGTGAAACGTTTGGCCTATACATATCTGAAACCAACACAGATGTTGGCACCAATTTCAGGAAGGGTCAGTTTCGCAAGATTGCAACAGTGGCTCCTGACGAGGTAACTGCAAACAAGGATGGTGGACGAGCATCTGTGAGGGTGAATGTGGAGGCCCGCAGCATCGGGCCCCTTTCCAAAAAAGGTTTCTACCTGGCTTTCCAAGACATCGGTGCATGCGTTGCTCTGCTGGGTGTGAGGGTGTTTTACACTACATGTCCATCCACAAGACGCAATCTGGCCACTTTTCCCGAGCAAGTGACTTCAACAGCCCTCACTGAGGTGGAGGGAACCTGTGTGAAGGACGCAGTTACTATCAGCCAGACGCCTCCTCGGATGTACTGCACTGCTGAGGGAGAGTGGGTTGTGCCTGTCGGACAGTGCCTATGCAGAGCTGGCTACCAGGCCGTAGGACAAAGTTGCCAAGGTAAGAGAGTTATGGTGCAGTGTTTATTCAATCAATGTGAAGTAGTGCTGCAACAATAGAATATAATAGAATAGAATAGAATAGAATAGAATGCCTTTATTTGTCATATATACATATACAGACTTACAGTACAACAAGATTCTTTTTTTTGCATATCTCAGCTTGTTTGGAAGCTGGGGTCAGAGCGCAGGGTCAGCCACTGTACGGCATCTTGGAGCAGTGAGGGTTAAGGGCCCAACAGTGGCTGCATAGCAGAGCTGTGATTCGAAACTCTCAACATTTCAGTCGATAGTCCAAAGCTTTACCCATTAGGCTACCACTGTCCACTATGACCCAGAATATTACCCAAAATGATAAAATTTGAGATGTACTTTAGTATTTCTCAACTCAGACTCCACCCACATTTACTTAGGAAACACATTTAATCAGGAAAATGAGCAGCAAACCTGTTTGTTGGGTTAGCATATGATTTAAAACCACCAACCACAAATGACTGGGAAATGGTCTCATCTCCAGTAGGACTAATTATACAAATTTAGGTGTTTATTAACGTTAGGATATGACTTGGCAATTAAAGAATTGTTAATTTTACAAAAAATGTATTGACTCCCTAGCAGCTGAGTGTTAAGAGAATTGGGTTTTTTTTCCATTTTGTGTTAGAAAACTTGTTAAAATTCTTGTTTTTGGTATTAACTCACAAACAAATACAATGGTTTAGTTAAAACCTAGGAGTTTCCTTTAAAAAAAATTTTCTTTTTAGCTGAGGCCACTGTAATTGGTAAGACTGGTATGATTCATCTAATTCTTTGTAGCACTCAAGTATCAAGTTTAAGCAATTGAAGACATTAGAAAACTTCTTTGTAAAGCAATAGCAGTCTTTGTCTCGATGGCTGAGGAACAACTGCAGGGCTTTGTGGGTGGGCTGCCAGTGTGTGTTTCTTTATAAGTGTGTGCGCTAAATTGCCTGAGTACATCGTGTGGTTTCCAAAAAGCTGTCTGACAAGTCGCCTGTGAGTGCATGGAAGACGGAGGAGATGACTTGAGTCTAAAGGAATGTCTGCCTTGTCCACACCCTTTCACCTGCTCGCATTTTATTTCCGATCTACATGTGTGCTTAGTGCTTTAGGAAGGAAGCTTAAAGATACCGGGTTACCACAGCGGAAGGCTGTGGGAAGATAGTAATGGCAAAACTGGTTTTTGTAGATTCCCTGAACAAGACAAAATGAATAGAATGAATCCTAAGCATGCATTGTGAGCATTTCTACCAACCAAATGTCAACAGGTAGAACTGTGCTAAATCCTTCTTCATTGCTACAGATTTAGTTTGGGGTAAAATGAATAATGTGGTTTAGTCACGCTTGTGTGTACATAATTAAACAATGTATTTGCAGTTGGGGGGGGTTCTTTCAGGCTTATCTTGTGCGCCAATTCTCATGTGATACAGAAACTGATATGATTCAGCGGACAGGCCTAGCATTACCTGAAGACTACCTTGTTTCAGTGTGTGTGTTTCCATGACTACACCTCACCACAAATTACAAGGAAGGCTTGGCACACCCATGCAACACTGAGTCAGTTATCGTCTAATTGAGGGCTTCAGCTCTCTGTACGCCTTTTGTAGTGGTGGGAAATATGGGTTTTGGCTCAGTGGTGTTGAAATGCAGGGTTTGTCATGCTTGGCCAGCTGTAACCTTAAACCGTATCAAAGATAAGGGAGGATTGTTAAGTGAAGCTTCTAAAGTCTTTGAACAGGAAAACTGTTTCATGTGTGTTTTATTCTGAGATGGGTATGTTAAGATTACACAGCCCACATAGCCCACTAGAAAATGTCAGTTCTACAAATTCCCTGTCTAATTGTCTCACTCATAGTATGAACACCCTTCAGGGCGAATGTGTATGGAAATTATAAAGAAGAACAAAGCTCAGGAAGGAATGTTCTGGAGACCTTGGCTTCTAGGCTTCCAACAGGCTGCACCTGAAGCGGACATGCTCTTCATCAAGAACTGGAAAGTTTTCGTGGAAAAGGGGAATTCTAAAGGGTTCTGACATTCCTCTGTTTCTAGGAGACCAACTCCAAATGTTTTGCCATCTTCAGAGGATGATTTCACTTAGAGGTCTTAGGGAGGAATGTTATTATTAGAGCGACGTCGTGTTATCTTTGAATGATGACACTGTCCAGGAACGTAAATGCAAGTCCAAACTTCACAGTGTACTTTTTTAAAACAATTTGGTCTCTCTGTCAAACTGAATGCTTTCAATTCATCACCCAGTGTTGAATTCATTTTGTCATTCACTTAACACTTTATGATAGCACTTCATGGTTTTACAACATTTGGCCTCTTGAATGCATGTAATCATTAATGTAATTGGTTAAATGCAACTCCTCTAGAGCAGAAGGCCTCGAGCTATTCAAAAGAAGTGCTTTAGCTTGAACAGCTATGGAGACAATCATGGTGCGGGTGACATTGTTCTCATTTGAGTTTTACGAGCGCCTCTTTGTGTGCGACTTCTGTTCTTCTAGGCTTATCGCCACCTGCCAGTCTTCATCAGACTTTACATTGATTGGTTTCCAAGCATATGCAGTAGGTGGTGAGTGATCAGTGGTGGAGCAAACTAAGTAGGGGAATTTTCGGGGGCTTGATTCGCCTGCCTAATGTTTCGTTTTATGAGGGATCAGACTGTACTAGGGCATCTGGTTTTTGTAGAAAAGCTATGATTTTATTGACTTGTGATGAAACATCTAGCACTCTTACTTTCTCATTATGATGATTAACATGGAAGTAATTAACTCTATACACAATGGCATCAATAGATTAGTAGAGATTAGTGTAATTAGTAATAGCCAAGCGTCTATTCCACATTATAAGTAATAGTGTGTGATTTTTTTTCTTTTTCGTTAGGGCCTTTATGTTGACCAGAAAGTTAAAAACAGCACATTTTTAATTTTAATTCTCATCAAGACCAGTAGTTTGTAATGTATGTGACATTTTCCAGACCTATTCCATTGAAGGGTTTGTTGTTTTAACTGCTGACTCTTCCGCCCACACAACTCTGACTAGTCCCTTTTGTATGTTATTTTACTCATAACAATATGAGAGCAAAGTCTTGTCTGGGCAGCCTTATCTGGTTAGCCAGATAATGGTCTTTTGGGGGTTTGAAAACAGTCATGTCTGTGCTCTTCCTACATAGCATTCACCATAGCTGGGAGTGCCCATACCAGTCCCTGTATTCATGAGTCACCACATTCAGCGTTTATTATGTCCATAAGATAAGGAAACCTGGCATTATGAGTGATCCTTGAACATATCAGTAGTTTTGTACAAACCAGAAAGATCCTAAACCCTCAAACTCTTACAAATCCCCCAGAATCATTGTAAACTGGTCAGGTTTTATTTTCATTGGGTTTGGCTTAAGTTTAGACTTTAGAACAGTTACGCACATTAGGGTAGATGAATGGAGTGGGAGTTTTCCGCTCACTCCTGAGTTCAAACAGAATGGAAAGGAAGGTTGCTTTTCTTATGCGAACATCTCTTCCACCCCCCACCGTCCATTCATCCACTCACACAAATACACAGCAAATACACAACCCCCCACAAAAATCCCCTCGAGAGAACTGCTGTCAGCAATCCCTAAGCACCAGTCCTATTCATACTCACATACACATGCACCACCTACTGCTCATTAAACTGAACCCCACTGCTTCTGGTTGAGACAGACGCTGAAAGACTGACCCCAGGAGATCACACAGTCATTCAGAAGTGCCCGTCTATAGAAACTTTTTGTGCAAGCCAATGATATTCTCATGGTCATTAAATGTACATATATCAGCAGCACTTTCTTCCTTGTACTGTCCATGTACTTTAAAGTTAGAACTTCCCCCCATATCCGTTTTGCTAATGATTGTTAGTATTGCTGCATTCCTCTTTTCTGGCCCTAGAATGTTCTCATCCTTCAACACAGGAAGGAAAGGAGGAGAGGATGGAGGCTATACAAGCTTGCAATTCCCGCATCCTGTTTTGTCCAACCAACATCCACAACCACCATAGCTCACCTGCAAAGCTCATAGCCTTTCTTTTGGCTTTCTTTTATTCCAAGCTTAAACTTTTCAGTTTTTTCTCATGCCTGCTACTGCTTGGCTTTTGTTGGAAGCTAAAACCGCGGTATGTCTGTCGTCCTACCGTGATAAGTATAAGCTATGAGGATTTGGGTCGTCGTTGATGGATTAATTCATCCTCTCTGTAGCTTAACTGGTGTGAATCCATTTGCATCTATTGTTCTTCTCTGATTGGGAGAGGGGATAACAGCAGCCTCCTGTGGTTCTATTACTTAAGAAGTTGTGAGCGTGGATGAGTTTGATAGAAGCTCAGATTGACAAAGGCTGGTGTGTACAATGTACTAGAAGGGTGCAAGTGTAGAGATAATAAATGTAATAATAATAAAAAGGACATTCACAATTGAGGGCATATAGAGGAGGTACAGTTGTGGTGTGGGAATATAATAATCACATGTCAACATTATGTATGATCTGATACAAATCCTCAGGAATGATTCTCAGGTGGAATTCTGTACCTTGTTCCTCAACCGTCTCTTTACTTTTTTAGCATGTGAAGAAGGTTTCTACAAGAACTCTGATTCCAACAAGCCCTGTCAAGCCTGTCCAGAAAACACCCAGAAATCAGGGACTGGTGCACTTAAATGTCCTTGTCTGGAAGGTTTCTACAGAGCACCTACGGATTCCAGCTCTGCTCCATGTTCTGGTAGGTCTATTTTTAGCTGTGGAGCTCACATTAACCCCTTTTACTTTGTGTTTTTATAACTAGACTCATTTTTCCATCATTGTTTACTCCATCAGGTCCACCTGGTCCCCCAGAAGACCTCACATCCAATCCCCTGCTCACTGTTGGGAGCGTACAACTGATGTGGAGACCGCCAGCTAACACGGGTGGGAGAAAGGATGTCACCTACAATGTGCTTTGCGAGCGCTGTAATGGTGCCCTGTGTGTGCCATGTGGAGGAAGAGTGCGCTTTGAGCCAACACCATCAGCACTGAGTGAACCCGAGGTTACTGTGAGCGAGCTGGAGCCTCATATCAATTACACATTCACAGTGGAAGCCCTGAACGGAGTGTCCCAGTTTAGCCGTCAGAAATCTGTCATTAGCATTACCACCGTGCTACATTTCACAGGTACAAACTTATTTTGAGAGACAATTTAAATGTTGTTTATGATAATAAGTGAACATATTGTAGCAATCAGAGTTGTTTTAAAATTAATTTCTACTTTACTCTTTCTTAATTACAGACCCTCCTAAAGTAACATCCATCAGAGCAGTGGATCGTACCGCTAGTAGTCTTTCTCTATCCTGGGCTGTGGATCTCAACTCACGGTCCCATCTTGCTCCACAGTATGAGCTTATGTACCGCATCAAGGTATGCAAATAAACCACAACCCACTTAAATCTGTTTCGTCTCTGTTTTCCAGAAGTTTTGCGTTTTTTGCTGCTTGTTTCACTGAGGTTTTATAAAAAAAATTTTCATAGGATGATCAGGAAGATCAAGATGTCACTACATACACCGTTCTTAGGCTGGAGAAGAACACGGTTCAGATCAAAGACCTCTTACCTGGCACTAAATATGTGTTTCGTGTCCAGACACTAACACCAGATGGTCATCCAAGCAGCCAGAGTGCAGAACATGAGTTTGAGACACTGCCATTAGGTAAGAGTGCATAATTCTATATGTGGTTGTTTTATTTACATTTATTCGAAAGTGATACTAAAGTAAAGAGTTTAATGTAACTGAAGGCTTGTTGTGTGTTTAATAGCTGAATCACAGACACAGGGCAGTTCTATGATTGTAATGGGAGCCATCGCTGGAGGTGGAGTCATGTTGCTGATCGTGGTGGTCATTTTATTCCTACACAAAAGGTTAGAGAAGCATTCATGGTCTCTCTCTCTCTGTCTGTCTCTCTTTCTCACCACTGTGTCCCTATCATACAGTATTTCCTTTTCAACAGACCCAGCCGCACCCTCTCTATTTTAGTTTAAATTCCTGCTTTGATCTTGTGAAAGTAATAGGCTTAATAGCTCTAACGTGCAAAAATAATCTTGACTTTCCCATTCTTTTTATCAGGAGACTGAATTCGCATGTCCGGCAGAGAACAGGCGGGGACTACTTCTCTTGCCCAGGTATGAAACAGCTATGGGATGTCCAAAAATACAAGCATTAATCTAAGGGTTAGGTGTCCACATACTTTTGCTTATATTGTGTAAGGGTGTACTATGTGACTTTTGCATTTAAAAAGACTTGCACATCTAATTAGATGAATTTGTCAAACAGTTAAAAACTATTTATAGCCCTAAATGTTATGTAATGCACCTTTTAAAACTTTAAACTTCATACTTCACATCCATGCTCCAGTATGTATATTGGCTACAGTGTAAAATCTATAAACATGCACTTTTTTCTTTCCACAGATAAACTGCAGCCTCTGAAGACTTATGTGGATCCACACACCTATGAGGACCCCTGCACTGCTGTCCTTAAGTTTGCCAGCGAAATTCATCCCAATCATATTACCAAGCAAAAAGTCATTGGAGCAGGTAAATTAAAAAATAACAATTTATGTCTTACCTCATATACTATGAACACTAGATTTATACATTTAACATTGTTAATTCATATTTTAGCATTGTATGTTTATTTGATGAAATTTTCCTCAAATTCTGGCAATTTCCCCTAAATTCTGGCCACTAATTCATCGTGGGGCCTTGGCCATCCTGCCCCTTTGACATAGCCAGTCATATCTATATGTAGACGCCTGATCGTCTGATAGCACGTCTACGGATTCAAACCCTGGATCCTCGTCTTAGTGGACTAGCGTATTTTACCTTGCCCCACCTGAGCGCATATGAGCGATACTATACCACCAATATTTAATCGATTACGTCTTGTTGACACCAACTTAAAGATATCACACTTTTTGATAAATGAAATGGATTTTATATGTACATGAATGGATTTCACATGTAGATGCTCCTCTTTGTCTCATAGGAGAGTTTGGTGAGGTGTACCGCGGTGTGCTGAAGCTGCCGGGACGCAGTGAGGTTGCTGTTGCGGTAAAAACACTAAAACCAGGCTACAGCGAAAAGCAGAGGCAGGAATTCCTGAGTGAGGCCAGCATCATGGGCCAGTTCTCCCACCAGAACATCATACGCCTGGAGGGGGTCGTCACAAAGTGTACGTGTCAACTCTATCACCACAGCTCTGAGCACCCACTCAGACGAATCATTGAGTATCATCATGCGTCATATTCCGGTGACTGTGTTGCCATGTTCTAATTCAATTCCTCTGTTGTTTATTTCAGTCAAACATGCCATGATTGTTACCGAGTATATGGAAAATGGAGCCCTGGATCAGTACTTGAGGGTAGGTCTTTAACCCTAAAGATAATGTTGCATGTTTTTTTTTTCTACACACTGTTTATCAAGTACACGTATTGCATATATTTATATTTATTTACTCTTTGATAACAGGACCATGATGAAGAGTTGTCCTCATACCAGTTAGTGGGCATGCTTAGTGGCATCGCAGCAGGAATGAAGTATCTCTCAGATATGAACTACGTGCACAGAGATCTCGCTGCCCGCAACATCTTGGTGAACAGCAACCTGGAGTGCAAAGTGTCAGACTTTGGCCTGTCTCGCGTCCTAGAGGACTATCCCGAGGGCACATACACTACCACTGTAAGTCTTTACTTCTGATCATGAGCTGAATTTGGATTAGTCACATGTAATAAAGGATGGTACATTTATCAAATATATTTTTCTGTTTCTTAGGGGGGAAAGATTCCTATTCGCTGGACAGCACCAGAGGCCATAGCTTACAGGAAGTTTACCTCAGGCAGTGACGTGTGGAGTTTTGGAATAGTCATGTGGGAGGTGATGGCATTTGGAGAGAGACCATACTGGGATATGAGCAATCATGAGGTACAGTATATTTTAGTCCACATGTTATAAACATTTTATTGGTAAAATGAAATCAAAAAGCATTACATAAACTAAGGAGAATGCTCAGCATTGGGCCATATTTGTTTTAATAGAGTTTGCTTACTGGTACATTGTCCAAGTAGTCCAAGAAGTAGGATTTTAAATGTGTCTTACTTCCATGGAACAAAATTTGAACCAGTGACCTGAGTAAAAATATCATACTACCAATGTTGATTAATAGGATGAGACAAAGAATATATAAAATGCTATTTTATAACAAAACAAACCATAACAGAAATGTTTGTCATAAAACTTTTACTAAGGAATTTTCATAAATAATAAAACATTATCTAGCTAAAAATGTAACCTGGTAAATTTATACATATATTGCAGGATGTGTACAGGGAAGTGTCAGTGTAATTTACAACCATTACTCACTGGGTGTGGGTTCATAGAGCAGGATATTGACCTTGCTTTCTTTATCTTTCTCAGGTGATGAAAGCTATACATGAAGGCTTCCGGCTGCCGGCACCAATGGACTGCCCGTCTGCTATCTACCAGCTGATGCTACAGTGCTGGATGCAGGAGCGTTCCAAACGCCCACGCTTCCTTGATATTGTCAATGTCCTGGACAAACTTTTGCACAATCCTGAATCTCTCACAGCCATCGCCAACATAGACTTACGGTAAACATCTAATACTTCTTTAGTTGCTTAACTAAAAATACAGGACAAAACATAGGAAAGGTGTATAGTGATCTGATTTTAATTTTGGCATGTTTGATGGATGGAAAATGGAAATATGTGGGGTGTTTCTTTATGACTCACTCTCACCAGTGGATTTTGTATAGCACTACAATGTGTATTAATCAAGCTGATGACATGTTCGTTTCCTCAGAGTGTCCATTCGCCTGCCTAGCACAAGTGGAAATGACGGAGGCCCATTCAGATCTGTTGATGAATGGTTGGAGTCTATCAAGATGGGCCAGTATGAAGAAGCTTTTTCCCATGCTGGAATCACCACCATAGAGCAGGTGCTGCACTTGAAAACTGAGTAAGTAAACATACACACAACATCAGTGATACAATCAACAAATGAATGTAATACGTTACCCTCTGCATGCCAAACTTTCCATGCTCATTTTTATCTCTTGTTTTATTGCAGCGATATCAGAAAGATTGGGGTGAGGTTGCCAGGTCACCAGAAAAGAATGTCCTACAGCATTTTGGGACTGCAGGAGCCCACTGTGGGTCAGATGGGTGTGTTTGCAGTGTGACGTCCAGATTCAGCTCTGGAGCTGCAAACTGATAATATGCACAGCCGAGCTGGCCTTAAACCTGAACTTTACTTGCACGTGGATGGTTGACAGATAAGAAGAATATAAGACACAAATTGCTCATTGAACTGGACCTCAGTGACCAAGTGGACCAACTGAATACTTCAAAAATAATGACTGAAAAGAGACTGGTTATTTGTACTGATATTTTTACTCTCTATGTGCACATGTGCATTTTGTGACTGTATGTGATTTTCTGACAGACCTGCTTTTTGTCCTTATTTCAAATGTTGGCCAGTAATAGATTACAGGTTCACTAGAGCATGTTATCCCAAATGTTCTGCAAAACCAATAAGTAAATCTATTTTAAGAGTATATTTTAAATTTAGGATTGTGAATAGTCCAGGTGTTGGAAGATAGTTAGGAAATGCTTGAATAATTCATGCAATGCAATGTCTTCTGATTTCCAGAAAATCAGGTTGTACACTAATAAGAGGCAGTATGTTTACAGACATTTTTAGCTCTTTTTTTTCATTATTTAATATTTATTGTGTTTTTTTTTAATTTATTGTCTGTTTATAGATAACTGGCTATGTACAAAAAATGCATATGTTGTGTATATGTTTAGTAATAAAATATGTTTTGTGATAAAATATACCTGATATACTGTAGGTGGCCTATGACCAGTAACATAAATTGAATACTAGAGAATAAGGACAACCTTATATTGATGCATGCTTAATAATTCAGGTACACAATTCCACAAAGTTCATCAGTTCATCTGGACACAAAGGTGGTGTGGAGATACACGACTTCTTCAGTCTAAGCTGGTGGTAAATACCCCACCCCAAAATCAGTTACAAAATGACAATAAATAAATGCAATATTAAATAACAGTAAGTAGAATGTAGCTTATAAATACTATACATTTATTGAAACAAGACCTCATCTGTGATGAAAGGTAAAATGGATTAGAAATTGCAGCTTGAAAATTAAATGTAGCTTAATTGCAATTACAAAAGTAAGATTTCTTGCTTGGTGGGCTACCTATATTGATAAATATCACATAGAAACTACATTAATTATATGGTACATACTGTATATATACTGTACAACACAGACACAATGTCAGTGATAGATTCTCACCAGTGAGTTACAAGACATGTTCATTAGGTGAATTGCATTTTACACAAAAAATGACTGAAAAAAACAAAAGAATTAACACATACAATATGTATAAAAACATGGTAATTTAATACATTTATTTTTTAAATTACTACACTGGGCATAATGATCTGTCACACTGAGGCAGAATTTATTCACAAGGCATAATACACTTACATAGGGAAAGAAAACAGCTCAGAAAATAGCTCAGTGGTTAAGTTACTGGACTAGTAATAGGGGGAGGTTGTTGTTCAAGCCCCACATCTGCCAGGTTGCCATTGTTGGGTCCCTGAGCAAGGCCTTTAACCCTCATCTGCTTGGACTGTATATGGTCACAATTTTAAGAAGCTTTGGATACAAGTGTCTGGTAAATGCCATAAATGTACATGTTGACACCACAAAGGTGTCTTTTGAAACTATTTAATAATATTAATATTTTAAGTACTATTTAGTATGTTGTGGACCTCGCCTTAGGCATTCTGTTCAAGATAAGTCACTGCATTGCACCCAGTGATTTCGGACCAGAGCCAGAGCCAGTGTGACCATGACTTGCAGTAAAACATAAAAAAAAACAAAAAAAAACCTACATTAAGACAACACTGTAAATGTGACAGCAATGTAAATGTGACAACAATGTTGTGTTTGCTGAGTAAGTATGCCGGCCTGCTACTGTTAAGGTCTGGGGATCTCAGCAATCCTATTAGCTGACCTGCACAATCACAATTGGCCAAAACAGCCTAGCCATTGGTAGGTTCACTTGTCAGTGCGCTCTTAGTGCTGGTCCCAAACTTAAATAAAAATAGGAGGGTTGCATTAGGTAAGTTGTCTGATGTAAAAACAGTGCCAATTCAGTTATATTAATATCAATATATATTCATTTATATTTATATCAATTCAGAATGATAAACTGAAGTGATCCCTACAAACAGGAGCACCCGAAAGAAAATAATCGTAACCTGTAAACGTTTTAAAACGTAGCTTGATGTAATGTAATGTGAAAATAAGTTTGGATTCCTAACCACTAGGGAAACCTAAACGAATGCGGTGTGAACAGAATGCAGTGGGTGCGGAGCGCTATAGAGGGCAGTACAGAAGCTTTCACACACCTCTGCCATGAGGACCGTCTTCTACGTCACTGTAAAGATGGCGGCTCACTGTAGAACCATGCTTGATTGTTGATAAACTATTATTTTGGGGATTATTTTGTTTTAAACGTGTAGCGACAAGACAGGAGAGAAAATGTCACGACTTATTGTAAAGAACCTTCCTAATGGGGTGAGTGTATTTGACTGCTAAGCAAAATATCAAGCAAAATACTGGTTTAGACCTGACGATAGTGTAGTCGATGCTAAATGTTCTGATAAAGAGGGTTTTGCTTTAGCAGCTGGGTTGTTTTCTTTTTGATGGTGACATTTAGAATGAAATAAAGAAAAAAAACCTACATAATAAATATAAATGACACCCCTGGCTCATCGGCATATTCCCCACATCCTTATCACTTCTATGTACCTGCTTAGCAGGTCTACAATCCTCAAAAGTCTTCAGATTCTTAATAATAAAAGCATGATTAGACATGATTGCTGTGTGATTAAATGTTAAAGTTGACCTTATTAATGTCGTGGTTAAAAAGAGTGAATTCGAGGTGTTACTTGTTTAGATTCAGTGGATTGTTTTATTGACATATTGGGTTTAAAATGGTTTGCGGAACGGTGGCTCGGTGGGTAGCACTGTCCCCTCACAGTCACAGCAAGAAGGTCCTGGGTTTGATTTCCAAGTGGAGCAGTCTGGGTCCTTTCTGTGTGGAGTTTGCATGTTCTCCCCATGTCTGTGTGGGTTTTCTTCTGGAGCTCCGATTTCCTCTGTTGTCCATTGTCCATTACTTCATGACATTGAACTTGAAATGATGAATCTTGTGTACTGAGTAACTACCTGTCCAGTTATGAATGTAACCAAAGTGTGTAAAACATGACATTAAAATTAAATTTAATTAATTATCAGCTGATTTTGCATTAAAAATAAGCTTTCAAAAATCATTTTTACCTTTATTATAAGATTTCTCTTCATCAGATTTGCTTTTGGAACTGCCTTTTTTGTACTTCAGTGTGAATCTTGATTTATTATAACACATAATACACATATTACACTTCAGAACTGCTCTTTAAGCTTGTGTGGCCTTGTGGCTGACTTGTTGTTGCTTGTACATATTTTCACTTCACAATAACAGCACTTACAGTTGGCAGGAAAGATCTTAATGGGCAAAAAAACCCTTGCTGAACAAGTGCGATGGCATTACATTGAAAGTCACCGAGCTATTTATTATGAGCCATTTTACGTCAGGTGAATTCATGACTGGGTGCTTAAATGTATGAACCTGACTTTAATGGCAAGCCGTAGCCTAGTGGTTAGTGTACTGGACTAGTAATCAATAGGTTGCTGGTTCAAGCCTCACCACTGCCAGGTTGCTGCTGTTGGGCCCTTGAGCAAGGCCCTTAACCCTCAATTGCTCAGACTGTATACTGTCACTGTATTGTAAGTCGCTTTGGATAAAGGCGTCTGCTAAATGCTGAAAATGTAAAATGTAAATGGGTGTAGCTGAAATCGCTGAACCCATTAACTGGAAGGGGTCGTCAAAGTTTGGCCACCATCTACAATGGTAGTTTTATAAATTGTTATTGTTTCATGCCGATTATGTGCATGTATTGTAGGTGTACTTTAGGCAGATTGAAATGTGTTCTATCTGTTACAGATGAAGGAAGATCGCTTCCGGAAGATGTTTGCAGCTTTTGGAACGCTGACAGACTGTGGGCTGAAGTTTACAAAAGATGGCAAATTTCGCAAATTTGGCTTTGTTGGGTTCAAGTGCGAAGAAGATGCAGCAGAAGCATTGAAGCATTTTAATAAGAGCTTTGTAGACACATCAAGAGTAACGGTAAGTGCTTTCAATTCCAACAGCTATTTAGTTAGGTAAGTAATGCCAACGTGTGTACTTCTGCTTTTTCCACTTTGACTTTTGACACAGGGGCATCATACTTTCTGTAGATTTAGTCATTTTCCAAGGTTTTTCTCCTTGCAATATGCATCTGAAATACAATGTCTACATGCAAAAGGCATGGATGTTTTTGTTGGTCCACAAAATATACACATAACACACCTGTAATATGTCCTTTAGTTTTACCCCATCAGCCACTTTTGATAGCCATCAACAAACTTCTTGTTTAACCAGTTTAATCAAATTTGTTTGTCTTCTGGCTCAGACTTGACTTTTCAGTAAAGACCACTTATTTTTTGAAAGAGCTGATGTCAGAATTTGTTTAAAACAGTTGCAAAAGCTTTAATTTTAGCCTGATTATTCCATCTACTTCTGCAATGTATTATTTTAAAACAACCTCAGAACATAAAACCACCATGGTGTTTACAGTAGTTACAGTGTTGTCGGATTAGAACTATTAACTTTCTTTTTCAAACATATTTTTGGTCATTATGGCCACTTCGTGGTTTTTTTTCTGGCCACAAAACTCCAAGTGTATTCAGAGATTATTTCTGTCCCTGTGAAAAGCAACAAATTTTAACCATGTATTAAGGTGCTGATTTTGGTGAAGGGGCTTTGTAATGGCACCACAGCCTTTAAGCTCCTGCTGGACTCTGGTCGTGCTGTTTTGTATTTGACCTTGTATTGTTTTTTTATGTTTTTGTGCATATTGGTAATGTTTAAAATGATTATATAAAGCCATCATGCTCAGCTTCAGCTTTGTGAAACACCTTTTTGTTGAACTTCCATGATTTCAACCCAGTCTCTATGTCAGATTGGAGCACAGTAATCATTTTGACTAATATTTAGTGAAGGACAGAAGGGCTGTTGACTTAGAATTTACCTAGAACCAACACAGATGTTAAATTATTAGTGTTAAACAATGTGTCTTTGAGTGGGACAGATCTAAGATAATGTTTTTTAAAGCTTTACCAACTATCAAACAGTTAAGTAAAAAAATACACATTTAGAAATGTGTTATTTAGAACAAATTATTCTCTAACTTCCCTGGTTTTTCTGCCCAAAATATATGTATAACATATAATCTCTTTTATCTGATTCAGGTGGAATTTTGTACAGATTTTGGAGACCCCAACAAAGCAAGACCATGGAGCAAGCACAGTCGACCGTCTAAAGATGAACAGAAGCTGAGCAAAGACGAAGGAGAAACGACAGATGAAAAGGTAAAGAAATATCAATAAAATCCTTAAAATCGTAAGATGTCATTAAAATGGAAAATAAAACAAAAAACTAATTTAGCCTTTGTCTTTATTTACAGGGAAAGAAAGAGAAGAAACCTCTGAATCTTCTTGGAGACGTAAGTTTGTAAGCGTGTTAATTAGAAAATAAACAAATGAGAATTGACTCTTATTTCTTTAAATAAGGCATTAATGCCCACATTTAATAAAAAACAGCTAGAATATTTAAAACAATCATCTCTGGAGGAGGACATGTGTATTTTACCCTCACAAATTTAGGGAGGAACTTTAAGAAGGCATTTTTTTACATGGTTTGTGTTTGGAAACTTGTAGGACAGATGCTAATACAAAGAAAGAACCAAATCCTTAGTGGTTAGTATGAAGAAGTATCTGTGGTGCTTCTGGACTGTTTTAGCTTCAATTCTACAGGAACCTTGTTGGTGTACACAACATTATTGGCTTCCTACAATTCTAAAAGATTTTAAAAGAAAATCTGGCTGCATTTGCATATAAGCTAAACTGGATCACATTAGAGCTTCTATTAAAAAAAACTTTTTTATGTGGATTTAGACGTTTGTTTTGGATTGAGCGCATAATATTGCATTGGCTTTCACAGTTCCCAGATTTCTACCCTATTGAAAAACTGTAGGGTGAACTGATAAATAACTCCAAAAGAGTCCAAAAGAGAGGACCTTGACTTGGAGTAAGTATTTAGAGTATCGATTGTTTCTGTATCGATTGATTGGTGCTTTTAGAGTCTTTGCTCAGCGATTATAGGAGAACACTTAACACTTGGAAAAAACTGAATCAAATGTGTTACTATTTAATAATGTATGCAGGACGACACAGTGGCTAAGTGGGTAGCACTGTCACCTCACAGCAAGAAGGTCCTGGGTTTAATCCCCAGGTGGGGCAGTCTGTTTTTCTGTTTGGAGTTTGCATGTTTTCCCTGTGTCTGTGTGGGTTTTCTCCGAGAGCTTCGTTTTTCTCCCACTGTCCAAAGACATGCAGTCAGGTGAATTGGAGATGCAAAATCATCCATGACTGTTTTTGACATTGAACCTGTGAACTGATAAATTAAGTAACGAATAACTACCATTTCTGTTATGACATTAAAAACGTGTGTTATGTTATTTAGTCAAATCTCAGCATATTTGTCTAAAGTGGTATTACAAGTGTGTTTTTTTTTGTGAACGTTCACCATTTTCCTCAATCCTCAGCTGGAAAAGGATGAAGGTTTCCAGGAGTTCCTGTCTGTGCACAAAATACGTACACAGGTGCCTACCTGGGCCAACGATTCTGGAGAAACATCCGGAGTTGAAAAGAAAAAGCTGGAGAAAAAGAAAGCTCCCAGCAACGATTACTTAAATTTTGATTCAGATGAGTCAGAGATGAGTGACAAGGAGGATGAGGAGGAGGCTCCTGAGGAGGACGATGATGAGCCTGGTGGGTTAACCATGCATACACAGGAACCATCGGCCAATTTAAGGGGAATTTAATTGTAGAAGTGGTAAAACTCAAATGTTTTACTTTACAGAGACTGACAAGCTGGCTCTGAAGGAAGGCCTGTCTGATATGGACTACCTTCGCTCTAAAGTAGTGAAGAAATCAGACGTGATGCATGACAGTGAGAATGAGACAGAGGATGATGATGAAAAAAAGGACGACAAGGGGGACAAAAAAGACGATGAAGATGCTGAACAGGAAGAAAAGCGTCTAGCCCAGCACACAGATAGTGCGTATGACAGTGGTGACAAAGACAGCAGCCAAAAAGCTACACTGTCACAGTACAAGGTGGGTTGTATGAAGAATGAGACGACTGTCAGGACTACTCTGTGACAACTGTTCATTTATTTCTTATTATTTTTTTTAGTTTGAACCCACCACAGAATTTACTGTCAAACTTCGTGGCGTTCCATTCAACGTTAAAGAGGTAATATTGAAAGAGTGATTTCCTATTGGTCTATAGATATTCTGTTACAAAATGGTGTTCATCTGTTCACTTTATTTATAATAAAAAAAATTATTTCACCTTAGCAACAAATCAGAGAGTTTATGCTTCCACTGAAGCCTGTGGCCATCCGTATCGCCAAGAACAAGGAGGGTCGTAACTCAGGTAAGGTTTATTTTAATTGTACCATTTATTTAGAAAAACTAACTAATATACACTGATCAGCCATAACATTAAAACCACCTCCTTGTTTCTACACTTACTGTCCATTTTATCAGCTCCACTTGACATATAGAAGCACTTTGTAGTTCTACAATTACTGACTGTAGTCCATCTGTTTATCTACATACTTTTTAGCTTACTTTCACCCTGTTTTTCAATGGTCAGGACCCAGACAGGACCACTACAGAGCAGGTATTATTTAGGTGGTGGATCATTCTCAGCACTGCAGTGACACTGACATGGTGGTGGTGTGTTAGTGTGTGTTGTGCTGGTATGAGTGGATCAGACACAGCAGCATTGCTGGAGTTTTTAAATACCGTGTCCACTCACTGTCCACTCTATTAGACACTCCTACCTAGTCGGTCCACCTTGTAGACGTAAAGTCAGAGACGATCGCTCATCTATTGCTGCTGTTTGAGTTGGTCATCTTCTAGACCTTCATCAGTGGTCACAGGACACTGCCCATGGGGCGCTGTTGGTGGACGCTATTTTTGGTTGGTGGACTATTCTCAGTCCAGCAGTGACAGTGAGGTGTTTAAAAACTCCAGCAGCGCTGCTGTGTCTGATCCACTCATACCAGCACAACACACACTAACACACCACCACCATGTCAGTGTCACTGCAGTGCTGAGCATGACCCACCACCCAAATAATACCTACTCTGTAGTGGTCCTGAGAGAGGGCTAATTTTATTTATTTTTTTAATAGTTTTTGCCTCATTCAGAATTTAATTTGGGCTGTCATAGCTGTTGCTTATTATTGTTCTTTTACCTGTTCGTACAGACTAGGAAAATTGTATTATGGAATAAGGCTATGAAGACACATGCAAAGATAATGCTTGACCAGTGTGTGTATTGCCATTCCCTATTTTTTTCTAGGATACATTAGGTTATTAGGTTTAAGCATTATTTAAAAAAGTTAATGAGAATGTTCCAGATCTATCTGGTCAAATTACCAAGTGATCTTCCCTGATGTTGGACAGCTGAAATCAGGGATCAAAAGAAGTGCTGCTTTAGAAGACCTAAGTGCACAGCCATGCAAGGCACAAAATACCTAAAGACGCAGCTTTTATTTTATATGAGGTGTAGAATTAAAAGTTGTTTTGTGCTCAGGTAATGTGTACTTGGACCTGCGGTCAGAAGCCGAGGTGGAGAGAGCTCTACGACTTGACAAAGACTACATGGGTAAGACTGTGAAAACAATAACATAAATCTTTAAAACTACTTAAAAATACGATGCATTAATGAGGTTGGTTTATGTTTGTAGGTGGACGCTATATTGAGGTTTTCCGTGCCACAAACTTTACTCCCAAAGATAAAACAAAACTCTCTAAACCAGAGAAAAACTTTACCTCTGAGCTGAAAGAGGATGAAGAGGAGGAGGATGTGGCAGAATCGGGACGGCTCTTTGTGAGGAATTTGCCCTACACATGCACTGAAGAGGAGCTGAAAGAGCTCTTTACTAATCACGGTATGAATAAGCACTTCTGTTAAACTTGCGTAAATACATCAAGTGGTCATGTTATTAACATTTGTTTTTTTGGAACTTTTTAAAGTCACTGATCCTTTTACCGACCTTTAAAATACAAGCAGTGCAATAATTAAAATATTTGTATTTATTTATATATTTGTTTATTATACACAGAAACAAATTCACAACCTGGGACTTTTCTCATTTTTACTGTACACTTGATGCTTGGGTAGTGCAGTCTATTATGCTAGCCCACCACTGCTGAGCTCTGGGTTCAAATCTCAGCGTTGTTGTTGGTCAGCCGGCTTCTACACACACATAATTAGCTATGTCTGAGGTGGATGTTGGCCAAAGCCCTGTGATGGATTGACACCCTGTCCAGGGTATTTCTGCTTTGCCCCTAGTGATTCCCAGTGGAACCAGACCTGTCACGAGTCTGAAGTGGTTAATGAAATGGTGGAAAAAATGACTAAACACAATTTTTTCAAATATACACCTATTGTTTGATGTATTCACTTAAAAAATTAAGCTACAATGTTTATATTGTCTTATTTAAGATCCATTTTTCCAGTTAGCACTTGGTTTCACTTGGATGAGCTAGTTGAGGTGGTTCATCTGATAATGATGCCTTCTGGACACCTCCTGTTGGAGGTATACCAGGCATAGTCAACTGGTAGGTGGCCCTGTGATATAATCATTCCAGCAGGCCCTTGGTCTGTGTCCCAACTGCCCTGAGAACCCCTGTCAATTCTACTAGAGAAGCTGGTAGAAGGTGCACGAGACATAGTTGCATGAGATTCTTTGCTTGCTCTGTTGCCACCATGACTCAAAAATTGATATGCAGAGATGATGATGATTATAATAACAATTAAACTCAAAGTACCTGTTTATTAAATTGCAGTACTTTTATATGTCCAGATAATATACTGTATCTAATAAGTGCTGCTCTCTTTTTTTAGGAGTCCTTTCCGAGCTTAATTTCCCCATAGACTCCATGACTAAGAAACCAAAGGGCTTTGCTTTTGTCACCTACATGATCCCTGAAAATGCAGTGACTGCCTTAGCTCAGCTGGATGGTCATATTTTCCAGGTACAGATGTGCTTACTTCTCCTCATATGTTTGTCCTCTCCATGATTATACATGCTTGCTTACTTGTTTTCTCTTATGTAGGGTAGAATTTTACACATCATACCTTCCAGGATAAAGAAGGAGAAGCCTGAGCAGGGGCCCAATGCTCCTGGTAGCTCTTCCTATAAGAGACAAAAGGATGCCAAGGACAAGGCAGCCAGCGGCAGGTCAGTCTTTAAAAAAATAATTATGTGACGACCATTAAGACATTTTTAATTGTTACATCAAAGATGATAAGGATTAGTATTAATATTATTATTTATCATATGTGTGTTCTTTATGAATAACTGACTGGTAAATTGGTAGTTCTCCATACAATAATATGATTACTGACATGCATAAAACCTTATCAAACTACTGTGATTTATTGAAGTTTTCTGATTATTCAGTGCACGTTAACACGCTTGTCATTCCAGTAGGTAACATTGGTTTAAAGGTGACATTGTGCTCTCTGTTTTGCAGATTTCAGTTTTTAATCATTTCTCTGGTCTTTACAGCTCTTATAACTGGAACGCGCTCTTTCTTGGCACCAGTGCAGTTGCTGATGCAATTGCTGAAAAGTACAATACCACGAAAAACCAAGTTCTGGATCATGTAAGGTCTTAGGAATCTTCTAATCTAACCATTCAAAAGTGCATCAAATAACCTGTCCAGAGAAATAAACTTTGTGTCTGTGGGTGAATTTACACAGGAGTCGAAGGGCAGCTTGGCTGTGAGGATGGCACTCGGAGAGACACAGATCGTTCAGGAAACCAGAAACTTCCTCTTGGATAATGGAGTATCACTGGACTCGTTCAGTCAGGTACACCTAGAAATACCATTCTATAGATAATACATGTCCTTTTTGGATGTTAACTATGTTACCATGCACACTAGTAATCTAATTACGTCAGGTTTTGAAAGTAATTAAATAATTGTAAAGTGTATGTAGGAGTCATACTTTAATAATCGTAATCAGATTAAGAACGCATTCAGATTGAGTAATCCCAGTAAAGTACCTTGATTTCTGTTAAATAATCAGAATATTTAGCTCATGTTAAGTATTCAGATGTGTGATCAGTTTTCTCAAATTGTCCACATGTAAGAAAAGACGGAAACAGACTGCCTTCTGAAAAAAGTTCTTAGTAGACCACTAGAAAGTCTATAAAATGAACAGTGTGCTAGATATGCTGATACTATATAAAGAACTATGTGATTTAAGATGATGCCTCAGTAAAATACTGGAAAAAGGACTTCAATTTAACAACCAATTGAGTTGTATCCTGTTACTCAATTCTGAGGAGAGACCTGACATGTGTGCAGTAGCTGAATGTTTCTTTTCACCTGCATAAGGTGTGTTCATATGGGGCTCGGTAACTCGTACAGAGTCAGGCACCGATCTCCATTATCCCCTGTCTTCATGTAGGCATCATCAAACAGACAACAGAGGTCATAATTGCATCAGTTATGAGGAATCCCCTCCGGCAATCCAACCGAACAAACGTGCCAATCATTGTCCATGTGGGCGCCCAGACTGCTGTTAGCAGAGCTGCGATTCAAACTTTCTTTATTTCAGTATTTTTTCTTTTGGCTGCTCCTTTTTTTAGGTATCACCACTGCAGATCTGGTCCACATCCCAGTTTTGTTGCCTTTCTAATGGCTAGGCTGTTTTTTTGCTGATTTATTTAAAAGTAGCAAAGCATAATAAATGCATTCGGGTGGCACAGTAGTAAATCACTCTAGCCCATTACTGCTGGAATGTAGAATTTGAATCCCTAGCTTAAGTCGGACCCATGACAACCGTGACCAGGATAAAGCTGTGGTTAAAACATGACTACCCATTTAGAGTGGAAAGCTTTGGGTATAGTACAGTTTAGTGTCATTATGTGCATTGGGCATGATTTGCTCAAGACTGTCATTCACTTAGTGACGTCACAAGATGATTTTCTAAAGAACTGCCTGTTATTAATGGAAAAATGCATTTTTCTGCACCATGATGATTATTTTGATATCAAAATGCATTGTTATAGAAATCAACGATAACGAGCTTTAAATATGTATTACTGAATTACTTTAATGTATAAATGTAGCTTATAGCTCCTGGAATGGTAATGTAGTGGATTCACACATGATTCCTGCTATGGATTGTACTGGGTTACGATGTGGTAAATCAGTCTGCAGTGATTTTAACTCTGGTTTCTCTATTCTCAACCCCCTCCTGGCAAACTGTTGTTAAAGGCTGCAGGTCAGCGGAGTAACTCTGTGATCTTGGTGAAGAACTTGCCATCTGGAGTTCAGGTAAAGGAGTTGGAGAATCTCTTCTCGCCTCATGGGTCTTTGGGTAGAGTTCTGCTGCCCCCCTCTGGGCTCACTGCCATTGTGGAGTTCCTGGAACCAACTGAAGCCAAACGTGCCTTCACCAGACTTGCATACACAAAAGTAATTAGTGTTTATTATTGTTTAAAATATATTAATGTTTTCTGCATTTTTTTTTTACTGTTGCTCATTTCATTTGTATTTCTTTATAGTTCCAGCATGTTCCTTTATATCTAGAGTGGGCACCAACAGCTGTCTTTACCACACCTCCTAAACCACGCAAACCAGGTAAACTTAAGGTCATTAAGGTCAGTTTTTTCTTCTTTTATGTTTCTTTTTTGTTTATATTTGGATTTCACTCTGTTTCTATGCAGAATCAGAGGTTTCGGGCAAGGATGGTGCTGATAAGAAAACAGACCAAAGCAAAAAAGAGGAGGAGGAGGAGGATGATGAAGAGGATGATGAAGACGAGGAGCCCCCACCTGGCTCAACACTCTTCATTAAGAACCTAAACTACAACACTGTGCAAGAAACACTGCAGGAGGTGGGGGTCAAAGTTCATGGGAAAAGGTTTAAGGGGTCAAGCTCAGACAGTCCGATGCTGTTGAGGCTTGAGTGTCTGATGCCGTGCATGCTACATGATTGTTGTACAGTGCACCCCACTCTGCATGGGATTGCCATTTTTGTGAACATCGGTTGAACACAGTTAGGGGTCACACATGATTTATTGGCTGTGGACACAGAATGCCTCTTTACATTCCCGTTTCCCAGGACCGTCGGTCTTAAATCCTGGCCTTCCTGACACCCCCGCATCTTGTTTGGGGGAAAAAAAGAGCAAGTTAAAAAAAAAAAAAGAGTTCAAGATTGTCATTTTAGCTATATATACTGTACGTACATATTGAAATGAAACAACATTCTTCCATGATCAGGGTGCAACACAGAACACAAGTGCAAAACAATACAATAAACACAGTGCAGATAAAACAGTACAATAAATACAAACATCTACAGTAAATTCAAGAGACATTTCTAATCTAAAGAAACTGAGGTGGACGAGACTAAAGACGAAGAGTTGTGTTGGCCAGTAGATTGTACTGAGTAAATAATAAGTGAGGTAAAAACCAAAGGTGTGACAAAGCCTGTACCCACAGTGAGTGGAACTTGTCATAAAGTTAGCGATAACAAAGCCCACCCATTTAGAGGGAAGATATGATAAGTCAGTTTTATCGTAATTTAAAATTGCTCTCTCATTGATTTACTATTGCTTGGCCCCCTGAAAATGTATAGCTGGACCACCAGTCAACCAGCAACAGCAAAGGCGGCAAAATTCTGACAGGGAGGCAACAGGGCTTTTTAAATGTAACCCTTTATATTCCAACACAAATTTAATGGGCAAGTATTTATTTGCTAAGATTTGTGTTTGTTTAACTGTCAAATTGTGAGTGGATAAAATAAAATTAGAACTGCTCACTATAAAAATATTATTCTTAGGCCCTCTTTAAGAGTGTAGAGGGCTAGGGATGTAATGATGCACCATAAGACGTAAGAAAAAAACGATTCACACATGTAACTTCAAATCGGTTTACATGTAAAATGAATTGATATTCACTTTAAACAGCAGAGGGCACTGGTGCTATTCACCTGGCCTGGTTGACGTCAATACAGGGTTGCCAAGTTCTGAATTTTCCAGGATACTTTCTTTATTTGTATTATTCATTTATTTATTTAATGTGGGATTTATTTTAAAGTTTCATTTCAGTTTTTACACAAAAAGGGAAATGTGCAGCATTGTTTTTCATAGTTTGTATCTACCTCAGAAATAAAAGGGCATTCATTATTTAGATAAATAAAAGATAAGCACAAATACAGTATTGTATTTAATTTTTTTAATTAATTTGTCTTCAATTTCATTTTGTTGAAAAAATCAGGATTTTTTTTTTCTTTCAGACAGCATGAAGTTTAATTAGGACAAAACCACCACAAATCACAGGGCTACTCAACACTAGTTTGGATCAGCTATGCCTTAATCTCTTTTTTTATTCTGTGTGTGTAACAGACTTTTTCCAAATGTGGACCAGTAAAGATGTGCACCATATCTAAGAAGAGGGATAAATCAGGTATGTCTGTGCTCACCCATGTGTTTACACTTCATACAGACAGGCATGCAGAATTGATTTCTCAGGCATCTGGCAGGTAATGCACATCTGCCTTTCATCCTTTAGACTGTAAACAAACTGCTAAAAAAGTAATGTTGCATAAAAAGTAAAATTCATGTTCAATTTAAAATTGATGCATACAAAGCGAGTACAGGGTAATTCAATAAGCTTTTTTTAAAAAGGAAAAAACTCAACCAGGATTCCTAAATGGGTGATGTAATCATTCTTGGCTGTTAAAGGAACGGTCTAGTCCTTTATGAGCAGGGATGTGTCGAGGCTTGTCACCAGCCCAAAAACCACTTTAAAGACAGCATTCCTCAAAGAGCAATGTCATGGATTGTAGGCATTCTTCACTCTACATTGGAAATAATCATCAAATAGTTCATGGAATTGCAGCCAATTTCTTGTGTATAGTAATGTCAAAAACCACTACTGAATGTCAGGGTGTATTAGTGCCAATGGCTAATTTGCAAGTCTGTGATGGCGCCATTAAAGCTGTAAGATATGAAACATTTTTGATCAGCAAATGTATCCTTTTAAAGAATCTTTCTTTTTTTTTGAGGGATGTCCATGCTAATTTTACATTTTGCATGTGCAGTACAGACCAATCTCCTATTGAAATAATGCACTATGACCAAAAGTATTAAGACATCTGCTAATTATGCTCAATAATATAGCATATGCCCAATGCTAAAGGGTGTTTATTATCCATGATATAAAATAAATAATAAGAAACAGTTTATGAAGGTTTTTGTTTCAGCATGACAGTGCACAGCTCAAAAATCAAAATCACAGCTTTTTTTAAAATTAGCATTTCAAATACTGACCCAACTCCAAAATAAAATTTTTAAATTGCATTAAATTGTCATATTTGTTAGGTAAAACAATGAAAATCTAAAATCTATTTCGTTTAAAAAATGTGAATGTTGTGACATCCCTAAAAGAAAATATAATATTCTTAAGCTACTTTTGAGAATGCTAGCTAAAGAACAAGGATTACTGACCTAACTATTGACTGGTTGAATGCACATTGAACCATTGGTTGAATGCACGTATTCATGTTTGTCTTTGCTTGTAAATGCCCTGATACTGTTATGGTTATCTGTATGGAATCTTACTTTTCCAGGCAATCTCTCATCTATGGGCTATGGTTTTGTACAATACAAAACTCCAGAAGCAGCTCAGAAAGCTATCCGACAGCTCCAAGTGAGTCTAGTTTTCATAAACAGGAGTCTTCTGCTTTCCAATATCAGAGCATCTGTAAAATGCTGAACATCTCTCTCTCTCTCTCTCTCTCTCTCTCTCTCTCTCTCTCTCTCTCTCTCTCTCTCTCTCTCTCTCTCTCTCTTTCTCTCTCTTTCTCTCTGCAGCACTGTACTGTCGATGGGCATCAGCTCGAGATCAAAATTTCTGAAAGAGAAGTCAAGTAAGAGAAATCAACCTCCTCCAATTCAACAGCCATTTCAGTCTTGTTGCTCAGTCTCCTGAATTATAGACTTTGTTCAATATCAGTTTAAGTAAACTGATAACACATCACATTAAAAGTTTATCTGTCTGTCTCTTCCAATCTGTCTCTTAGGTCCAGTGTGGCACGCACCAGCAAGAAGAAACAAGTAACGAAAAAACAGAAGACATCTAAAATCTTGGTGCGCAATGTTCCTTTCCAGGCCACAGTCAGAGAACTTAGAGAGCTCTTCTGGTGAGACCTTACATATATCAGTCTTAGTTTTATGTAAAATCTAAAACAAAAGGTAAAAAAAGTACTAAGTGTATCTTGAACTGGAGTCAGATTGGGTACGTCTCATGTTTCAGTTGAATTGAATGTGCATGATTTTTACTGGTATGTAACAGATTATCAATGTGAACATAGGATACAATTATGTTAAGCACTCCAGAATCATGCCTGGGATGTTTTATGTAGTTACAGAGGGTTGTTAATTACCAATCTTTGATAGCATTGATTGGTATGGTGTAAAATTTAAAAAAATGCAATTAGTACATTAATATAGGAAATACCATATATATTAATATGTTTGATGTTCAGCTATACAAAAGTAAGGCTTTCACTGTTTTATCTTTCTTCTATAGTGTGAGTGAGTGTGTGATCCCTTGTGAATGTCTGGCACTGTCCTGCCCCAAATTCTGTTTTTGTTTTGCCACTTCAGATCCAACATGATTCTAATTATTATTATTTTATAATTGTTGTTACTTCCAGTTTTAGTTAATACTTTTTAAATTCATAATTAAAATCTGGACTTAATAGATACTCAATTCTCAATAGATTCTCAATAGATTCACAGTTTGTTCAGGGTTTACTTGTGATTTGCACATAATGTATCTGGGAGGTGCCAGACTTGTATATTTATATTTATGTCATTTAGCTGGTGCTTTAATTCAAAGAGACTTATAATGACTGAATACAGTCTATGTTTTGCTGAATGGTCCAACAGTGGCCAGTATCTTAACCTGCTCAGCTACCGTGGCCCTGACAAAGATAGGATGGATAGAAGTAAATAATTTAAAACAAGAAATACATTGGCATTTCTAAAGCTGGTAAAAATGTACTTGCACTCCATCCAGATGTGAGTTTGATGGTATAGAAAAAGTAAACTTAAAATGCATTTATGTTTCATGAAATCTGCATTAAAACATTCCTTTTTCTGTTTAGTCAATTTGATCTTAATATATAAGCCCAGTAATATTAGCATGATTATAGTGTTACATCAATAGTCATTAAAGTATTACAGGATAAATATTTACAACTGATAGTTTAATAGTGTTTTTGATAACGTGGCAGTTTTTATTGTATTACAATACATTCTTGGGGGAAAATTTAATCTGGTTTGTATAATAATGAAATGATTAGCATTACAATTGTAGCCCTGCCTTTTCATCCATTACTGTTTCCTGCTTTCAGTACATTTGGGGAGTTGAAGACGGTTCGCCTTCCAAAGAAAGGTGTTGGTGGATCTCACCGTGGCTTTGCTTTTGTGGACTTTCTCACAAAGCAGGATGCCAAGGTAAGAGCATTTGTTTCTGTCCTTTTCTTCAATTTATATGTGTGTTTTTCAATTTATATATTCAGTTTTTAATGTCATTTAAGTTTTAAGACGGCTAACCACTAGAATAATCTTGGAAATCTTTCTCTTGCCTCATCTTTCAGAAAGCATTCTCAGCACTGTGCCACAGCACCCATTTATACGGTAGGAGGCTTGTGCTGGAGTGGGCAGACACAGAGGAGAGTGTAGAAGACCTGCGAAAAAAAACAGCTCAGCATTTCCATGGTAAGATTTCATAATTGTATGCCTTAACACTCATGTAGTTTCAAACACAGCCTCACTTACATTGAACAACATTTTCACAATAACTTGGAATATTTTAACATAACACTAATTTGACAGTCCCACTTAAAATACAATTAATACTATCCTTATGGTAGAAATACACTATATGGTCAAAAGTATTGGGACGTTTCATTTGGTCCCATTGCCACAGAAGTGTAAAATCACGCACCTATCCATGGGCCATTCAAACAAACCTGAGTAAGAGAGGTGGGACCTCAGATCATGAAAAAATCTGACCATGAGCTCTAAACTCTCCAAGCTCTGTGCTTTGTATCTAAGGAGACTTACATACTGAAAGTTCATGTGAATTCCAAATAAATGCAGAGGTGTTATTAATGTGGCTGTGTTGGTAGGCTTTAAATATATAAAGCAGGCACTTTGGCATTTGTGAATAAAGCAGATGTGTTGTCATATTATATTCAATCTGTTCATTCATTGTTATGATGGTCTTAATATTAGATGCTCCTAAGAAGCCAAAGCAAGCGAAGGTGTTAGAGGGGATCATGGAGCAGATGGAGGTTGAGGAGGACGATGATTGAACAGCAGCAAATCATCTGGGTTGATACAAAAAAGGTAACTCTTGCCAACAAGTAATTTATTATTTTATTTATTTGTTTTCCATTTTATAATCAATTCAAATGTAATGTTTATATCACATTAAATTTAAATCATTCAGAATATTAATGGAGTTAAAGTTCAGTTCATCTTCACTTGTATGGGACCCGTTCGTCATATTTTAGGATTTTCTGTAATGGTTCTTCTTTAACTCAGTAACTGGGATACATGCTGCTTTGTACTGAAGATCAACAAGATAAACAAACTGACTTCTTTTTGGCCAACTGTCTCTAAGCTTATTGCTAAGTAAAGCTTGCTTGACTGTGGACAGCGTCACCCATGTTTCAGCACCTTCTAATTTATGACTGACTGTGTTTTTTAAGTGGTTGTTAGATTACATTTAACCACCTGGGACTAGTTTCTCAGCTTATGGTGAACGTTTAAGTTTCAACAAGAAACCACAATCCATATAATATCCATATAATCCATATAATTATTGGGGGCAGTCAACCTGTAGTAACCCCTAAATACAGCTGCAGCCATTAAAAATTAATTCTGTCTTGCTGTATGTATATTTTTGACCTGGCATTTATTTTTTTTGAAAACCCACAATAAACCTATGAAAGAACTGAAATTAATGAAAGTCTTTTAATTTAGTTACAGGAAACAATAATTGTTGCAGTTAAGATGCCAAGACATACAGATCCCTTATTAGTGTATGTAAACTTGTGACTTTAATAATATTATGTAATATTGTGTGACACAGAAACATATGGTTTTTTCACAGTGCCGCTCAACAGAAACGCCAGCTTGAGAATCAGTCAGCATGAAAGAGTACAGCCTGAATTACACATCAATAAAATCAGAAAACTGCCAGTGCTGAACTTGTTCATTTCTGTTTAAAAATTCTAATGCTTGTATTTGACTTTCTAATCCATAATGTCTCAATTTGAGTGTGCTGGAATTACTACAATGTATTTAAACTACAGTACAATGTAATAAATTAACATACTATGTCTTTGGTAATGTTTATATAGTTTAGCAAAAGCCTTGTCAATTTGTTGTAATATATCTTTTAATTTTCTGAATGAAAGTGTTAACTTTCCAGTGTCACATTTTTGTTTTACTAGGGCAGAATAAATGAAAAAAATTGTCTACAAAAGAAATATTTTGATTTTTTACTGTACATTTTAAATCTTTTGTCTTAGATGAGAATAACTGGTAAAAGGCTGTATAGTATAAAGCCTATAATTAATGTGTTGTACATGTATTAATGTTTCTTTTATGTAAAACTGAAGGTCATTTAATATTGTGATATGCTTTAATTCAAACTCATTCTCTCAATCTTGATTCAAAAACACTGGCTGCAAGGCCATCTCAAGTCATCACACTTTAACCTTTTCATTTACTGACACCTAGGGCAAGTTTAAAGTATTCAGTTGACCTTTTGGCATGTATGTGACATGAAAGAAAACGGCAGTCTACACACATGGGGGAAAACATGCCAAGCTCTTTGAAGACACTGATGGATTTGAGGTTTAAACCCATGTCCCAGAACCCTGCTGCTGGTGCAAAAATGTTGGTCTTTACATAATGAGAGACTCATTGAATGTTTCATGGGATAGTGCCAGTGTACATGTTTATACATTTAAAAATGTGTGATCTTGGTTAAGAATTTTTTTTAATTATGCAAAAAATATAAACTGCCCAATAGTGAATCGTAAACAAATAATAAAAGTTATTTACACATACAAACAATTTTTTTAATTAAATCAACCATAGCAAGCTTGACAAATTAACAAAATGATTTTTACAAAGTGTGGGAAATGTGAGAGTGAACCCCTAAAAATCAACACAGCTAATTGGTTTATCAAGACAAATGCAATGTAATGATCTTCAAACTGTCAATAACAACATGTTTTATGGGGTGGACATTAATTACAGGACAGTTTGGGTGTGTCTCTTCCCTGTCCAATCTGAATAAATTAAGAGAATTTAAAGTATGATTATCAGAAATCAAAGTAAGCTGCAGCAAGTAATATGAAATAGCTATTTTTTTTATGTGATGGTTTAATGTATCCTTTATTAATTCTATTATTTTAATAAACTTTATCTTGGTCAGCTTTGCGGTGGTCTGCCACCATCCAGAAACAATGGACGCAAAGGAAACTAACAAGTCCTCAGTTTCCATGTTGCTGTGTGGCACCCACCCTACCGGCTATACCACTGTGCTGCTCTTTCAAGGAATTTTATTCATATCAAATTGCTAATTGCAAACATGATCATCTTTAATTTGTACTTTATACAAGAGCAAAACGATGAAATAACGGGTGTGATGCCAGCCTGGAATTTTCTTATAAATGCAAGTCAAACCTGTTAATTTAATGTTTTTTTTTTTTGGTTAATTGGCTTTTAGGTTGGTGGTTTACTGGTTCAGGGTTTCCACAAATTTATTTGTAGAGCTGCTAGTTCATGCTTTGAAAGCCTTTGTGACACCATAATCAGGGTTCTTGTCAGAAATAATTATAGAGCGTTGAAGTATGATTGACAGAAAAATAAGCCTGTAAACAACTCATGTTTGATTTATTCAAATCACTCACAGTGCTTTGAATAAATCAGAAATTTGAACACTTTTAGTCACAAAATTGTAGATTCGATTGCTTAAACTTGTTTAAATAAAAACATGTTCTAGCAAAAGGTGTCATAAATGTATCCCTTAGTTGCTTTCTGTCTAATTTGATACAACAGTAAATGTTGCTCTTTTCCCCCTCATGTTTTATATATTTATTCTGAAATGTGAAAAAGATGTAAGTTACTTTACAACTTTAATTATTTCTATAGGTATACAATGTATACACAGTATTGCCAACTACAAGTGTAGCTGTTGTGCTAAGTTAGTAGTGTTTTTTGAAGGTATACAAGTAACACAAAGTTCAGGATTTAACTCGGTTGATGTGAATCAGAGAATATGATTTCACTTTCCCCGACTAAAAATAACAGAAATAAACTGGCTGTTCTGTAACGAAGCTTGACAGAATCTGTTAGATAATCAGTGAAGACAATCTGCTTGCTTATTTTAAGATTTTCTCTTTAAAATGTACTACAAAAAAGAACATAAACAGAGACACAACACTTCAAAACTTCCCACCTTTGGCTATTTGAGTTAGCCAACTTGCTCAAATTAAAGCACAATGCTGTGTTTTGTTTTGTTTTTTTGCATAGATGCCACAGAGCTGTAATTGCCAACAGTGTTTTTGCAACAAGCCTAATGTTAAATACTTTAAATTGTAGTACTACAATACAATACTATACAATACTATTTTGATACTCCTCCACCCATTAAAAAAAGCCTATCCAGGTTTATGGTGGTAAATACATACTTGTCTGTTAATATTTACAAGTACAAAGTCAAAGAATTGTAAGTTTGAAGTGAATATGCACTAAACTTATTTTAAATACACAAAAGTGTTGAATATGTTACTACGAGGACTTATGAGGCTATGCTACAATGCTAATTGACATTTAACAGTACACATTTCTACATGACAATTCAAATTTTTTTTAGCACATTTTTTTTAGAAAATCCCCAATAAACTTATAAATGAACGTCAACTATTTTAATTAATTAGTCACACGTCAAGCTCATTATAAGTCAATTACAATTTATTTTGCTCTCCTAAAAGGTGAAGGATCGCATTGACCACATGGTGGCGCTAATGGATAGAAAAATATTATGACTTCTAATACAGCTCCAATCATGTAATAAGCGTTTCCCCACATGTTGAGTAAAGAGGTAAATGTTTGTGATTTCAGCTATCTATAAGCACAACTCAAAAATATAATGTTTACTTATTATTAGTTAGGTATTTTGATTCGGTGCTGTTTACACTGAGACCTTTGAAATAAAAATATTTTCAGATGCAACACCCCATCCAAAAATATCATTATTTCATATTGATATTTAATATCATTATTGTTATTTACATTTTACATTTCATATAATCCCTTAGTACTTGAAGAATGGTCAGTAGACCTGTTGTCCTTTTTGTAACCTAATTCCAAAGATGTTTTTATTCATGAAAATTTACCACTAGCAACCTTTGCACCAAACTAGTTTCACATGTTCACTCCCAATCTTTACAAAATACTCTGTACATAGGTATATCATTTGTCATTTCCTGCATTATATTATAAAATTAAAGAACAGAAAAATCTGGCAATCCTGGATATTTTTTAGTGTTCTCTGTTGGAAAAAGGTTACAAACGTCTACTAAAATACACTAAATAAAATAAATAAATAAATAAAAATAAAAATAAAAAATAACTAAAAATAAAAGCAAAACTTTCAGGTTTTGATTTACTGTATACAAGTACATGTAAAAACTTGGAAAAAGCTGTAAAAATGAGTAAAATGCCAAGCAGATCAATCCAAATAGATTGGTTTAGATTGGTGTTTGTCACAAATACATTTCATACAATAATCAATGCATGAAAAAAACAGTTCACATACAGTAACTGGCATTTTTACACAATCCTTTAAATTGGAGATCATACTTAATCAAAATTAAATTTATAAATATATTATATTTATATTATATATCACAATTATTAAATATATGCTTTTGTGAATGGGTTTGCCACAGCAGATCTGATTTGCATAACTAATTTGGCACAGTTTTGACACTGAATGCCCTTCCTGAAGCTGAACCCTCCTATTTTTGGCTTGGGACTGGCACTGTAAGTGCACTGACAAGTGTGCCTCTCAATGGCTTGGCTGTTTTGGCCACACCCTCTTCTTCAGACATAGGCCAAACATATCCATGCAGACGTCTGGCTGATCGATAACACAGCTGAGATTCGAACCCTGGCTCTCCAGATCTCAGGGCTAACGTGCTTTAATTTAATATAAAAATGTAAATTAATTTAAAAACATTTAAACTACACATGTTCTGACCTTTTGTCTAATATTTTGTGGGCCCATTTATAAAGGTGTCAGAAATTTCTTGCTCAAGTGAAGGAATGAGAATGTTTTGGCACGTGTGTAAATGTAATACAATTAAAGTATTGCTCTTCTTCCATATTTTAAAACAGCATTACCTGCACGATTTATTGCTATGAATCACACTGTGTGGTTTATAATAACATTAAACTGGCATTTCTGTTTGTACTAATCTTGTTTTATTGCATTTAGGTCTATAATTGTAAGTATAATAAATGTAGATTACACTAACTTTAAAGTTTTGGCTGATGATAATAGATTTTTTTATGTTAGTATATATCACATAGTGAAATTGTTCCATTCATCTTCTTTTGTTACAGAGCTTTTGCATTTAAATCAGATTTCTGATAAATATTGATAACACCGGAGGTGACAAGCAGAGAGAAATTTTTCAGACAATGACAGTGCACTATATAACTGTGGTGTATTTACCGAAGAAAAGCCTTAACTCACTTGTTATTGTCAAGAATAGTATAATGTTGTTATTTTCTTATTATTAATAACATATTGAGTAGGAGTAAAAAGTATGAAGTAGAAGAAATAAGTACAAATACTTAAACATATTAGAAAGTACAAACCCCATTTTGTAAAATTCAATTAAAAAGAAGAATCAGTGATTTGTTAATTCTCTTGAATCTTTATTTAACTGATTAAAGTAGAAAGAAAAGACTTCCAATGTTTTCACTGATCAGTTATTAAAAATGTCTGGTGCATCATGAAGAGTAGAATTAGACAACAGTGATCATGGACTGTTGAGCAGCTGAAGTCTCATATCAAGCAGGATTAAAAAAAATGCAACAATAAGTGTCCTCAGTTCCCAAAGTATAAAAAAGTTTTATTAATAGAAAAGCTGACAGAACACAACTTTTTGGAGTGTATTTCAGTCATCTAAATGTGTTTCTATTTACACTTTCAATGAAGTTGATCAGTGAAAACACTGGAAATCTTTTTTTTCTGCTTTTATCAGTTGAATAAAGATTCAAGAGAATTAACACATCACAGATTTTGTTTTGTGTCCCAAAACATCCCAACTTTTCTAGAAAGGGGGTTTGTACCTTGGTGCTTCCTATCTCTTTTCTCTATTTTTTCCATAAATAGAATTTTGATTAACAAACCTCTGCACTGACCTGCAGAACCAGCCAGCTTACATTAGAAAAAAACAATGTACATAAACAGAAGGCTTATCTGTATTATTTAAATATTTATGTACTATATATACATAAAAACATGGTTCTTTTTTTTTGGTATACTGGCGGGAACATTTAGGTGTATGTGGCATGTGTGTGTGGGACAGACTCTGTAATGTGGCAGCTGGCACAGGCTCAGCACAGCCAGGTATGAGAAGATTGAGGTTGGCACTCTGAGTGGCTCATTAGTGTGACTGTATGTTGAGTTTCTGTCTCTGTGTCTCGCTCCCCTGTATGCCCCTCATGGCTATGTACAAATTGGTGACAGTGATCGGCCAACTGAGCACCCACTTGTGCACTGCCCGCTGTCAGATAGAGCATTTAAACTCCTACAGAGGGAGCAATGACGTCTAGGGACCTTGGATATAGATGACTCAGGACCTGGACAAGTTAAGGACTTTTAGCACAAGAGTAAAATACCAGTGTCAACAAAATAAAAAAGAGGTTACACCTGTAAGAGCAAACATGTTATTTTCAGACCCAAGCTGCTGTGTGAGTCGCTTTGAGACTGGATTCTTTGTTCATTAGTACAGGTGCATATTATCTTAACATCTGTTATTCTTAAAAGATCAAATCTACTTATGCAAATGTGTAAAAAAGTTTAAAAATGTCTGTTAGAAAAGTCTAACATTTAGTCTGAAACTATTTTTCACTTTTAAAAACTACTTTATAAACTTTTAAACAGTTATTTTATAATAACTGCTTCATACTGGTTACAGACTTTATATTATTTGAAATGTACATTTAAAATGAAGTTTAACTGTTAAATACATTTTATTATTATTATTATTATTATTATTATTATTATTATTATTAAAATCTGTCTTGTTAGTTAGTTATATTTTTAGTCTTAATTTTTTATTTAGATTTAAGTCACTAAAAGTCACAAAGCTGTGACTTTTTTGCCTAAATTACTCTCAACCTACACTATACTGGACCCGAATGGCTCCGGACCCACTACAACCTTAATCGGAAGTAAAAATAAAATGAATAATGTAATAAAAATTAATGAACAAAATGCATTTTGGTAGCTTTACTTTTCACTTCCAATATGCATTATACATTTAGTCATTTATTTACAGTAATGGGGCATAAAGATGCAGTGGGTAGTGTGTCGTCTCATAGCAAAAAAGGCCTGGGTTTGATTCCCCAGCTGGACAGCCAGGGTCCTTTCTGTGTTGAGTTTGCATGTCCTCCCTGTGTCTGCATATCTGTGTCCATTACTGTAATGGACTGGTGACCTGTCCGGGGTGTTCCCTGCCTTTTGCCCAATGAATTAGAATCCCAACGACCCTGATTGGGAAAAAGAGTGGTAAAACAGACAATGAATTAATGAATTGTTGTACTCTCACCGGGGTCACAGTGTGGCTGGAGACTACCCGAACATATTGGGTGCAAGGATAAAATACAACCTGGATAAGGGCGCCATTCTATAACAAAGAATCCCACTTACCCATTCACTCATTCTCTCACACCTAGAGTTACTGGAGGATGCCAGATCCTCTATGGCCTTGATCAGTATAAAGCAGTTAGTAAACAAAGAAATGAAATAAAATGTATTATGCAATTATTAATATACTTGTGTCAAAAGAAAATCCATGAACACATGTGAAAACATGCCAAACTCCTTGTAGACAGAGAGTGAAGACGAGGATCAAACCCAGGTCTTCAGTTCACTGGTACAGTGCGGCACCTGCACTAACTGCACCACAGCAAATGCCTGATTTGTTCATTTGAGCACTGAACAGGCCCAGCGTGTAAAAATAAATATTAAAAGAGCTCCCCCAATTCTCTCACATTATCTGTGCATCACCCCTAACCTGCCCCTCTCTGAGCGTCTACCCTCCTGACTTTCTTCTGAAATATTCCCTGACGGCACAGGACCTGTCACCTGTCTCTGCCTTCATCATGCTTCAGGGCTGGGTGTGTGTATACAGGCACTTTTGTGCTCGAGACAGCTGGTACTGCAGACGCACATCTTATTATTTTAAATTTGAGTGTGCCACTCCTGCAGAAGGACTATTTTTCACCCAGTCACCAATTTATTTCCCCTCCAGGTGTTATTGGAAATGTTGAATGTGACAATTATTTGGAGTATTCTGTGGAGAAGGTGCACTGTGTTTCAGAGAGCCGTGACAGAGATGAGAGACAGGAAGAGAGAAAAAACACAGAAACGCAGAGAATGAAGCTCCAGCCTGTCCGTGGTTCTTGGCAGTTCTGGATTTGTGTATGAGCCTGTGACTTGGTGTCAATCATGAATGGCGGTCGGGAACATGAGCCAGGTTACATTCAAAAGCACTGAGTTTCTTATTACAAAACGAACAATGCTGAAGAATATTCTTCCAATATTATGTTTTTGGAGTTAATATTGGTGCACGATACAGTAAATGTCAATATAAATCCTGCTGTGCATTAAAGCATTAGGTTGTTATGTTTGGTCATTTTGCCAACAAGCCAGACGGTTGTGTTAGATATCCTGGTCATAACACAGGGTTTTAAATTTTAATGGTCCATCTTTAACAGACAGAAACTGACATAAAATAACATAAAATAACATAAAATTAAACAAATTAAACTAAACCTTTGTACCGGAAGTACACTATTTGACCAAAAGTATTTGGGCACCCCCCCTAATAACTAATTTCAGGAATTTCAGTCATATTCACAGCTAATAGACAATTTAAGTCATAGGTAATAAAACAATTACAGTCTACACACATACAGTGTGTGTTGTAAGGGCATTTCCGGTTTTGGCATGACTTTGTCCCTGTGCACAAAGTCCATAAAGACTTTATTACAACCATAAATCAAATAAAAGGTAGGACAGTATGGAAAATGCAAATAAACTAAAAATGCAGTGTTCCTTACATTTACATTGACTTTTATTTGATTGCGGACAATTTGAACCTGAGATATTTCATGTTTTATCTGCTCAACTTCATTTCCTTTGTTAATATACATTCATTCCTGCATTTCAGGTCTGCAACACATTCCAAAAAAAGTTGGGACTGGGGCAATTTAGGGCTAGTAATGAGGTGAAAAAACTAAATAATGATGTGATTCCAAACAGGTGACGTCAACAGGTAATTGTAATCATGGTTTGGTACAAAAGCAGCATCCAGGAAAGGATGAGCAGTCTTTGATGAGCAAAGATGATCACAGGATCTCCAGTTTGTCAACAAATGTGAGAGAAAATTATTGAAATGTTTAAAAACAATGTACCTCAAAGAAAGATTGGAAAGGATTTGCATATTTCTCCCTCTACAGTGCATAATATCATTAAACATTTCAGGTAATCGGGAGGAATTTCATTGCGTAAAGGCCAAGAACGCAAGCTTAAGCTGAACGCCTGTGATCTTCGATACCTCAGATGGCACTGCATCAAGAACTGCCACTCAACAATAACAGATATAACCACATGGGCATATTGTCTGCAATGAAATAAAAGTCCAAATAAATGTAAGAAACTCTGTGTTTTTTTTTAATTATTATTTCCATTTTCCATGCTGTCCCAACTTTTTCTGATTTGGTGATTTGGGGTTGTATATAATAGACTATAATATTATGATTTTGGTTTTGAGAAGAAACTCTAGTAGCCTGCACAGTGCCCTGATTTTAACCCTTTAAAAACCTTTGAGAATATTTGGGTCAAGCCTATCTGTCTACCATATGTGCCTAAACTTTCACATACTCTTGGTTCTGGAATGAAATGTCCAACAAGCATATGGTTAGTTGTTTGCATACCGTGTACCATAATGAAATTAGAAAGCAGAAATGAAAAACTATTAGGGGTTTTAATTAGGACAGCTGATTTACAACATTCTAACTATTTTTGTTAATTTGTAGTATCTTTAGTAATGTACTTAAGTAAAGACCCCTTATTACATCGTGCATTTAAAAAAGATACTTTATATTATGGAGTAAAAGTTGTGACTACTACCCACTTCTAAATATCATTGCTTCATCACTCTGCAAAGCTAACTTAGCTGAAGTCAAACTAACTGGAACCAGCTCTATCACAATAATGCAACAATTCTACATTCATTAGCAGTAGTGAACAGTGACTCTTAAACCTCTGCCCTTTGACCTCCAACCCAAATACAGTTGAATTAAACTCAGTTTGGAGAAAAACAGTGTAGGGACAGCAGTTAAAAAATTTTAAACTGTTAAAATTGCTGTAAAATATTTTTTATATTTGACTTTTAGAATACAGTCAATATATTTGAGAATAACATATATTTTCATTTAGACAATATCAGAGAAATGCACAGACAGTTCCCCTTTGTTAATGACGTCTTATGCAAAAATTGGACATTCCTGGTTTTCCCTAATCTGTTAAGTTAAAACAAGTAAAAACAACAAAATATAAAAATGTAAAAGAAACAAACTGAACTGAAGTATATTTACCCAAAGTTTTTGGTGTGATTCTTCATTATCTGCTAAAGTTAACATAACAGAATAAAATAAAAAAAATAGTAGTGTTGAGCCCTTGAGCAAGGCCCTTAACCCTCAGTTGCTTATACTGTATACTGTCACAGTACTGTAAGTCGCTTTGGATATAAGCATCTGCTAAATGCTGAAAATGTAAATGAATGAAATTAATGAATTTGTCTCCGAAATGTTACATTCAGCAAATAAACAGTGACTGTAAATAAAACTGTGAAGATTTCCCCTCTTCCCACACACCTCATATATTTGCTCCAACCCACAGGATACTGAGCACATTTTCTCCACAGTTCAGTATGAAGTAAAACATGTTTCCACCAACCTGCTTGTAAAATATTTGCATTGTCAGAAAAAAAAGAAAATCTTAAATAATGTTGGCATTAACATATTCACAAAGGTGCATCTGCTGGACTGAAAGACAGAGAACTAATGATGAAACATGACATCGATTTTACAAACACTGTTTAACAACAACTTTGACTTCTGTTACATATTATTTCTCAGTAAACTTTTCGTTCTTTTCTCTTTACAAGCACATCTTTTTTTGATGGAAATTGCACATATGCTACAGATGCGGTCGATAGATAATAGGTTAAAAGAGACTGAAGTTTTCCTTTAAATTATTCTTACTAAGCAAGACAGATGTTCATAGAAGTTTTAAGTATTTGTTCCTATTTTGGCTGTCCATCTGTGTGCTTTGACTGAATTATGCAAGACCACATTTCACTGCACACACTCACATCCTGCGTTTCCACTTTCTAACAAGAAATCAGTTTGACAGAGGAGAAGATATCTAAACCGTTGATCAACAAACCGTTTCTTATATTATTAATGTACAGATTTAAATAGAATCATGACATGCTCTTGTTGATTGCTCCTGTAAATGTATGATGAAGTGCTATGAATCTAAACCTGTTTGGGGTGTATTATTGCCTTGTGCTTAATGTTTTCGGGTGGCATGAAACCCACCATGTTCATTATAGGACAGAAAAAGTGTTGAACTTAATTCTTGCTTCTTTTTTATGAAGAGAGTCATTAAAGTCATTATAAATAAAAAGAAAAATTAGGTAATATATAGTAGAGTAAATTCAATATGACTCATTTTTTATGTGATGTGTCTATGTGAAGACCAAATGTGACTAATAACGCCATGGCTCATAAAAAAGAAATTTTTTAAGACAATGCCTGTACAATGCTGTAAAAAAAAGTAAATGCCCCCTCCTGATTCGATTCCCTTTGGTATTGCATTTTTATATTGAATGATATTACATTATTAACAAATATCATTAACCTAAACATATCATGCAACACCCTTTGATAAATAATTGTATCATCTTTTATATGCATATTACTATTAACTTCATTACTGGTTAACCCACCTTTAGCAGCAATAACTTCATCGCCTAATTTTCTATAGTGTGATATTTGATAGTCTTTGTGTACATGACTGTATAACAGTATGAAGCAGTTGCAGACTTACTTCAAATTAAACATCTACGCATTTAGAGCATGTATCACTAACAGGGCGATACATTTAGGGCTTAGAACAGCAACCTCATCAGGTCCAAGTCAGATCTTTGACCAGACCACTTAAAAATTGTATTCAGTTTCTAATCAGCATTAAAACTAATAGCACAATGGGTAGTACTGTCATCTCACAACAAGATGGTGACAAGTCCGGATTCGATTCCCCAGCTTGTGTGGAGTTGGAGTCAGTATGGGTTTCCTCACACAAGTCCAAAGACATTCAGACAGGCTTATCAAAAATCCAAATTGCTTTGTGTGTGTGTGTGTGTGTGTGAATGTGTGTGTTTGCCCTGTGATGACCTGGTGACATGTCTGGGGTGTTCCTTGGCTTCAGACCCACCACAACTTGACCAGGATAAAATGGTGGTAAAACAGACAATAAATGAATGAATGAACGAATGAATGCAAAACAAATAGGACAGTAGATTTTAAGCATAGCAGTGGTTTTAAGCATATCAATATCTATTAATTTATTTATTTATTAAATAATTAATTAATTTATTTATTTTATTTTACACAAATTAAAATAAAACAACCGCTTTAATGCATATAGCTGGATTGTATAAGCTTTCTACATTCTCTACCAACACTGGCAAAAGCTTTCATTAATTTTTATGCCAAAGTGTCAGTGTCTAGCGTTGTAATTGCATTTTCTTGTAGAGTAACCAGCTCTAATCGCTTTGGCTCCTCATAAAAAAAGAGAAAAATCAAAGACATAATGGAGGGGAGGAAAATAACTTCTTCAAATAATAGCCATGAATAATGTCTGAATATTAAAGGATATTATTGCATCCATTTACTATCCTACAGGATAATGAATTTATCACTTTATGGCAAAATATCATAATGGAATTATCATAAGGTGTTATGAAGACACTCAGGAAAGTCATTGCAAATAGAATTATGTGTCTTTTCACTTCTCTTTCATTTTCTCATCAGTATAGATTATTAAAATAAATGAATATAACTTGTGTTAGTGTGTGTGTGCCTTTGTGTGTAGCTGTATTAGTATGTGTTATATTTGGCCAAGTGGTAATAGAATGGCCTGCAGGAATCCTCCCAATCTGATTGAGAATTAAAAATATATCGCTGCTCATCTCTTTCATTTTCCCTATCACTCACATGCTTCCTCTCTATAACTCAGTCTTCACATCCTTTGATAGTCTTTTTAATTTTAGAGCTTATAGTAATAATATTTCTTCATTATTTAGTAGAAATTGGCTTACATAAATCAAAAAAGTCCTCACATTTCAGCACAGATTGCAAAAAGCATATTTCAAATAACATGAAGCAGTATTTTCCTGTTAAAAATAAGCATTGCCACATCTAGTTCACAAGTGCAAATAAAGTTATCTGTTATTGGACTGCCTTTAGTTTTACAACATGCATATACTCGAATGTGTTCCGACAAGCTTATGCAATGTCACAACATTCATGTCCAACCAGAACTGCATTAAGCTTTGGCCGAAATCTTGAAAGTAGTTGAACCACTCCATCAAGGCTTTGTATTTTTCATTTTAGTTCTCATGATAATCAGTCAACTTATCATGGTCATGGTCATGATGGGTCCAGAACCTATTATTTTAATGCTAAGCTCAAGTTAGGAAATAATCTGTAAATCTAGCCCCGCCACCACCAGGTTGCCACTGTTGGGTCCCTGAGCAAGGCCCTTAACCCTCAATTGCTCATTATGTTTCGCTCATTGTGTAAGTCGCTTTGGATAAAAGCGTCTGCTAAATGCTGAAAATGTAAAAGTAAATGTATTATTTTGGACACCACATCACTGGGTGCAAGGCAAGTGTACCAGGTGCTTCAGTCCACCACAATGCATCACTCACTCACTCACTGACAAACCATTTACTTTAATTAATATGTCTACTGGCATATTTATGGAAGCTGGAAGGTAACCAGGTGTCTTTAGAGAACATTCAACAGTCTAAATAAACAGTGATAGAAGGCTCAAACCCATGTCCCTGGAGCTACAACCAAAACTAAAGCTTAATCCTACTTTCATATTTACTTACTCGCATCTGAAGCCAACATAGTGCAGCTAGTTCACCCCTCCCCTTATGTTTTTGGGAAGCAGAAGGAAACAGGCCTACCTGGAGAAGACTTACATTAATGCAGAGAGAACATGCAAAACCCAGGACATCAAAAACAAATTGCTGGCAGGACCCAAACTACCAGCTGGGCCACTGTGCCATCATGGAAATAAATATAGATAAAAGAAAAAAAAACATGAAAGAATAAAAAGAAACAAAACTGCACCCATAACTGAAGATCAAACCTGGGTTGCTAAAGCGAAGCATCACTCACACTACCTGCTATACCACAATAATGCCCTGAATGTTACAAGTAAATCTAATGCATGTGTTCAGTTGAATAGTCTTTATAACTTGCATATTACAGTTTATGTCTTTAAGCATCAAGCAGTTAAAATGTTAAGATGCCATCACTGCCAAACATGCAATTGTCTTTCTTCTTTTCTAATTTCTGATGAAGTGTAAGGATTGTTTTTGCTTGTGATCATCCTCCCCCACCTCTTTATTATATTTTTTGCAGATGGTCCAATAGCCAAAGGGAACTTGAAACAAAAGTATGTCCTATTCCTATTAATGGGTTTGGCTTGCCGTGATTCTTTATGATAGACTTCCAAATTGAAAAATCAATTATTTTTCTAGCTAGTATGACTTATAAATTATATATCTCAGCTGAAGCAGCAAGACGATTTCTGCCTAAATCAACTAACTGTTGCCTGTAGGCCAAGCCCCCAGCATACCATCCCTGTCCATACACGGGCTTTGTATTATTCACCGCAGTTATTATTATTGTTATGTCCTTTCAGAGATGTGAAAGATCTGCTAGATAATATATGTCTGTTATTTAAAAGGAAGCCTGTCAGTAACGTCCAACTTTAGTAATTTTGTTAGAAACATGTTTGTTTTGATCTCCAATTAGAATGGTTGTGCTCTGTTGTGACATAAACATAACTGTGCTCTGTCTCTCCTATAGAGTTTCTCAATTGTAGAGTCTGAAAGAACATTTGTAAATTAGAATGGACTAAGTAGCAGTTTAAACTAACAGTTAAGGTTTAGTGGACATTGCATTTAGTGTAGGCTTCAATAATGTTTATCACACAACCGAACAGAGCAGTAGTGTATGACAAAATCCTACTGGTACAAAATTCTAAATAACACCAGTTTAAAGTTTGCATCTCTCTTAAACCCATTGTTTGTCATTTTACTACATCCCCTAACCTATTTGCACATTCTCTAGTCAGCATTTGTAACCAGAGTGTGAATTATACAGTGACAAGACCCCCTTCTGACTGTTATTTTTACCTCTTTTTGAGTGGTTTCAGGTATTAATTTGGGGGGTAAAACTTCCACAATCCCTCCATAATTCAAACCATGCAGTAACCACACAGTTGTAATATTCACCCTGTTATAAGTCCTAAATCTGCCAGATAAAGTTGCCCATATTTACTGATTCTTTGGGATCGGATCGGATCTGGACAGCATGTATCCGTTCTCTGGGTGTGTTTTTATGGATTTCCTTTCAATGCTGGTATATATAAAAGTAAAATAATATTATATGACAAACAATAACATAAAATAACCATAATATATAAGAAATGATAGAATATATTTTTTATCTGGGTCTTAATGGTTCCACTCACTGACTCACACACACATACCTAGGGGCAATTTAGAATAATGGCCAATCCAGGTTTTGGTATGCTGATGGAAGGAAACCCACAGGCATAGCCTGATCGGCATGGGCAAATTAGACAGGTGCCTTTGGCGCAGTTTCCACTAAGGGTCCAGAAAAAAATAACCGCACTTAAATGTACAGTGATGGTAAAACAATAGTTTAACTATTGTGCTTTTTTATTCAGTTTACTTCGTGTATATATTTACTTTAAGTGTACACACATAATCTGTTTGTACTTTGTACACAATTATATAAAAAGTTTAAAAACACTGATAACTTCCTCATTTTGACTTTTTTGGTAAATGGTCTTTAATTTTCCAGGGTTATTATGGTACTATTGATGGACTTTATAAACCTTCAATCTTCAATCCTTCATAAACCCTCACATTCTACTACTGGGATATTTTGGCTTAATGTTTGGTGTTGTTGTGTTTTTATACATTCCACGTCATGGCAGATCGCTCCATTTATGTTTTTTTTTTTTTAATACATGTAATGCCCCAGCACCATTTGCAGGCCCATATCATAACGCTCTCACCTCCGTAATTAACTATTAACATGTTGTTCTTGGAATCCTACAAGGAACATGACTGCTGCGTAAACCAGGTGCAAGATGCACAAGAACATTTCTTATTTAAATTTTTTTAATTTGCAGCAGCAACATCTAACATTAACTTATTTGAATGTCACCTTTACATTATACAGTGCTTTGACCAGGCCACTACAAAACCTTAAAGCTTTTTTCTTTAAAGGTCATTCACAGTTGGAATCCCTGTTGTTCTTGTGCTTAGATCACAGACTGATGACCAGGCAATCATCCTGGCAAATTTCCTGTTGAGACCAAAATTTAAGATTCAGTTTTGGATTGTTGATCTGGCCCTGAGACAGCAAAGTACCCTTACACCATCACACTACCACCATCATGTTTGACTGTTGGTTTGATGTTTTTTTAACTGAATGTTTTGTTTACTTTTTAACAAGCCGTAGCCTAGTGGTTAAGGTACTGGACTAGTAACCAGAAGGTCACTGGTTCAAGCCCCACCACTGCCAGGTTGCTGCTGTTGGGCCATTGAGCAAGGCCCTTAACCCTTAACCCTCAATTGCTCAGACTGTATACTGTAACTGTAATGTAAGTCGCTTTGGATAAAGGCGTCTGCTAAATGCCGACATGATGTAATGTATAGATGTAATGACATAAATGTAAACGTATAGATGTAACAGGAGCCATGTCCTCCAAAATCTCCTACTACTGGCTTCCCAGTCTATTACCTCCCCAGAACATTATCCTAAAATGCTTGGACATAAAGGTGTTTATTGCTCAGATTTAACAGGGTTAGCAGTAATCAAGCCTGGGTTCATTTGGTTAATTGTTTAAGTACAGGGGTGATTTCTTTTTTTCACAGGGAAAGTTTTGTATTTGGTTCTTACTCAGGTTGTATTTTAATAATTTTTGTTTATATATTAACAATAAAGTGTCAGAAATAGGCAAAAATAAAAGAAATGAGAAAGGAAGTACAAACTATACCACTGCACTTCATATGTGTGTGAGCAGGAAAAATCAGTAGTGTGGCTATTCGTCTGGTCATTTAATGTGGTTCTTCACAGAGGAAATGATTCTTATACTTTAAAGTAAAAATATACTGCAAAGTTTAAAGTAAATGCTTTTTTATCATTTCTGCTTTAAAACGACCCTACAAATAGATACCATAGTCACCCCCCTTTAAATCTAGTCCACTGATTCGTAGTCATTTAGTTACTCAATATGGTCTCATTGATAAAATGTGCAAGAAGTGAAACAAATGCTTGAGTGAGTATATGCATGTACTTCTATAAATGCATGTGCATGAGCTTTGGATACTAATTAGCATGAAATCGTTGTGCAGGCATTAAGGTGGAAGAACGACTCAGCAGCTCAAGCTCATACACACATTAGTCTTCATTTAGTCTGAGCCAGACTCCAGGGCCCCGGTGTCTTATACTACAAACTGAAATTTATTGAGCTGCCCTGATCATGATAATTGAAAGAAATTGTGTGTCTTCTTGTGTTTCAGGCTGGTTGAGAAACCAGAGGGGTGGCACATGGGGTTTCCTTTCTGCTTTGTCCTAGGAGAGTGGACATGACAATGAGTGGTGTAGAGCATGTTCGCTGGTGTTTGACCTTAGTTTAAGATTTGGTCTTGATTTCGAAAGATTGCAAAGGGAGTCAGAGTTCCAGATTGTTCAAGACAAAATATGAATGGCGAGTGGAATGAAAGAAGACAGAAACACTGTAACATCATAATGAGACTCTTTTGTCACAATTAGCTAATCTACATTCATGTACAGAGAAAATGGAAGCTTCAGTTGCTTCAGCTTCAAACTTCTACCCTGACATTCATCTGTGAAATGTATTAACACATACAGTACTTCAATTGTTTTCTCAATATTTTAGGCTATACAACCACTCCAATGATGCTCCCTCCACTTTGCTTTAAAAATAAGATGAGATTTTGATGTGATTTGGTATGCAGGACCTTTTAACTCTACCTTGTAATTTTTTTCTAAAAACATTTCCACATAACATTGTCCTTGAAGCATTGTGGAACATTTAAATGTTCATCAAATTTCAGGTGTACAACAAGTTCTTCTATTCTCTAAATGTTTTTTCTTTACGAGATTTTAGCAAATATTTTTCTGTTAAATACCTATTTCAGGATTAGACTTTCTGCCCATGGAGTGATCTAGCACAAAACCCATTCCTAGGGAGAGCACCAACAGTATTAAAAAAATAAACTCTCACATTTTTTTTTAATGCATTTTCTCTCTTTTTCTCCTGATTTTTAGCTTGTCCAATTTTACCCAATTGTGTTATGCTTCCTCTCTACTGGAGCTGACCCCCGCCCCGATTGAGGAGAGCGAGACTGTCACATGTCTCCTCCGACACGTGTGCAGTAGCGGACTGCATTTTTTTACCTGCACGAGGCGAGTTCATATGCAGATCAGCTCTGTGCACGAAGACCCACACCCTGATCAGCATTATTCCTCGACTTTGTGCAGACGCCATCAACCAGCCAGCAGAGTTCGTAATTCGCTCAGTTATGAGGAATCAGGAACCCGCTCATCCTACCCTGTGAAAAACCAAGCCAATCGTTGTTCATGCAGCCGCCCAGCCCAGCCGGATGGCAGAGCTGAGATTCGATACGATGTATTTAAAATCCCAGCTCTGGTGTGCTACGGTATCTTACCGCTGCGCCACCTGTGCGGCCAACTCTCAATTTTTTAAGATCTCCCCAGCTTCATGCAGCTCCACAATGTTTCTTCAATTTTCCTTTTAAATCTCTTAGTTTTCTTGAGAAAAACCTTCACATATCAAAAGTGAGATATAAAGTGCAATTGTGTGTGTTCCATTTAATATTGTGTGGTAGAATATTCTTGCCTTTCATTATCGATAAAGATAAGGTAACATTTTATAAGTAGATTATGTGAAGTAATTCACCAGCTTCTTTTCTCTTTGCTTAGCTTAAACACTGAGTGCAAAGCAACATAATACAACTTAGAGGATCTGAACATGAAACAAACCCTTATATGCCATGTTTACCTATTTTGCATTTATTAAAAACTCTAATAGGACTCCCTGTGCACAATTCACAAAATAATTCACATTTTGGGCTACATGCTGGCAGTGTTGGTGCCATACTGCTCGAGCGACAAACATTTATTGACAGCCTCCAGTTACTGTTTGTTCAAATTTTCTATTGTCTTTGATTGTGTATCCAAAAAACTTTCAAGTTAGTTATAGCTTAATTGTCTTTGGGTGTGATTGTAAATAAGTGTGATAGTGAGTGTGTGATGCCTTGTGTCTAGGGTGTATTCCTGCACTTTTGGGACAAACTCCATATGCACCACTGGTCATAGGGGAAAGGGGGAACATTCAGACAAAAAATTCCAGTAAACTGAATCAGTGACAAACTTGCCTGGATGAAGAACCAAGTTTGTTTTTGCACCCACGTTCAAACTGAAGGGTAAGAGAGGCAAAAACCCACCCAAGTATCACTGTTGGAAAGTTGCAGAAAAAAATAGCATATTGGGATCACCAAGTCTCCAAAACCATTAGATACCACCTCAGTGGTAGTTTTATTAGGGAGGCTTATTGCTTATATAAACCGATGAGGCATAACATTATGACCACTGACAGGTGAAGTGAATAACACTGATCATCTCTTCATCCCGGCACCTGTTACTGGGTGGGAAATATTTTGCAGCAAGTGAACATTTTATCTTTAAAATTGATGTGTTAGAAGCAGGAAAAATGGGCAAGCGTAAGGATTTGAGCGAGTTTGACAAGGACCAAATTGTGATGGCTAGACGACTGGGTCAGAGAATCTCCAAAACTGCAGCTCTTGTGGGCTGTTCCTGGTCTGCAGTGGTCAGTATCTATCAAAAGTGGTCCAAGGAAGGATCAGTGGTAAACAGGCAACAGGGCCATGGGTGACCAAGGCTCATTGATGCATGTGGGGAGCGAAGGCTGGCCCGTGTGGTCCGATCTAACAGATGAGCTACTGTAGCTCAAATTGCTGAAGAAGTTAATGCTGGTTCTGATAGAAAGGTGTCAGAATACACAGTGCATCACAGTTTGTCACGTATGGGGCTGCAAAAGGGGGACCAACACAATATTAGGAAGGTGGTCATAATGTTATGCCTAAATCTGTGTACAAGGCAAATTTCTTAAAATCATTTTCATTCATTATTACCAGGGGTGCCAACAATTTTTTTTTCTGATTTTGCCTGTGGTCTATATAGGTTTTAAGACTAAAGTGTCAAGACTGCTTTCACACCTGTGTTTGAGCACACAACTTTTGAACACTTTCCCTGTGTTTGAATACTTTCTAACAACAGCTGAAGCAGTCCAAGGAGGAATAAAAGTGAGACAAACGAAGAGAACCTCAGGAAATATTAGTGTCGCAATGGCTGTGTTGTCACAAGTGTCATTAGGGTCACCATTCTTTTATTTCTACTTTAATGACAGTGTCTGTATTCTCAAAGCACAACAAACCCTCATTTCTTACACACACATATCATCACTGACTCACTTCAATATTTATTGAGAAGTTTTTTTGGTGAGAGGTTGTCTAATGTACACCCCTGCACGCACCCACTCATACATTCATGCAGGCTATGCGTCCGAGGTCATCTAATGTGTCTCTAAACACAGAGGGTGTGACCTCTGGCACTGCTGTGGGAATTCAGGGTCATACTAATGTACAAGAGGTTTTGTTGAAACAGAGAAGCTTGCGTGAGTTCGCTCAGGCTCCCGTGTGCATTGTCCTTCCTGACTAATGAATCAAAGCAAAACATTTATATTTCATCCAGACAGCTATTGCACAGACGGGAACAATCCTTTAAAGAACAAAAGGTTTCTGTGTGTAATGTCCAAGCTGAGATGGATGTGGCAAGCAGGTTCATTTTTGTTTTTCTTCTCATATATTAATGCATCTCATTCACATTGCTTGTGAATCACCAAATCCTGTGACACTCCGGGTAGGACGTGTTACTCACATAAAACACATATTTGTATTGTTAAAACCAGCTAAATAAAGGGAATGCTGTGGGTGCAAATTTTATTTTAAAAAATTTGTTTGGCACCACACTTCATCTGGCTCTCACCTATCTGGAAAAGTGAACAACTATGTTCAGAGACATTGATGGATGGATGGATGGATGGACAAATAGACAGGCAGACAGGTAGACCGACATATAGATAGGTTGATAGGTAGATGGGTAGGTAGACAGACAAGTACAGTAGTGTTCAAAAAAATAGCAGTGGTTTTAAAAAAGTGAATAAAGCACAAAATCATTATGATAACTTTTATTTCCATAAATGCAAATGCACTGAAAATACTACACTTTTAATTCTAAATCAAAACATTAACAGAATTTAGCCAGTTTGTGTTCATCCTTTACAGAAAGTTAAGAAAAATGAATATTAGGCTGTTCAAAAAAATAGCAGTGCCAGCATTTTTCTTTAAAAACTCAAAAAATGTATCTATAAACTGAAAAAAATGTTTGAGGTTTCACTTTACTTTAATATTTAACTAATAATAACTAATATTTAGTGGCATAACAATTGTTTCTGAGATCTGTGTTGCATGGAGTCGACCAACTTCTGGCTGGATCTCTCCAGGATGATTAGACTACATTCCACAGTTCTTCTGCAATTTTTGGGTTTTGCCTCAAAAAAACGTGTTTCAGATATCAGAACACAAGTTCTCTCTGGGATTGAAGTCAGGGGATTGGGCTGGTCACTCTATTACCTCAATCTTGTTTGTCTGTAACCAGGATGGTTTGGGTCATTGTCATGTTGAAACATTTTAAGGACATTGCTTCTTTGACATAGGGCAACATGATCTCCTCAAGTATTCTGATATATTTAAACTGATCCATGATCCCTCGTATGTGATAAATAGGCATAACACCATGGTATGAGAAACATCCCCATATCATCATTTAGTACCACCGTGCTTTACTACCTTTACAGTGTACTGTGGCTTGAATTCAGTGATTGGGGGTCGTCTGACATACTGTCTACGGCCACTAGACCCAAAAAGAACAATTTTGCTTTTACCAGTCCACAAAATGTTGAGCCATTTCTCTTTGGACCAGTCAATGTGTTCCTTGGCAGATTTGAACCCATTCAGGACACGTCTTTTTCTTAACAACGGGACTTTGCAAGGAGTTCTTGCTGGTGAATTGGCTTCACTTAATCATCTTCTGTACTCACTGCTAACTTCAGATGTTCCTTGATCTTTCTGGAGGTGATCATTGACTGAGTATTTGCTATTTTGGCTAATCTTCGATCCATTCGAACAGTAGTTCCACGCTTCCTTCTGCGTCTTTCAGGTTTTGGTTGTCACTTCAAGGCATTTGAGATCATTTTAGCTGAGCAGCTTATAATTTGCTGCACTTCTCTGTATGTTTTTTCCTCCACAATCAACTTTTTAATAAAAGTACGCTGTTCATCAGAACAATGTCTGGAACAACCCATTTTACCCAGTATTTCAGAAGGAAATGCGCTATGACCAACCTGTGCAACATTTGCCCCCCTCCTACCTTAAATAAGTGCCAAAATTGACACCCGTTCTTCTGCAGAATGAATGACTTCACCAATTAAACACCTCACTGCTATTATTTTGAACAACCCACTTTCAATCAATGCTTCGATTACTCAGAGTGAGTGGCATGCATGTCCTAATTGTTGGGTTTGTTTTGTTGTCATTACTCTACTACACTTTCAAGTCAATTTTTTGCTATGTAGAAATATCACTTCTACTAAAAACAGTGATTTATCAGGTTAATGGTGTTGGACTGCTATTTTTTTGAACACCACTGTACATGGATAGAAAGACAGACATGTACATAAATAAATAGATAGTTAGACAGACAGACAGACAGACAGACAGACAGACAGACAGACAGACAGACAGACAGACAGACAGACAGATAGATAGATAGATAGAGGTAGGTATGTGGTTAGACAGACAGGTACATGGATAGAAACACAGACAGGTAGATAATAGATAGTTGGGTAGGTAGACAGACAGGTACATAGATAGGTAGGTAGGAAGGTAGGTAGTGGGGAGGTAGATAGGTAGGTAGGTAGGTAAATAGATAGACAGTCAGTCAGACAGACAGACAGACAGACAGACAGACAGACAGACAGACAGACAGACAGGTACATAAATAGATAGTTGGGTAGGTAGGCTGACAGGTACATAGATAGGTAGGTAGGAAGGTAGGTAGTGGGGAGATAGATAGGTAGGTAGGTAAATAGATACTGTATATAGACAGACAGACAGACATACAGATAGGCACATAGATAGGTAGGAAGGTAGGTGGTAGGGAGATAGATAGGTAGGTAGGTAAATTGATAGACAGGCAGACAGACATACAGATAGGTACATAGAAAAATAGATACAAAGATAGATAGATCATCATCTATAAGTAGCATCATTCATTTTTAGAAGGGGACAAAATGAATACAATTACAGCATTCAATTTCTTTATTTTTATGGGGGGTAACACCTAAATTTCTTGGTGTTTACCTGGTCCCTCAACACCAGCTACATAACCAAGAATGCCCACGGCATCTCTACTGTGTCCGAAGGCTGAAAAAAGCTAACCTCACCTCACCCATCCTCACCACGTTCTACTGAGGAACTATGGAGAGCATTCTGAGCAGCTGCATCACTGTCTGGCTTGGGATTCGCACCGTATCCGACAACAGCTGAAAAGATCATCAGGGTCTCTCTCACATCTCTCACGGACGTTTACAACAAACGCTGCATCTGCAAAGCCCCCAGCATTGTGAAGGACCCGTCACACCCATCACACCCCTCACTCTCCTGCCGTCTGGAGGAAGGTACCGTAACATTCGTTCCCTCACCGCTACACTGTGCAACAGCTTTTTTAAACAAGCCATCAGACTTCTCAACTCACAGAGTCTGAACTGATGGACACACACACACACACACACACCCTCTCTATACACACAGTCTCACACACTCACATCAGACAGATACACTTACACACGCACATTCTGTCACACACACACACATACACAAACTCATGCACACACACTACACACACAGTCTCACACACATCAGACATACAGTACATAGACATACATACTCACACACACTCACACATTCTGTCTCTCTCTCTCTCTCACACACACACATCAGACACACATACTCACACACACACACAGGCAAACATTCTGTCACACACAAACACACACACACACTACACACACATCAGACACATACTCACACACACGCAAACATTCTGTCACACACGAACACACACTACACAGACATCAGACACATACTTACACACACAAACATTCTGTCACACACGAACACACACTCACATCAGACACATACACACGCAAACATTCTGTCACACACAAACACACACACTACACACAAACACACACACACATTCTGACACTCGCACACTCAAACTCATGCACACATACTTACATACACACACACTCACACTACACACACAGTCTCACACACTCACATCAGACATACACACTCTCACACACACATTCTGTAAAAACACAAACATCACAGACACACACACTCGCATATATTTACTGTAGAGTGGGTGGCACGGTGCCTCACAGCAAGAAGGTCCTGGGTTCGATTCCCAGAAGGAGCACTCTGGGTCCTTTCTGTGTGGAGTTTGCATGTTCTCCTTGTGTCTGTGTGGGTTTCTTCCGGGAGCTCCAGTTTCCTCCCATAGTACAATGTGCAAGTGAGGTGAATTGGAGATACAAAATTGTCCATGACTGTGTTTGACTTTAAACTTGTGAACTGATGAATCTTGTGTAATAAGTAACTTCCTGTTCTGTCATGAATGTAACCAAACGTACAATTCAAATAAATAAATATTTAATGTAGCCAATCCACCTTCCACATCTTTTTGGCAGATGCCTAATACAGTTTTTGCACTATACAGTTTGTGTCAGTTATCTTAGTTATTTATCTCATCCTCAGTTTTGGCATATTGTTGTTGGTTAAGGTGATGTGAAAAAGTAGCTGCTCCCTATATGATTGTCTCATTCTTCTCACACTAAATTTTTCAGATCATTAAGCACAACATTAATTTACACAAAGGGAAAAGTAAAAATATGGGGGAATAAATCTAAATGGATAATCAATGATGCAGTAAAGATCTTCACTATAATCTTCTTTTTGTCAGACTTCGTCTCTAAAGACTATATGACTGTACATTGCAGCTGTTAGCAGTAAACTGAATTAAATATTTCAAGGGTTCTACATATATTTGGCAACATACTGCATTAGGACAAATACATGTGTAATGTGTCCTATGATAGAGGAGCAATAAACAGTAATTACACGTGTCACTGAAACGTATCCACTAACAAGAAACTGTCCAACCCTGGTATGCTAATGCTAATTGCATCAAACACTTGTTAATTACACGATAGTCTCATTAAAGGCATCAAAGCCTAATAGTTAAACTCTTCTGATGCTGAGGTTCACACTGGAGGAGGTGTATGTCTGACCTTACTGCTCTCTATATCAATCAGCCGGCACCAGTATTCCCCACAGGTCAAAGGGCGATGACAGGTGCATCTCTTTTCTCAGCACACCCACCCAAACATCCAGACACAGCAAAACAGTGCATGTGGGCTTGCCAGAATAAATTAAAATGACGTGGCTTCTATCATGACTTGAATTTAAATTCATTATCAATGGTTGTTAATAATAGAAGTGCAGAATATTATTAAGAGTCAGGCGAGCAGGTACAATGATTTGGTTTGTATTGATGTTTCTATGATGTGTCCTGCATTGCCTCACTGTTGCTATTGCAACATCTGTGCATACATAATACAGCATGCAGAAAATGCACATACGCAGGAGCATACTGCAGAGGAATCAGTTTCAGGGTTAAAATCGGTTTTATCTTTATTGTTTGTACTACAATGCAGGCAGATACTGCACACATAAAATTGTAAATTATAAGTGTAAAAAGTATATTAATCTGTCTAAGGGTTTTGTAAACATATTAACACATACTTATGTGATTACAGTGCTAAAATGCATTATTATTATTGAAATTTCCTGGTATGCTGGTAATCCGGCTTCAGCTCATACAAAACTCAACAGCCAGATTTCTCAAATCTACTAAATGGTCTGCCCACACCACTCCCATCCTCCACTATCTGCTCTTGCTTCCAATAGCCACCCGTATCAAATACAAAGTAATTCTGCTTACTTTTAAAGTCCTTCATGGCCTCCCCTCTTCCTACCTTAGCAAAGTTCTTCATCCTTACTGTCCCAACCATGCCCTAAGATCCTCTGGCACAGGCCTTCTAGCAGTTCCCCATTTTAGACGTTTAGAGTTCTTTCCTTTAATATTTACATTGTAAAGTGTCCTTGGGTATGTAAAAGGTGCTATATAAATTTAACTTGTTATTATTATTATTATTATAGACATACATATACAAAATATAATAAAATATATGGTTGAGTTCAGGTATTTAGTCAAACTAATTGCCAACAGGTGAGTAAAATTATTTATAAAATAAAAATAAATGATGCTTCTAAATTTTAAACTGACTGTACCCCGTGCAAACTAGTGTCCATAAAGACTTGGTTTGACAAGTTTAGTATAAACACGTTTGTTTGTTTTTTTATTAGGATTTTAACGTCATGTTTTACACTTCGGATACATTCATGACAGGAACGGTAGTTACTCATTACACAAGGTTCATTAGTTCGCAAGGTTATATCGAACACAGTCATGGACAATTTAGTGTCTTCCATTTACTTAACTTGCATGTCTTTGGAATGTGGGAGGAAACCGGAGCACTCGGAGGATATTCACATGGACACGGGGAGAACATGCAAACTCCACACAGAAAGGACCTGGACCGCCCCACCTGGGGATCGAACCCAGGAGCTTCTTGCTGTGTGGCGACAGTGCTACCCACTTAGCCACCGTGCCGCCCTGAAAAAAGTGAATGGATGAATTAGAACATCAATTGGGAGCCAAGTCTTTTTGTCCAAAATCAGTGACCAATTTTTAAATGCTCTTTTGACTGAATGGCCAGAATTTCCTACAGGCACTCTTCAAACAGAGCAAAGGAAACACATTAGGGATTCACCAGTGATTAAATATTGTTGTCCTGAAACACTACAGTGGTGGAACGGAGGGGATTTTACACATTATATTAAATAAACTTGACTATAATAACTGACACAATCAAATATTACTACTGTATGAATAATTAAAACAATAACTGTGCATTTCTAGTTATGAGCATATTCAATCTGACCAGTTTTGCTTGTTTTACATTCTATGAAGCATCAAGCTAAATTAAAGGTACACTACATGGCCAAAAGTATTTGGACACCTGACCTAGTTGGATGTCCCATTTAAAAAAAACAAATGCTATTAAAACAAAGTGACCACTATGTGATCCTTCAGCTACAACAACAGCCACTCTTCTGAGAAGGCTTCTCACAAGACTTTGAAGTATGTCTTGTGGGAATTTGTGCCCATTCAATCAAAAGAGCGTTTGTATGGCTGGGCACAGATATTGGTCAAGAAAGCCTTAATTGATGTTTTAGTTCATTCCAAAGCTGTTCAGTTGGGCTGAGGTCAGGACTCTGTGCAGGCCACTGGAGTTTCTTTAAACCAAGCTTTTCTTTCAGGGGCGCAGTGATACAAATGAATTAAAAACATTAGAAGCGGTTTTTCCAATACTTTTGTCCATATAGTGATCAGGAATACATTCATTGTTTTGTTATAAAAACTACTACATATTGTGCATTATTAATGATCTTAAAATTACAGTGTCTGCATTAAATGAGCTCCATGTTCATTGATGGAACAACTTTTATATTAAAAGTTAATGATACTCTATTGCAGTAATATTAGTTTATTAGAGAATAGTTGGTGTTCTTTGTGCTTTAGAGTTCCCACTGAAATCTTTCTTCCTTTGTTGACGATATAGTTAATTAAATTTGCATATTATTACCCAGAGATGGATTAAGATATGCAGTCATTTATTATTCTCCAAACAAGATTTAATGCAATATTTTTTTCCAGACTATTCCAGCTATAATGTAAACTACCACAATATTTCTTTCATCTGTTATAACTATCATATCCTTCTAGTAAAGAAAGAAAGAAAAAGAAATATAAAGTTTGGATTTATAATCTGTCAGATTAAATGTATTATTATTTTTTGTGAATACAGCAGTTCAGCTAAATTGTAAGATAATGTTAGCCAAGTGAATCAACAATTAGTGATGATGCCATATCTCAAGTGATCCAGATTCAAGCAATGCCTTTATTTGCTGTGTCTTAGAAGTTTGCCATGTTCTCCAACTTTCTGGGCAGATTTCCACTGGATACTCTGACTGTATTCCACCTTATGCATATACAGTGCCCCCCAGTTTTAAATCATTAGTTTCATCATGTAGAAGGAAAGAATTCATGTAGCCTCTATATCACCCATGTTTTCTAAATTTAGTAACTGGTTTTGCCATCTTTAGCAGTGATATCAGCAACCAGTCACTTATAATACCTGAAGAAAAGTCTTTCAAATCATTGTGGAACAATTGTGGCCTGCACATCTTCACAGAATTGCTTTAATTCAGTCACATTTGAAGTCTTTTGAGTGTGTACTGTCTGTTTAAAGCCCAGTCATGCATTAAAATTGGGTCAGGAGTTTTATTAGGCCACTCCTAAACTGTAATTTTGTTTATTTTAAGCCTGGACTTTCTTCTATGTTAGATCATTGTCTTGTTGCATAACTCACTTCAGATTAAGTACTGATGACCAGACAATCTCCTCCCTCAGTTTGTAAAATGGGGCTTTGGTGAATAAAATCATGCAATGCTGTATATGGAACATCATTAGAGAGCTACACTTAAAGGAGGGCACTAATTAATAGTCTAACAAAACACAACTGGTTATTAATATTTAGCTTGACAGTCAAAACAGGAAAACCTTCCTACCAGGAAATCAGTACCAGTGAGCTGGAAATAATATTCCTCTAATGCATCTTACTTCAGCAACTGCCACATATCAAAATGTCAGTTCATGGTGACCTAAATTCTTGCACCAACTTGTTTTGGCAGGTTACCGAAAGCTGGCAGTTGCACCTGACTACAGTCAGATTTAACCTGCACTAATAATATACAAAAGAATAGAATGAAGCCTATTCAGTTTGAATTGTTTCAGTTTAGGAACAGATGTAGCACCATATGCTGTGAATGTGCACACTCAGAGAGTTAATTCCTCTTTCTCCATTTGTCAAAGAATATGCACAGGTGATGAATTCTTTCCAAAGTGTGAATAAATACATTCAAACAGAACGATAAAACAGTCCCCAATTCCCAAAATGCATGTGCTGTGGTTTGTCACACATGCCAGTTTATGAGTGGTGACAACCAAAAGAAAAATCCTGGCTTGTAATGTTTAATTATCAAGTGTTATAAATACTGAATCCACTTCAGGTAATGACTCTTATTTACTATAACTGAGTATAAAAAAGTGCAGATTTAAGTGCCCTAAATGATATACGTACTACTCCACATCTGAATCTGTCACATAGCAATTAAACACAATTAATAAATCACTTCTGTTATGTACATTTACATTATAATTTAAATATGACATGCTGCAATTTATTTGTTTATCTTGTTTAAATGAAACACACCCTAATTAATGCATGTTGTAGAGTATTAAGAAGGTTACAGTCACCAGAAGTGAAAGGAGTAAATTAAATTAAAATAAATTTTAGCACAGCAGATGAAGTATTAAAGGAATACAACCATGTATTAAACCATGGATTAAAAATATCAGCTGTCAGCACAGCCGACAGTTTTAAGGACAGAAGCCCAAGAGGATTGTGGTCTGCATCACTTTTATTACTGATGGATATTATGTTATGTAAGTCTTTAACCATTTCACTACTCACTACCCAATTCAAGCACTAATTAAGCCAATAAAGTTCCTCATTTAAAAATGTGTGTTCTGTAATATTTGATTTACTTTTACATAATGTGTGTTTAAACTTGACAACATTACAATGTAGGATTTGTAACCACTTTGTTCTATAAATTGCTCTTAGGTGTAAATAAGTATGAATTAATGAGTGTGACGGTTTGGTGTTCTGTATAAGATGAATTTGTACCTGGGTGTCCTGCCTTGTGCCCAGGGTACCTGGATAGAATCTGGATCCAGTGTGACTATATTTCTTATTATTTATTTTATTATGTTTGTATTAACTTGTCTGTCACAAACATTTGTTATTATTTAATTACCTAAGCTACACCTACCATACAGACAAAGACACCATTCATTTACAACCATGTTTACTACCATATTAATGTCATTGCATGGCTGAGAACGGTCCACCACCTAAGTCTGAATTTTGTTAGCAGGGGTTATCGGGGTCTCTTCAGAATTACAAATGGCGTAAAAGAGTGATTACCAAGTGTACAGATAAAAAAGATGGGCTACAGTTAGTCACTGTATACTCACTTATGTCATGTGCATAGTAGGTATAGCTTATAAAATAATCAGCAAATGTAGGTATCAGACATGGGTACCTAATAAAGAGTTCAGTGAGTGAACATAACAATAATGTGATAAAATACTCCACAGTAAATGTAAAATAAAGCACACTCTATCCAGATGTGAGTTTGATCCTACACATATGCCAAAGATGAAACTGATGAATAACAAAACACTATTGATCAAATAATTAAAATAATTTATTTACATTTCCCTTCAATTTACCACTTGTGTGTGTGTGTGTGTGTGTGTGTGTGTGTGTGTGTGTGTGTGTGTGTGTGTGTGTGTGTGTGTGTGTGTGTGTGTGTGTAGCAGCTTATGTAGGGGTTGGACAAAATAACTGAAACACCTGGTTTTAGACCACAATAATTTATTAGTATGGTGTAGGGCCTCCTTTTGCGGCCAATACAGCGTAAATTCATCTTGGAAATGACATATACAAGTCCTGCACAGTGGTTAGAGGGATTTTAAGCCATTCTTCTTGCAGGATAGTGGCCAAGTCACTACGTGATGCTGGTGGAGGAAAACGTTTCCTGACTCGCTTCTCCAAAACACCCCAAAGTGGCTCAATAATATTTAGATCTGGTGACTGTGCAGGCCATGGGAGATGTTCAACTTCACTTTCATGTTCATCAAACCAATCTTTCACCAGTCTTGCTGTGTGTATTGGTGCATTGTCATCCTGATACACGGCACCGCCATTGGATGCACATGGTCCTCCAGAATGGTTCAGTAGTCCTTGGCAGTGACGCGCCCATCTAGCACAAGTATTGGGCCAAGGGAATGCCATGATATGGCAGCCCAAACTATCACTAATCCACCTCCATGCTTCACTCTGGGCATGCAACAGTCTGGGTGGTACGCTTCTTTGGGGCTTCTCCACACCGTAACTCTCCCGGATGTGGGGAAAACAGTAAAGGTGGACTCATCAGAGAACAATACATGTTTCACATTGTCCACAGCCCAAGATTTGCGCTCCTTGCACCATTGAAACCGACGTTTGGCATTGGCACGAGTGACCAAAGGTTTGGCTATAGCAGCCCGGCCGTGTATATTGACCCTGTGGAGCTCCCGACGGACAGTTCTGGTGGAAACAGGAGAGTCGAGGTGCACATTTAATTCTGCCGTGATTTGGGCAGCCGTGGTTTTATGTTTTTTGGATACAATCCGGGTTAGCACCCGAACATCCCTTTCAGACAGCTTCCTCTTGCGTCCACAGTTAATCCTGTTGGATGTGGTTTGTCCTTCTTGGTGGTATGCTGACATTACCCTGGATACCGTGGCTCTTGATACATCACAAAGACTTGCTGTCTTGGTCACAGATGCGCCAGCAAGACGTGCACCAACAATTTGTCCTCTTTTGAACTCTGGTATGTCACCCATAATGTTGTGTGCATTGCAATATTTTGAGCAAAACTGTGCTCTTACCCTGCTAATTGAACCTTCACACTCTGCTCTTACTGGTGCAATGTGCAATTAATGAAGATTGGCCACCCGACTGGTCCAATTTAGCCATGAAACCTCCCACACTAAAATGACAGGTGTTTCAGTTATTTTGTCCAACCCCTGTATGTCACTGGTTTATGACAGTTACTCAGTAGGAGACCAAAAACCTTGTCACCCATGTGGTTAAACAGGCTACACCAAAAATTAGTTGCTGTTTTTGCAGAACAGCTTTGTCATCATAAACGAACTGTCCATAACAATCCAACCTAAAAAAAAAAGAACCTCAAAGAAGCAGAAGAAACCACCAAATAGCCTTTATAAGAATTTAATAAACTAATTTGACTAAACCCATTATGATTATGATTATATGATAAGCGCAACACAAGATAGTCACTCTGAAAATTATTTGGCATCTCACATTTAACCTTAATATACACCATATGGCCATAAGTGTGTGGACTTGTGGACACCCCTCCTATTTCTTAAGTTCAGAGGTTTCAGCCACACTCCTTGCTAATAGATGTATAAAACTTATTGACAAAAATGTAGTTATGCTTTAAACTGTAGAATTGTTTGAGAAAGGCGATTTCCTGCTCCAGTTTGATTGTGTTCCTGTGCACAAAGCGAGGTTAATAAAGACATGATGGCTTGCATAAAGCCCTGACTTCAATGCTGTTGAACAACTTAGGAAAAAATCAGAATATTAACCTGTGGAGCAAACCTTTTGTCCAACATCAATGCCTGACCTTATAGATGCCTCTACCTCATGGGCATAGTAATCAGAAGATTGCTGGTTCAAGCCCCACATCTGCCAGCTTACCACTGTTGGGCCCTTGAGCAAGGCCCTCAACCCTCAATTGCTTGCAATGCATACTCTCAATTGTAAGTCACTTTGGATAGGGGCGTCTGCTAAATGCTAAAAATATGTAAATGTAAAGGAAAGCCTTCACTGTGCCAACACTATACTTATGCTCATGGTTTAAGAATGGGATGTCCAGCTAGCTCAAGGTTATGTGTCCACATACTTTTGGCCATATAGTGTATATTTAGATTCTAATCCCTTTCATCAGTTGGACTGACAAACACCCACAGTCGAACCCAGCTTCAAAAACAGGTTCCCCTGAAGATTCTGTCACAGTGTGACAGGCAGAGCATGCACGCTGTAATAAACACACACACACACACGTCATTTGCTGCCTGTCCTTGCTTGTTCAACCTAACCTGACACACACACTCCTCAACATCATTTTGTATATGGGAATCAGAGATAGACAAGCAGAAATATCCACTGTGTGTGTTTACTTATACAATAGAACTGCTGAGATGCACAACAGTATATACAGTGGACTCAAAAAGTATTCACCCCCTCTGAGTTTTAAATAATGTTCAACCAAGTTTGTACTTTTTTCTTTTCAGTGGCGTATTAATATGGAATGATGTGAGGTGGTCATAGGTGTGCGTATATCGGGGATTTTACAACGGCTTCGAACGCGGCTCAGCCAATCAGATTTTAGGACTGGAACTATCCGTTTTATAACTGCCATTTTACTTATCAACCTACACTTACTTTCTCAAAGTGATGCGGGCGGCACGGTGAGTAGCACTGTTGCCTCACAGCAAGAAGGTCCTGGGTTTGATACCCAGGTTGGGCGGTCCAGGTCCTTTCTGTGTGGAGTTTGCATGTTCTCCCTGTGTCTGTGTGGGTTTCCTCCGGGAGCTCCGGTTTCCTCCCACAGTCCAAAGATGTGCAAGTGAGGTGAATTGGAGATACTAAATTGTCCATGACTGTTTGATATAACCTTATGAACTGAAGAACCTTGTGTAATGAGTAACTACCGTTTCTGTCATAAATGTAACCAAAGTGTAAAAAATGACGTTAAAATCCTAATAAACAAACAAACAAATATAGTGATGATTATAGAGAAATATTCAGTAAGTGTAGGTTGATATGCAAAACCGGCAGTTATATTCATTAAAAATTAAATTTTTAACACAATGTAGTTTGCAAAAGTAAGGCCTGAATACATTCTGAATCTACTAGCATTACATATGTGGATAGCCTTTATATGGGACAAGTATTTCTTGGCATGATTTTAGTGGACAATTTCTGATTTATTCATTTTTACTTATCACTTACAGTTAGAAAACTCACAATAAACCTTATCTAATAAATAAATTAAATTGAAAGTTTTTGGGGTAAAAAGTACACATTTATTCTGAGGAAAAACTCATCTTGGCATGTGTCTATAAGACCTGTATGCACCTGTAACTTTTGACTTTAGTTATTCATGAGAATCCACATAGTGCATGGAAAAATACATTTGTTTAAAGTCATCTCCACCAGACAGCTTACTGCAATATTAAGCTCTTCACCCCTTTTAGTATTGAGCACCCTCTTTGGTAGGGCACCACTGGTAACAACAACGATCACAGAAATGCCAAGATTTTAAAGTATGCTTAATATATATTACACAAATTTACAATGATAATTTTTAATCAATGGAACATTTTAAAATACATTTAAATAATAAAATAAGCTGTTAGAAAACACAAAGGTTGTTAGGTGCAGCCTAAGGTCACTACACAGATGCCCCTCTTTATTCTGGGTATTACAAGAGATACGTATATAGACATATATATCTAGAATAGGCTTTAGTTTTAGTGAGATAAAAAGAGCGTTTAAAACAGAAACAAAACCAGATCATAACGGCTCTGTGGTTAGCTGTATCTGCAGGAACAGATAATATGATCATCTTAACAGTCAAATAGTTCAGCATATATGGAGTTCAGCACCATGAGTATATGGAGTTCAGCACCATGAGTATATGGAGTTCAGCACCATGAGAATATGGAGTTCAGCACCATGAGTATATAGAGTTCAGTACCATGAGTATATGGAGTTCAGTACCATGAGTATAAAGAGTTCAGCACCATAAGTATATAGAGTTCAGCACCATAAGTATATGGAGTTCAGCACCATAAGTATATGGAGTTCAGTACCATGAGTATAAAGAGTTCAGCACCATGAGTATATAGAGTTCAGCACCATAAGTATATGGAGTTCAGCACCATAAGTATATGGAGTTCAGTACCATGAGTACATAGAGTTCAGCACCATGGGTATATAGAGTTCAGCACCATGAGAATATGGAGTTCAGCACCATGAGTATATAGAGTTCAACACCATGAGTAAATAGAGTTCAACACCATGAGTATATAAAGTGCAGCACCATAAGTATATAGAGTTCAGTACCATGAAAATATAGAGTTCAGCACCATAAGTATATGGAGTTCAGCACCATGAGTATATGGAGTTCAACACCATGAGTATATAGAGTTCAGCACCATGAGTATATAGAGTTCAGCACCATAAGTATATAGAGTTCAGCACCATGAGTATATAGAGTTCAGCACCATGAGTATATAGAGTTCAGCACCATAAGTATATAGAGTTCAGCACCATAAGTATATAGAGTTCAGCACCATGAGTATATAGAGTTCAGTACCATGAGTATAAAGAGTTCAGCACCATGAGTATATAGAGTTCAGCACCATGAGTATATAGAGTTCAACACCATGAGTATATAGAGTTCAGCACCATAAGTATATAGAGTTCAACACCATGAGTATATAGAGTTCAGCACCATAAGTATATGGAGTTCAGTACCATGAGTATAAAGAGTTCAGCACCATGAGTAAATAGAGTTCAGCACCATAAGTATATAGAGTTCAACACCATGAGTATATAGAGATCAACACCATGAGTATATAGAGTTCAGCACCATGAGTATATAGAGTTCAGCACCATAAGTATATAGAGTTCAACACCATGAGTATATAGAGTTCAACACCATAAGTATATAGAGTTCAACACCATGAGTATATAGAGTTCAACACCATGAGTATATAGAGTTCAGCACCATAAGTATATAGAGTTAAACACCATGAGTATATAGAGTTCAACACCATGAGTATATAGAGTTCAGCACCATAAGTATATAGAGTTCAGCACCATAAGTATATGGAGTTCAGTACCATGAGTATATAGAATTCAGTACCATGAGTATATAGAGTTCAGTACCATGAGTATATAGAGTTCAGTACCATGAGTATATAGAGTTCAGCACCATAAGTATATGGAGTTCAGTACCATGAGTATAAAGAGTTCAGTACCATGAGTATATAGAGTTCAGCACCATGATAATATGGAGTTCAGCACCATGAGTATATGGAGTTCAACACCATGAGTAAATAGAGTTCAACACCATGAGTAAATAGAGTTCAGCACCATGAGTATATAGAGTTCAGCACCATAAGTATATGGAGTTCAGTACCATGAGTATAAAGAGTTCAGCACCATGAGTATATAGAGTTCAGTACCATGAGTATAAAGAGTTCAGTACCATGAGTATAAAGAGTTCAGTACCATGAGTATAAAGAGTTCAGTACCATGAGTATATAGAGTTCAGCACCATGAGAATATGGAGTTCAGCACCTGAGTATATGGAGTTCAACACCATGAGTAAATAGAGTTCAACACCATGAGTATATAGAGTTCAGCACCATAAGTATATAGAGTTCAGTACCATGAAAATATAGAGTTCAGCACCATGAGTATATAGAGTTCAACACCATGAGTATAGAGTTCAGCACCATGAGTATATAGAGTTCAGCACCATAAGTATATAGAGTTCAGCACCATGAGTATATAGAGTTCAGCACCATGAGTATATAGAGTTCAGCACCATGAGTATATAGAGTTCAGCACCATAAGTATATAGAGTTCAGCACCATGAGTATATAGAGTTCAGCACCATGAGTATATAGAGTTCAGCACCATGAGTATATAGAGTTCAGCACCATGAGTATATAGAGTTCAGCACCATAAGTATATAGAGTTCAGCATCATGAGTATATAGAGTTCAGCACCATGAGTATATAGAGTTCAACACCATGAGTATATAGAGTTCAGCACCATAAGTATATAGAGTTCAACACCATGAGTATATAGAGTTCAGCACCATAAGTATATGGAGTTCAGTACCATGAGTATAAAGAGTTCAGCACCATGAGTATATGGAGTTCAGCACCATGAGTATATATAGTTCAACACCATGAGTATATAGAGTTCAGCACCATAAGTATATAGAGTTCAGCACCATAAGTATATGGAGTTCAGTACCATGAGTATATAGAGTTCAGCACCATGAGAATATGGAGTATATGGAGTTCAACACCATGAGTAAATAGAGTTCAACACCATGAGTATATAGAGTTCAGCACCATGAGTATATAGAGTTCAGTACCATGAAAATATAGAGTTCAGCACCATGAGTATATAGAGTTCAGCACCATGAGTATATAGAGTTCAGCACCATAAGTATATAGAGTTCAGCACCATGTGTATATAGAGTTCAGTACCATGAGTATATAGAGTTCAGCACCATGAGTATATAGAGTTCAGCACCATGAGTATATAGAGTTCAGCACCATGAGTATATAGAGTTCAGCACCATGAGTATATAGAGTTCAGCACCATGAGCATATAGAGTTCAGCACCATGAGTATATAGAGTTCAGCACCATGAGTATATAGAGTTCAGCACCATGAGTATATAGAGTTCAGCACCATGAGTATATAGAGTTCAGCACCATGAGTATATAGAGTTCAGCACCATATACCATATACACTATATACCATAAGTATATAGAGTTCAACACCATGAGTAGAGTTCAGCACCATAAGTATATAGAGTTCAGTACCATGAGTATATGGAGTTCAACACCATGAGTATATAGAGTTCAGCACCATAAGTATATAGAGTTTAGTACCATGAGTATATGGAGTTCAGCACCATAAGTATATAGAGTTCAGCACCATAAGTATATGGAGTTCAGTACCATGAGTATAAAGAGTTCAGCACCATGAGTAAATAGAGTTCAGCACCATAAGTATATAGAGTTCAGCACCATAAGTATATGGAGTTCAGTACCATGAGTATATAGAATTCAGTACCATGAGTATATAGAGTTCAGCACCATAAGTATATGGAGTTCAGTACCATGAGTATAAAGAGTTCAGTACCATGAGTATATAGAGTTCAGCACCATGATAATATGGAGTTCAGCACCATGAGTATATGGAGTTCAACACCATGAGTAAATAGAGTTCAACACCATGAGTAAATAGAGTTCAGCACCATGAGTATATAGAGTTCAGCACCATAAGTATATGGAGTTCAGTACCATGAGTATAAAGAGTTCAGCACCATGAGTATATAGAGTTCAGTACCATGAGTATAAAGAGTTCAGTACCATGAGTATAAAGAGTTCAGTACCATGAGTATAAAGAGTTCAGTACCATGAGTATATAGAGTTCAGCACCATGAGAATATGGAGTTCAGCACCTGAGTATATGGAGTTCAACACCATGAGTAAATAGAGTTCAACACCATGAGTATATAGAGTTCAGCACCATAAGTATATAGAGTTCAGTACCATGAAAATATAGAGTTCAGCACCATGAGTATATAGAGTTCAACACCATGAGTATAGAGTTCAGCACCATGAGTATATAGAGTTCAGCACCATAAGTATATAGAGTTCAGCACCATGAGTATATAGAGTTCAGCACCATGAGTATATAGAGTTCAGCACCATGAGTATATAGAGTTCAGCACCATAAGTATATAGAGTTCAGCACCATGAGTATATAGAGTTCAGCACCATGAGTATATAGAGTTCAGCACCATGAGTATATAGAGTTCAGCACCATGAGTATATAGAGTTCAGCACCATAAGTATATAGAGTTCAGCATCATGAGTATATAGAGTTCAGCACCATGAGTATATAGAGTTCAACACCATGAGTATATAGAGTTCAGCACCATGAGTATATAGAGTTCAACACCATGAGTATATAGAGTTCAGCACCATAAGTATATGGAGTTCAGTACCATGAGTATAAAGAGTTCAGCACCATGAGTATATGGAGTTCAGCACCATGAGTATATATAGTTCAACACCATGAGTATATAGAGTTCAGCACCATAAGTATATAGAGTTCAGCACCATAAGTATATGGAGTTCAGTACCATGAGTATATAGAGTTCAGCACCATGAGAATATGGAGTATATGGAGTTCAACACCATGAGTAAATAGAGTTCAACACCATGAGTATATAGAGTTCAGCACCATGAGTATATAGAGTTCAGTACCATGAAAATATAGAGTTCAGCACCATGAGTATATAGAGTTCAGCACCATGAGTATATAGAGTTCAGCACCATAAGTATATAGAGTTCAGCACCATGTGTATATAGAGTTCAGTACCATGAGTATATAGAGTTCAGCACCATGAGTATATAGAGTTCAGCACCATGAGTATATAGAGTTCAGCACCATGAGTATATAGAGTTCAGCACCATGAGTATATAGAGTTCAGCACCATGAGCATATAGAGTTCAGCACCATGAGTATATAGAGTTCAGCACCATGAGTATATAGAGTTCAGCACCATGAGTATATAGAGTTCAGCACCATGAGTATATAGAGTTCAGCACCATATACCATATACACTATATACCATAAGTATATAGAGTTCAACACCATGAGTAGAGTTCAGCACCATAAGTATATAGAGTTCAGTACCATGAGTATATGGAGTTCAACACCATGAGTATATAGAGTTCAGCACCATAAGTATATAGAGTTTAGTACCATGAGTATATGGAGTTCAGCACCATAAGTATATAGAGTTCAGCACCATAAGTATATGGAGTTCAGTACCATGAGTATAAAGAGTTCAGCACCATGAGTAAATAGAGTTCAGCACCATAAGTATATAGAGTTCAACACCATGAGTATATAGAGTTCAACACCATGAGTATATAGAGTTCAGCACCATAAGTATATAGAGTTCAGCACCATAAGTATATAGAGTTCAACACCATGAGTATATAGAGTTCAACACCATGAGTATATAGAGTTCAACACCATGAGTATATAGAGTTCAACACCATGAGTATATAGAGTTCAGCACCATAAGTATATAGAGTTCAACACCATGAGTATATAGAGTTCAACACCATGAGTATATAGAGTTCAGCACCATAAGTATATAGAGTTCAGCACCATAAGTATATGGAGTTCAGTACCATGAGTATATAGAATTCAGTACCATGAGTATATAGAGTTCAGTACCATGAGTATATAGAGTTCAGTACCATGAGTATATAGAGTTCAGCACCATAAGTATATGGAGTTCAGTACCATGAGTATAAAGAGTTCAGTACCATGAGTATATAGAGTTCAGCACCATGATAATATGGAGTTCAGCACCATGAGTATATGGAGTTCAACACCATGAGTAAATAGAGTTCAACACCATGAGTAAATAGAGTTCAGCACCATGAGTATATAGAGTTCAGCACCATAAGTATATGGAGTTCAGTACCATGAGTATAAAGAGTTCAGCACCATGAGTATATAGAGTTCAGTACCATGAGTATAAAGAGTTCAGTACCATGAGTATAAAGAGTTCAGTACCATGAGTATAAAGAGTTCAGTACCATGAGTATATAGAGTTCAGCACCATGAGAATATGGAGTTCAGCACCTGAGTATATGGAGTTCAACACCATGAGTAAATAGAGTTCAACACCATGAGTATATAGAGTTCAGCACCATAAGTATATAGAGTTCAGTACCATGAAAATATAGAGTTCAGCACCATGAGTATATAGAGTTCAGCACCATAAGTATATGGAGTTCAGTACCATGAGTATAAAGAGTTCAGCACCATGAGTATATAGAGTTCAGCACCATAAGTATATGGAGTTCAGTACCATGAGTATAAAGAGTTCAGTACCATGAGTATATAGAGTTCAGCACCATGAGAATATGGAGTTCAGCACCTGAGTATATGGAGTTCAACACCATGAGTAAATAGAGTTCAACACCATGAGTATATAGAGTTCAGCACCATGAGTATAGAGTTCAGCACCATAAGTATATAGAGTTCAGCACCATAAGTATATAGAGTTCAGCACCATGAGTATATAGAGTTCAGCACCATGAGTATATAGAGTTCAGCACCATGAGTATATAGAGTTCAGCACCATAAGTATATAGAGTTCAGCACCATGAGTATATAGAGTTCAGCACCATGAGTATATAGAGTTCAGCACCATGAGTATATAGAGTTCAGCACCATGAGTATATAGAGTTCAGCACCATGAGTATATAGAGTTCAGCACCATAAGTATATAGAGTTCAGCATCATGAGTATATAGAGTTCAGCACCATGAGTATATAGAGTTCAACACCATGAGTATATAGAGTTCCGCACCATAAGTATATAGAGTTCAACACCATGAGTATATAGAGTTCAGCACCATAAGTATATGGAGTTCAGTACCATGAGTATAAAGAGTTCAGCACCATGAGTATATGGAGTTCAGCACCATGAGTATATATAGTTCAACACCATGAGTATATAGAGTTCAGCACCATAAGTATATAGAGTTCAGCACCATAAGTATATGGAGTTCAGTACCATGAGTATATAGAGTTCAGCACCATGAGAATATGGAGTATATGGAGTTCAACACCATGAGTAAATAGAGTTCAGCACCATGAGTATATAGAGTTCAGTACCATGAAAATATAGAGTTCAGCACCATGAGTATATAGAGTTCAGCACCATGAGTATATAGAGTTCAGCACCATAAGTATATAGAGTTCAGCACCATGTGTATATAGAGTTCAGCACCATGAGTATATAGAGTTCAGCACCATGAGTATATAGAGTTCAGCACCATGAGTATATAGAGTTCAGCACCATGAGTATATAGAGTTCAGCACCATGAGTATATAGAGTTCAGCACCATGAGCATATAGAGTTCAGCACCATGAGTATATAGAGTTCAGCACCATGAGTATATAGAGTTCAGCACCATGAGTATATAGAGTTCAGCACCATGAGTATATAGAGTTCAGCACCATATACCATATACACTATATACCATAAGTATATAGAGTTCAACACCATGAGTAGAGTTCAGCACCATAAGTATATAGAGTTCAGTACCATGAGTATATGGAGTTCAACACCATGAGTATATAGAGTTCAGCACCATAAGTATATAGAGTTTAGTACCATGAGTATATGGAGTTCAGCACCATAAGTATATAGAGTTCAGCACCATAAGTATATAGAGTTCAGCACCATGTGTATATAGAGTTCAGCACCATGAGTATGTGGAGTTCAGCACCATGAGTATATGGAGTTCAGCACCATGAGTATATAGAGTTCAGCACCATAAGTATATAGAGTTCAGCACCATGAGTAAATAGAGTTCAACACCATGAGTATATAGAGTTCAGCACCATGAGTATATAGAGTTCAGCACCATGAGTATATGGAGTTCAACACCATGAGTAAATAGAGTTCAACACCATGAGTATATAGAGTTCAGCACCATGAGTATATAGAGTTCAGTACCATGAGTATATAGAGTTCAGCACCATGAGTATATGGAGTTCAACACCATGAGTAAATAGAGTTCAACACCATGAGTATATAGAGTTCAGCACCATGAGTATATAGAGTTCAGTACCATGAAAATATAGAGTTCAGCACCATAAGTATATGGAGTTCAGCACCATGAGTATATAGAGTTCAACACCATGAGTATATAGAGTTCAGCACCATAAGTATATAGAGTTCAGCACCATGAGTATATAGAGTTCAGCACCATGAGTATATAGAGTTCAGCACCATGAGTATATGGAGTTCAACACCATGAGTAAATAGAGTTCAACACCATGAGTATATAGAGTTCAGCACCATGAGTATATGGAGTTCAACACCATGAGTAAATAGAGTTCAACACCATGAGTAGAGTTCAGTACCATGAGTATATAGAGTTCAGCACCATGAGTATATGGAGTTCAACACCATGAGTAAATAGAGTTCAGTACCATGAGTATATAGAGTTCAGCACCATGAGTATATGGAGTTCAACACCATGAGTAAATAGAGTTCAGTACCATGAGTATATAGAGTTCAGCACCATGAGTATATGGAGTTCAACACCATGAGTAAATAGAGTTCAGCACCATGAGTATATGGAGTTCAACACCATGAGTAAATAGAGTTCAACACCATGAGTATATAGAGTTCAGCACCATGAGTATATAGAGTTCAGTACCATGAAAATATAGAGTTCAGCACCATAAGTATATGGAGTTCAGCACCATGAGTATATAGAGTTCAACACCATGAGTATATAGAGTTCAGCACCATAAGTATATAGAGTTCAGCACCATAAGTATATAGAGTTCAGCACCATAAGTATATAGAGTTCAGCACCCTGAGTATATAGAGTTCAGCACCATGAGTATATAGAGTTCAGCACCATGAGTATATAGAGTTCAGCACCATAAGTATATAGAGTTCAGCACCATGAGTATATAGAGCACCATGAGTATATAGAGTTCAGCACCATGAGTATATAGAGTTCAGCACCATGAGTATATAGAGTTCAGCACCATGAGTATATAGAGTTCAACACCATGAGTATATAGAGTTCAGCACCATGAGTATATAGAGTTCAGCACCATGAGTATATAGAGTTCAGCACCATGAGTATATAGAGTTCAGCACCATGAGTATATAGAGTTCAACACCATGAGTATATAGAGTTCAGCACCATGAGTATATAGAGTTCAGCACCATGAGTATATAGAGTTCAGCACCATGAGTATATAGAGTTCAGCACCATGAGTATAAAGAGTTCAGCACCATAAGTATATAGAGTTCAGCACCATGAGTATATAGAGTTCAGCACCATGAGTATATAGAGTTCAGCACCATGAGTATATAGAGTTCAGCACCATGAGTATATGGACACTTACAATATCTACCAATAATGAACAATTATAATATTTTTATGCCTATTTAATATTTCATCATTGTTTGAACTACCAATAACCAAATCATTCATATTTGTATAAGTATCTGGATCTTTCATGACTGGTAGATATAAATATATTTAATGTAGCAGGAAGAAGTTTGAGTCCTGAATAACAGACGTTGATGTGAGTCTCATGTTCCATGCTCGGTTGATCAGTTTACTGTTTACAGACACTATTTAGTTTCTTTTGTATGTAGTAAGTTCAGTAGGGCACTCGGGCTGTGCTCTCCTCTACCTCTAGCGTTTCTGTCTCTGTGAGAAAAAAATTATTTAATGAAGAGGCACACTGCAAAAAAATATGCTCTTCTTCACCTCAGGTGATAATTACATGCCCCTTTTTCTGCTTTTTCTCATCTTGTTCTCTTTTTTTCATTTTTTTTTTTCCATTTTTTTTTTCCTTCGGCTCTGCTCCCCTCAACCCACATAGGCCGAGTGTTATCCTCAATCTGTCAGCCGTGGATTGTTAGAATAACCTCTAGCTGTGGAACAAGCTCAGTTTTACAAGGTAAAGCACCTGCCGACTGCACTCAGATCAGTTTCTGGCCTGACATGTTGGCCTGTTATCAACATTGATTCTGCTCCAGCCACCACAGATTTCCTGCTAATTTGACATTTATCCCAGACAAAAACACGATATGTTGTCACAGCAAGTTTACAATGCTCTGGTTTTCTTGATTCTGTTGCCAGTGTTTGTTTCCATAACAGATTCGACCCCCTTAATACTACACCTACCAATGTGATGGGCTGAGACCTAAATAATTAAATTCATTAAAACAAGGAAAACTAATGAATTTTGTATGAACTTTACTACATCTCTACCATAAATAAAAATAAAATAAATATTTAACCTGCCCTCATATTCTTCTATAACCAATATAAGCAGTTAACCAGTGTGGCTTTGGTACTGTCTATGAGCCAACTTGCAATCATAAAATAAATAAATGCTTTTCTACTTTTTTATAATCCCACATTCTAGGAAAATTTAAACTGTAGATGGTCACCCAGGCATAAAGTAAAAGTCCGTAGTAAACCATGACTTTTAAACCTCGGCTCTCTGTCACAACACACAGCACATCAAATCCTTCTGTGTTTAGGGCTGCGTAGTTGCAGGCCAAAGTGTCCATGCTTACTTCTACCATTGTCAAAAACCCTTACAATGGACATGCAGGCATCAGAACTGGACATTGGAGCAATGGCAAAATGTCAGTTGGTCTGATAAATCCTGTTTTCTCCAATATTGTAAATGGCCGGGCACACTACAGTACTTACATGCATTATTTACCCGTGACTAAGATGGCAAGAGGACACACTCTACAATGAACAGATCTCACAATGTACAGAAGTTGAATGATCTGCTGGTGATGTCCTAGTACCAGATACAACAGAACTCCTTAAGAAGTCTTGCAGAGTCCATGTCTTAGTGGGTCAGAGCTGTTTGGCAGCATATTAGGCAAATTGTCCTAATATTTTGGCTCATTGGTGTTCAAGTGTTTTCAGGACCAATTAGAATATGAAGAAGTGGAAAAAAAGCAAACCAAAGAACCAAAAGAAATGCTTCTTATTTCATAGACAGGGGTAAAAGCTGGAACTGTCATGTAAAATGATAAGAACCTATTTTCTGAAAGAACCGTAAAGTCAGGGGATAAAGGATTGGAATTTGAGCCAAGCAGATAGACAATAACTGTGGGTGCATGCATACGTTAAAGTGCTTGTTCTGACACACAACCTCATGATCCTAATTTAAGCTAAATAGATTTAAATATATTCCTGCTCCCACAGTTGGTGGCCGTCACTACAGACTACGAGAAACTAAGAGCGGCCCAACTTTTAAAGGTCCTCTCTGCTACTCTGAGGGCACATACACTTACAGTGCTCCCCCACATTATCTTTACCACATCTAGTCCCTCTTAAGAAACCTGCAACAAAATCATTATATTTACAATATTTAGAATACAATGCAAATTACACAAAACATGAAAAAAAAAAAAAACATGTTAATTGATTAATATAAGCTAAACCTAGTATACAGATTAAATTTGTAGCATGTATGTTGCTCTTTACACTTGGATTAATTTACCGCTTTGACTCCGTTTATCAATCAAGAAGGACCCCATAGGAACCTCTGATATAACACTTACATGGTAATAACATGGTGATGTTAAACTAATAGTAATAGTATATGTTACAGCAGTGTTGTTTGGATTTTGACACACTTCAAAGTCAATTCTGGGAGGAGAATAGTGCTCCAACCAAAAACATTAAGCCAGCAACATAGTGTGATCAGAAAGTGGCTGCTGATTAAGGACAAAAAAAGATTTACACTCATTGTGCATGAAAAAAGAAAACAGTATGAGTCTATAACTTTACATCTGTAATAAGTGGTAACAGGGTATGCATTCCTAATTAAGAGCCAAGTTTAGAAAATAATTCAAATCCCAGGAACATTGCTGTACTTGATACACTCATACAAGAACCACACACCCTACCATGTCATTGCTAGGTGAGTGTAAAAGCAGCTCACCACCTAAATAACCTCTGGTCAGTGTGGATTAGGTGGTACATTATGTATACATATATATATATATATATATATATATATTCTTTTTGCATATTTGCATAATCTAGTCATTTTCGATTCCCTCTACAATTTAAAATGGTCTTGGAGAAAATAGGATTTCTAGGATTTTTTCATTGCTCCAATATCTACTACTGATGCCTGAGTTCCCACTGTAGGCACCTTTTTTTTATGAATACGAATCCTTTATTGTCACTGCACATTGTACTTGTACACTTGCACAACAAAATTTGAATTTTAGTAAACATGAGTTAGCATGGGCACTGTGCTCGCGACTATACAGCCTTATACAATTAAGTGTTCACTGTGCTGTGTTGACCCAGTTATCTAATTACCAATATCCTTGAACCAGTATCGGTAGGTACTTCTCTTGACTGCCTTTAAGCAACCCTGTTTTGTATATACTTCAAACCAATCATCTGGCCATACCGATTTAGCCTTTAAAGTCACTTATGTCTTTATGCTGATCATATCTACTGCTTTCATCATGTGTACTACTGGTAACTACACTCAGCCCAACATTCAATATATCTTTGGCCATCACACGCACAGCTGTTATGAAACAGGCATTGCCATGCACATTTTGTTTGGCTCGTCAGTGTGAATGGCTTCACAGGTAATGGACACAAGTGGTACTCATCATGGAAAGTAACTATGGCAGTAATAAAATGAACAGGTCACTTACACCTAGAAGCAATTCAGATGTTTTGGGAGTACTCTGAGAAACCCACATGGATGTAGAAAGACCTAAAAAATCTCTAGACACAATAATTAAACCCAGGTCTCCATTAACCTAAACAACGTTATTTGTAATTACCATTACTAACATGCCAAATTTTACACATAATGTTTGTTCAGATAGAGGTGTCCCATCTATTTTTGCACCTGCTCTAGAGCCTTATTTGCCGAGATATTCCAAGAACATCCCATTCTGAGGCCTTGACAGTGAAACAGCAATATGTGACAATATGCGAAGCAATAGATGAAGTCTTGAGAAACCTCACTATGTTCGAGGCTGGCTCATTTGAGGGGCATTAGGAGTGAAAATTGCTTGCGAGAGTTGGTCTTGTGAGAATAATACATGCCATCTAGCAGCAATCGCTTCCATCCTGTGCACAGATGAGCATCCATTGAGAACTGTTTACGCACATGCAATGCACAAATCAGACCTCTACGCAAGACGAAGCATTCAGCTCCTCAATAAAGCCTATATACCAAGCCACTTCCCTGCATGGAGTCCTTCAGTGAGACTGCATGTAAACACATGGATTGCCATTCTATCTATCTGTGTGTGTGTGCGTGAGAATGAAACAACAGCAGAACTCGTGTCAGGGTCCAAGCACATGCTGACAGGTAATCAGGCCGTTGGCACTATGACAAGCTCTGTGTGTGTGTGTGTGTGTGTGCACTAGTGCACGATTATGCCTAGTGCATTGCCTCAGACACGCACACTTATACACACACACACAGCCCGTCGTAGTGCCATGATGGAAGGCGTGGTGGCCTATTACAATTGAATTGCCTCAATTTGTTATCTTTTCTATTGCAATTCGCCTGAAGGCTGCAGGCAATCAACAAACACAGCACCACTGTGTGCATGCAATCCCGACACATAGGATTGCTTCAGTGGAATTCTGAACATTGTACACACACACACACATTGTGAAAACTCAAACCCATGCAGTCAAATCTAGGCATAATCAATTTCAATATAAACACAGGTACTCACATGCAGGATGTTCCAGAAATGGCTATTTGTCAGTTGTGTTGCCCATTTTGCTTCATCATAACTAAAATCCATAGAGATCAATTGAACTCATTTGTATTATATTTTAGTGGTAACCTGAAACCTGTTTTGCAGACTTTTACAGTAAAGTGGTTAATTTTTCACAAAGAGGACCTTACTACATGCGTTATTGTAACATTAATATCTACGCTTTACAATTATAAACATAGGAATATTATTAAAGAACAGCAAAAGCCCTAAAAATTTTAGCATTAGCAAGTTAGCAAGAAAATAAGCTAGCCTGTTAGCTGTGTGCTAATGTCACCTAAGCAAATTAAAAGTTTGGGATGTCTTTTTCTAAATAATTCATTATGAATTTGTAACCACTTCATTTAAGTTGACAATACATCATATTTTTATGAGTGAAATGTCTGTCTGAGATTTCAGTTTATTTATTTATTTATCATTTATAATTTCTGTGTGCCGACGTTAAACTTACTAATCGACTCCTGAATTACTTGTAGCGATATTGAGCATCTCCCACTATACACCTCTCTTAAAGACACGGACACACACAGACGTCTTATAACGGCAGTCATTGTTTTTGTCACCAATTTATCTTCGCTGTTAGCCCTATTTTAAAGTTTTGCTAGCCAATGGTCGTTCTTTTTCTGACTTGACTGGATAACATTAAACGTGTATGTGTGGTCAGCGAGACTAATCAAATATGTCTCCTGTGGGTGAAAAATGAATTGCTTTAGTTTTAGAAGCAAAAAAAAAGAGAGGTGGGCAATTAAATTTTCTAAGGGGCCACATGAGAAACTGGGACTGTTGTGGAGGGCCAAACCAATAGATTGAACTTAATTCTGCTCAATATTAATTTTCTCTCTTTATATAAAAAAAAAACAAAGCAGTAAATCGTACAGTTTTGATAAGCTGTTACTGTTAGGAGTAGATGTTACAATCAAGCAATGAAAATGAGAAGCAGGCAGAGTAAAAACATAAACATTACTTCACTATTCAATCAACTTTAAAGAAAACAGGTGTGAACAAAATGCAGGTTTTTAAATGAACTCCACACAAAGTGCTATTGCTATTTTCTTTGGAGTCTACCTAATTTGCTGTTTTCAGTCCTTTGTTCTTGCTGGATATTCTTTCTAGATATCACAAAGCTGGTATAATAGTTAACATCTTAGATAATAGTTTCTACTAAATATGGAAAAGAAAATTTGTCATGTTGTCAAACTAGAGTAAATAGCAGTGACTGCAAAGAATTAACTTCATAGGCAGTGATGCACTACTAAAGGAATGAAACTTAAAGATGAGCAATTCCCCTTTAGGATGTTATTTTATGTAATTTTATTGGAAGGACATGGATTTGTGGTAAAAACTGGGTGGGAAAGTGTTTAATTTGTGTCTAGAGTCAGGGTTTAGACCAATCAGCCAATGCTGGAATGTTACTGGAAGCTGTTTGTAAGCAATTGTCTGCAAGCACAAAGTACATGGCCTTTTTGTCAAGGTCTGGAAAATCCCCAAATGCCAATTCTGGAGCATGGGCTTTCTGGTTTCACAGCAGTCTCTAAGCCCATGGTGCTGTAAAGCGTACCTGACTGTTTATATTTTAAGGTAGCAGATGTGGTTAGGTTTTTAGAAATGCACTTAACTAATAACATGTCAGATTACCAAACTTTATTTCTTTACTGAACAGTGAAGAATGTGCTCCAGTTGTTCAGTGACAACACTAGTTTCAACCTCTCTCAGGCTCTCTCTTAGGCTCCAGTTTGTTCTTGAGGACAGAAAGTGAGAATAGACACCATAAGCTGCGAGTTAGTCTGGAAGCTGGTGTGAATACAGACATGGCATGGGTGCATGTGGATATGGGCGCATATGTGCCACCTACAATGTGTGTCTCCCTGAAACGTGCTCTCTTCAACCATTCAGCTGTGATCCAAGTTTGGGGAAAATGTAAGTGTGATCTCGTAGCTGAACATGTCACATAGATTACATGAATGTGTGAAAATAAAGAACGTGTGTGTGTAAATGAGATGGTGTGAGGAATTCTGTCACGTGGGGACTGTATATGTTCCACATTCAGAACAGTAATTGTACTTTAAGTCTTACACTGTTGTAAATCTTTTAACTATATTTAAATGCTAATTAAATTTTAGAATGATAAAACATTATCCAACAAGCCCTGTTTCAGAAACTACCCCCCCCCCCCACACACACACACACACACATACACATATATGCAATAAACTAATTATAAAAAGCTGAATAGACACACTAATGATTAAATGTGTGTACAAGGCTGGCAGTAATCAAACTTCACATTAATAGAACCTTTTCAGCAGTGTGAATTAGCTTCAGATACACAAAAAGAAGTACACTGTGCCATGATCAAAACAAATTTTAGAAGAAAAAATTAATAATTGCTTTTGGAATGTATTATTCTGAAAGTTCTTTTTAGTGAATCAGTGTTTCTCTATTCATAATATATTAAACTATTTAATTTTAAAATGAAGATGTGTGCCCAAGCTTTGCCTGTTTAGTCAGTTGTATATCCATCTATTTGCTCATTATTTATTCCTGATAAAGTCTGCCAAGTCAACCATATCCACAAAAACAAACAAACAAAAAACATCCTGTTTAGATGTTTTTTCTATTTTATTTATGCATTATTTCCAAATTTAACATAGTCAATTTGTCTTCCGCTCCTGGGGGATCCCTGATTGCAGAGGTGGGTATATTGCTGCTCATGCTTCCTCCAACCTGCGTGCAGCTCTTAACGGAACCCTTTTTCACCTATGCATTTTGCACAGGCGCCTCACTATCTGCCAATCAGAGTCCCTACACCCACATAGTCCGGTCGTCCTGCCCTAGCAGAAACGTGTCTGCACCTCACTGTCACTGCTGGAATGAGAATAGTCCACCAACCAAAAATATCCAGCCACTGATGAAGGTCTAGAAGATGACCAACTCAAACCGCAGCAATAGATGAGCGATTGTCTCTGACTTTACATCTACAAGGTGGACCAACTAGGTAGGAGTGTCTTATAGAGTGGACAGTGAGTGGACATGGTATTTAAAAACTCCAGCAGCGCTGCTGTGTCTGATTCACTCATACCAGCACAACACACACTAACACACCACCATCATGTCAGTGTCACTGCAGTGCTGAGAATCATCCACCACTTAAATAATACCTGCTCTGTCATGGTCCTGTGGTGATCCTGACCATTGAAGAACAGGGTGAAAGCAGTCTAAAAAAAGTATATAGAGAAATAGATGGACTACAGTCAGTAATTGTAGAACTACAAAGTGCTTCTATATGGTAAGTGGAGCTGATAACAAGGACAATGAGTGTAGAAACAAGAAGGTGGTCATGGAGACTAAAGTGTGCAGAATTTAGAAGTTGTTCACATTTATCTACAGCAACTACTACATAAAAATGTAGTTATGGGAAAACAAAACATTGTAAATGCTGGTATGTGGCTGTGAGAGAAGCAAGAAAGTTTAACTGTCCTGGTATGAGGAACTAATGGACTTTATCTCCCCGTCTATTTATTTCCTTATAACAAGTCAGTTTGTTGGCCATTATTACACATGCAGTGACAAATTGTGCAGTCAGATAAGGTAGTAAACAAATTTTACATGTGATTTTTACTACAGACAAGACTGGCAAGCAAATTGCCAACAAAATGCTTAAACCCCTGTGCACTTATAGGACTTAAGTATAGGATTTGAATTTAAATTACATTAATAAAGTGGGCAAAATCAGGATACATCCTTTAATAATAATAATAAAAAAAAAATAATTAAGTGGCACCATGGCTGTGGTGGAGCTGGAACCAACAACCTTTTGATCACTTATCCAGTGACTTAACCACTCAGCTACTGCTGTGCCTTGAAATCGCCTGTCAGGAATGGACGCCAGCAGAATTGCATTGGGGTATTAATTAGAATCTGCAACTAAACATTTAAATGTTTAACTAAACATTTAATTTTGGCTTCATCCTGTTATGTACATATGAAACATAATACTTAAGAGACTAAAGTGTGTGGAAATTAAAAGCTGTTCATATTTATATACAGCAATTACTACATAAAAATTTAAAAATCAGGATAAATCCTTTAATAATAATTAAAAAAGTTAATTAAGTGGCACCATGGCTGTGGTGGAGCTGGAACCAACAACCTTCTGATCACTTATCCAGTGACAACCACTCAGCTACTGCTGTGCCTTGAAATCAGCTGTCAGGAATAGACACCAGCAGAATTGCATTAGGGTATTGAATAGAATCTGCAACAAGCATTAAACTAAACATTTAATTTTGGCTTCATCCCGTTATGTTGGCAGGTACAACTATAAGTCGCAGCTGAATTAATACTAGCACCACAATGGAAGACAAATTACAACTACAATATTCCACTACCAGCCTAATTATGCCCAGGTTTAAGCTGATAATTCATGCTACTGCAATGAATGCTGTTTAACAAGCTGACCATGTGTAAATAAAATTTACATTTCAGTCTTACATAAATGCATTAATGATTTCCACATTTTATGTTCTGGCATTTCTAAGGCACTGCACTATAAGAATGACCTGAACAGAAAGAAGTACATGAACACATTTGTAACACAGTATTGGTGCAAAGTAATAAAAGATCGATTTACAATGTGCACTCAGTGAAGTGTGCACACATGCCTGCATCATAAAGCTGGAAATGAAGCGTGCAGAAACAAACAGCAATGTGTACGACTCAAAGCTGCTTTAAGCTTTCCTCTGAACTGGAAACTCACACAGCTTTGGTCTTTACTGGTTGCGAAGCAGAGAATCTGTTATAGCACGACTATAGAATAAGAAAGTTCAAAAGTGCCTTCCTCGCCTCTCCACGGGGCTGTCAGGTCGTTAATTGATGAGTGGAATGCTTCCTCTCCTCCCTTGTGATCCATCCACCCTTCACACATGTGGCGCTATAAGAGACACTTACACTTTATTATGAGATAATTATGGTGAATCACACTGGTGTACAGCCTAACTCTAAAACGGCACTTAAAGCCCGAGCAGGCGTCTGCCCATAATGATGCGTCATGTTGCAGTGTGTTTTTAATGATGACAGGCGTTCCGTCAACGTGTGCCACCCCACATAAACGAGTCCAATTAATTGTAGGTGCTGTCGCTTATCTGTCCCTCATTGAACAGTGGTGATTCATTTTTAAATTAGTGTCTGTGTCGAGAGAGAGAAAGAGGGAGGATGGGATGGGAGAGGAGAGAGCTGTGTGTATGCAATGCTAGCCTGTCACAGTTAACAGTAAAGGAAAAGCTAGGCTGACAGCACAGCTACCGCTCCCTGGCACAGAACAGGTACACTGCTGTTTGTGTGTGTGAGACAGTTTCAACTGCTGGTCTGTCATTAGAGCAAAACTGTGGAACAGCACATTTTGCTGCAACCCTCTACCTCCAGCACACACACACACACACTCACCAAACTGCATCATTTGAAGCCACACATTATTGCATGCTTCAATAAGTATGTTCACACAAACATAAGAGTAAAAAAAATTATGCACACTTAAATCACAATCACTTAAGCCTTAAATAAATAGACACAAACACAATAGCATAAAAGCTAAGCACAGGCTAATCAGACATGCATGTTGTAAACCCAAGCACAGGCAAGCAGGCATGTGACATACAGGTTTGTAAGCTAAAAATAAAGCACACAACAATGTAGACTTAATAATCTGAGCACTGTGTAAGAATAAGCACAGCATATATAAGCTTTATCACACTCACACACATACAAAACACACACGGACAAGCAATCTTACATAAATTAAAATGCACTTGCAAAGACGTCCAGACTCACACAATCCATCTCAAACACACTCAAATAAATACAAAATAAAAACCAAATTATAAGTTAAGCAGCGGTAATACAAGTAAAAGCTCTAGACAAAAGCTCTTTCAATCAAGTATGTCAATGTTAAGCACACCCATATATGTAAACTTAAGGTTTAGCAAAGAATACTAAACTTGATAAACGTTAGCATAAAAGTAAAGCACATTCAGCACAAGCATGTAAGCATGACGCTTAGCACACCCAAGCATGTAAGGCTGAGGCAAGTTAGGCAGATGCATGAGAACCAAGTATGTGCAAAGGTAAAAACATACAATAATGTACCAGCATGTACACACACACTAAGCATGCTAGCCATAGTTTACAAACGTCGGGGAGGCCACGTTAGTCCCTGTTAATTCTCGTTAGTCCTTATGCACCAAGAGAACAGACGTTACCTACACACATCATAAACATGGATGATGATGGTGCAGCAATGACTCGAGTGGGTTTAATTCAGCTGAAGTGTGATGGCTAGAAAACCGCCATCATGTTTCACAGTGTGTTAGAAATGCAGACGCTCGGGTTGAGCGAGGAAAGAAAGGATGCTGAATAACAAAAGCAGGATACTACTGGAGGGACTGGTGGCTCTTGCATAGAGAAAACACACAATCTACTAAATCAAGTTACATTTAATCCATTAAATAAAGATATCATAAATCTTAGTACAGCTGCATCCCTACATGCTGGTACAACCAAAACAGTATGTGAATCTGAAAATGTAGATGTAACTAGGGTGGTGTACCAATTGGTTTGCTGTAGATGGAAGTATTGGGGTATTCTAACTGGGCGGTTGCAGCTGTAACTACTTATGGTATACCAACTAGGTGGCTGCATATGTAACAAGTATGGTGTACCAACTGGGTGGCTGAAACTAACAGTAACAATATTTACTGTTTACTATGGTTCCCAGACTCCCAGTTCAACCACTTACTAAAAAATTTTTTAATAAAAAACCATAAATAAATATCATGTGCTCAGTAAAGTGTTTTCTGCACACCTTGTCTTCTTCATACATAAAGGTAAGTTTTGCACAAACGTTGAATTGATTTTTAACAAACTTGATGTCATTAGGAAAATAATTGCTGTATCAGTTGTGAATTTGAGTCAGAAGTTCAAATGTTTCATATATTCACTGTCCAAAAATAAATAATAAGCTTCACATTTCGCATTTTGCCACATTCTTGCACATAATCTCCCAGATTCGGCACAGTCTTGTACAAACCAGAGAATAAAGCTCAGGGTCAAACAGCTTGTGTATTTGCAAAAAACAACAAGATACAAAGTGAAGTTAATGCATATTTATTGGGATTAGTTTCTTATAAAATTACTTTGTAAAGGTTTACTTATAAAATTTACAGATAAAAACATTGTACTGGAAGTGTGCTGTAGAATGGTGACAAGAGAACCAGGAAAGAGGAAACCAGGCAGTGTAAACTGGTCATGCGAACAGACCAAAAGAACCAAAGACACAGAGGACATGCTGGTCATGTTTTATGAAGTTTTAACCCCTTAAACCACTTCAGGTAGAAAATAGAGGATATAATCAGTGCATATCTGGTATAGGTGCTCTGGTTAAGAACTTGGCAGTACTTGAGGTCCCCGTGATCTAGCGCTCAGCTCCAGACACATCATAAGCTCTATTTTATATTAGATTTAAGTTAAATAGATATGCAAATTCTATCTTTTTATCCAAATGAATTGTTCCACATTTTAACAGTAGCAGCAGTTAGGTTAGGAAAAATCACTGATGGTTGATATTTGTTCCGCAGTCCAGAATTAAGACTTGAGGTGAAAAATGATTTGTAAACAGTGATGCCCACACAGGGCACTGAGCCACCAGGATTCACTGATTTGTTCTCAGACTAAGCTAGAGGTTGTTAGTTTATATTAAATCCTAGCCCTAATTAATACTGTTGGAAGCAAAGTTGCCTACATTTTGTTCTGCATGCTAGATTTTCCACTGAACAGCTTTTGTTTGGGAAAATTGACATTAAATTTCAGTTTTAATTAAGTACCAATATTTCTATCCACTTAAAAAACTGAATAATTAATTCTAGGTGCACCAGACTAGTTCATTATATTCATGAATATCATTCGAAATTTGAGAAAGCTGACACTGAAGCAGAGCTGCTGTATAAAAGAAATAGAAAACGTTTTGTACCGTTTGTCGCATTTTGTGAAAAACTGATTTGTTCTTTGATTTGGCAACATTTTGCTCAGTGAGAAAGTCAGTCACCCTTCACTTTCTGCTCATACCAACAAGGTGCCTGATAAACAAAAGCGCTCAAAAATAAACAGTACTATCCCAATACCCATCATCTCAGGTAACTTTGCTGTGAGACGCTGAAAGACTCCAAGTTGGATGTGGAGCTTTACCGGTGTTCCTATGTTTCAGGTCTGGGCTAGTGGTCATGGAAGCCCGGCATAGGGAAAGGTCGAGCGAATGCTTCCACCCGGCTGCGCAGTTCGGCGAGGCGTGCTACGGTCTCTGCATCCTCCAGCAGGAAGCTCTTGAACTCCGCTAGCTTCTCTACAAGTCATTAAACAGACAGATAAGAGAACAGAGAGGGTGGAGAGGTGGACATGATCAGGGTCTGCCATCGATCAAAATCGTTCATATCACACTCGATAGTTTACCAAACACAATTCATGCAAAAATTCTTGGTAATAAAAATATATTCATTTTTACATTCGATTGTAAATACATGTACATTTAGGGGTAACAGTCAAACACATGTAGGAGGGGGCGTGTAATGATGAGGCACTGCTTTATCAGATTGGAGGTTGTGCAAGCAGCAGCAAATTCACAGTAATTGTAAATGACTAGACTGAGAGATAAAGGGGAGGAAAAAATCTCTTTTTACCCTCAAGTCAAAACATCTAGTTTAACCCAGCAAATTTATTCACGTTTTTCTTTTTTGTGCAAAACAAACCTTAAGTTCTTTTTATTAGTGTCACAGGAAAAACCCAGATCCCAAAACTGCTATACGTGGCCCCAAGTGTATTTAAACTTCAACTGTTAATCAGACTTAGGCTTCCGGCAAAAATGGTGAATAACTTATTAGGCCCTACCTAATTCATGGCCGTAAAAAATCGAGTCACGGACCGTGAAATGAGCTGTTTCCTGTGCAATATGCCATTTGCTGTGAAATTCAAAGTTAAAGGTTGGTGTTTAATGATTTAACATTTTTTTATTTGTGTAGCATTCAAGTGCCTCATGTTTACTGTTTAATTTACACTATGAAAAGTTCCTAGCTATCCTACGGCAATTCAGTTAGCAATCGGTTAGTCAAAATGTCCAATATGTGAAAGTGTAATGCCAAGTTCACACTACACGACTTTCCAAGTCATCAGGTCGCTGCACAGTTCACACTACACGACTGGATCTCTTTTAACCGGGAGTCTTTCAAGTCGGTGTGGCTTTCACACTACACGACTGATCGGCGATAGGGGATTACACGCTATCAATCTATCACCACCTGGAATCGCAGACGAGCTTCTCTGGTCTCCCAAACTACGTTTTGTCACAAAAACAAATGCGAGAAGTGACGAAAGGTTTAATGATACCACGTCCAAAAATGCACATCAACAAGCAGCGAGCGATGTGTGCTGATGTGCAGCGTAAAATCAAGGAGAAAAAATTAATTAATCTAAGTGGATTTGGCTTGGATTGTTCTATAGTCAGTCCGAGGTTAATAAATATTTTTTGCAATGCAGTGTGGGTGTTAAGTTTTATACAGTATTTCTGACCTTATCATTCTCTAAAAAAAACATGTGTGTATGCCAATGTACTCTGATATAAACTATATTATGCCCCTGTCCCACCTATTTATAACTCCTCCCCTGTGTTTCCCCTCACCCTGTATCTTGTTCTCTCATTGGCTGTTCGACATAGCACTCATTGCCAGTCGAGCAACTCGGATCCAGATATCTGGCAAGCTAGATCTCTTGTCGGTCGGATCAAGTTGTTGAGTAGTTCACACATAGCGATTGAATGCCGAGTTGCTCCCGAGCCGGGAAATTTAGCGCAAACCAGTCACCGAGTGAAAATCAGGGCAAAAATCATGTAGTGTGAACTAGGCATAACGCAGCTAAAAACACGACTCGGGTAACTGAGTTTGGAAAACTCCAACCAATTCTATGAAAGCAGAAGGTGTGTGAAAACAAGGACGAAAAATGTCACTGGACGTTCTAGGTTTATATTTAACCATTAAGGTAGGCTGTGCTGTTTATTGTAGACTGTAAACACTTTTCTTTAAAAATCCGTGAGATCTGTGATTTTTGAAAAACGAGTACCATGAAATTAAGCACATTTCCCATGAACAGCCCTATTTATAAATAATCATTTAAATAAACAACAAGCAATTTTACTTACTGGTCTTCTTCTTAACGTCCAGAGCGATTTTAAAGCCTTCGTCCAGAAAATCGACGACCCGCTCAAAGTCAGCCTCCTTAAACTGTCGAGAAGTTAGAGCTGGGGCACCTGGATAAGAAGAGGTACAAGAGACAATGAGCAGGGGCGCTCAGGTGCACGCCGGTCTAACACACTCGCTCAGCACTGCCGAGACCTCGAGCTCTCGAGTTAAAATCTCAGCTCTGCAGCTGGGTAATTGGATACAAGACTGGAAGAAAAAGGCGAAAAGTAGTGCAAAAAAAAGAATAACACTGAAAAGGAAGAAGAAAATGAGCTGGACTATACCAGCCACAGCAGTATGAATGTCAGAAATAAAGAAAATTGAGTGGGCATTTAAAAGTGTGCGCACGCTACATACCCAGTCTGAGGCCACCGGGTGTAAGGGCACTCTTGTCACCTGGGCAGGTGTTTTTATTGGCTGTGATGGAGACCAGCTCCAGTACCCTCTCTGCACGTGCTCCGTCCATTCCCTGTGGTCTCAAATCCACCAGAACCAGGTGAGTATCAGTCCCACCTGAACCAGTCAAAGAAACAAAGTAAAAAAAAAAAAAAATAATAAAACATTAATACGGATTAGCTATACACTGGGTTATTATACTAACTAATTAATAAACTATTATTAATATCAATTAACATATTAATTAACTGATAATACACTAAAACAGGACTGACCAAAATAAACTTTTTTTCTGACAATTGGGCATTAAATAATATTTAAAAAAATATTTATTATGCCAGCACTATGCCAGTATTTTTTTTTTACCTTCTGCTACTACTATCTTCCATCGTACAGCCAACAATAATAATAAAAACAAATAAACCAAACACAAAAACGGAAGATGCTTGCATAGTGTAGCATCTCCAGACTTGAATCATATTGTAAATTTATAGAAAATTAAAAACAATTGGGTGTCCATAAGAAGAACTCCATTCTAACCTTGGGAAATAAAAGTTGTTTTGCTAAGAGGAAGGTTTTCCTAAATTAAAAATGTATTTATTTATTTATTAGGATTTTAATGTCATGTTTTACACACTTTATGACAAACGGTAGTTACTGGTTACACAAGATTAATCAGTTCAAGTTTTGATGTCAAACACAGTCATGGACAATTTTGTATCTCCAATTCATCTGTTTCATGTCATTGGACTGTGGGAGAAATCCGGAGCACCCGGAGGAAACCCACACAGACACAGCGAGAACATGCAAACACCACACAGAAAGGACCCGGACCGCCCCAACTGGGGATCAAACCCAGGACCTTTTTGCTGTGAGGCGACAGTGCTACCCACTAAGCCACTGTGCAGCCCTTCTAAATGTAATAGAACCACAATAATTTAAATACATTATTTATTACAGTGGACTACTTTAAGCTGGAATTAACAAGTAGGGCTCATCACCACATTGTCATCTAAAGTCTATTGAAGTCACTGAAAATGATTGCAGCTTGCTTTAGTGGCTCACCTGACACCAGAGTGTATTCTTTCTTCAGCAATGCATTAGCCATGGCCTTGGCGTTCTTCATCACCTGTGCAATATATTCTCTGAACATGGGCATGTTGGCCTAAAAAAATAAATACAAAATAAAGAGAAATCAGAACAATAGGTAAGAAAGTAAGTGGTACATGCATCATAAGATGTTCCCAATTTACCAAGTGAGTCTGTTATAATTGTATTTGAAAGCAGTTAATATTGGGATGATGTAAGAGGCATCTTGGTGCATGTTTAAAATGAACCTAGCAAGAGCAATGTAAACAAGTCATTCCAGTACTGGGTTTTTTAGTTGTTTGCTCAGTTTTCTAATAAAACATAACCTCTTTATCCTGGTCAGGGTCATGATGGGTTCCATGTGAAATACTGGAAGCAGGCATAAATATCACGAACAGGGTGCAAATCTATTGCATGGCTACAGTGCCTTCCCCCCCCCCCCCTCCCCCTCTGACACATAGTCAATCATGTCTCTGTAGATGCATGGATGACCAGTAGCATCCCTGAGATTCAAACCTGTATCTCTGGAGTGGTTGATAGACTGGTGTAATATACTGCTGTGCCACCCGAGCGGCCAAGAAATTATTTAACAACATTTATTTAGACAGTAAATGTATTGCCGTTATTAAATGACACATGAAAGCTTTTCAGCAGTGGTGCTATACCATATATTATAAGCATTACTTCTACACATGGATTAATCACTGAACTACACAGACTAATTTTACTCTTGATCTTTTAAATGTTAAACATAAACAGAATTAGATTTTGAATAAATGAGTAATGATGCTGTTGTTCAAAGTAACAAAATAGACAGTTAACATATATGAAGGAGTCATCTAGTGATTAATGCACTGCTGTCAAGAAAAATAGATTTCTAATGGTAGCAAATTAACCATAGCTAAGCTCATTAATATTACAGTCAATTATCTTTAATTAATTATAAAAAACAGATAGGCAACATAGCAAAAATCCTCAATCAGTGTACCTGTAGTTTAATACCATAATGGTTTATTATGATACAGCGCTGCTATTGGTTGTCATTTTGAGCTGTGAGAAGGTAAAAACCCAGCAGAGTAATAAAGTGGGGTCATGAAACAATTGATTAGTTTATCTAAGGGTGAATTAAATTGTATTAAAAAGCTACAACTCAAGACTATAAGGTGAGGAAACGCAGGATTGCAATCTAATATGCAAACCGGGTCTCACTGTTTCATAGCTCACTAGTCGCCATACTGTATTTATTACAATGTAAAGCCAGATTTAAGGTTGAATTAAACAGTTCAGGGTTTTGTCCAACAATGAGAATCAGCTTCTCTCCATCTGTATGTGCTTCGGTTCTGTCTACATCATATAAACAATTTGTCTCAATGGTGGCGCTTTGAAAAGGTCAGACAAACTGAGTCAAGGTTAAATAACAGTAAACTTTAAGCCCAGCAGCAAGTGGTAAAAACTGAGCCTCTAAGCGATAAATCAGCACAACGCTCAAGGTAGTGAGAGGAAGCTTCACTTCATAGGAAATCAGTTTTAATGCGTGTTGTTAGCTGTCAGAAAGCCTAAATAAAATGTTTTTTTGATAATTATTGGACATTCCTAACAGATAGAAGAATGACTAAAGTGTTGAGAGAGGGGTAAAATCAAAAGAAAAGCATAAACCTTTACTGTGTTTGTTGTGAAGTACCTGTCGCAGAGCCACAGCCACCCCAGCGATGGCGTGATTGTGAGGGCCTCCTTGTAGAGAGGGGAAGACTGAGAAGTTGACTTTATCCTCCAGGTCATACATCACCTGATTCCCTTTCTTATCCACAGAGCGCACACCCTTACGGTAGAATATTAGCCCAGCTCTACCGGAAAAGCACAGGAGTTCGCAGTATCGAGTTAATGAAGTGATTTTCACCTGAACTGAAATCCAATTAATACCTAAAGTGGTGAGGATACTTTACTAATTAATTTGTTAATTAACTAAAGGATAATTAATCTTGCTTATCTGCCCTGTGCCTGAAAGCTTACTCTGTCATTTACCAGGTCATTATATAATAGTATTCCTTACACACACACACACACACACACACACACACACACACACACACACACACACACACACACACTACCTTGCTCCTCTGAGGGATTTGTGGGTAGTTGTGGTGACAAGGTCAGCGTGCTCAAACGGAGAGGGAATAGCTTTAGCAGCCACAAGGCCACTAATGTGGGCCATGTCTGCCAGCAGATATGCATTCAACTCAGTGCACAGCTACAAAGAAAGAGAGAAAAATGAGAAGTAAATATCTTATTACATATTTTTGTCATGTTTTTTTTTTTTTTTTTTTTTTAAGTAAAAGCCTGAAGAAAGTTACTTGCACTTAAAATAGAAAGTTCATCTAATCATTTTATGCATGGGTCTGCTTAATCTGCATAATGTGTGTGAATGCATGGCTGTTGCTAGGACTCTGCATGGCCTGATTTTTCAAACGCAAAATCTGGGCCTGCAGGAACAGTGGCTAAACAGACTTAAAAAGAAAGAAATTTACAACTGTAGTAAAAGAGATACAGAGGGTCTGTCCAAAAACCTAGTGAGCTGCCTTGCTGCTTTAAGGCATCTCAGAAGTGCGTAGAATGACTTGAAATGCTGTCTACGTATGTCTATGTACGTATATGAGCTCACTAGGTTTTTGGACAGACCCAATGAGACCACATTAAGATGAGAGTCCCGTGGAGCTTAGCGTGGCCCTGTACGGGAGCCCAACACTGCCAGGTGATGATAAGCGTCCGCAGACTGGACATGTGTCTGAGGGGGTGTGTGGTAATCCTCTTCTTGATCAGATTGTGGGTTGTGCAAGATACATAATCAGGAACTGGAAATTATTAGACTGGAAGATAAAGAGGAGAAATCACTATCCATACTATAGAGCGTAATTCCTATCTATTTTATATCCAAGTACTTACTAAAACAAACCAGACATGCAACTAATAGATCAATATTCCATCAGGTTCATACTTAATGTCAATGCACCAAGCCAAGACAGCACTGAGAATCTTACAGTATATATAGTATGGATGGAAATTAAGCATTGAGGATCTTATAGTATAGTATGGATAGGAATTAAACACGAGGATCGTATAGTATATATAGTATGGATGGGAATTAAGCCCTGAGGATCTTATAGTATATATAGTATGGATAGGAATTAAGCCCTGAGGATCGTATAGTATATATAGTATGGATAGGAATTAAACATGAGGATCGTATAGTATATATAGTATGGATGGGAATTAAGCCCTGAGGATCATATAGTATATATAGTATGGATGGAAATTAAGCCCTGAGGATCTTATAGTATATATAGTATGGATAGGAATTAAACACGAGGATCGTATAGTATATATAAGTATGGATAGGAATTAAGCCCTGAGGATCTTATAGTATATATAGTATGGATAGGAATTAAACACGAGGATCGTATAGTATATATAGTATGGATGGGAATTAAGCTCTGAGGATCTGATAGTATATATAGTACATATAGGAATTAAGCTCTGGATAGGAATTAAGCACTGAGAATCTTATAGCATATATAGTATGGATAAGAATTAAGCTCTGGATAGGAATTAAGCTGAGGATCTTATAGTATATATAGTATAAATAGGAATTAGACTCTGAGAGCTTAATTCCTATCCATACTATACCCAAGTATTCACCAATCCAAACTAGACATGCAACTAATAGATTAATATTCTATCAGGTTCATATTTCATGTCAATGCACCAAGCCAGAACAGCACTGACGATCAGTTAATAAACCAAAATCACCAGAATTCCCAGACTGTGTCAGGCATAGGAACACAGCATGCCACAAACTCACTTTAGAAAGTCTAACATTGATGCTGCTTGGCTGTGGTCGAGAGGCTAAAAAGAGACGGACATGTGAATCTGAAAGAGCCAGAGCAGACAAGAAAGGCATGTCTCATACAAAAAACACCACACAGCACAGCTCTAAAAACATCCTAGTCATGCAGACAGAATAACACCAGCAGGGTGTGTGAGAGAATGAGAAAGCAGCACAAAGGTGTGTGTTGTTGTGTGAGTGAGGGTGTGTGAGAGAGACAGAAGTGAGGTCTGTGCTGCAGTGAATAGGACAGAGCATCTGTGCCACAATGTCGAAGGACAGCAAAAATTCCAGAGGTGTTAAGAATAAGCAGTTTGATTAATGCGTCAGGTGCGGAGGGATAAAATGAGAACGAGTGTGAAACAGAGAGAAAGAGAGATGTGGCACCTTCTTGATGCGGGCATAGTCGATGAGGCGGGCATAGGCGCTGGTTCCTGCGATCATCAGCCTGGGCCGGAACAGTTTAGCTGTCAGCTCCATCTGCTCGTAGTCTATCAGACCCGTTTTAGGCTGGGAGAAGAAAAGGCAGGGTGGGGCGTGTATTATGAAACACAATATAAGCTCAAGGCAACACATTCAAACATATAACAGAAAATTCAACTTAAATGATTGATTCTGATTATACAGCTCAGTTGCTAATACTAAATTCACATTTTCTTCTTTTAAAACAAAGATAGCCGCTCAGGTGACGCAGTGGTAAAATACGCTAGCACACCAGAGCTGGGATTTCGAATACATCGTTACTTCACCATGGCTATAAATGTTATGGATAACATTATATACGCCCCCCAGAACTGCAACTACCACCAACACCACCAGAGATGGCAAGCTCTTGCTGCGGTGTACCACCCGCGCACTGGTCAAGGGGAGCTGACATGCACCCCCTTCCACACAAGTGCAGTTGGCAGCCTCATCTCTTCAGCTGCCCATGGCGGAGTCTCACAGAGAGCCTTATTGAACAGAGAGAGACACGCTATGCCCCTTGCAAATCATCCATCACTAGAGCAGGTGCCTTGAATAGACAGCCAGAAAGCAGAGACGGTACAGTGGCAATAAAGCCACACCAAGCTTCTTCCCTCAGGCACAGCCAACTGGAATTCGCACTCGAGCATATTCTTGATTAAAAACATACTATTAACATTGGAAAAGAAAACCTAATGGTCACAGCCCTTATAAACAAATCCCTTGAAATTGTGTGACGTTTCTGCAAATAATTTCAAATGTGACACACACACGCCATCCATGGACCAAGCTAGCAAGCACGGTCAGCCAATGAAAATCACTCTGGATTTCTTCGATTAAGGAAAATTTGAAGCATCTTTGTTGAAGCTCGTTGCACAAGAGACTAAATAGGACAGATTACACACCCCAGCATGTGGCTTAGCATTCAATGTAGGATTTCTCTCCACCCCTCCCACTGTCTCTCTCAACACACACGTGGTAATCTACTATCTCCAAATCTCTAGCACCTATCTCTCACCCTCAGTCCATCTAGCCGCTCCATCACCGAAGTGGGCTCTAAGGGGCCGTGGGGGTGGGTGAGTGAGTGTGCGCGAGAGGGGAGAGAGAGGCCATGGCCCGCCTGTCGATTTCCTATTATCTCTCCAGCAGAGAAGGGGTTGCCCTCTCATCTATCAGATGCCAGACCAGGGAGACAGCACCCACCCCGCCACATTGATCACCCAAAATCTTGCCCACATTGATGAGCTCCACAGACACTGATCAATGAATCACACAAGAGCCTCAACAGTCACTTGTGGAAAATGACCAGCAGGTTTAGCTGTGCACTGCCGCATGTATCCCGGCACTATCGAAGGTGAGCGCTAAACTTTTGCATGTTCCAGAATGAATTTGACATGCAACAGAAATCTCAAAATCATGTAATGACAAATTCACACATTTTAAGCCATTCAGGTCCACTGCTTTTACTGAGAGAGGGGCAGATTAGAACTGTGATAGGATGAGGGGGCAGTATGGAGTCTGCCTACATGTTAAATGCTGCACATGCAAATCTATGTAACTGTTTTATGCAACAATGATGTGACTTTTTTGCATCAAGTCCCGTCTGAAAGTGAAAATTTGTTTAAAATTGTACCATAACTACACTAACGCTGTCAGGAAGCACAATACTGAACAATCCCTCTCACCCTCTTAATGAGGAACTATAGACCTCTGAACTCGTGCATCATTCTGTAGTCCTCGTTATGCCCATATTTAGAGACCCGGGTCCAAGTCAGATTCCTATAGGAAAAATAAACGGGGTTTTCAAAAAATCGGCTCTAACGCATCCTGTGCTGAATAAACATGTTCAGAACCATATACGTTTTATCCTATGTACATTTTTCTCTTGTACCTCACTGGATCCTCTGAATTACGAGGTTTTTAAAGGATCGTAATACTAATAATGCTAAACGAAAGCTAATGCTACTGCGCATTAATTAGACGTCACTGAACTACACCAATCGAATTGACAGAAAGAGCAGCCCGCTTTTGTTGAGTACAACCAAAGGCGTAACACCCGACCATCCTTGCTTTCTACTTTAATGTATCTAGCTACTAAAAATAAAACTAAAACTTGTGACTATCACTCCACTGTTACACTGGTGAATCGCGCTGCTTCGTGCGGTTATTTAAGAGGCTTATAAAAGAAAAAATAAATAAAAATGTAAGAGGCTTCCAGTCTAGTGACGTCAATTCAGTGCGTAGTAGCATTAGCTTACATGTAGCAATATTCATATTTTGACTTTTTAACGACTTCGTAATTCAGAGGATCCAGTGATAATAGACAGAAGAATCTCCATAAAACAAAACGTAACAGCTCTGGAAAATTTTTTTATGACTACAGGATGCGAGAGAGGCAATTTGCGAAATCTCCATTCATATTTCCCATTCAAAATTTCTCTTAGACCCGGGTTACCAAATATGGGCATAACAACATGGCGTGGACTACAATATGACGACATGACTTCAGTGGTCTATGGCAGCTGGGCAGTTAGGCTTACTCCACCAAAGAGCAAGACGGAGCGCTTCAGACGTTCTTTTGTGCCCACTGCCATCATACTGCATAACAGCAGCAGAATACACAGGCTGTCCTCAAACTGACCAGCAGCGTCAGTCATATAGTGTCTCCCTGTATAGTTGCAGTTTGTCACTACTGTATTTATTTTATTTTACTTTTATGTTATTCTACTGTTTTATTGTCTATAACTGTATTTACTCCCCCATGGGGATCAATAAAGGAATCTTATCTTACAAACTTTAATATACTGACTGTATTTGTATTCATTATGATTAGGATGTTACCAAGTTTCTTTAAAATCTACATTCTGAATGCTGAACTGGTTCTGCTCATGATGTTAGTGTTCATCTTACTGTTCTACATCACTGCCACCTTCACTGTGACACTGTTTTAACCAATAAAGAAATAAGACATTTTAGTGACACACCCACAATGACAGGTGTGTGTATATATGTACAACACAAACATACAAATTACTCAGATTAGATTTCATATCAAAATATGTATTTATTTATTAGGATTTTAACGTCATGTTTTACACACTTTGGTTACATTCATGACAGAAATGGTAGTTACTCGTTACACAAGATTTATCAGTTCAAGTTTAATGTCACAGTCATGGACAATTTTGTATCCCCAATTCACCTCATTTGCATGTCTTTGGATTGTGTGAGGAAACTGAAGCTCCCGGAGGAAACCCACACAGACATGGAGAACATGCAAACTCAACACAGAAAGCTCCCTGACTGCTTCACCTGGGAATCAAACCCAGAACCTTCTTGCTGTGAGAGGCAACAGTGTTACCAACCGAGCCACCGTGCTGCCCCACGTTCGATGTCAAACATATTCTTGGACAATTTTGTTTCTATAATTCATGTCCTTGGACTGTGGGAGGAAACCGGAGCTCCAGGAAGAAACCCATGCAGACACGAGCAGAACATGCAAACTCCACATAGAAAGGACACAGTCCGCTCCACCTGGGAATCAAACCCAAGACTTTTTTGCTGTAAGGTGACAGTGCTACCCACCGTGAAGCCCCACATTCAAGAGACAATTTTGTATCTCTAATTCATGTCTTTGGACTGTGGGAGGACTGTGTGTTTTCCTCATGTAACCCATGCAGACACGAGAAGAACATGCAAACTCCACATAGAAAGGACCCAGACCGCTCCACCTGGGAATCAAACCCAGGACTTTTTTGCTGTAAGGCGACAGTGCTACCCACTCGGTTGACATTTAGACAACTTTAAAAGTAAGCAATCACTAAACAATTAACTAAAGTTTATTAACATTTTATTTACAGAGGTGTAACTTACATTGAGTTTGTAGGGCATGGACTCAAAATAGATGGAGGTGGCAGATATTCGCTTTACATCAGACATGTAGCCATGGGTAAGGCTGGAGAAAAACACAAAAGAGAAAAAGCAAGAGAATATGTGAGAATCAGAGTGAAAATGGTGTAGATGGATGGATTAGTGAAACCCACTCCTGCATTACTTTATTAGCACATGTGGTCCATCCCCCATTTCCCAAAGTGCAGAGTGAGTGGCTCTAACATGAATATAGAAGAGAAACGTGCTGCTTTTACTCATGCATGAGTGAAATAAAGATATGTTTGTGCCACTCCTCCATTAGGAAAGGGTGAGTAGGTGAGATAAGGGCTGAACTACTTTTGCTAAACACACTAACTGAAAATATCCATGAAACAAGATTAGGGCTTTCTGAAACAAAGCAAAAAATGTGCAAAAAGAGTGCCTATAGGAAAGCAGGTACTCACTGTCCTCCGTCAGGCAGATCCAGACCCATGATGCGCTCGTGGGGTTTCAGCACAGCTGTATATGCAGCAAAATTAGCTGGAGACCCAGAGTACGGCTGAACGTTAACGCCCCAAAGAGCTGGATCCAAATCGAACGCATCAAGAGCACGCTTCTGACAGAGTAGCTCGATCTGATCCACCACCTCTGCGCCACCATAATACCTACAAACACACACACACACACAATGTTTAAATAATTAGTTTTAAGACTAGCATGTGACAATTTATAATAAACAAAAGCCAAGATTATTATATTCAGACTGATGGCAGCTGAGAGATTCACCCCTTACCTACTCCCTTTTCCTGTCTCCTACAGACACCTAGTCCTTTCTCCTCACACCTGTATCCTGACCCCCCTCTTGTATCTTGTATTACCCGTTATAAAACCAACACCCCTTTTATCACACTACCCCAATCTTTGTTCACCTTTGTAGTCCACCTCTCCATTGTCATTTCCTTCCCCTAAACCTCCTCCTCTTTTTCCCAATTCCTCCCCTCATTTTGAGTGTAGATAAGGTCGTCTAGTTAGATTCTGTTGGTCTTCCATGCTGTATCTATACTTCTGTATGTGTTAATAAACTACTCTACCCTAAGGACCCGGTCTCCTGACTCCTGTATACCGAATTTCTAACACAGCACAGGATATAAGGTAACCAGGTTTAAATGTTTGGGTTGCGTACTCGAACATTAGAACGAAATTTGAACTGAAAAACTTACTTTATGTGGTTTAACACTAATACCTGTCAACATGCACTGATTATAAAACCTTGTAAATCTTTGTGGACGCATGATATAAAATCTGCTATGTTGGTGTTAAATGCACTGCTATCAACCTGCTGGTACCCAACAGACAATTGGCTGTGTCCAAAAGAGGGAGGTCGACTGGGTTCCTTATTGCTACAGCAAATGCAACATCTGCTGGCAGGTCAAGGGACCTGCACAAGGAGTGTGGAACTCGGAGAGAAACAGCGTGTACTATGTCACTCTGTACGAAATATGTGAGAATCCACCAGCATTTGAATAGGAAAGTGGTGCATGACAGCCTGACTTTCCTTGGACCAAGCGCAACACTACCATTGAATTTAAAACAACTAGGCTGGGAGAAAAAAAGGGAAATGGGGCAAAAAGGAGTATGTTGACAACCCTGGCCAAATATGATCTTTTTGCCCCTCACAAAATCAACAGAACAAACTGCATGAAGGGTGGAGAGAGGAGGGCCTGAACATGGAATTTTACTTAAAGGCTTAAGAGCATAATTTTTACCACAGCAAAAATATATAAATAAAACAAATGCATGTGCCTTTGAGAAGGTGCATAAAAGACTTGTTTGTTTTTATAATGCCATGTTAGCATATTTATGATATCCATGGCAGGATTCTGTGTTTTATGCTAGTTTTATTGTATTATTGTCTTGTATTGTATATACAGTCATGTGAAAAAGTTAGAACACCCCATGAGAACCTTTGTCTTTTTTAACATATTTAAACATCTGGACATTTGACTTTCATTTGAACAGTACTGAGAGATGGCGCTTATATCATTAGACAAATAAAACTGAAAAAATTACTTTTAAACTCAAGCTGTAAAATGTAATCAACAAAAAATGGAAATTTATTTTGAGGAAAAGGTTAGGACACCCTAAGCCCTAATAGCTGGTATTTCCCCCTTTGGCTGAAATAACCTCAATGTGACGTTTCTTATAACCATCTACTAGTCTGACATCAACTGGGAGAAATTTCTTCAGCTGTGTGAGGTTTGAGGGGTTTCTTGCATGCACGGCACGTTTCAAATCACCCCACAGCATCTTAATAGGATTAAGATCCGGGCTTTGACTTGGCCATTCCATTGGGTGTCCTAACTTTTTCACATGACTATGTTTTCAGTCTTATATTATAGAGGAAACTAATGATCATTTCTGTATTATCTTATGTGAGAGTTTCTTATATTGTATTGGACATATGTAGACTTTGTCTTTCTGCATAAAAGACTTAAAATAAAAATAAATTATATGCTTTCAACTTTGTGGCAAAAAGATCCCATCCTGTTCCAGCATGACTGTGCTCCCCCCGTGCACAAAGCAAAATGTATAAAAATATGGTTTGATCATTTCTGTGTTGAGAAAATTCAGCTGTCTGCACAAAGCACTGACCTACATCCTATTGAACACCTTTGGGATAAATCAGAATGTCAACTGTTATTATTTTTTATTATTTATAAGACAGGGCATTACACAGGATTCATCATTTAAAACCTTTAATGTCAAACAGTCATGGACAAGTTTGTATCTCCAATTCACCTCACTTGCACGTCTATAGACTGTAGGAGGAACCCATAGCTCCTGGAGGAAACCCACGCAGACACAGGGAGAACATGCAAACTCCAAACGAAAGGACACGGACCGCTCCACCTGGGAATCAAACCCAGGACCTTCTTGCTGTGAGGCAACAGTGCTACCCACCGAGCCCCCCGAATGTCAGCTAAGAGCCAGGTGTTCTCAAATGCATTTTGTATACTGGAGTCTTAGTTTACATCATTACATTCTTAGTGACTGAATAAATAGCAGCCCAGTATTATAAAATATATCAATAAGCGCATGGCTAACAGGCTGAGAGCTAGTAGGCTAGCTTACTAAATTAGCAAGTTTTTCATCCTGTAATAATTTGGATTTGACTTGCTTAAAGCTGTGAAGGACAAGACGGATACTGTAAACAGTTTCCTTTTTATAGAAATACTTAGTGTCTTGGCTTTAAATTGAAAAATAGAATCAGCAGCAAAAAAAAAAAAAAAAAGAATTAACCACTTAAAATCGTGTTTTTAGGTAGAACTACTTATCAATTAAATATTGATGGTTTTAACTAGTAACTAGAGTTATTAAGACACACACACACCTCTTTCCTGGGTAGCCCTCTGAGTACTTGTTATTGAGACAGGAGCCCTGAGCCTCTAGAGCTGCTCTGCTGCAGAAGTTCTGTGATGGAGAAACACAAACACAGAATAAACATTCATTCGGGAAGCTCATCATAAACTGTGAAGCAGAAAAGAAACTGCCCTGTGGTGTGGCATGGTGACAAGTCTTTAGTCATCATATCAACACCTTCTCATCTATTTCCTACTGTCGTTCACACACACACTGCAAATGTTTGGCCTCAGATGGCACAGAGCTTGCTACAGTACAACGCCGCCACGCTGTGAAAGCAAACACACAAATTGGAAACGCGATCGAGGACTTCTGGGCTTCCTCAGCATAAACATGCCGCCACTACAGGGGATCCACATGTGCAGAGAAAGAGATTAAAAAGGACAGAGAGAGAGACAAAATATCCTGCTAAAATGAAGAAAAGAAAAATGCACAAGGTGCCTTTAATGAATAAGACTGATCACATTTACTTATGTGAGCTTGATTATTTTTCATTTCATTTAATTTTCACAATCAACCTCCGCTTTATCCTGGTCAGGGTTGTGGTGGGTCAGGTTGCCCCGGAATCATTAGGTGCAATGTAGTAACACATCCAGGATCTATCATGAGCCTTGGCCATTCCTTCTACCTCTTAGAAACAGTCAATCATATCTGTATGTAGATTCGAACCCTGGATCCCAGCGGTAGTGGGCTAGTGTAATTTGAGTGCCTGTCATGTTGAGTATGCATATTATGTACACAGTCAAATTAAGAATATACACCAATCACCAATAACATTAAAATCACCTCCGTGTTTCTACACTCACTGTCCATTTTATCAGCTCCACTTACCATATAGGAGCACTTTGTAGTTTTACAATTAGTGACTGTAGTCCATCTGTTTCTCTGCATGCTCTGTTAGCCCCCTTTCATGCTGTTTCTCTGCATGCTCTGTTAGCCCCCTTTCTGCTGTTTTTCAATGGTCAGGACTCTCCCAGGACCACCACAGAGCAGGTATTATTTGGGTGGTGGATCATTCTCAGCACTGCAGTGACACTGACATGGTGGTGGTGTGTTAGTGTGTGTTGTGTGTTGAGTGGATCAGACACAGCAATGCTGATGGAGTTTTTAAACACCTCACCGTCACTGCTGGACTGAGAATAGTCCACCAACCAAATTTTCCTGCCAACAGCGCCCTGTGGGCAGTGTCCTGTGACCACTGATGAAGGTCTAGAACCAACTAGATAGGAGTGTCAGTAGAGTGGACAGTGAGTGTACACGGTATTTAAGAACTCTAGCAGCGCTGCTGTGTCTGATGCACTCATACCAGCACAGCACACACTAACACACCACCACCAAGTCAGTGTCACAGCAGTGCTGAGAATGATCCACCACCTACATAATACCTGCTCTGTAGTGGTCCTGGGAGAGTCCTGACCATTGAAGAACAGCATGAAAGGAGGCTAACAAAGCATGCAGAGAAACAGATGGACTACAGTCAGTAATTGTAGAACTACAAAGTGCTCCTATATGGCAAGTGAAGCTGATTAAATGGACAGTGAGTGTAGAAACAAGGAGGTGGTTTTAATGTTATGGCTGATTGGTGTATGTATTAAAAAGTTAAATTCATGTCAAAAGAACAACCAATTTGAACTTTCCAAACATGGACAGGTGTGAGCCAAAATTTCACCAGACTTAGGCCAGAAACATGCTGATGAATGTCAAAAGCAGCTGATCAAGGACAAAAAAAAACTCCACACATGACCAAATTTCAGGACCAGAACCGGGACTTAAATACGAATTATTATTAACTGTTAGGTGCAGCCTAAAGTCACTTCTACAGACATAGATCGGAGAGGAAGAACTCTGTGACTCCCGTACGTGAGCACTAGGTCCGGCTCTGACAAGGTCAGAGTTTGAGATGCCTTCGTTCATTCTGAGTACTACAAGAGCTTATATAGGACATAGATGTCTCTAAAATAGGCTTAACGTTTAGTTAGAGCAGGTGAGATAGAAAAGGCTGGTAAAAAACAGAAACAGAACATTACGACTCTGTGGTTAGAGTTATCTGCAGGAACAGATTGTAAAATGGTATGCTCAGCTTAACGGTCAAAAAGTCCAGCACCATAAATATATGGGCACTTAAAATATCTAACACAAACGTACGCAGAAGTGTGTTTTCAATCAACCAGTCACAGAAAAAAGAAATAAATAAATAAAAAACTTAAATTCCAGGACTGCATGACATGTCTGTCCCTTACAAAAAGTGTATGTACATTTTGGATTTTACCGAATTATATAAATGAACTTTTATAAAAATAGACTACTGCTGGTGAGCCCTTTGTGCACTTAAAAATAGGGCTAATTTAATTAGTGAGCAGGGGTCTCTAGCCAATGTTAAAATTCAAGCAAGAAAATTAAAAGTGTAACCATATGAGAAGAACTTCTGCATGGGCTAATGTAAACCAGACACCACACAAAAATAAATAAATAAATAAAAAACATAAATAAATAAAATCTGACCTAACTTAAAAGCTTCTGGCCTTAAAAGTGGCCACTCAGGAGAGAGACCCCTGCAGTTTAATGAGTCACTGAAATTTGTTGCCAATCACATGGACAAAGAAAAAAAGCAGAAGCTTCTTTCTTGCACAGCAGTGCTCCAATAATTTCATAAATAAAAAAATAAAACTTCAGTGAAATGTGCAACTTCTGACCCCAGCTGTAAATGTAATGACAAACTCTGATCACGTTTAGTTAAACCCCTGCATGAAAATCTTTCCTCTGCCATGCTTCTTCATTTAGCACACAGATTTGTTTTTCATTCATTTCATTTTTATAAAGTGCTTTATCCTGGTCAGGGTTGATGTGGGTCTGGTTTTATGCAAAATCATTGGGTGCAAGGCAGGAATATCTTAGACGTGGTGGAAATCCGTGGCAGGGCTTTGGCCACCTCCCACCATATAGACTGTGTGTATGCCCGGCTGGCGGATGGCATGACTGAGGTTCGAACTTCTGCACACCCGAGCGCCTCACACAGAAATGATATAATGCCTAGTTCACACTACATGCTTTTTGCCCTGATTTTCGCTCACCAACTGGTCACCGCTAGATATGGAAGCTCAGAAGCGACTCGGCGTTCGCTCGGGGATCGAAACTCGGCTCTCAATAGCTTTGTGTGAACTGTTCAATGACTCAATCCGAGCGGCTCGCCGAGCACTCAGTGACTGAAGAAAAATATCTAGCATGTTAAATATCCGGACCAGTCGGCGAGTGAAAATCCTGTAGTGTGAAAGGGGTTGCGAGCAGGTTGCGAGTGGCAGCGAGTACGGTGTAGAGATACAGCCAATAAGAATGCCAGATATGGGGGAGGAGTGTAAAAAGGTGGAACAGGGGCATAATATAGTTTATCAGAATACATCGGCACACACACAAGCTTTACTGTCTATCTTCTTGTCCATGCCAAACCATAATACCAACATTGCATTGCAAAAAATATTTATTTACCTCCAACTCACTACAGAACAGACGATCACTGCTGGTTGCGTAGCCCAATCAACAACAACTTTAATCGTTTGTTTATTATTGTTGGGCATTTTTGGACATGGTATCATTAAACCCCTCGTCACTTCTCGCGTGTGTTTTCGTGACAAAAACCAGGAGAGCAGATACACTTGCCTGAGATTACTCATGGTGATAGATTGTGTAGTGTGTAATCCCCTATCGCCGATCAGTCGTGAAGTGTGAAATCCACACCGACTTTCAAGACTCCCGATTACAAGACATTCAGTTCTGTAGTGTGAACTGTAGAGCGAGCGACCTGACAGCTCCAAAAGTCGTGTAGTGTGAACTTGGCATAAAGCAATAGTGAATAAAAATGCTAGTGAGTTTGAAATGAGTTGCACTAATCGGGCAGTTTACAGCACAGCTTTAATAAATCATCTAGACCACACCTGGGCATCCGACCCTTTGGCTGTCCCCAACCGGCCTGCATGAGGTCAGTGGTAATTAGAAATAAGATGTGAATAAGTGTACATCATACATGCAATACAACATTATTGTTTTATTTTAAAGAGACTGCTATTTTACCTGTGCTTGCATTAGTGTATCCAGACTTAAAATGTGTTAAACAGAACGGAAAACAGATGTGTTAAACAGAGAAACAGAAGAGTGTGATCGATACAAAATGTATGAGCTTTTAAACAAGACATTGACTTCTAAGTATTTTATTTATTGAAATCAGATGTAATGCCTTGTGTTTAGTTTGTAGGGAACAGACCGCTCTGTTTAAGGATTACAATTTAAATCGTCATTACGGTACTAAACACAGAAAAAAACGGTGGCCACATCTGAAGCTTTGCTAGCTAAACTGCAAAAGCAATAAGGACTATAGCAATAAGGTTTTACACACCCATGACCGGAGCAGTTATTTATTCATTTATTACAATTTCTACGTCATGTTTAACACTCTTTGGTTACATTCATAACAGACGGTAGTTACTCATTACACAAGATTCCTCAGTTCACAAGTTTAATGTCAAACACAGTCATAGACAATTTAGTGTCTCCAATTCACCTCACTTGCATGTCTTTGGACTGTGGGAGGAAACCGGAGCTCCAAGAGGAAACTCACGCAGACACAGGGAGAACATGCAAACTCCACATAGAAAGGACCTGGACCGCCCCATCTGGGGATCAAAACCAGAACCTTTTTGCTGTGAGGCGACAGTTCTACCCACCGAGCCACCCGACTAGAGCAGTTAAGACCAGCGTTGCGATAGAACATCTAACAAGAACAAAGGACTGAAAAACAGCAAATGAGGTACAGTAATCCCTCCTCGATCGCGGGGGTTGCATTCCAGAACCCGCCGCGAAAGGTGAAAATCCGCGAAGTAAAAACCATGTGTTTATATGGTTATTTTTATAACTCGATTCCATCGGCTTTAGCATCTTGTCATTAAAACCAATGGATTGAGGTAGCACAGCACGCTAACGTCAATATAACATTTCCCTTCATGTAACGATTACGGTTACATTTCCTGACAAGCCCGAACTGCAAATAAAAACACTCAACAAGTTTATACAAGTTAAAAATCAGTAATATTTTATTTACGTTTGAAAATAACTCCATAGACCACTGAAGTCGTGTCGTCATATTGTAGTCCACGCCATGTTGTTATGCCCATATTTGGTAACCCGGGTCTAACAGAAATTTTGAATGGGAAATATGAATGGAGATTTCGCAAATTGCCTCTCTCGCATCCTGTAGCCATAAAAAATTTTCCAAAGCTGTTACGTTTTGTTTTATGGAGATTCTTCTGTCTATTATCACTGGATCCTCTGAATTATGAAGTCGTTAGAGTCAAAATATGAATATTGCTACATGTAAGCTAACGCTACTGCGCACTGAATTGACGTCACTAGACTGTTTTCTTTTTTTCTTTCTTTTATAAGCCTCTTAAATGAGCGCACGAAGCAGTGTGATTCACCAGTGTAACAGTGGAGTGATATTCACAAGTTTTGGTTGATATTTTTAGTAGGTAGATACATTAAAGTAGAAAGCAAGGACGGTTGGGTGTTACGCCTTTGGTTGTACTCACCAAAAGCGAGCCGCTCGTTCCGTTAATTTGATTGGTGTAGTTCAGTGACATCTAATTAATGTGCAGTAGCATTAGCTTTCGTTTAGCATTATTAGTATTACGATCCTTTAACAACCTCGTAATTCAGAGGATCCAGTGATGTACAAGAGAAAATGTACATAGGACAAAACGTACAGGGTTCTGAACATGTTTATTTAGCACAGGATGAGTGAAAATAACGTTGAAATGTTAAGAGGTGAGCCTCCTAATCGGGAGCGCACACAGGATTACGTAAAATGCGTCTATGTAGAGAGCGCACTAGCTTTTCCAACACACCCCTTGTCTGCAGAAATCCGCGGACCAGCGAAAAATCCGCGATTTATATTTAGACATGCTTGCTAATAAAATCCGCAATAGAGTGAAGCCGCAAAAGTCGAAGCGCGATATAGCGAGGGATTACTGTAATTCAACTCCAAACAAAATAGCATAAGCACTTTGTGTAAAGTTACTTTAAAAACATTTTGTTCACAATTGTTTTTGTGAAAGTTGATTAAATAGTGAAATAAGGATGTTTACTCATTGCCTGATTGTCACATCTATTTTTACCAGTAACAATTCATCAAAACTTTATCATTTACTGCTTTTTATAAAGAGTTACAATAAATATTGAGCAGAATTAAGTTCAACCTATTGGTACAGCCCTCCACAACAGTCCCAGTTTCACATGGCCCCTTGCAGAATTTAATTGCCCACTTTTGATCTATACTCCAAATCTGTACCAGTAAATGATATTGCTGCAATTGGAACTAGGCATTATGGCAACATAAGTCCTTCCACAAGTCTAGCCTAGCCTAGCGTGCACCGATACACATTCTCCAGCAAGCGAGAATAAAACCGACAGCAGAGAAGAGATGAAAGAAAGGCTCCGTTGCATGGAGTTTTGATTGTATCAGACGGCACGGGAACAGCTGTCGGCTCTTTGCAATTCCAAAAGCCTAATATGTGTTCTGCTAATCAGCCTGATGTGAATCTGGATCAACAAAGCGGAATAATTCAAAGTAACAGACAGGAAGATCACTGCCATACACTTCAACTGCTGTAAAAAAGTCTGTGGTTCACTGTGAGATGTAACTACACCACGGACAATCAATGACAGATTTATTGTGTTAGGATTTTTACGTCATGTTTTACACTCTTGGTTACATTCATGACAGAAACGGTAGTTATTGGCTACACAAGATTTAAGGTTTAATGTCAAACACAGTCATGGACAATTGTGTATCTCCAATTCACCTCACTTGCACGTCTTCCAAATGTGGGAGGAAACCGGAGCTCACAGAGACCCATGCATGGGAAGAACATGCAAACTCCACACAGAAAAGACCCAAATTGCTCCACCTGGGAATCGAACAGGACCCTCTTGTTGTGAGGCAACAGTGCTACCCACCAAGCCACTGTGCTGCCCCAATAGCACTAGAACGACTCATACTGGAGAGCTCAGTGCAATATCAATGCTTCCTTTCCAAGTGCTTTTCTGACATGAAATTTAATTGTACAGGTACATTACAGGTACAATGGTACATTAATGACATGTTTTAATGGTAATGCTAAAGCTCCGACTGCATAAAAAAGGCTTCATCTGGAGTGACTGTTACTAAATACAGAAACGGGCACATAACTACAATTGTTAACCAGACACTTTACGGATTGGGCTTTTCTAGCAAAGAAGCTGCACATGCATTTAATATCGCCATATATTTTACCAAGTGTTGACTGAAATGGCATAAAGCACACCACCACTGGACCCTAGAGAAAAGGAAATCTGCAATTTAGCGGTTTGACAATACAGTGCAAAAACAATAAATGGTCCAGCACTGGTTGTAATTATTAAGCTGGACATCTTGGTTTTAGTTGGGGGGCCCTTAATGCTAGTGCATGCATTAGCATTATACGAAACTGTGTGAAAAACGATGTACTGTGCCCTGTCCATCACCTTTGGACTGCCAGCTGAAAGCCGATCCTCATTACTTGCCATCAGTGCCTAACCTCGTTAATGTGCTCCACGCTAAATGAAAGCAAAATCCTGCAATCATGTTCTAAAAGAGTTGCAGAGTGAACAGCGGTGCAGAGTGAAGCTGGTTATACGTTATCCTGAAGTCTCTGAAACATCAACATCAAGAGGTAAATAAATCCTCCTGGTTTAAAGCGTATATGTTGTTTAAGAACTGACCTCCATCATCACGCGTTACATCTGCTGTAATGCTTCACCTGCTAAACTTAGTGTGGCCTTTTGCCAGCCATGAAAAGAACATCATTCAAAAGGTTTTTCTTTTTTTACCCCTTCCCCTCCCCCACAGAGAATCTTGACAGTCTTAGAGATCATGCAGCCATTTTTTGGCAGAAACTAAGACAGCAATAATGTTATCCTTTATCACACAGTGGTTTCCATCTTGCTACTGTGCCACAAGCTCCACTTTTGTACGATGACCTTAGCTGTTGCTGCTGGAGAGATGCTGGCTGTAAGCCCACTTCTGTAAAGATGAATTATCGTCTCAAAGCTTCTCTACGAGATGTTTTTGGGTTGCCAGTACCAGGTAAATGACCTTGCACCATTTCGAAGACAGACAAGTCGTTAATGACTGTACTTTTTATTGTAGCCCTTCCAATGTGAATAACAATCCTAGTAAAAACCAACTGAAATATATATATTTTTTTCTGTTAATAGCACTAATTATCTGTACCACCAAGATGCATGTGGAGCAGCAATTACTTGTTCACACCTAAATGTTTTACTGGTAATTACCACACAATATTAAAAAAACAAAACAGCTTTACTGTAACAAAGGCTGACGATGCTCAGTCACAGTATTATGTCTTAAAGTTTCCAAGTGCAATAAAAGTAAAAATGTGCAAACTGTTGCTAATTTTTAGCCTGTTAAGCCCTGCCACCAACAAGTTCCCAATATGTTACGTGTTGTTAGAATAAAAAAAAACTATGGTATTTTGATAATATCTTTATAATTTTGTTATATTTACTATCTACAAGTATTGTACAGTAATTTTTTCTAATGTACCTAGAGCTGCTGTAATGCTTGCCTTTCACTTTGGGATTAATAAAGTGATCGATCGATCTATCTATACATCTATCTATTTATCTAATAATACATGTTGAGTTTTGTATGTAACATCTATTGCAAAACATTATTTTTCAGTGATTGGTTACTAGACATAAATTTTTTGTACAAAAATACATTTAAACCATTAACCCAAAGCTGACAACGCCTTTAAAAAGTACTTCCTAGTGTACACTGCGCCACTAACCAAACCCCTTTAAAATAGAGACTATTACAAGGGACCCGTTACAGCCCTTCTAATAATGCCACAATCATGAGCTGATGAGTGGTAGAACTGCAAATGCAATCCTTGACAGGAAACAAGGGCTCCCACTTCTTTTAGCTTGGTGGGCTCTAACCAACCCAACTGAATAAAATTAAAATCAGGTGTTGCTGCTTGCCTGGTTTAGAGCTAGAAGCCTAGCATTACCATTCTGACAGTTTGATTAAAAGACAGTTGGAAAAGTCCTTCAGGTGAGTCCCAGACTTAGCATAAGCCCATACACTTTTCTGTTTGGTAATTAGTGAACACCTCCAAATGTAAATGTTTTTCAGGCAGCCAAGATGTGAACACAAACACCTAGCATTAGAATTGCCATTATCCCAGGAAAGTAATAGATCAGTGGTCTAGGGCAGGCTTTTTCAAACCCGGGGTCATGACCCTTGCTGAGGTTGCTGAGGCTTTATGTCACATTTTGTAAACCACAGCGGGACCAGATTGCCAACAATTTTATTAATTAAGTATATTTCGTTTTGTATTTTGATTTGATACATTGTGTTGCCTGGGTTGCAGTAAAAATCATGGACAAAATGTGGGCCATTTGAAAAAAAAAACCCCTAAAAGACGCTGGCCTAAGGTAGCAGATTTATTACTGATCTAAAATTAAATAATGTAAAATGCAACAACAGAGGTCATTACAAAAGAAACAATAACTTATCAAACCATGAGCCACAAATATTTGAGTTTCAACATTCAATATGCTTCAAAAAATTACAGCCTGTGATGAAGAACTGGAGGCTCTGGGTTAATTATGTGATGTATGATATCAGTAAATACTTCACACAACTTTAAATGAAGTAACTAGTTGTATCTAACTCTCTCTCTCTCTGTGTGTGTGTGTGTGTGTGTGTGTGTGTGTGTGTGTGTGTGTGTGTGTGTGTGTGTGTGTGTGTGATTTCAGTTTACCTCGGATGCGATGAGCTCCAGTCCACGACACTGTCTGTCTTTCTCTTTCCGCAGGAGGTTCCACATCTCAGGGTCATCCTGTGCCAGGCTGTCCTGTCCGGTCCAGGGTCGCTCATGTTCAGGTGCCTGTGCTGCTGCAGAGTGCTGTGCTCTCAGACCTACACTCACGCGCTGGCACAAGGGCTAAGGACACATCAGATAGGAAAAGGAGTAAGTATAGTTCAAAGGTTTCATAAGAAAATACACTGGCAACTATTAACATAGCTACAGGCTAGCAAATTGCAAATTGAACAGTTAAACAGTGTATTTTCTTATTAGACAGCCAAGAAGTCATTGTTCCTGACTGTTTCCATTTCTAAGACATGCAGCATAAAGCATACAACACACCGCATGCAGCTCTATTTTGAGGCCCAGCAATATTAACAAAACCATTTCTTTCCTGTGCTGCAAGAATTGCAAAGTGGACCAATTTTTCACCAGTGAATGCTGCAGGAAATGGTAAATGTGGCAATAAAAAGGAGCAAATGTGCTCCCAGTAATCACAGATAGGTCGTTTTACGGCTGCATAAAAACTAAGAATGGCTTAACCTGTGGATAAATATGTACAATATCTGACTGTTTGATTTTAAAATACCCCCTATCAGCACTTCGATTTGTTTAATGATCAATAACACCCCCAAGCTTAGGGTCAAGCACTGTTTGCAGCTTATAATCACAATCATTGTATGAGGTCACTTACAGTCCATGATATGCTCTGTGAAGGAAAACTGTATCTGTATTGACTAAAGAGTCAACATACTGGGTTGCTTGTGGGAAGCTGTTGTTTTCGCTTTTTTTTTCTACAACCCCAAATCAGAAAAAGTTGGGACAGGATGGAAAATGCAAATAATTAAAAACAAAAACACAGTTTCTTACATTTACTTTGACTTTTATTTGATTGCAGACAGGATGAACCTGAGATATTTCATGTTTTGTCTGGTCAACTTCATTTAATTTATTAATAAACATCCATTCCTGCACACCCTTTCCGACATGTGCACAGACCCTTAACATTTTTATGGTGAGCAAACAGACAGCAAACAAAACCACAAATCAATCTAATAAAAATTCATTTTATTTTCATGGTTAACAACCGGTGGACCCGGTTATCCCAGAATCAGTTACACACTCGGGCAGAACGCCAATCCATCACAGGGTTTCAACCAATCTCTTCTTTCTATTTTTCCTTAGTTAAATAAAGATTAAAATACTGAAAAAAAAACCCAATAAGCCGCTCAGGTGGATGCACGCTGCAACCGGAGCTGGATCTCGAGTACGTCGTATCGAATCCAGCTCTGCCTTACCGGTCGAGGCTGAGCGGCTATATGAACAACGATTGGCCTGTTGTTCAGATAGGTGGGACTAATGCCAAGTTCACACTACACGACTTTCTGATTTGTCGGGTCGCTGTACAGTTCACACTACACGACTGAATCTTTTGCACTCGGGAGTCTTTAAGTCGGTGTATATTTCACACTACACGACTGATCGGCGATAGGGGCTTTCACACTACACGACCTATCACCAACTGGAATCACAGGCGAGCTTCTCTGGTCTCCCAAACTACGTTTTGTCACGAAAAAAAACGTGAGAAGTGACGAGGGGTTTAATGATACCACGTCCAAAAATGCACGTCAACAAGTAGCGAGCGATCAAAGTGTTTGTGAGCTGATGTGCAGCGTAAAATCAAGGAGGAAAAATAAATGAATCTGAGTGGATTTGGCAACACGAACAGTACGGATTGTTCTATAGTAAGTTGGTGGTTAATTAATATTTTTGCAATGCATCGTAGAAAACGATCAAGTCAGAAATACTGTAAAACGTGTGTGTGTGCCGGTGTATTCAGATATAAACTATATTATCCCCCTGTCCCACCTGTTTACACGCCTCTCCTGCGTTTCCCCTCACACTGTATCTTGCTTTCTCATTGGCTGTTCGACATAGCACTCATTGCCAGACGTGCAACTCAGATCAGATATCTGAAATGCTAGAAATCTCAATCCAGTCGCTGAGCGCTCGGCGAGCTGGTCGGATGGAGTTGTTGAGTATTTCACACATAGCGACTGAGAGCAGAGTTTTGATCGCCGAGCGAACGCCGAGTTGCTGCCGAGCCGGCAAATCTAGCGCCGACCAGTCGTCGAGCGAAAATCAGGCCAAAGGTCGTGTAGTGTGAACTAGGCATAAGGCCGGAAGTGGGTCTCTGTCAGAATGGTGCAGTTACGACCTCTGCTGGCTGATTAGAGGCGCCTACAAGGAGATGAGCAAGGAGTGCTCTTAGGGTGTGTCTCTCAGCACGCAACGCTAGGTGGCACAACACTCGTCAATGTGTGGGTGGCAAGATGCATACGGCTTGCTGCTCACGTGTCGGAGGGGATGTGGGTTAGCTTCGATCTCCTCGGTCAGGGCAGAGATCGGAATAGACAGAGAGGAGGCGTGATGCAAATTGGGCAATTGGACGTGCTAAAGGGGGGGAAAAAATGCATTAAAAAAAAAAACAACCAAAAAAAACCCCCAATAATTTACAAAAAAATGAACTTGTCTGGAAAAGGAGTTTGTATTAGCGATGGCAATAAATTCCAAATCCTATGAAGGTCCAAATCATGTACTTCTAGACAGAGATAAAAACATGCGCTCAATCACATTCAATAAAACAAAGAAAAAAAAAAGCTTACATAAAGGGCAGAGGTGGCATGTCTTACAATCACACCTCCAATTCTTTTCATAACAAGAGGACATGCGATCATATCAACCCCTTCTTCTCAGAAAGGCTTAATTTCAACAGGTATGAGAGTGGTTCAAAAATAATTATTTTAACTTCAACCAGTCGTGCTAATTATTTGAGCCCCTCTCATGTCTGTTAATTATGCTGCAGTCAGCAGTATTGATGAGCAACAGCAGTATAAAATTCAGAACAACTCTTATCTAATCACACACGACCACACTTCACTTTGTATGAGGCTGGTTGCGCCTCCAGCTTTTCTTCTCTCCAAATTCTCATCTTTCTGCACTACATTTCAGATCCTATAATTTGCTATTGCTGTCCTCTTAGATTTAGCTTTCCTCCATCTTCTGTTACAGTAGAAAACAACGACTGTCTTAATACATGCATTGACATTTACTCATCTTTTTCAAAGCTGGTATTAGAGCGCAGGACCAGCTGTTATAGGGCACTTGTGAAGCCAAAAAAATTACAGGCCTTTTCGATTGATAGCCTAGAGCAGTGTTTCTCAACCTTTTTTCAGTTACGGCACCCTTTAAAAGTATGCAAAATCTCAAGTCACCCCAGTCTAAAATGTATTAAAAAACGTACACTCTGCATCCCTCGGACTGCTAACACACACGGACACACACCATAAGGTATCATTTAGGGAGGGAGGGGTAAACGTGACTTACTTTAAATGGGAAACCTGAGCCTGGGATGATGCACACAATCGCCCTATTCTGGCAGGGATGGATGAGAATCAGACACGGAGCTCCTGGTCCAGAGCCCTCAGTCGCCCCCTGTACTTGTTCTTGATGCAAGTTAGGCTCAAAAAGCTCAGTTTGCTCAACGAACTAATCAGATTTACCATAAATAAACAAGTTTATAGTTTATTTCTCAATTATTTGTCATTATACTAAGAGCACTGCTTCTTTTCTGCATGTTCTCTCTGTAGCTCGGTTACGGCTCTCTCAACTCAAACTCAAAAGAAGCTTTATTTGCATGACAAATAAAGACATTCGTATTGCCAAAGCACGTTACAGAGAAATAATAAAGATAACAGTAAGAAAGAACAAATATATACAAAACAGCACTTTGGATGTAAATGTGCTTTATAAATAAATTACTTACTTGCTAAAAGAGTTACAGGTGCAAAAAAATATTATAATAATAAAAACAGTGCAAAATAATAACAAAATTATAATATTTACAGTAATGAGGTAGTAATAATGATCAGTCTCTCTCTGTGTGTGTGCACATTAACTGATCGTTATTACTACCTCATTAATGTAAATATTATAATTTTTATTGTTAATATTTTGCACTGTTTTTATTATTATTTTATTCTATTTTATATTTTTGCACATGTAACTGTTTTGTATATATTTGTTCTTTCTTACTGTTATTTTTATTATTTCTCTCTAACTTGCTTTGGCAATACAAATGTCCTAACGTCATGCCAATAAAGCTTCTTTTGAGTTTTTGTGTGTGTGTGTGTCTCGCTTGCTCTCCGCTTTTGGATTTGAATTTCGACAATAAACAGCTCTTATTATGACTGATTAATTCCCTTTACTGATGGAAGCGGAATGGGTGGATTACAGTCGATAAGAACTGCGCAGAAATAAAAAGATATACATATAAAGCGGCTTCCAGAGGCGCGACTCGGTTCCTTTTGTTCATTTTAAAGAGCCATTCAATAGAATCGGATCGTTCGCGAACGACTCATCACTTTTAGAATATTTTTGACGGCACCCCTGACGAAGCCAGACGGCACCCTGGTTGAGAAAGGCTGGCCTAGAGCCTTGACCACTCAGCTACCACTGCTCTATATAAACTAGTACGCATTCTTCATTTAATTTTTCTACTTCAAAATATACAGAACTCCTTGGTTTAAAACTCGGCGTTTGCCACTGATCGGCTAGGCAACATCTAGCGGGCATAATTGGCAGTGTCTGCAGCAGACACGTTTCTGATAGGGCGGGATGACTATGTGGGTGGGGCCGTCAAACGCTGCCTAAGGGCCTTGATTAACAAATAGAGAGGCGTCTGTGCAGAATGCATGGGTGAAAAAGGGTTCTGCTAAGGGCTGCGCGTGGGTCAATGGAGGCGTGAGCAGCAATATACCCACCTCGACTGCAATTGGGGATTCCCAAGTGGAAGACACATTGACTACGCTAGATATATATATAAACAGTAAAAAAAACTGTTGCATAAAGCCAGTCAGCATAAAGCTTTTTTTGTTGTTGTTTAAACCAAAGCCATTTTTAAAATTTATTTATTTATTTATTTAATCAGTTTTAGTCGCTCTGCTAATGCCTGACCACCAGAGGTTACTAAAATAAATATATTATATAAATATATCTTTGGTTTTGAAAAACTTTAAAAAATGAAATGGAACACCCAACACTAGACAAAGATGAGAAAACATTGTGTATTGTATTTAATCTACTTTACTTCTCATTGTCTTGAACTGATGATGGCTAAAGACTTTTTATTTTCCCATCTTGTGTTATCTGATGAACAGTGATGTTGAACAAAACAAGCTGACTCGTATTGTTTCATTCTCAGCTCTTTATGGTCATAATGTCAAGTGACGCACACAAGACAAATCCACCTCTTTTTGGTCAGAAAAGAGCAAAATAGTCCAGAATATAATGATTTTCACTCAGTGTGGTGGTAAATCACTAAAAAAGCTGTTATGACAGAAACATCATTGCACTGTAGATCTTCCATGGGTGCTGCAGTCTGCTAAAAGATAAACCAAGCAGCGGAAGGTAATTTCAGAACCTACTCAGTTATAAATTAAAGTACCAGTGATAAATAGTTGCTGGTAGTTTTGGTGAAACTGCACTGTTTTAAGTTTGTTTCATATTTAACACCATGTCAGCTACTATGGCTATTATCATGTCTGTGGATTTGCTTACATTACTTGTGTGTAGTGGTTACAGTGTTTGTGTGACTATGAGGATATTAGGATTACAAATATCTGGGAGTGCACATTGACAATAAACTGGACTGGACTAAGAACACTAATGGCCTCTACAGGAAGGGTCAAAGTCGTCTCTATTTCAGGGTCCTTCAACATCTGCCGGACTATGCTCAAGATCTTCTATGAGTCTGTGGTAGCGAGTGCTATCCTCTATGCTGTTGCATGCTGGGGAAGCAGGCTGAGGGTGGCAGATGCCAACAGACTCAACAAATTATTCGCAAGGCCGGTGATGTTGTTGGTGTGGAGCTGGACTCTCTGAGGGCAGTGTCGGAGAGGAGGATGCTGTCTAAGCTGCAGGTCATTATGAACAATGGCTCTCACCCACTTTATGACACAGTGATGAGACACAGGAGCACATTTAGTGCAAGACTCATCCTACCAAAATGCACCACAGAGCACCACAGGAAGTCTTTTCTACCTGTGGCCATCAACCTCTATAATTCCTCCCTTAATGTGTGACACTATGGTTTATCTGTGCAATATTCAGTATTCATATGTGCAATAATAATAACGTAAGCATTAATTATTTAATTGTGTGTAAATAACTTTTTTAACTTTACATTTTTCTTCTTCTTTTTTCTTTGTTTTAAGCTAGTAGAGTGTTTATTCTTTTTACATAAATGGGTGCTACTGTAAAAAACTGCAATTTCCCTCTGGGATCAATAAAGTATTCTGATGAGGGTATAGAGTTTAATTGTTTTTTTCATGACTTACATGGTGTTTGTAGGTGCTAGTGCTTCCAGGAGTTTAAGCAGAGTTTTGGGGGGTACTGAGGTAAAGATTTCACTGTTTTATGTAAACATTTAATTAATGAGAGGGAATTTCATCCAACAAATATTAGCGTGTAACTTAATTTGTATGTTACGGGTGCTCAGGTGGCGCAGCGGTAAAACCCAAGAGTTTACTGCTGAGATCTCAAGCTCTCAAGTTTGAATCGACACGAGTCTCTGCTATCAGTTGCTGCAATCACAAGGCACCAGCACAAAGATGTGGAATAATAGAGATCAGTGCATGACTTTGTGCACATACTGATCCCTGTGTGAACTCGCCTTCCTCGTGCAGAGGAAAAGCAGCAGTGGGCTACTTCAGAAATGTCGGAGGTGTCTGCAGCAGTATTAAAGATACGACTGGGTAATTGGATCCAAGTAGATTGGAAGAAAGAGAAAGAATTATTTTTCAGAAATAATAATTATTAGTTAAAAAAAGATCGGAAGGTTATGTAAGCTTCAGCTAAAAAAATTATGATGTAAAGTGTGTTTCACATGTTCATTAAAATCCACATAAAATACATTTTCTATGTGCTATTATCAGATCCAGAACTGCTCATAAAAACTTGGGGAAACGCACCTCCAACACAAAAGACTGATTATAGATGAATGCATTTCTCTTTTCTTTGGATTCCTGTGTTGCAACGTGCAACAGTAATAAAGATAATAAAGCTCCTGTCCAATCCCTATTCCAATTCACCAAAGCGCTTTGCTCCATGGGAGGCCAGGAGCATGATGGACTACTTCATTTTAAAAATGTTATTAAAAAACAATTAGCTCAATGATGTGGGGGCATTAGGAGACGATGTATGAGACCGGCTCCGGCTAGCGTGAGAGCACCAACGGCTGGGCCGGTCTTGGTCACTTTATCAGGAGCTATAGTAATGCAGGGTGGGGTAACCACCTAGCGTGCATTAGTAATAATACTGTACACTTATGAGTAAATAAACAACGCTAATGAGCATTATATGGGTCCTTAGAGAATTTGGCAAAATGAATAAGACATCAATTACTTCAGCGAAAGCAAAAGGGCAAATCGGAAGAGGTCTTACAAGGATAATAAATTAGCTTGTGTTCAAGCCATTATAGGAATTTCTTCATCGACTGGAGATGCCAAATGTGATCTGAACCATATACACTGAAAAGCTTAACAGAATTTATTCATGTCTTACACCATGTTTACACGGTGGTTATATTCATGGCAGGCAGGGTAGATATTGTCAGTCTACAGGCTGTCAAGCACTGTTATTATTTATTTATTAATTTATTAGGATTTTAACGTCATGTTTTACACTTTGGTTACATTCATGACAGAAACTGTAGTTACTGGTTACACAAGATTTATCAGTTCACAAGTTTAAATGTCAAACGCAGTCATGGACAATTATGTATGTCCAATTCAACTCACTTGCATGTGTTTGGACTGTGTGAGGAAACTGGAGCTCCCGGAGGAAACACGAGGAGAACATGCTCCACACAAAGAGGATCCGGACCGCCCCACTGGGGGATCAAACCCAGGACCCTCTTGCTGTGGGGCAACAGTGCTACCCACCGAGCCACCATCCAATTCTTCCAAAGATGTGCTTGTTTGTTTGTTTTATTAGGATTTTAACGTCATATTGTACACTTTTGGTTACATTCATGACAGGAACGGTAGTTACTCATTACACAAGGTTCATCAGTTCACACAAGGTTATATCGAACACAGTCATGGACAAATTAGTGTCTCCAATTCACCTCACTTGCATGTCTTTGGACTGTGGGAGGAAACCAGAGCTCTCTGAGGAAAACCCATGCGGACACGGGGAGAACCTGCAAATACCACAGAGAAAGGACCCGGACCGCCCCACCTGGGGACCGAACCCAGGAGCTTCTTGCTGTAAGGCGACAGTGCTATCCAAAGATGTGTAATAAGGTGGAGGTCAGGGCATGTGCAGGTCACTGGAGTTCCTCCACACCAAATTAGTCAAAATTTGTCTTTACAGAACTTTTTTTGCAGTTCTGTAAAGTTTTTTGAACTTTTGACCGTTAAGTGTACCTTAAAATTCACCAAGCAGTGACATTTAAAATAATTCAAGACTTTGGGTAGATCTTTGGTATGCTGTGCATGTATGACAGTCAAATAACGTCCTAGAACAACAAAACTTTTGCAAGACTGAAAGTATAGAATTGTTCACACAAGTAGTATTTATAAATATTTTTAAGTTTATTTTTATGCATGCATTTAAATTTACATGAGAGAAATGAGCCAACATTAGTAACAAATGTCCTAATACATGAAACATTGTGCATTTAAAAGAGTTTTAGGCCCCATATCCTCACCTACATCTTAATTAAACAGACTTATACGGGAAGTGACAGTATCACCTCCTCCCCTGTGAGCAATGCCACACGTACGAGGTCAGAGCCAGATGTGTCCGTAGGAGTAGCACTGGCATGGTAATAAGGAGGCGAGTGGCACTGCTCACCTGGCCTTCTGTCAGAACCGGCGCCCTGTACCAGCACGTCCATTGAGAGAGTCTGCCTGTCTCTCAGGGGCCACCTCATGCCTGCGTGTGCGCAAGCATCACATGGGTCATTACTCTCTGACAGGATTCGTCCTTTGCTGTCTGATCTTCCAGTGAGAACACAGACACCACTGTGACACAGGGGAAGTGGAGCAATGTGGAAGTGTGTGAGTGTGTGTGTGTGTGTGTGGATATAAACAACCCTGAAGTTAAGACAAGCTGTGGACATTGAGCTGTCCCCAGCGGTGCTATTGGCCGGTTGGTCATCTACATACAGACATTATGATACTGCACTCAGTCGGTGAGTCTGGGAGAGCCAGACCCACCACACACATGTGGCCTGGATAAAGCGGTGGTAAAACACAAAAACGAATATGACTGTACAGAGATGGAGCATGCTTGCTGAAGTTGGATTGGGTGTGTTCCCAATTGGAATGTTTTAATTAAGTCTTAGACTATTCTTTTTCTTTATTTGTTTATGCATTTTCTCCCCTTTTCTCCCAACTTTTAGCGTGTACAATTGCCCGATTGCGTCATGCTTCCTCTCCACTAATGCCGATCTCCACTCTGATCGCAGAGAACGAAGCTAACCCACGCCCCCTCCGACACGTGGGCAGCAGCCGTATGCATTTTTTCACCCACACTAGGCGAGTGCTAATGCGGATCAGCCCTGTGTACGGAGACGCACCCTGATCAACGCACTCCCTCCCCGCCCCGGTGCAGGCGCCATCAGTCAGCAGAGGTCAGTCGCATCAGTTACGAGGAGACCCTATCCAGCTTACTACTACTCCACCCCTATATGAACAACAGGCCAATCATTGTTCATGTGGCCGCTCAGCCCAGCCGGATGGCAGAGCTAAGATTCTGCCAGTAACATGATGTATTCGAGATCCCAGCTTCAGTGTGCAAGCGTGTGAGCGGCCTAATCTTAGACATTTCTAACCAACAGCATAAATCAAACAACAAATTATTAGTTAATTATCAGTTTATCTAATTTATCTAATTTATACCAATGTTTTTTATGACTTGTGACATTCAACTGTGATGTATTTCAAAATAACACAGGTAGATTACTTCTGAAATAAGAAAGAAAAATATAATCACAATCTATTGATTATGTATTAATAGCTCTGTGGGTGCCTGAGCGCTAAACAGACACATTGTTGGTCTCCTTGTCGCTCCAATAGCAATGCCTACTGTCTGGTCAAATGCTGATACTAAAGGCTAAAGAGAAAGAAGCGTGGTCCTTTGTACGAGCGTAACAGGCATGTCCTAGTCTGGCAGAGATCGCCAGAGTGCACAAAATATATTTGATTGTTTCAATTAAGATGCAAAAACAAACAAAAAGACTTTCATAGAACTTTCAATAATACAATTCTACTATTGTAAATTCTCTCTTTTAGTGCATTTCACAGAAATGATGCTATGCTTTAGTGACTGTATATCTGCGGAATTCAGAAAGGCTGGCTGTGCTAGTGAAGAAGCAATCTCCTAGGACACATTCACTTAAGGAAGCGTTTTGTGGTAAAACATCTAAGTGTTCCATAACATGAATATGCATTTGTGTGAAATGACCATAAAATCCACTTTGAAGGCATCCATATACAGTGCATCTATGTGTAGCTACATTTTCCTTACTGTTTCACTTTTAAACTTGTGTTATAGCATGGGGTGCAGAGAAATAGCAGTTTTTTTTAAGAGTCTAAAATGCTCTTCGTAAAAAAAGAAAATAAAAATAAAATAAAAAAAAAAAGCTTAACGTGGCTTACTGTACTAAAAGACATAGGAACACTAAACTGCTCCCAGTTATTACTGGTCATGAGCTCTCTCAGCGAATGAATTTTTTTGGTCATTGTTTTAGTACAGTAAGTCACATTAAGTAGAGATGTACCGATCGGGGTTTTTGGCACCGATTCCGATCTCCGATCTCCTTTCAGGGACATCGTCCAATAGCCGATTCCGATCGGGGAGGGGGGGGCTGTTTGGGTTAGCAGTAAATAAAATAAATAAACTTAAAAAGAGCCTCACAGTGAAGATAAACCGGAGCAGCGCGCGCGCGTGTGCCCTTAGAAGAGACGCTTTGTTCACAGTATCGCTATAAGTGCGTAAGTTTCTCTTCTCAGTTATCTCTCCGTGTTTACTGTTATTAATTAAATGTCATGGTTTTAAATAAACACCAACTACTACAGAACATTTTGTGTGACTCTCTTACATTAAAAAGCTTCATTAAACTGCTATTACCACAGATCTGTAACCGACCATCAGACTTGTTCCATCTAAGCAGCTAAAAGTTCAGCAGATGATCCTGAACTAACGAATTTGGTAATGAATAAACTTTTGCCTCGGATTGGCTCTGTAACGTTTTCTGTTCTCATCTACATCACAAGTAAGAACCGCTTACGATTTACCAAAGTGAACCAGGAGTTTATATAACGTGCTGATAGAATCGACTCAGATGTGATCGGGTTGAATTATCTTTTTAAAGTAAATATAACAATCAGCAAAATTACATCGTATGTATGATGCACAACGTTAATGATGTTATTTTAGGTCATGAAGAGTTTTCACTGTGGTTTCTGTAAGATGGTTGATGAATGGTGATGTGATGGTTGGCGCTTTGTAGCTCAAAGTCTGGATCAATCCACTGAGCTGTTAACTTAACGTGATCTTTTATATATCACACGATCGGATCGGCTACTTTTAGGAAATATCGGCCGATCGCCGATAGCATATTTTGATTAAAAATCGGCCGATACCGATTCATAGCCGATCGATCGTCCCATCTCTAACATTAAGCATTGTTTATACAGCCTGAGTCACTTTTACTGCGTCATATCAAACAGTTCGTCTCATTGGAGGTGCTTCGAAAAAGTCAGTGGCAAACTGAGTCAAAGTCAGATGAAATTTGAGCGGCACGGCAAGAGCAAAAATCACAAGGGCAGTGCAGCAGCAAACTAAGCAGCACCGCCACGCTCCATAGGAAACAAAGGCACAGCCTGCTGAAAAAGATTTTGCCGCTTCTCATGTGAACGCACACTTATTGAGGCGTTTGTTTGCAGCTGTTGCTGCTAAAGATGGACCAAGCAATTGTTAAGTTCAGCTGGTTGAAAGACCCAAAACACCAAGTAATTCCAGGAACATCACTGATGATGTGTCCAGATGCATCTGCAGATGTATTTATACAGGGCGGTCAATTACATTTTTCCCAGGGCCAGATGGTGTTGGATAACCTTTTGTCTTTATTAAAGGAAAACATGTATTTTGGTTTCTCCCTTCCTTGGATTGGTAACTTAGTTTCCATTAGGTGTGTGCAAGAAGAATTGTGTGTGTGCATTGCCCATGCATGAATTGGTACCCTGTTCATTTATTTGTTTGTTGGTTTTAATTCCTGTTTCCAATAGCAGGGGAAATTTTGCAAGTGACTGCTATCAGGGTGTGACTGGATGAGAACTGGACCATGTAACAGAGTAGCAAAGAGAGCACAGAACAAGGGACGGTGTGAAAAGAAGAGTGTCAGCAAACAGGGATCAGTCAGAGTGACATGTACTCTTTTCTTTAGCTGTCAGGGACTAATAGGAGAGCAGCCATTACAAATTACCCACTGATTTGGCCGAGAATGATACAAGGGGGGCGAGGGAGGGATAGAAAGAGAGAGAGAGAGAGAGAGAGAAAGAAAGGTTTACACAGCGCTGGCGTTCTAGCCTTCGGCTCCCTCGGTGTGACACGGAACAATCAGGAAGGTGGAAAGCCAATTTCCAGCCGAGACTGGGAACATTATTGCAGTAATCCTGAAGATGGAGTTGAATACGAGTGGCGATTCTGGAACATGTCCGTCCCCGTCAGCCCACGTTCGCTGGTGCATGATGGGACACATCTGGTCTCACTGAGGTGAGGAGAGAGCTCAGTTACACTGAAGCAGCTCACACACTTTTGATCGGCTGCTTCAGAGCAGAGCAATGCAAAGGAGGCTGCAGAAATCTTTTTAATATGCATCTAGACTAACTCTGCAATTCTGAGTGTGTGCTCAATCAAGTTCTGGATTTACCAGCAGAGTTGTGCCAGTGCTAACTCGAGCAGCTGTATCTCACCCCTCCCAATACCATGCAAATCTGGGACTTTGGCAGAGCAGGGCTAAAAATAACGATGAAACTATTTAAACATATGACCTAATCAATTATTAAATAAACTTTTGATCTGAATCAAATATGACAGTTTATTGCCCTACTCACAATACAAACAGGCCACTGATAAGGATCGGGTGGGGAGTGATGATGAATTTAAAGATTCTTTTTTTGGCTGTGTGATCATTAACACTCTGTTTTACTTGCAAACTCATCCAATCATTATTTGTTATTCTGTAAAGTCACCTTAAAGATAAAATGTTGGAACTGGCACTGTATCGCCTGTGTACTAAATGCTGTATTTATTATGCAGGCTAAAGGGGGAATATGCAAATTTAACAAAAGTCTCATGGCTGTGATGTGTATGTTTCAGGAATCATAACCCAGTTATTATCATAACCCAGTTATCATGATGATATCAGCTTCATCAAGACATATCAGCTCCTTTTCAGGTGTTATGGAAATTAGCTAAGATATGGGTGTGTATCTAAACCACAGTTTCATTGGCTGGCTTAAGTGAGCTTTGGCTCTTTGGCCAAAATTGTGAAACACAAGTTACTTATTAAGTCTGCTTTGAAGAGAACAAGAAAACCAGTCAGTCAACTGAATATGGAAACAATCTAATCATAAATGATACAGCCTGATCAAGCACATGCGGATTAAATAGATTTCACTGGCCATTTGGATCAACTTGGTTTAGTGAGGCTGTCTTTATGGACCTGGCATTATGCACAGAAGCACAATTATGCTAAAAAAGGCCTTCCCTGTTGCCAAACAATTCTAACTTGCATCATTAATTTTAACAATGGTTATAGCTGAAACACACAAACTTCAACTGTTCACATACTGTTACGCTATAATTAAGGCCCTACATAATTCACGGCCATGAAAAATCGCACCACTGACTGTGAAATTAACCTTTTTCCCGTGTCATATGCAATTTGCTGTAAAATTCAAACTTTAAGGTTTGTGTTTAGCGATTTAACGTTTTTAATTCGTGTAGCATTTAACTGCCTCATGTTTACTTGTTAATTTGCAGGCGGTCCTAGCAATCCAACGGCAATTCAGTTAGCAATCGGTAAGTCAAAATGTCGAAATGTAAAGCAGCTAAAAAAAACTACTCAGAGTTTGGGACAACCAATTCTGTGTGTGTTGGGGGGGTCAAAACACAGACAAGTCTCGCACAGTCACTGGATGTCCTAGACTTACAAATTAACTATTAAGGTAGGCTGTGCTTTGTATTGTAGCTTCCATTTATTTTATCATTCAATTTATGAGTGGAATTTAATGACTGCCATGAAGCGTGGCACTTTTCTTAAGAAATCTGTGATTTTTGAAAAATGAGGTCCGTGAAATTAAGCACATTTTAGTAGGGCCCTACCTAAAATGTATCTTTAAATTTCAAACAAATAAACATTTGTTTTTGCTGTTTTTAATCAATAAAGCATAAAGAAACTTTTAACGGTTGTCAATTAAAAGAAGTTGGCAACATTTGAAAATGCGTTTGTATTAGCATGCATCAGAATGAAGTTTTATGTTGAACATGTTTGTTAAAAAGAGTATAAATTATTTTGTAAGGCTGGTTTTTATACCATTTAGCAGTGGACAGCACCACTGGCAACATACACAGCTAACTATAGCATACAGCTGCTGAAGAACCCTGCTGATGTTGCATTTTGCTTTTTTCATTTTTGTACTTTGCTCTGTCTGACAGCTGCTGTCTAATCAACAAACAAGAAAAAATAATGCCTACACTGTTTTTAATGCCCAGACAGTTAAAGACAACATATCACATTATTTTAGATCTATTAAGAATATTTTGGATTTCCTCTAAAATCAGCATTTGTAGCTTTTATTTGCTTATATGCAACAGAGGATCGGAAATCTTAAGAGTTTATGATCACTACATATACCAGTCTATTCTTACATTTCTGACATGTAACCTTTTAAACTCTGTTGACCCGACAGCACCAGGACCACAATATTAACACAGCAGGAGAATTAAAGGTTACATATAGACAACTCACAGACCATTGTAAAAGTTAGAAACTCTAAGCATTTTAGCTTTTTTAATTCTAATAATTTATCTGATGGTATGAAAATAACAATTAACACAAACAATGTAAACATACAATGATGCTCTCAGGCATCATCAAGAATTTTGAAAATTAAATGTATTCTTGAAATGCATTCTCTCATTAACTGTTTGTGATAGTGTACAAATGCAACACAGATTAATTCAATTATTTATTAACATTATTAACACTAACAAATCATCTAGATAATCTAGTACTGAACTATTGACCAGAAAGTTGATGCTTCATGCCCCGCCACCACCAAGATGGGTATAAGCAGGGAGCTTCAATCGCTTACATTGTATTCGGTCACAATTGTAAGTCAGATTGAACAATGTTTTTTTTTTCAGTCATATAACAACAAAAAGCATTATTTAAGTTGAAAGAAAGCAAAAGGTGCAGAAGCACAGAATTCTCACAATTTCCTTCACAAATGTTCTAACTTGCTATTTAGCAGTGCCAAATACTGAGAAATTCCTTTCCTTCTACCTACAGACAGTAATACTATTTACACTGATGACTGATGCTTAACATAACCTAACATTTACAGGCAAAATATTGATTTTGAACACAGACCTGGGTTGCTGTGAACACGATTATTCAGTGGTGCCGTAACTGAAAAGCTTTGAAACCACTACCCTAAACATTTAATTATAAAGTTGTTTCTCATCTTCAGGTGGAACATGTTAAAAAGTCTTTAGGACATTTTGGCTTGTCATTAATTTGACCATCACCACACCACATGGTGAGTAAGACTAGACATTTTACTAATATGTTGAGAACAACCTCTGTGTTTAAACATGGTCAGGGTATTCCACATAATCATACAGTATATGGCTAAACATATAAAAATGCCTGTTAGATCTTAGTTACACTTATGTCCATATACTTATGGTATTAGGCCTAGTATTTCTACACTTTGCACAGCTTGAGAGCTGAGCATGCAGTTCTAAATGGTGTTTTGGCTAGTTTTGTTCTTGTTTTATCAAAACTTTTCTTCTCTCTGAAACTTTCTCATGTAGTTTAGCCATCAAACACCCACACAAACATACACACAAACACATTTATACACACACACACACATATATACACACACATTTCTACACACACATTTATATATATACACACATGTACAGTATATGTATATGTGTATATGTGTATATATATATATATATATATATATATATAATATATGTATGTATATATATATATATATATATATATATATATATATACACATACACACATTTAGATACACACACACACACATTTATACACACACACACACACACCTTTCTTGTGTTTATAAAAACTCTGTTTTCTTTTTTTTTTTTTAACTAAGGCATTCATACTTTGACTTGGTGTCTGGTCTGGGTGCTTTCCTCGTACGAGATTTAACGAATGATTTTCTCCTGGTTAAGTTCTTTCTATTACTTAAAGGGACAGGACTTTGAGTGACTTTGAGAAACAACCTAACAATGCCCCTTCACTTTACACCCCATACATTTCGGGGCTATAACATCTTCCACTCTTCGATCCATAACACCACATAAAAAATGGTAACTAGCGACAAGAGGCCCCATTCTGGAGGTGACAAAGGGAAAAAAGTGAAAAGGTGAATTATACTGTTATTAAGAGCTAGTACAGTAGACCCTTGAGTTACGAACGGTTTACCATACAAACATTTTGGGTTACGAACGATCTGTTTCAACTTAACGTATGAAAATTTCGGATTACGAACCGAAATTCTTGAAACACACGACATCACGAACAAGTTGACTCCGAGCGATATATATATGTATATAGTGAGCGAACATTCGGACAGCGGACGGTGTTTTTTCAGTGTTGTCTTTATATTTTGTAAAATTCTAAATTAAAATGGCCCCAAATAAGGTGCAGAGAAAGCATAGTGGTGAGAAAATTAACAAATCTGTTACTTTATGTTGTTGTATAATTACTCCTGCCAGTAGCTGTCACTGTGTATCAGACAGAGGAAACAGTGAGTGAGAGAGAAGAAGGAAGTCCGCTGAGTAAAGTATTGTTTCTTTCGTGCAATAACACCTACAAAACACAAGATTATTGAAATAAAGAAGGAAATAATAGAGAGTTATTGTCATTTCTGGTAGATACATTTTATAAAAAAAGAAGGAAATTTATTATGGTGTATGGTACAGCACATCTACTGTACTGAGATGTGTGATTTTATGTACAGTACTACTGTGTATTGTTGTTTATTATTATTTATTACAGTATTATCTATTCTATAATTTAAGATTAAGGAAAAATATACTTGTATTTATAACAAAAAAGAACATTTAAGACATTAGAGAGGTTATGTAAGGGGGTGGTTTGGGAGGTCTGGCACAGATTAATTCTATTTACATTATTTCTTATGGGAAAAACAGGTTTAACTAACGAACATTTTGACTTAAGAACAGCCCTTCGGAACCAATTAAATTTGTAAGTCAAGGGTCTACTGTATTTTGATAAATAAGACCATATAGAGTGGAATTAGACCCCTTAACAGTTGACATTTTGGCTCGTCATTAACTTAACCATCACCACACTTCATGGTGAGTGTGGCTATGTAAGGTAATAAGCATTAACCAGATCTGCAGTTTTCCATAAGCTGACCTGATGAAACACAGGCTGCACAGTTGCATCATTACCTCACTGTGCTGGAACTTCACATGTAATATGTAACACAAACCTGTGGTTTATAATTCGCCTAGCACACAAAAGATGGAACCTCTCAGGATCTCACAAAGCCATAATAGATTAGACATCATGACGTGCTTGGCATTTTAAGTTTATTGATCACATTAGGGATCTGGGTTGCATGTGCATTACAATGATGCCGTTTTGAAACTTTTGATTGACGTGACTTTGTTAGCAATGTAATCGACAATGTTAAAATGTGAGAAAAGTACATTCATTAACACAACAACACAGAGGAAAACTTTGTTTGCGTTGCAGAGAACTCCAGCATGTTAAGTTAGAACGCTTCTGAACCACGTGACTGTTATCAAGGCAACACACAGTAAACCAGTTAGCAAAACGTCCAGTGCAGCCAGTTAGCTAAACCAACTGCCACGTCGACGAGAATAAACGTAGCTATAATATGCTTTAAATGAGAATATACACATATCTGAGCATAAAGAACAACATTCGTCATTCATACAAGACGTTATGTTGCACCCTCAGGCCAGCTAGCAGACAAACTGCTACTGGAGGAAAACACTTAGCTAAGCATGCTTACTCCACAATTATCAGATACATGTGTTTATTTGAAGTAATATTCATGAATACATTTATAACGTGTTTTTTGTACTTACCCTGATAAAATGTCTCAGTGGAAGTGCGAGCATGGTAATAACGTGGTGTGAACGCTCAGAGCACAGTTACGTTCTGTCTGCACACATTCGGCCGGGAGCTGTGGAGAGACGACGTGCGCACGGCATCATGGGAAATGTAGTCTCGGTCGATGCTCAGCCTCGTTTAACCCAGTCAGGTGGAATTGGATTGAATTTGACTTGTCCAAGAGCAAACGGTAAAACACAGCAAACAAATTTAAAATGAGACAAATGAGCTATAATAGTTACTTACCATTATGTTTTAATATGTTATAAATGTGATTAAACAAGCAACACTGAAAGCTAATTCAGTAGCATGCATTACAGCACTGTCACAGCTACAGAGTATTTCTAAATACACAAGTTGTCATATTTCCTTGTAAAATGCAAAAGGTTTATTGAATTCTTTGGCCACCTTCTACTCCAAAGTTCTCATTGTGTAGCTTTATACTGGCTAATAGAGTAGCTTTTATTTGTCATATATAAACATACAGATGTACAGTACAACAAAATTCTTTCTTCACATATCCCAGCTTGTTTTTTAGAAGCTGGGGGCAGAGCGCAGGGTCAGCCATTGTACGGCGTCCCTGGAGCAGACAGGGTTAAGGGCCTTGCTCAAGGTCCCAACAGTGGCTGCATGTCAGAGCTGGGATTCGAACCAGTTTCAGTTGATGGCCTAAAGCCCTACCCACTAGGCTACCACCGTCCCCACCGGCTCCTACCACCGGCTCCTGACAAGATTACCTTTAACACAAACTATAAATGATGCATTTTATTCATGCAAAGAAAGACAGTAAACATTTTGTCCTGTTATTTTATTAGGAATGGGACATAAATGCCATCTACAAATAAGAGGATATGTCCTTGTGCTCCGAGGGACTAAATCATTAACAAAAACACCATTTATAAAATAAGGAATATTAGCACTAATGATTATGTGACTGATAATCAGAATAACAGCTTTTGTGTTACTCCAATTTCAGCATAAAACACCTATAATGTTACATTTTCTTACCGGTTCACCTGCTCTGTCAGACTAAAATGCTCAAATCCCTAACATATGGTCTTTTATCAGGTATTTTTGCCTTAGCATTTGGAAGACCAGACTTTAATTTTACTAATATGTTAAAAACAACCTCTGTGTTTAAACATGGTCAAGGTATTCCACATATCATACAGTTTATGGCTAAACGTATGAAACTGTCCCTCCACTTTTCACCCTATACATTTGTGGGGTTATAATATCCTCCACTTTTTTGGTCTGTAACAACAAACAAGAATGGTAACTGGAGACAACACACCCCAAAAAAGTGAATTATATTTTTATTTTGATCTAGTATTTTAATAAATAAGACCAGAAAATCCTTGTACATCTAGTACTTGGTGAATAATAAAGTTTCTGATTCTGATATACAGTGGATTCAGACCCCTTAATCTCTTGCACTTTTATTATGTTGTGGATTTAAATTTAAATTGATATAATTGCCATTCAAAACCATTAATTACATTTATTCACAACTCATGAGGAAGAACGTTTAGATTTTGTTTAGATAAATAGAAATCAAAAACTGAAACTGTAAAATAACCTGTTAGATGGACAACCATCTCTTCGTAAATCCTTTTACGTCCAACAGAGGGGAAACAGAAGCCACTGTTGAGTTATAGGCATATGACAGTTCACTTGGAGAACTCTGGCAACAGACTGGAAAAAGATTCTTTACTCTGATGAAATGAAAATTGAAGTCTCTACATGTTCTCAAAGCCTACTAGTGGTGAGACCTAAAGATGGGTGTTCACAGATACTCCTTGTCCATTCTGATGATGCTTAAGAGGTTTTGCAGTTAAGAATGAGATAAACTGCCTCAATCCAGGTGTGTACAGTTCTAGAGAAAAGGAAGAATGGTAGTTTTGCAGAATATCTTTTTACTGATAAATTAGGTACATCCCAGTTTATGATTCTTGAGATTCCCCAACTCCTTTCAAGCATAATACAAAAACAGTTTAGTCATTGGTTCACTTTCCATTTTCACTAGCTTATTCTCATAAGAGGAAAACACATGTTATTTCTGCTTTAAACGAATACCCAGACATAACTTGAACAAAACACATGACAATGACACCAGATGTAATAATTTATTTATTATTTACACATAATATTTTTTCAATGTCAAATATACACTTCAAGCAATACTTTATTCACAGACCTGTGATTTAAATTCTTTACACAGCCTCTTTGTTTCACAGACTAATCGGTTGTCCAGAAATGAAGAGAATATATTTTGCTTACTGTGCAAATAAAAGAAAAGAAAAAAGTAATATGACGTTACTGCACATTTCTTTGTGTCAGCAACTCAGCAAAATCAATCAATGGTTCACATCAGATAAAGATGTGGTAAGAGTAATAGATCAATAGGTAAATAATAAGATAAACTGAACTAGTTTCTTTACTAGATACATAGTAATCGTTAATATTAACTGTAATCTCTTTCCTTAGATATATCGCTTTTCACTCAACCACTGGTTACGTAGAAGGTGGATGAGGGCACAGAGAATATTCTTATGCATAAATATCTCAAATATTAAGTGTAGCAGCTTTAAACACCACTTATTTACCTTTCTATCCATTTCTCTTAGCTTGTGGTGCATCTATTGTGATATCATTTAAATTATTGGCTAAAATCTAAAGGCGTGTTCTACTATTAATCTGAAGGACCCACAGCAGGAAGCAGACCTTTGTCCCCCTGAATACACTTGTTGACATATTAATATACAAAACATTGGCTCATATTTATATTCTGTTAACAGTAGTTAAGCAGGGAAACATATTTGTATCCAGTCTTGCAAATTTACAGCCACATAAATTAATAATCTGGGCACCCTATACAGAATATTGAAATTACCTGCACCCCCTTTTAAACAAAGCCTGCATATAATCAGGTGAGATACAAACATTAAGTAAAAGCATGGGCAAAACATGTAATCGTTTATTTAATGTCACAGTTATATCTATAAACTCAAAATAATGCATTCACTATCGTCAGTAAACAAACAGGAACTGAACATTAATGTGTCACATATACATCCATACATACATACCTGGACACACCTGTTTTTTTTTGTCTGTGGCCAAATTTCTTTCTAACTTTCTAAGTTGTGTTCTTTTTTTGGTCATTTAGATCATTGTTGTTATTTTAGATGATTAATTTGGTGGGGTATACATTTCTAAACCTTTATATTAAACTTTGTGGCATGGCCTCCTAATTCTGTTTAAGAGATCTTTTTTTTATATATATATATTTTTTGTTTATGCATTTTCTCCCCTTTTTCTCCCTTTTAGCGCGTCCAATTGCCCGATTGCGTCATGCTTCCTCTCCACCAATGCCGATCCCTGCTCTGATTGAGGAGAAAGAAGCTAACCCACGCCCCCTCCGACACGTGGGCAGCAGCCGTATGCATCCTGTCACCTACACTTTGACGAGTGCAATGCGAATCAGCACTGTGTACGGAGAGACACACCCTGAGAGCACTCTTTTCCCATCTCTGTGCAGGTGGCAGAGGTCGTAATTGCATTAGTTATGAGAGAGTCCCTATCCGGCTTTTTAAAATCCCACCCCTATCTGAACAACAGGCCAATCGTTGTTCATGTGGGTGCTCAGCCCAGCCGGCAGGCTGTTTAAGAGATCATTTGACTACAGCTGATGACTGCTCTGTGTCTACAAATATCTATAAATAGGGCGAGTTTGAATGTCCCTGTTGAAAAGTACATGAAAAAGTGGTCTCTCCCCAAGTTCAAAAAGTAAACCCAAACTGTCACTATATGCTGACCTGGTGATATGTCTGAATAATTATTCAAAAAATTATTCAAAAAGCAGGTGGCCATAAATGGAAAGCGGATGAAACATGGGTGAGACTGTCTACAGTCAAAAAACCTTCACATCACCATGGGCTTTGGCATGGATTGATTGGACTTTCAATCATTTTGTCATAATAAAACAGATACTAGATGATTACTTACTTAATGTAAGAGAACTTTGTATCTACAGAAACTCTGCTGTATTTCACACCAGCTTTACAACTTTAATTAGTGCACATTATGAATAATCTGAAAACTCAATCAGCACATTCAACACAAATTAAGAGACATAATTCAAGCTAGTTTGCTGTAAATGTAAAAAACAAAAAAAAACTAAACCGGAGGCAGCACTGTCGCCTCACAGCAAGAAGGTCCTAGGTTCGATCCCCAGGTGGGGCGGTCCGGGTCCTTTCTGTGTGGAGTTTGCATGTTCTCCCCGTGTCTGCGTGGGTTTCCTCCGGGAGCTCTGGTTTCCTCCCACAGTCCAAAAACATGCAAGTGAGGTGAATGGGAGATACAAAATTGTCCATGACTATGTTTGACACATGAACATGCATGACACAACTCCACACAGAAAGGACCCGGACCGCCCCACCTGGGGATCAAACCCAGGACCTTCTTGCTGTGAGGCAACAGTGCTACCCACTTAGCCACCGTGCCGCCCCTGTTTTCTTTTCTCCATGTTCAATGTGGTTAACACAGGCATACATTTCCACCATTTAAAATGGTTGCAAAAAAAGTCGCTCAGGTGGCGCAGCGGTAAAGTATGCTAACACACCAGAGTTGGGGTTTCGAATACATTGTATCGAATCTCAGCTCTGCCTTCCGACTGGGCTGGATGGCTGCATGAACAACGATTGGCTGTTGTTCAGGGTTAGAGGGTAAAAAGTCGGATCATAGGTCCTCATAACTGGTGCAACTGCGGCCACTGCTGGCTGACTGATGGCGCCTGCACAGGGCTAAGGAATAATGCTGATGGGGGTGTGGCCCTCCGTACACAGTACCCGTCGGTGTATGAACTTGACTCGTGCAGGTGAAAAATGTGCCGTCAGCGGTGAAGGGTCGAATCAGTATAGAGGACGCAATCAGGGTAATTGGACACGACTAGATTAGGGGAGAAAATTGGGAGGAAAAGTGGGGAAATACATATATGATATCAGTAAATATATATATATTTACTGAATAATTCCTTACAATTTTGAGAAGGAGCAAAACATGTTGTCCAGTCCATTTCTGTACTTCTGTCAGATGTGACCAGTTTTATCAGCTTTTTGTGTTGTCTCAATGTAAACAAAAAATAACATGTGAATACCAAACCATTTTTAATTGCAACCATTTTTCGGAGGAATTTATGCATTTTGTGACAATATTTTAGCTATGACTGTAGGTAAACTAAATTTTAGTGGAATGCTACTGTACTTTCTGTATGTGTGTGCTGTGTCTGCACCAAGAATGTCAAGAACTCACTACAGACTTTATCACAGACTGGAATAAATAATAACTCCAATTATTTTTGCTAGTTATAACTTTTAGTTCATTTTAATTTGTGTGTGTATGATTTGTGTAAATCCTATTAATTCAAATTATTCTCCAGGCCACCCAAGAAGGATGGGTCCCTGCTGAGTCTGGTTCCTCTCAAGGTTTCTTCCTGTAATTTTTCCTTGCCCCCGTCACCCTCGGCTTGCTCAACAGGGGTTTTAGTCTGTGGGTCCTGGATTTTGTAAAGTTGCTTTAAGACAATGTCTATTGTAAAAAGCGCTTTATAAATAAAGTTGACTTGACTTGACTTAAGCACTTAATAACAGTATATCCCCCTATTTAAAGATTTGTATATACTTTCTTCTCTTGTCTACAGTGTAAAATGGGATTAATACAGTAAGATACATTAATGCTTGCAGAATGTAATACAAGGTCGAACATCTGCAAGCATTTGGCTGCAATTTCAGTTTCTGACACTGATAAAATCATTACTATGTTTAAGTCCACATATAAAATAACCCTCATATAATGACGTTTAGGATCATATATATAGGAACAATACAAAAAATACATGTTCCCTTTCATTTTTCCCAGTTATTTCTAACAGTCGAACAGACAAAAGTCAACAAAACAATAAATACTAACAGCGTGACTGAGTTGGCTTTGTTTTACAAGGGTTCTTCAAAAAGTTTCCGCACTCTATTTATTAAGAATTTCAACAACAAATGACATCACTTTTCTACAGTCACCTTCTGATGCATTTTTCCAGCATAGTACAAATGTTTTTGGTTGAGCACGTAGCCACTGATTCACCGCTGCTTTCACATCATCATTACATGAAAATCTTCCTCCCCTTAAAGCTTCTTTGAGCGTCCAAAAAGGTGGAAATCAGATGCCGCTAAATCCAGACTATAAGCTCTCTCTCAGTCTCTCTGACACGACCAATTACTACTCCTCCCACCCTCACCGTTTCCAACCAAAATATAAAAGTGCAGAAACTTTTTAAAGATCCCTCATATATGTACAAACAAAACTTTTTCCAAGTGTCTGAAAACTCTTAAATCCACCGTGCTGACCCTTTCTTATGGGATCCATATTTAATAGATACACAACACATAACAACACCCTTCATCAGTCAACCTCTCCTTCATTCAGTTTGTACTCTTCATCCAAAGTAAGGTTGTTCGCTCTGAAAATTGTAGTCCGGACAGACTTTCTGCACCAGCTTGTAGTCGATGCTCAGGAAAGAGATAAAAATGCAGATCACTTTGAAGGGCTTGGCACAGAGCCAGGCAGCATTAGACTGCGTGTGCTCAGTAAAGCAGGTCTGAGACGGGTCATACAGGCAGGGTTTGGACTTCTTTGACTGGTTGGTCTTCTCGTACTCCACTCGACAGTTGAAGGTCTTGATGACTTTGGGAGCGATAGTGGACTGTTGAGGCTGATGAAACTGGAGTTCTGGCTGACTGAGGGTACTCTGCTGCTGATGCACCTCAAACTCCACCACCTTTGACGGAGGAACGATGCTGACTGAGACGTTGCCGAGGCTGGAGGAGTTGTGGCGGAAGTAGACGGTGAACGTACCGTTGACGTGGTCAACAATCTTACCCGTCACCAGTAAGTTGAACTTCAGGGTCTTGACACTGAAGTAGAAGTCCCCCCAGCCGAAGATCTTCTTGGTCTTCATGGTGGTTTTTAGGGGAGGCTTGCGCTTTGGAATGTAGCCTGTCTGATCCAGGAACTGTGACTGGTTCCTGGCCCAGTCGTATGGGTTCTGAAAGCTGTAGGTAGGTGGCTTGGGTTTCATTTGTGTGTGGTCCATAGAGGAGAATATCCTAGAGGTCTGGAATGGGGGTTTAACTCCAGTCCCACCTACTCCTCCTGCTCCACCATATGGAAGGCCCTTTAAGACAGACCCTGCTGTACCCAGCTCCAGGTAGGTAGATTTGCCTGCCTGCTTATCCAGGCCATGTACCTGGAAAAGAACAAATCAGAAATAGATGGTTAAACAAAATACAGTGGACCCTTGACCTACGAATTTAATTGGTTCCGAAGGGTTGTTCTTAAGTCAAAATGTTCGTTAGTTAAACCTATTTTTCCCATAAGAAAAAATGTAAATAGAATTAGTCCGTGGCAGACCTCCCAAACCCCCCCTTACATAACCTTTCTAATGTCTTAAATGGTCTTTTTTTGTTATAAAACAAGTACATGTGCTGTACCATACACCATAATACATTTCCTTTTTTTATAAAATGAATCTACAAGAAACAACAATAACTCATATTTCTCTATTATTTCCTTCTATATTTCAATAGCGTTGTATTTTGTAGGTGTAATTGCATGAAAGAAAGAATACTTTACGAGTTTCTTCTTCTCTCTCACTCACTGTCCCCTCTGTCTGATACACAGTGACAGCACTATGCTTTCTCTGCAGCTTCTTTGGGGACATTTTAATATTGAATTTTACAAAATATAAAGAAAACACCGGAAAGACACCGTCCGCTGTCCGAATGAACGCTCACTGTATATACATATATATATATATATATATAGTGGGGGAAATAAGTATTTGATCACCTGCTGATTTTGTAAGTTTACCCCCTTACAAAGACTTGAACAGTCTATAATTTTTATGGAAGGTTTATTTTAACAGAGAGAGACAGAATATCAACAAAAAATCCAGAAAAAAAACATTAAATAAAAGTTATAAATTAATTTGTATTTAATTAAGTGAAATAAGTATTTGATCCCCTACCAACCAGCAAGAATTCTGACCCCCACAGACCGGTTATGTGCCCATGAGGCACACAAATTAGTCCTGTCCCTGTATAAAAGACTCCTGTCACAGAATCAGTTTCTTCTGTTCAAATCTCTCGACCACCATGGGCAAGACCAAAGAGCTATCAAAGGACGTCAGGGACAAGATTGTAGACCTGCACAAGGCTGGAATGGGCTACAAGACCATCAGCAAGAAGCTTGGTGAGAAAGAGACCACTGTTGGTGCGATAATTTGAAAATGGAAGAAATACAAGATCACAGTCAATCACCCTCACTCTGGAGCTCCATGCAAGATCTCACCTGGTGGGGTAAGAATGATTCTGAGAAAGGTGAGGTCAGTCCAGAATTACACGGGAGGAGCTTGTCTCAGATCCCAGCTTTTCAATGGGCACAAGGCACACAGTAACACCCTGGACAGGGCGCCAGTCCATCGCAGGGCAGACTCACACACATACACACACCTATTCACCTACAGGGCAATTCAGTGTCTCCAATTAACTTGACTGCATGTTTTTGGACTGTGGGAGGAAACCGGAGCTCCCGGAGGAAACCCCATGCAGACACGGGGAGAACATTCAATCTCCGCACAGAAAGGACCCAGACCGCTCCGACTGGGGATCAAACCCAGGACCTTCTTGCTACCCACTGAGCCACCGTGCCGCCCCTGCTAAATGTCAAAAACGTTTATTTATTAGGATTTTTCCATTATGGGGATCGAACCTGTGGATCAAACCCAGGACGTTCTTACTGTGAGGCGATAGTGCTACCCACTGAGCCCCTGTGCCGCCCGCTTTCGAAAACGTAAACGTAAAAATGAATGACCGGCCTGGAACTCGATAATTTACTATAATAGTAGCAATTACTACTACCACTTACTGCTAGCAATTATGCAGTAGTAAGATGAAAGAGTACTGTAAAAAGATTAAATTGGATTTATGGGTCAATGTAGGATGCTGCATCTTGTCAGTGCATCAGCAGAGCTGATGTTCCACCACTCATTCCTGCATCCCTACCTAAACCAATAGCCACAGAGGTGGGCAGAGATTTTAAGGGCTTCTGGTTGGGAAATACAGTTTTTAAGCTACTTAGACCCTTCCTAACACAAAGTGACCATCAAAGTGCTCAATATTCATTTATCTTTTAGGATTTTAACGTCATGTTTTACACTTTGGTTACATTCATGACGGAACAGGAAGTTACTGGTTACACAAGATTCATCAGTTCACAAGTTTAATGTCAAACGCAGTCATGGACAATTTTGTATCTCCAATTCACCTCACCTGCATGTCTTTAGACTGTGGGAGGAAACTGGAGCACCCGGAGGAAACCCATGCAAACATGGGGAGAACATGCAAACTCCACACAGAAAGGACCCGGACCACCCAACCTGGGGATCGAACCTAGGACCTTCTTACTGTGAGGCGATAGTGCTGCCCACTGAGCCACGAAGCCGCCCTTAGTGCTTAATAAGCAAAAAAAAAAACGTCTGGATTTTCTAATGGTTTATTAAATCTTTCTATAAAAATCAATTACACAATGTACCTATTTTCATCTCTCGCTCTCTCTCTCTCTCTCTCTCTCTCTCTCTCACACACACACACACACACTTCAAGCTTGTCTATTATTCAGACTACAGTAGCTCTGTCAATGAATGGTGACAGTTCAGAGGAGAAGGCTTTATTTTAGGTCAGCAGGATAATAACAGGCTGGAGCTCACAAGAACCCTTCCCTTAAACCATCTTATTCCAATCCAACCCGGCCGCTCTAAATCAGAAACCTCCGCACAAGGCTGACACTGAATTCATGTTGCCATTTGTAGCCGTATTCATCAACACTGCTGCCAGCGTTTACCACTAATCAATTAATTGAAAGGCCTTTTCCAACCCGTCGTTCACACCGCTCACATCAGGGGAATGGATGATAGCAGAACAAGTGCAGTTATATTGATTACATGCACCATAGATTAAAAAAAGTGATGGTGATGAACGACTATTGACTGGATAATGACTTCAAGCCAGTTGCCACCAGACACAGATGAAAGAGAATTTGGTACTTTGACCCACTCACCTGTGACAGAACTCACCTAACAGACAAATGATTACAATCCAATAATCATGTGAATATGGAATGTGTACAAATAAACAAGAAAATGATGTGACAAGTGCATGATTACTGAACAAATACATACAGGAAGAAAAAACAAGCTAAGCAATATGCATAACTGAAAGGCAAAACACACACACGCACACACACACACAAAAGTGTTACTTCTGTCAAAAAAATTTCTTGCTTGCTGCCCCAATAAAAATTTATAAAAAAAACCCCTCTAATTTGGGTTTGTAAGGTGTTCCAAATATTCCTTAAAAGTATGTGTACACTTTGGACTTTTTAAAAGGGGCACAGGAGACCATAAGTTTGTTAGCACAGCCCCCCTTAGAAAAAAATTAGGGCTGTCAAACGATTACAAATTTTAATCGCGATTAATCTCAGAATTTCATCTAGTTAATCGCGATTAATCACATTTAAAAAAAAAAAATCTGTGTAAATGTTATGCTACCGTTAATTTGTTGGAGGTTGGCTGGTCCATCATCTGCCGTCGAACATTGTCCAATGTTGTCTGTCGTACATTGCCAGAGCTCAACCTGCTGCCAAATGTGTGCTTGGCCTGCATGTGGTATTTCAGGCTGGATGTACTCCGGTGATAGCTAAACTCAGCCTGACAATAACTGCAAACAGCCTTTGTTTTGTCAAGTGAGCCATCTGGCAAACTTTTGAAATGAAATTTCCCGTTTAACAGACCTTTCTCCGTCACTCACTTACTCCTCTACTCTTAATGAGAGATGCCGTGCACGGTCAAGTCTCAACATGAACTACAGATGACTCGCAGGGCCAAATAGAATTTGCGTTAACGGCACTATTTTTTTAATCGTGTTAAATTGAGATCGCGTTAATGAGTTATTATCACGTTAACTTCGACAGCCCTAAAAAATAAAATAAAAATTATGCTAGCCCACTACTGCTTGGATCCAGGGTTCAAATCTCCAGCAGTGCTACTGCCAGTCAGGCGTCTACATACAGACATGATTGACTATGTCTGAGAGGAAGAGGTGGCCGAGGCCCTTCAATGGATTGGCGTCCTGTCTGGGGTGTATTATCACATAGTGCTTAGTTATTCTGGAGAAGCCAAACCCACAACAACCCTTACCAGTGCTGGTAAAACATGAAAATGAGATCTCACATGTGAAGTAGAAATAAAACAGGAAAACCCATATTAAACACTATCCTTCATGTAAAATAGTATTATTTTTAAAAAGAGTACCAAAAGTTATTCCTCCATATTTAACAGTAAAATGCTGGTTTGTTCTTTTTATTATTATTTTATTATTACTATTATTATTAGTAGTAGAAGTTTTATTATTATTA